>NC_133388.1:81495663-82695663 GCF_047511655.1 Castor canadensis | reverse complement strand
GTTAACTAGAAGAAGGTTCTTTCTGCAGTGCTTATTATTATTCATTAGTCAGCTCAAATGCATACAATGGAAATTCTAGGGCTGGGCATGGTGGTGTACATCTGTAAACCCAGCTGTGCAGACATAGGAAGATCACCAGCCCAGGCAAAACCATGAGAGCCTATCTGAAAAATAACTAAGCACAAAAGGACTGGGGGAATGGCTAAAGTTGTAGAGTACCTTCTTAGCAAGTGCAAGGCCCTGTATGTATTCAAACCCCAGTTCAACTATTGCTAAAAAAAAAAAAAAAAGGAAGGAAGGGAGGGAGGGAGGGAGGGGACAAAGGCGAGGAACAGAGGGAGAGAGGGAAGCTCCAAGGCAAATGAAATGTCTCTACAAACAAAATCAAGCAGAGTTTAAGAAACCATAAAGTGACATAGATACAGTTTAGCAGTTCAATATTACAAGAATTAGAAAAACTTCATACTTAAGGATAAGACACAAATGCAAAGATTTTGAGGCTTGAGAGCACATGGTAATCTGTGTCTCACAGCCAAACTTTGTTATCAGAGAAACATGGAATTAAATCCATAGTATAAATTGAGTATTCCTTATCCAAAATGCTTGAGACTAAAGGCCCTCTCCCTCCCCATTCTGATTCACACCATATGCTATGGTTTGAATGTGTCTTCTCAAAAATTCTTGCATTGAAACATAATGTCCAACGTAATAGTACTAAGAGGGGAGGCCTTTGAGAGGTGGTTAGCACATGAGGGCTCCTCCCATCATGAATGAGATTAAGGCCTTTGTAAGAGGCTTCACTCAACATTGGGCCCTTCTCCCCTTCCAGCTCTTCCATCATGAAGGACACAACATTCCTCTTCTCTGGAGGATGTAATATAAAAGGGGTTATCATAAAAAGACACACTGGGTCCTTCACAAGACACTGAGCCTGCTGGTTCCTTGACCTTGAACTTGTCAGCCTTCAGCACTGTGACAAATAAATTTCTGTTATTTATAAATAACCCAGTGTGTAGTATATGGTTAAAGCAGCACAAACCAACTAAGATAACATGTCATTGGCTAGAGAAAAAAATTATTTCAACACTTGTTACAATGGTAAGGAGGAGTTTGTTCAGATTATTACAGTACTTGTCAAGATAAGCAAAAAGGAGATATAAGCTCAACCTTGAATACAGCAAGGAGGAATTTATAGCCAATGAACCCAATGAAGTCAGTGAATGGAACACTAAGAGAAGATATCAAGTGTAGAGAGATGCTTGTTTGACTGATTTTATAGTATTCTTGCTGAAGATAAGACAGGATGATCAAATATCAAGAAATATCAGGATAGGAAATTCTCACTAAACTGATTTAGCAGTATTCTTGCTACAAATGGAGTATACTTACTAAAGTCAAGGCCCAGGAATGAGGCCTGCTTAAAGAGAGGACTCAAGGAGCCTGGTCAAAAGTGTGGTCAGAAGGAAAGTCTTTGTTCCATCCATGTAGCTATTTGTCCCCCCACTTCTCACAGAGTCCCTTATAAAAACCACTCTATTGATTCTCCTTAAAATCCTGTCTGCTGGGCCAAACACAGAACAGTTCTCATAGGACAATGAGATACTATGCCTTCAACAAACCTCTCCTCCTGTTCTTTCAATCAAAGCCAAAAGCTTAATGCAAAATGACTTCTCAAAACCTGCCCCATAGTTTACCACACACTTCTAAATTCCTTTCAGGACCCAAGATAATGTAGCAGGAAGGAGGGCTTAAAAAAAAAAAGTCTGTGTCCTGATAATGTTGCAGTGGGGAGGAGAGGACATAGCAGGGAGATAAAACTTAAAACTCTAAATGTGAAGAATGTCATGTAACACTGGGGGTGAAGTAGCCAATAGAGTTACCTGCAACCATGTATGGGTTAAACCTTGCTTCTTGCTTCTGCAACCTGCTTGTTCTCAGGGCTCAGCCTTTGGACATGAGTCTGCTGAGCCACTGCTGGCATACGGATAAATACTGCTTCCTGAAAAGCCTTGGTGTCCCATGTCTCTGTTTGAGAGTCCCTTAACAGTAGGAGATAAGATGTGTACACATACAAACACACACACACACATACACACGTTAGTTTTCAAAACCCACTTCCCCTTCATCTTCCCTCTGTTCCTTTTCCCAGGACCAGCTAAATAACCCCAGTCCTCTCTATCGTATTTGTGATACTATTTGAAATGTTAATGAGCATAAGGTTCTTAAGACACCTTATAGTATTTTCTCTACTGTTCCTCAGCAAAATACAAACAAGCTGACTCGCTGTTTTTCAGCCTTAGCTGTATGATTTGTGAAATTCATGTCCTGATATCTCATAGCATATTCACATGAATCATCTGATAGGAGCCTTACCACAAACCTATAAAATAACATAAGCACTATTTCAAACACACCTGCAGAAATTGAATCTTAACAGGGAGGATAACTTACCTGAGGCCACACAGAAAATCCATGTTTGAGCCTAAACTAGACCTTATTTGTCTGCGGAACACTTCTTTCCATCTGTTATAACTCATGAAATTTCTTTTATTTTAAATTCATTTATTCACATGTGCATACATTGTTTCAGCCATTTCTTCTCCCCACCCCCCACCTCCTCCCTGTCTCCCCCACCTCCCCTCACTTCCAGGCAGAACCTGTTCTGCCCTTATCTCTAATTTTTGCTGAAGAGAAGACATAAGCAATAATAAGAAAGGCAAAGCGATTTGCTAGTTGAGATAAGGATAGCTATACAGAGAGATTCCTAGCATTGCTTCCATGTACAAATGTGTTACAACTCAAGTTGATTCACCTCTAACTGATCTTTACACTGGTTTCTGATCCCCTTCTCATGTTGACCTCTGCAGCTTTAAGGTTTCTATATTAGTCCTCTGGAATGGGGACATCAAACACTTTCATGTTTTGGGTTTTCTACCTATCCCCATACCTCCCATATGTGTTCTCCCTTTGTCATGTGACTCAAGTCCAACAACATTGCTGTATTTGCCCTAGATCTAAAGACCACATATGAGGGAGAACATATGATTTTTGGTTTTCTGAGCCTGGCTAACCTCGCTCAGAATGATATTCTCCAGGTCCATCCATTTAGTTGCAAATGAGAAGATTTCATTCTTCACCGCTGAGTAGAATTCCATTGTGTATAAATACCACATTTTTTAATTCATTTGTCAGTAGTAGGGCATCTTGACTGTTTCCATAACTTGGCTATTGTGACTAGTGCTACAATAAACATGGGTGTGCAGGTGCCTCTGGAGTAACCTGAGTCACAATCCTTTGGGTATATCCCTAGGAGTGGCATTGCTGGATCATATGGCAGATCTACATTTAGATTTTCAAGAAGCCTCCAAATCTTTTTCCAGAGTGGTTGCACTAGTGTGCATTCCCACCAGCAGTGTATGAGGGTTTCTGTTTCCCCACATCCTCACCAACACCTGTTGTAGTTGTGTTTTGATGATCGCTATTCTAACAGGAGTGAGGTGGAATCTTAGTGTGATTTTGATTTGCATTTCCTTTATGGCTTGAGATGGTGAGCATTTTTTCATGTGTTTTTTGGCCATCTGAATTTTTTCTTTTGAGAAAGTTCTGTTTAGTTCTGTTGCCCATTTCTTTATTGGTTCATTGATTTTGGGAGAATTTAGTTCTTTAACTTCCCTGTATATTCTCATCTTTTGTGTGAGGTATAGCTAACAAATATTTTCTCCCACTGTGTGGGTGGTCTCTTCAGTTTAGAGACCATTTCTTTTGTTGAGCGGAAGCTTTTTAATTTTATGAAGTCTCATTTGTCCATCCTTTCCCTTAGTTGCTGAGCTGCTGGGGTTCTATTGAGGAAGTCTTTGCCTATACCTATTACTTCCAATTTCCAGAGTGTTTCCTGCTCTTTCTTGTATCAACTTTAGAGTTTCAGGTCTGATATTAAGGTCCTTCATTCATTTTGACTTGATACTAGTACAGGGTGATAAACACGGATCTAGTTTCAGTTTTTTGCAGATGGATAACTACTTTTCCCAGCAGCATTTATTGAAGAGGCTGTCTCTTCTCCATTGTATGTTTTTAATGCCTTTGTCAAAAGTAAGGTGGGCATTGTTGTGTGGATTCATATCCGGATCCTCTGTTCTGTTCCACTGGTCTCATTGTTTTTGTGCCAGTACCATTCTGTTTTTATTGCTATTGCTTTGTAATATATTTGAAGTAGGACATTGTGATACCTCCAGCATTTCTCTTTTTGCTGAGTGTTGCCTTGGCTATTCGCTGTCTCTTGTGTTTCCAAATGAAGTTTAGGGTAGATTTTTCAGTCTCTGTGATGAATTGCATTGGGATTTTGATGGGAATTGCATTAAACATGTAGATTGCTTTGAATAGTATAGCCATTTTTACTATGTTGATTCTACCAATCCATGAGCACAGAAGATCTCTCCACCTTCTGTAATCTTCCTCGATCTCATTCTTCAGGGGTTTGTAGTTCTCCTTATAGAGGTCATTCACATCCTTTGTTAGGTTTACACCTAGGTATTTGATATTTTTTGAGGCTATTGTAAATGGAATTGTTTGCATATACTCTTTCTCAGTTTGTTCATTATTGGTGTATAGAAAAGCTGATGATTTTTGTAAGGTGATTTTGTATCCTGCCACCTTGTTGTAGCTATTTATGGTGTGTAGGAGTTTTTGGGTAGAATTTTTGGATCTTTAGGTATAGGATCATATCATGTGCAAATAGGGATATTTTGACAGTTTCTTAACTATTTGTATTCCTTCTATTTCTTCTTCTTGCCTAATCACTCTGGCTAGGAATTCCAGAACTATGTTGAAAAGGAGTGGGGATAGTAGGGCACCCTTGTCTCGTTCCTGATGTTAGGGGAAATGGTTACAGTTTTCACATTAAGTATGATGTTGGCTATAGGTTTGTCATATGTAGCTTTTATAATGTGAGGTACATTCCTTCTATTCTTAGTTTTCTCAGAGCTTTTATCATGAAGTGGTGTTGGAGCTTGTTGAAGGCTTTTTCTGCATCTATTGAGCTGATCAAGTGGGTTTTTGTCTTTGCTTCTATTGATGTGCTGCATTACATTTATAGATTTGTGTATGTTGAACCACCCCTTCATTCCTGGGATGAAGCCAACTTGGTCATGTTGAATGATCTTTCTGATGTGTTGTTGAATTTGGTTTGCCATTGTTTTATTGAGGATTTTTGCATCGATGTTTGTTAAGGAGATTGGCCTATAGTTCTCCTTTTTGGAGGTGGCTTTGTCTGGTTTTTGGATGAGAGTAATATTGGCTTCTTAAAATGAGTTAGGCAGTGTTCCTTCCCTTTCTATTTCCTGGAACAGTTTAAGGAGGGTTGGTATTAGTTCTTCTTTAAAGGTCTGATAGAATTCAGTAGAGAATCCATCAGGTCCTGGACTTTTCTTTTTTAGGAGACTCTTTATTGCTGCTTTAATTTCATTTTGTGTTATAGATCTATTCAGGTGATTAATAGCCTCTTGATTCAATTTTGGATGGTCATAAGTATCTGGAAATCTGTCCATTTCTTCAAGATTTTCAAATTTAATAGAATACAGGTTCTCAAAGTAATCTCTGATGATATCCTGGATTTCCGTGGTGTTTGTTATTATCTCCCCTTTTACATTTCTGATTTTACTGATTTGGGTTTTTTCTCTCCTCATTTTAGTCAGGTTTGCCAGGGGTCTGTCAATCTTATTTATTTTTTTCAAAGAACCAACTTTTTGTTTCATTGATTCTTTGTATGGTTTTTTTGTTTGTTTCTATTTCATTGATTTAGGCATTTATTTATATCTCTCCTTCTGCTTGTTTTGGGATTTGTTTGTTCTTGTTTTTCTAGGAGTTTGAGATGAAGCTTAAGTCATTGATTTGAGATCTTTCTGTCCTTTTAATATATGCACTCATGGCTATAAACTTTCCTCTCAGGACTGCCTTTGCTATGTCCCATAGGTTCTGGTAGGTCATGTTTTCATTTTCATTAACTTCCAGGAACCTTTTAATTTCTTCTTTTATTTCATCAATGATCCATTGATCATTGAGCAATGTGTTGTCCCAGCTTCTATCTGTTTGCTTGTTTTTTACTGTTGTTTTTGTTGTTGAGTTCTAGTTTTAATGCATTGTTATCAGATCGAATGCATGGGATTATTTCTATTTTCTTATATTTGCTGAGGGCTGCTTTGTGCCCTAAGATATGATCAGTTTTGTAGAAGGTTTATGGGCTGCTGAGAAGAATGTATATTGTGAAGAAGTTGGATGAAATATTCTGTAAACATCAGGTAGGTCCATTTGATCTATGGTGTGATTTAGATCTAGGATTTCTTTATTGATTTTTTGTTTGGATGACCTATCTATGGGTGATAGAGGGGTATTAAAGTCTCCCGCTACCACTGTGTTGGAGTCTATATATGCTTTTAGGTCCTTCAGAGTACATCTGATGAAATTGGGTGCACTGACATTGGGTGGATATAGATTGATAATTGTTATTTCCTTTTGGTGTATTTCCCTCTTTATTAGTATGGAATGACCTTCTTTATCTCATTTGATCAATGTAGGTTTGAAGTCTACTTTGTCCGAGATAAGTATTGCTATCCCTGCCTGTTTTGGGGGGGGGCATTGGCTTGACAAATCTTCTTCCAGTCTTTCACCCTAAGCCTATGCTTATATTTATTGATGAGTTGGGTTTCCTGTAGGGAACAGATTGTTGGATCTTCCTTTTTAATCCAGTTTGCCAAACGGTGTCTTTAGATGGTGGATAAGTCCATTAAAATTCAGTGTTAATATTGATAGGTATGTGGTGATTCCTGTCATTTAATTGTCTTTGTTGTGTAAGGGTTTGATTGTGTGCAGCTGAATCAATGTTACTCTCTACTTTCTTGTCTTTGCTTCTCCTGTGGTGTGGCATTGCCTGTCATTTCATGGTTTTGTATGCTTTCATTTTCTGTGTGCAGGATTCCTTGAAGAATCTTTTGTTATGGTGGCTTGGTGGTCATATATTGTTTTAGTTTCTGCTTATCATGGAAGACTTTTATTGCTCCATCTATTTTGAATGATACTTTTGCTGGGTAGAGTATCCTAGGGTTGAAGTTATTTTAATTCAGTGCCTGGAAGACCTCACTCCATGCTCTTCTTGCTTTTAAGGTTTCTGTTGAGAAGTCTGCTGTGATTTTGATGGGTTTACCTTTGTATGTTATTTGTCTTTTCTCTCTTACAGCCTTCAATATTCTTTCTGTATTCTCTGTATTTGTTGTTTTAATGATAATATGTCATGGGGTAGTTCTATTTTGGTCAAGTCTGTTTGGTGTCCTAGAAGCTTCCTGTACCTGAATGGGCATAGTTTTCTCTAGATTTGGGAAATTTTCTGTTATTATTTTATTGAATATATTATGAATTCCTTTTGCTTGCACCTCTTCTCCTTCTTCAATGCCCATGAATCTCAGGTTTGGTCTTTTGATGGAGTTGGTGAGTTCTTGCATACTCATTTCACAGGTTTTGAGTTGTTTGAGTAATAGTTCCTCAGTTTTTCCTTTAATTTCCATGTCATCTTTGAGTTCTGAGATTCTGTCTTCTGCTTGTTCTAGTCTGCTGGAGTGGGCTTCCATTGTGTTTTGTATTTCTGTTTCATTCTTTTTTCTGAGGTTTTGCATATCATGAGTCACTTCCTCTTTAATGTTGTCAAATTTTGTCCTTAATTCATTCATCTCTCTATTTATAGTGTTCTCTGTTTCACTTTGGTACTTATTTAGGGCTCCTATGAGTTCACTTATTTGTTTTTGTGTCTTCTCATATTCTTTATTTTTGTTGTCTTGGAATTTCTTAAGTGCCTCTTGTACATTTTGGTTGACCTTGTCTAGTAACATCTCCATGAAATTCTAAGTGATTTCTTGCATGAGTTCTTCTTTCAGGGTGTTCTTGTGGGATTCATTGGGTTCCTTGGGACAGTTTATCTTTGTTTTGTTTGAGTCTGAAACCGGGTATCCATTTTCTTCATTTCCCTCTGAATCCTGTACTAAGTTATTTTGGGGAGGAGAATGTTTTCCATTCCTCTTTCATCTTCCCATCATTCCACTTGGTGCTGTTTCTGTCCCTGGTCTGTGTGTAATTTAATATTAGCTAACTTACAATAGTAAAACTAATGAAACCAAGAAAGAAAGAGAAGAAAGAAAAGAAAAGAAAAATAGAGAACCAAAGAAATCAAAAGGGAGAGATGGTGGACTAACAAACAGTGAACAAGACAAACCCTTAGGGAGAAAGAAAAATAAAATAAAATAATTAAAAATTCCAGGTTCAGGAACAATAGAATTTCAGTGTTACTAGTTCTGGTGTTACTCCTTCAGCATCCAGTCCTGGTCTTGGTATTTAAGCAGTAGCTCTGTTGTAGTCTCGCCAGGTGTTTGGGTCAGGAGATGAGCTTCATGGACTGCTATCTGCTCTATTTCAGGCAGCTGCTCACCACCCACCTACTGTCTGCTGTCTACTTTTGCAGGCTTTGTTTTCTGAAAGCTCTCAAGGAGTTCAGCTCCTTGTCCCTCCCCGCTTCTCTGGTGCGCTTACAGCCCCCTGCCCCCTTTGCTGTGTGTTCCTTTTCAGTTCCTTGTTTATTATTCAGTTGTTTTTTTTTTTTTTGTGAGGTGGGGATCAGTCTGTCCAAGGTGCTATGCTGGTTTATCCCAGGGGTGGCTGTGGGAGTACTGTGTGCTGCTTATTTTTTCTCCTATTGTTCTCTGTCTCCCAAGCAGGTTTGGAGCCAGTGTCTGGCAGTGTGGGAGCCCTCCTGTTTTCTCAGTGTAACGCATGGAGAAGCTTTGTATGGGCCGGGGGTTCAGAGTGTTGGAGTTTTGCTTCTTCTTTGTGCTTTATTTCTGCCAATTGTGGCTCCAGTGTCTCAGCAAGATTTTTGATTTACGGAGCTCATGCTGTCTGCTTCCTCACCATCTTGGATCCTCCATGAAATATCTTTCAATAGAAGACTTCAGAGTTATGGTCCAAAGGCATTAAAATATCCCACAAATGCCCAAAAGCTTATACTTTTTACCTCTTTCCCCTAGTCCCTTTTGAAATAGGAAATTTGGATTTCCCATCCTAAGAAAAAGGCTGATGATGAGCTCCTGTGAAAGAAACTTAATTCTCAGCATTTCTGGCTAAAGCAGGAATCTGAAGGCAATGTTTACACAGCTTCTAGAGAAGCAGAAGTTCAAGAGATTACCTCTTTTTCCTTATAAATGCAAATGCTTACTACTAAACATTACGACTCTTAAAAATCATTTACTGTATTCAATAACAACAATTTCTGAAGTCTTTCTTGCATGCTAAGTTATATGTTCTCATATAGTTCCTTTTTTAAATTTACATTTTAACAATAATAATAGGCAACACTTATGGTATCAGATACTGGACTGCTACTTTAAGGCAATATCTTACAAGGTAAGGATCTAATTATTCTATTAAATTTACTTTGTTAAGAAATTGTATACATTCTACAGATACTGACATTTCCTAACCAGGCCCCATGACACAAAAATTGTCATAAATGCTAAATGTCCTCATACAAAAATCCCCGATTTACAAAATGAATTTTTGGCATCCTGAAAAATAGCTTCCTTTTTATAGCAGCTTTCTCTTCTATTCATAATGATATTAGACTAGGCCTTCTCAAATGCTCTGTAATTGAAAGCTGATAACCTGAGATTAGAAATGCTGAATGTGGTCATTACTATTTTGTCCACTAGGTGGCAAAAGAGGCAACTTGGCAGTAGTCATGAAAAAAAAAAAAAAGGTGAACGGTCTAGCACAAGGACTCCAAAATTGTAATCTGGAATATAATACCATCATCTTAAAAGAGAGGAAGCTGAAATTCAGAATTGTTATATTCCACTTTTTTTTTCTCAAATCTATGATACCAAACTTGAACCCCATAGTTTGTCATCTGTACAATGCAGTTTATTTAGCTCTTCCTAGTTGTGAGTTTATAAGACAGTATACATAAGGCACTTAATGAGATGCTTGGCACGCGGTACATGCTTAGTATAAAGTGGCAAGCATTTTTTACTTAACAGTTAATGGTAGAACTGGAAATATAAGGTAGATCTTTTTGAAATGTCAAAACTGCAAGGATGTTTAAATTATTAATAACCTGAAAGAGATAATATCATCTCTCATTTTATCACTTTCTGTTGCTATGTTCTTTATCTGATCTTCATGCTCTCTTACATAAGTTATTCTCTTTCTTTCCTCTCTCATCTTTCTGGAAGATACAGCTACTTCTTGAAAGACTGCTTTTGCAACTTGTAAGTTATAAATTTTTTTACCAAAACCTATGGATGTCTACTTTGGACTTCCTAGTACTTGTTTTTCAGTTGTTGGAACTTGCAAAGTTCTTTATTAAGAAGGAAACTAATAGTATTGACACAACATGTAACATTAGCTCACTGTCTACCAGACGTTGCATGAAGAGCTCTCTGAATTAACACATTTCAAACAAAAAACCATTGAAGTAGGCACTGTTGTTACTTCTTTTTACAGATGAGGAAACTGAGGCATGGAATCTATATAGAAGTTGAATATATCCCATCACATAACATGATATTCCCAGTGACCTCAGAATAATTCTTACCTTTAATGAAATAAGTGAAAACTGATCATCCTCCTCCCAAATCAGACTCTCTTCCCTTTCTTCCCTCAGAAAGTTGCTACTGCCACTTGAAATCACTTTGTAGGCAAACATCAAAAACTATATGAACCAAATAACACAGTGTAGTTCTAGCCTAAGTATACATTCACAGACTTTGTACTCATTTCTTTTTCAAATGGGATTGTTCATAACATTTATAAATCATATTGTAATTTTATATTGCAACAAACGTAATTTTTTATACTTATTTCTCATATTTAATTAGGACCATCACCTTTTATCAGACAATGTGTTTTCTCATTGTTTCTATATGGCAAATCCATAAAAAATCAATAACTTTCTCATGAATCTCCTGATTTTCTACACCAATACTCTTAATTAGTGCTGGGCTTTCCCCACCCCCAATCCCATCACAGAGGTCTAATTGTACCTTCATATAGGGGTTATATCAAAGTAATACCTCTTCTTAACACTCAGCCTGGGACCACCTTACACTGGTCTCTTTCTCACCTTCTCAGACAGATTTAAACTCTTTGAGAGGAGAGATAACATATTACACCACTATGTTTCCCTGGTCTTTCTAATACCTAAATGCTCTCTAATTCTGATCAGACCAATATTAGGAACCTAAATCATCTAGGGATCTTATCTTGATGCCACAGCCAAGAACTGTCAGCTGTCAACCCCTTTCTCACTAAATGCTGTCCAAGGAAACCTCAAACAAACTGATGTAATTAATAAGCACAGCAAGCCTCCCATCAATAGAAAAACACATGTAAATATTTTGTTCAGTTCAACAAAACACTGACTGACCCACACTATTTATTGTGAACAATGCTGCATGATGGTTACACAGAGGAAAGACACAGTTCCTGCTTTCTAGACTCATACCCACAAATTTTAAAAATACACAATTAAAATGTCATATGTGACTTGAAGGATGGGGTTCGAAATCCCATTACCCCCTTTATTGCTTTCATCCTTACCCCTGATAATGAAGAGGTATTTCAGTATAACAAAACACCAAAGTTATACCATGAATGGGTGTAATCAATGAGTACCTCTGGGTCAAATCAGAACACTTACACATATACAAGGAGTAATATCATAAAAGAATTTTACAGACTTAAACACAAGGAAAGGAGTATGATGAAGACAGGGGCCATAGTGAAGTAAAAATGAAGGAGCAGTGGAGATCAAAGGAGAGGGATTTCCAGGTACCTGTAGAAAATAATGCTGGAAATAGCTAAAAAGTAACATAGGAAAGTGTAAAGAAAGATGCATATGCTGATGGCAGGCCTATTGGTGGCCAATGTCTAATAGAGTGACCAAGTAAGCCTTCACTCATCTAGCCACTAGGAAGTATATAAACAACAATAATGCTAAAAATGGACAAAACACAGAACTGTAATAGACTACCACCCCCCCTTAGTGGCAGCTTCACTTTCTACAGGTTCAAATAACCTGCAGTTCAGTGCAGTCTGAAAATATTAAGTTAAAATTCTAGAAATAAGCAATTCTGAAGTTTTAAGATTTGCACCATTAGGGGTAGCAGGAGATCTCACCCCATCCCACTCTCTCATGCCCAAGATATAAATCAAACTTTTCTCTCACATGTCTACCCATCTGTCAGTCACTTTGTGATCATCTAGATTATCAGATTGAGGACCAGTGGAGTGGCTCAAGCCAGAAGAGCACCTGCTTAGCAAGTGTGAGGCTGAGTTCAAACCCCAGTGCCGCCAAAAGTAAAGGAAAAACAAAAACTAGATTATCAGATTGACTGTCATGTTATCACAGTAACTACATTCAAATAACCTTTATTGTAATTCTTAGAATGATGCAAAGAAGGCACCAGGACATAAAACATGAATGGGAGTGTTGACTCTGGGTCTAAGTGGCAATGCAGAAGGCATAGAGGAAAAACAGTATATTTAAAACTGTTTGCTATTTCTTTGATTTGGATGTGGTCTGCCCGAGAGTCCATGTGTTGAGAGGTTAGTCCTCAGTGCAGTGATATTAGAAGTCAGGACTTTTAAGAAGTGAGGCACTTAAGATATCAGGTCTAGTGGAAAACCTTTAGATCAATTGACATTCACCACTAGTGCCCTTAATTATCACATGCTGCCACCATAATTCCAAAACCTAAGGACAACTGCAGCCTTTTCTGCACAAATTGCCCCTTGAAGCTCTTTTGCACCTCCCATGTGAAAAATCTCTCAGTCATCTCAGAACATGAAGTTTTATTCCTTTTCTTGTCATTGCCACAAAACTGCATGTAAAGCTATGCTATTGCATTTTGTAACCTGTACCTTTATTGCATATAGTCAATACTTTCTATAACATTCAACAGCATGTTATAGGAGATCTATTATTTTTTTCCAAAAAATAAACACCATATATATTTTAAGAGGCTTTCTTCCCAAGGCTTAATATTAAAATAGAGGAAGCATTCAAAAGCATTTTCTAAAAATCACTTGCAAGCCAGGCATGGTGGTAACATGCCTGATCCTAGCAATAGGGAAGCTGAGAAATGCAAAGAGTGATCTTTAAGGTCTGCCTTGGCTACACATCCTCACCCTGTCTCAAAAAAAAAAAATCCCTTGCCATAGGTTATGGACTATATCCAATCATAGTAAAATTCATAGTTTTTCACTGGAAAGGGCAATTATTTATTGATAAAGCTAGTATTATGTGTCCCGATATTCAGTCAGCTTCAGTCTTTAGGAGAAAGAAAGGCTTAAATACCATGAGGGACTACATATAGTGATTTTATGATAGAAATCGCTGACATATAATATTGCAGGCTATTCCCTTTACATTCAACTTTTATAGCACAATCTTTCATGTTCTTAAAGGAGAGGAAAATATCTTACACTTCCCATTTGAACCCTTAGCTTCTACTTCCTTAGCGTCTACCATGATACCAAACAGTAGGAAGAGACCAATGAGCACAGTCTAGCATGAATGGTGGCTCACGAGTGTCTTGACTATGGTAAAAATGGGATTCAAAAAAGAACAAATATTTTTGCTAAGACACAGTGAAATCCATCCATACAACATCTCTCCTGCTATGAAATATCCAGAATTAGACACCATGATAATCTGTGTGAAATTATCTCAGTCTTTTCCCCCACCAAATCATTGTTTCTTACATATATAAATTGAGACTTTATTGCATATTGACAACACTATTATAAAGCTTATAAAACAAAGAGTGTCACAATGATATCTGAAAAGTAAATTATAATGTTTCTGCCTTCTTGTTTTTGGGATAAATACAATATTGACAACACTAACCTGATACTGTACATTTCACTGTACACACTGGCTACAGCTCACCATAATTCCAGAAGTCAACATGGAAGACTCCTCCAGAAGGCTCTCAAGGAGAGGGATATGTATCTGTCTGGTTCTCTCCTGTGTTGCATTGGCTACAGGGAACTAACTTTCCTACACTACCAGGATGCCATATCCATCCTTTCAGGGCCACTGAGGAAAAAGATCTAGGCTCTAAACTATGAGGTTTCATTAAGTCCAAAAGTAGAAGGGAAAACCAGCCATGATGGGTCAATAGCAGGGGCAAAGAACAAAGGAATTAAGGCTGAGGGATCCAAGAAAGTATAGAAGGTTTGTATCACACAATGATTATTAGTAAGAGAATCATCCCTAAACAAATATTAAATATATGACAGATGTACATTGTATGTATAGCAATATATATCTATATATTAGAATAAATGTAATTTTTGGCATGTGCACAGATATGAGAACAATATAGGGTATCCAGAAGTACACCCAAGTACCAATAGGAATTTAATATACAGTAAGTATAACATTTCAAAATAAGAAGAAACATAATTGTATTGGAAATTAATGCTCAAAAAATTGTCAATCTAGGAAAAATAGTATTGAATCCCTATCTTTAAAAACATGATGGATAAAATAATTAAATAAAAAAGAAACTATAAATGTTCCTGAAGAAATCATGGGAAATTTTCTTTAACAAGGCCTGGATGCAAAAGTGTCCTTAGTAAAACTAGAGTCTAGAAGTATACAAGAAAAAGATTTGGTTTCAACTACACAACAATTTAAATATTTTCATAACAACAAGCAAATCTAAACAAAATCGAAAGAAAAGTGACAGAAAAAAAATCACAGGCAGAACATCAGTTTATTTGATATACGTAGAGTTTCTATGAACTGCAAAGAAGACCAACAATACAAATGAAGTCTGGGTAAACAATATGAGCAGCTGGCTCAGAGACAAATGCAACTGTTAAACACATGAAATGATTCTTAACCTTTCTTTTTTAGAGAAATAAAACAATAACAAGATAGCAAACCTGTTATGATAGAATGCTGAAGAAGATTTGCTAAATCCATGTTGGCAAGGCCTATGGAAGAAGGATTTTTATATGTGGCTCTTGGAAAAGCAACTTGGCTTAACATTCCTGGACAGAAATTTATTAATATCTCTATCTACCAAAATTTAAAATACACACTTATCAAGGAGTTTCATCTTTATGAAGTGCAATACACACATGTGCACATACATATTTATGAGGTCGTGTGTATGTAGAGATTCATCATGGCAGTGTTTATACATGGCAACAAAATCCCAGAAACAACCTAAATGTTCAGCAATATAGAAAGGCTAAATAAATGACCTTTCATCCATACAATTGAAAAATTGGCAGCTGTTCAAATGAAGGAGGGCTAGGTGGCTACAGAAACAGAAAATTCTCTGAGATATATAATTACCCTTCAAGGACTAGGGAAAGACACTGTTTAGAGCATAAAGTATATATACTGTATCCTATGAAATTGTACATTCTTGAATAAATCCAGAATGTTTTCTAAATACAAATGTACAATAAGTCATCAAAATAGTTATTTCTAGGAAAGCGAAACAAGAAGCTCAGAGTCCAGGTTTAAATACAAATTATGAATAACTTTGTTTTTTCCTGCATTTTCTTAGCTTTTTATATTAATTATGTATATTTCATAAAGAGTAAAAGTTTTACAAGCAAGTTAATTTTTTATTGCTACCATTAAGATACTAGGATGGAGAAAACATACCATGTTTTCTTTTTTCTAAAGAAAGTGATAAGTACTGGGCATAAGTGTAGCTCAGTGTGCCAGAGCACTTGCCTAGCATGCCAGAGGCCCTAAGTGTGATATGCCCTAAGCACTTAAAAAAAAAAGAAGAACAGAAAGCCAAACTAACTGTATCAATTTCAGACAGAACAGAATTCTGGCAAAGGAAACTTAGGAGGAATAAGAAAGGCATTACATAATAATATATCTAATATGCATACAATTTTTAGATTGGTATACCAATTTTAATGTATATGCAACCAACAACAGAATATTAAAATACATGAAACAGAAAGAGTCTACAAAGTGAAATACAAGAATCTGCTTTTATAGGTGGACATGTCAACAGTCTACTTTTAGTAATTGATAGATCAAGAAGACAGAAAATCAGTAAGAATAGAAACAACCCAAACTACACAAGCATTCTACTGATCTAACTGACATCCTTGGAATACTGCATTCAATAACAGCAGAATATACATTCTTCTCAGGCTCCCATGGAGTAGTCACAAAGACAGACCACATTCTGGACCACAGCACACACTTTAGCAGATTTAAAATAACAAATATTCTACAAAGTATGTTCACAATCCACAATGGAATTAAATTGAAAATTCAATAGCAGAAAGGGAAATGAATAATTCTTCACTATTTGATTAAACATATTTTTAAAAAACACAAAAAAGTCTCAAAATAAATATTTTAATATTTTTAACTAAATAAAAACAGGATACATATTACCAAAATGTATTGGATATATCCGAAGTGGTGTGCAGAGGGAAATCTACAGCAAATACATATACTAGAAAACACTGAAGAATAAAAATCACCAATCTCACCTTCCATCATGGAAAACTAGAAAGGAGACCAATGTAAACCTGAGGCAAGAAGAATAAAGAAATGATTAAAAAAAAAGAAAAACATAGTGGGGAAGCAATGAGTTTGAAAACAAGAAAACAACAGAAAAATATCAGTGAAATCAAAACCGTGCCCTTTGAAAAGAGCAGTCAAATTAATAAACCTCAATTGACACAGCCAAGATAAGCAAGAAAAAGACAAAGGAGTCATATTATTGATATGAAAAACAAAGAGAAGTTATCACTGCTGATTTCGAGGAAATTGAAATCTCAACAAAGGGCTGAAGGTGTGACTCAAGCGAGAGAGCACCTGCCTCCCTCCCAATGGTGAAACCCTCAATTTAAATCCCAGTAATGCTTCCCCCACCAAAAAATGACAAAGAGGAAATTCTGTGAGGGCTGCGCATGGTGGTATACACCTATAGTCAATTCCAGCTACTTTGGAAGCATAGACAGGAAGACTGCAATCTCAGTCCTGGGCAAAAACTGAGACCCTATCTGAAAAATAGCTAAAGCAGTAAGAGCTAGGGGTGTGGCCCAAGTGCTAGATAAAGCACTTTGCTAGCATAAGGCCCTGAGTTCTAAAGCCAGTACTACGAGGGAAAAAAAGAAATTCTATGAAAAATCCAATAGCTACAAACATGATAACTGAGATAAAACGGGCAAATTACTTGAAAGATATAAACTACCAAAACACAAAAACAGAAACAGACAATCTGAATAATCTGAAGCTTAAAAAAGAAACTGAATCAATAAAAACCTAACAAAAAAAGTATCAAGTCCAAGAAGACTCACTGGTGAATCCTGCCGAATGCTTAAGAAAGAACTTGTGCCAATTACCCACAACCTCTTTCCAAAAATAGATGTTGAGGAACACCTTTTAAACTGTTCTATGAGAACAGCATTACTGGAACACAATTAAACACATTACAAGAAGGTAAAACTACACATTGTTATCTCTCGTGCCACAGTATACCAAATGCAAAATTTGACAAATGAGATCAGAGTCATCCCTGGCTATCCATAGGGGATGGGTTCCAGGCCCCTTTGCAGATGCTCAAGTCCCTGAAATAAAATGGCATAGTACTTGCCTATGTCCTACAGGTATCTTCCTGCATACTTTGTCTCTACATACTCAGTTCCAAATAAATGCTACCTAGTCACTACACTTTAGGGATTAATAATGGGAAATTCTGTACATGTCAAGTATTTTTATGAATATTTTCTTTTTTCTAATTTTCTTCTTAAGTAGCATGATACTTATACACATGGGGGTTTCATGTTCTATGTCCAGGTGCATAGAACACACTTTGATCACATTCACCCCCTCAATTACTCTTTCTTGGTTCATTGAATTCACGGATGCAGAATTCCCACCTATGGATGGTTGACTGTACACCAGACCAAAAAGTTTCTGCACAGCAGAGGAATGAACAGTGAAGAGACAACCTAACCTATAGAATGGGAGAAAATACTTGCAAACTATACATCTGAAAAAGTAGTAAGAACCAAAACATATAAGAAAACTCAATAGCAAGAAAACAACTTGGATTTTAAAGAGTGGACACAAGAACTAAAGAAACACTTCTCCAAAGAAAATGTACAGGCCAGACATGGTGGCTCAGACCAAAATCATGGTTCAAGGCCAGCCCACAGAAAAAGTTTGCAAGACCTCATCTCAACCAAATGCCTGGACATGATGGTGCATGTCTGCAATCCTAGCCAGGAAGAAGCTATTTAAGGAGGACTGAGGTCAAGGCCAGCATGGGCAAAAAGCAAGGCTACCACCAAAATAGGCAAGATGCTATCAGCAGAGCAAAAGGAGTTGGAGATGTGGTTCAAGCAGGAGATCACCTGCCTAGCAAGCCTGAGGTCCTGAGTTCAATCCCAAGTACTGCAAAAAATACAAAAGGAAAAATGTACAAAAGAGAAATATGAAAAAATTCTTATCACTAATCTGGGAAATGCAAATTAAAAACCACAATGAAATATCACTTCATACCTGTCAGAATGGCTATTATGAAAAACACAAATGATAACAAGCATAAAGGGAACCCTTGCACATTGGAATATAAATGTAGCTTAGCACACACGATGGAAAACAATTTACAGATTCCTCAGAAGTTTGCAAATAGAGCTACCATATGATCTCACTACTGTACATGTATCCAAAGGAAATGAAATCTGAACGCCAAGAAGACACTTGTAACTCCATGTCCACTGCAGCATAACAGCCAGCATGCAGAATCACCCTAAATGTCCATCAGTTGCTGGATGGGGAAAGAAAGCATGCTATATACACACACAGTGGAATACTAGCAAGCCTTTACGAAGAAGGAAATCCTATTGTTTGTGACAGTATGGATGAACCCAGAGGACATGGTAAAGAAAATCAATAGATAGGTCATCCAAACAAAAACTCAATAAAGAAATCCAAAATCTAAAATATGCAATAGATCAAGTGGACCTAGTAGATGTCTACAGAACATTTCATCCAACCTCTACACAATATACATTCTTCTCAGCAGCCCATGGAACCTTCTCCAAAATAGATCATATCCTAGGGCACAAAGCAAGCCTCAGCAAATATAAGAAAATAGAAATAATACCATGCATACTATCTGACCACAATGCAGTAAAAGTAGAACTCAACAACAAAAGTAAAGACAAAAAACATGCAAACAGCTGGAAACTAAATAACTCATTACTTAATGAAGAATGGATCATCGATGCAATAAAAGAGGAAATTAAAATGTTCCTGGAAGTCAATGAAAATGAAAACACAACCTACCAGAACCTATGGGACACAGCTAAGGCAGTCTTGAGAGGAAAGTTTATAGCCATGAGTGCATATATTAAAAAGATTGAAAGATCCCAAATCAATGACCTAATGATACATCTCAAACTCCTAGAAAAACAAGAACAAGCAAATCCCAAAACAAATAGAAGGAGAGAAATAATAAAAATAAGAGCTGAAATCAACGAAATAGAAACCAAAAAAACCATACAAAGAATTAATGAAACAAAAAGTTGGTTCTTTGAAAAAATAAACAAGATCGATAGACCCCTGGCAAACCTGACTAAAATGAGGAGAGAAAAAACCCAAATTAGTAGAATCAGGAATGCAAAAGGGGAGATAACAACAAACACCATGGAAGTCCAGGAAATCATCAGAGACTACTTTGAGAACCTATATTCAAATAAATTTGAAAATCTAAAAGAAATGGACAGATTTCTAGATACATATGATCATCCAAAACTGAACCAAGAGGAAATTAATCACCTGAATAGACCTATAACACAAAATGAAATTGAAGCAGCAATCAAGAGTCTCCCCAAAAAGAAAAGTCCAGGACCTGATGGATTCTCTGCTGAATTCTATCAGACCTTTAAAGAAGAACTGATACCAACCCTCCTTAAACTGTTCCATGAAATAGAAAGGGAAGGAAAACTGCCAAACACATTTTATGAAGCCACTATTACACTTATCCCAAAACCAGGCAAAGACACCTCCAAAAAGGAGAACTATAGGCCAATCTCCTTAATGAACATTGATGCAAAAATCCTCAACAAAATAATGGCAAATCGAATTCAGCAACACATCAAAAAGATTATTCACCACGACCAGGTAGGCTTCATCCCAGGGATACAGGGGTGGTTCAACATACGAAAATCAATAAACGTAATAAACCACATTAACAGAAGCAAAGACAAAAACCACTTGATCATCTCAATAGATGCAGAAAAAGCCTTTGATAAGATCCAACATCATTTCATGATAAAAGCTCTAAGAAAACTAGGAATAGAAGGAAAGTTCCTCAACATTATAAAAGCTATATATGATAAACCTACAGCCAGCATTATACTTAACGGAGAAAAATTAAAACCGTTCCCTCTAAAATCAGGAACCAGACAAGGATGCCCACTATCTCCACTCCTATTCAACATAGTACTGGAATTCCTAGCCAGAGCAATTAGGCAAGAAGAAGGAATAAAAGGAATACAAATAGGTAAAGAAACTGTCAAAATATCCCTATTTGCAGACAACATGATCCTATACCTTAAAGACCCAAAAACTCTACTCAGAAGCTTCTAGACATCATCAATAGCTATAGCAAGGTAGCAGGATATAAAATCAACATAGAAAAATCATTAGCATTTCTATACACTAACAATGAGCAAACGGAAAAAGAATGTATGAAAACAATTCCATTTACAATAGCCTCAAACAAAATCAAATACCTAGGTGTAAACCTAACAAAAGATGTGAAAGACCTCTACAAGGAAAACTATACACTTCTGAAGAAAGAGATTGAGGAAGACTATAGAAAGTGGAGAGATCTCCCATGCTCATGGATTGGTAGAATCAACATAGTAAAAATGTCTATACTCCCAAAAGTAATCTACATGTTTAATGCAATTCCCATCAAAATTCCAATGACATTCATCAAAGAGATTGAAAAATCTACTGTTAAATTTATATGGAAACACAAGAGGCCACGAATAGCCAAGGCAATACTCAGTCAAAAGAACAATGCAGGAGATATCACAATACCTGACTTCAAACTATATTACAAAGCAATAATAATAAAAACAGCATGGTACTGGCACAAAAACAGACATGAAGACCAGTGGAACAGAATAGAGGATCCAGATATGAAGCCACACAACTATAAGCAACTTATCTTTGACAAAGGAGCTAAAAATATACGATGGAGAAATAGCAGCCTCTTCAACAAAAACTGCTGGGAAAACTGGTTAGCAGTCTGCAAAAAACTGAAACTAGATCCATGTATATCACCTTATACCAAGATTAACTCAAAATGGATCAAGGATCTTAATATCAGACCCCAAACTCTTAAGTTGATACAGGAAAGAGTAGGAAATACTCTGGAGTTAGTAGGTATAGGTAAGAACTTTCTCAATGAAACCCCAGCAGCACAGCAACTAAGAGATAGCATAGATAAATGGGACCTCATAAAACTAAAAAGCTTCTGTTCATCAAAAGAAATGGTCTCTAAACTGAAGAGAACACCCACAGAGTGGGAGAAAATATTTGCCAACTATACATCAGACAAAGGACTGATAACCAGAATATACAGGGAACTTAAAAAACTAAATTCTCCCAAAACTAATGAACCAATAAAGAAATGGGCAGGTGAACTAAACAGAACTTTCTCAAAAGAAGAAATTCAAATGGCCAGAAAACACATGAAAAAATGCTCACCATCTCTAGCAATAAAGGAAATGCAAATTAAAACCACACTAAGATTCCACCTCACCCCTGTTAGAATAGCCATCATCAGCAACACCACCAACAACAGGTGTTGGCAAGGATGCGGGGAAAAAGGAACCCTCTTACACTGTTGGTGGGAATGTAGACTAGTACAACCACTCTGGAAAAAAATTTGGAGGCTACTTAAAAAGCTGGACATTGATCTACCATTTGATCCAGCAATCCCACTCTTGGGGATATACCCAAAAGACTGTTACTCCAGAGGCACCTGCACATCCATGTTTATTGCGGCACTATTCACAATAGCCAAGTTATGGAAACAGCCAAGATGCCCCAGCACTGACGAATGGATTAAGAAAATGTGGTATCTATACACAATGGAATTTTATGCAGCCATGAAGAAGAACGAAATGTTATCATTCGCTGGTAAATGGATGGAATTGGAGAACATCATTCTGAGTGAGGTTAGCCTGGCTCAAAAGACCAAAAATCGTATGTTCTCCCTCATATGTGGACATTAGATCAAGGGCAAACACAACAAGGGGACTGGACTATGAGCACATGATAAAAGCGAGAGCACACAAGGGAGGGGTGAGGATAGGTAAGACACCTAAAAAACTAGCTAGCATTTGTTGCACTTAATGCAGAAAAACTAAAGCAGATACCTTAAAGCAACTGAGGCCAATAGGAAAAGGGGACCAGGAACTAGAGAAAAGGTTAGATTAAAAAGAATTAACCTAGAAGGTAACACCCACGCAGAGGAAATCAATGTGAGTCAATGCCCTGTATAGCTATCCTTATCTCAACCAGCAAAACCCCTTGTTCCTTCCTATTATTGCTTATACTCTCTCTACAACAAAATTAGAGATAAGGGCAAAATAGTTTCTGCTGGGTATTGAGGGGGGGAGCGGGAGGGGGTGGAGTGGGTGGTAAGGGAGGGGGTGGAGTGGGTTGTAAGGGAGGGGGTGGGGGCAGGGGGGAGAAATAAACCAAGCCTTGTATGCACATATGAATAATAAAAGAAAAATGAAAAAAAAAAAAAAAAAAGAAAATAAGCCAGCCACAGGAAGAAACACTGCACGTTCTCATTTATATGTAGTATCTGAAAAATAGTTGAACTCAACAAAGCAGGGAGGAAAACAGGTTACTAGGGACTGGGAGAAAGCAGGGAGCTGGCAAGCTGTTAGTCAAAGCATACAAAATTTCAATTTGATAGGAGGAATAAGCTCAAGAGATCCAGTCTACAACATGGTAACTATAGTTAATACCAACGTACATATACTTGAAAATTGCCAACAAAGTAGATTTTCATTCTTCTATGACAAAAAATGGTATGTGATGTAAGGCACATGCTAGTGGACTCGATTTAGCCATTCCACAAAGTGTGGCTACTTCAGAACATCATGTTGTACATGATAAATAAATCCAGTTTTTACTTGTCAGTTAAATTTAATCAGTCAACCAATCAAAAAATCTCTCAAGCAATAGATGCAAAAATAATCAACAAATTATCAGAAAATTGAATCCAACAATGCATAATGATTAAGTGGGATTTATCTGAGGTGTGTAAGACAGCTTCAATATTTAAATGTCAGTCAGAAAACCCACCACATCGACAGACTAACGGAAGAAAAGTCACACGATAATGTTCATTTGTACAAAAAAAGCACTTGATGAAATCTAACCAAAGCATTATGAAAACTCTAAGAAAATTAGAAGGGACTTTCTTGACTTGAAAAAAGAACATCTCCAAAGAACCAACAGCTAATACTACAGTTAGTGATGAGAAACTGAACACATTTTCCTAAGGTAAGGAACTAAATGTCTATTCCATTTGGTCAGCTACTACAGAGTACCATAGACAGGGTGGTTTATACACAACAGAAATTTATTTTTCATAATTCTGGCTTCTGGGAAGTCTAAGGTCAAGAACCTGGCAAATTCAGTGTCTGGTGAGGGCCTGCTTCCTGGCTCATGGATAGCCATTTTCTGACTATATCCTCACATGAAGGATGGGGTGAAGGAGTTCCTTGAGTGTGTTTTATAAGGGCACTGATCCCACTTGTGAGGGCTCTACCTTCATGACTTAAGCTCCTCTCAAAGACCCTACCTTCAAATATCACAGTGGGGATAACACTTCAATATAAATTTCAGGGAGACATATTCAGTTTGTAACACAAGGCAAAAGTGTCCTCTCTAAAAACAATTATTCAACATCATACTAGAAGTCATACATAAATAGTACAGGTAAGACAAGAAAAGGAAATAAAAGACAAAGTGGTGGGAATAGAAGGCAAAAGTGTATTTTTCCACAAATGATATTGTCTATGTAGAAAAATCTCAAAAAATTTTGGAATTAATAAACAAATATAGCAAAGGTGCAACACACAAAGTTAATATGTAAGCATCAATTGCTTTCTTATATACCAGCACAACGAACAGTTGGAACTTGAAACTGAAAACAGTGTAACAGTTTCCTACAAAGCTAAACATACTCTCACCATACAATCACACTTCTATGTTATTTATAAAATTGATCTGAAAATGTATATAGACACCAAATTGTACATGTCAACATATTTAGCACTTTTATTCATAATTACCCCAAACTAGAAACAACCAAGCTATCCCTCAAAAGGCAAGTGTACAAATTAAAGTATATCCATACAAAGGATTATTTGAAAACCAGTAAGGAAACAAGCTATTAAGCCATGAATGAATCTTATTATTAAGTGAAAGCAGTGAGTTTTAAACCATAACATACTGGATTATTAATTAAATGATATACTGGAAAGGCAAAGCTGTAGAGATAATAAACTCAGTTATTGCAAGAGGAGCAGAGGAACAAGAGAGGAGCTGAAGAGCTGTGGCACAAGGACATTTTTAAGTCAGTGAAACAAAGCTGTGTGTCTAATTCTGTGGACCTGTGGCATTATGCATTTGTCAAATCCCATTTAACTATACAGCACACCAAAATGATGACCTTTCTGTTTGGATGCATTTTAAAAATCATATAGGAAATTGGAAATGACAAAGATGCCTTCCATCGAGCTACTCTGAGTTCTCTACTTGCTGACAGCCAAGCGTCTGCTCTTGTTGAGACTGCCTTTAGCAAAGAATGATGCTCGGTTAGAATTTCCCCACCCCTGATCTCTAGCCTTGTTTCTCATTCGTCCACTCCTCGATATCTAAGTCATTGGCCTGTCTTTAGCCAGAATCCTACTAGGACAACTTAGCAAGAATTAATTTTTAATAAGAAATGCTTAATAACAAATTATAAATGCAGATCTACAAGACAGAAAATTGGAACTGGGGGAGGTAGCTTAGTGGTGAAGTGTTTGCCACTTGGTGATATGTTCAAACCCATGGGGTTAATCCCCCAAAACAAAACAAAATAAAAAACCCCAGAAAATAAAAACAGTTAGAGAAAAATAAATATATACAGAAAAGTGACAACTTCCTGGTTAGGTGTAGGAATCTGGATTATTGGTGTTCCTGAATAATCAATAAATACAGCCCAAGAAATATAATACAATAATGGAAATCTCCCTGTGAAGGGGAGAGGAGACTACGACTCCTCAAAAGGATACACTTCATTACATGGAAATGTGACACAGAATGCTCAACACAGAACTCTGTCTTGGTTTAATATAGTACATTGAAAGCATAAAAAAGCATTAAGTTATACAAGAAGAATAGGCAAATAATGAATTGGAAAAGGCAGGCTGGCTTCACAATTTCCCACAAGCAAGATGGGACAGTGTGACTTGTGGTCTTTTAACTAAACATAGTGTTCTACCTGGAAAATGTAAAAATAAACCTAACAAAGAGTGGGAGGCTAGAGAAAAGAGACTGAATGCCCTCATTCAGTCCTCATTTTATGAGGGCATAAAAGAATGCCCTCATTTTTTTATTGCATAATATCTAAAAGAGAATTCTGCCGTGCACTCTAACCACTTAAAGTTTTTTACAAGTTCCAAGTCTCAGAAAAAACTGTTTAGGAATAAATCAGCTATTTCTGAATATGAATGTGTATGAGATACAAATTGAAGATTGCCTCTAGCTGTTCCATTGCTTTTGAGTTCAAGTATATGCTTCCAGGATATGTATTTAGACAAATTTTCATGGAAAATAAGCTATCGCATGAGAATAAATTAATTTATTAAAGTTGCTTTAATTTATTATTCTATAACAGAGATTAACATATGAAAAGGGACCGTGGTAAACATTTTAGGCTTTCCATTCACAAATACTTAATCCTGTCATTAGAATGCAAAGGCAATCATAGACAATAGGTAGGTGAATGGGCATAGTACCTGTGTTACAATAAAACTTTTACAAAATAGACAGCAGGATAGGTAGGACCCATAGGTGGTAATTTGTACACATGTGCTCCAGTCACAATTTTTGTGCATATTATTGCTAGGAAAAAAATAAAATTTTCTTAAGACACTCTAACCTCTTGTCTATATTTTGTGAAATTTAAAAAATAAGTATCATTGAAAACTCAGAAGAGTAGAGAATATTTTGAAGAGAATAAAAATTATCTCTAGTTGCACTATTCAAAAGTAAAAGCTAAGAAATTAACATATTTCTTTCTTTGTATGTGTATCTTTTTTCAGATTTTATTGCAGTAATGGGCTTATATCCTGCTTGTTTGTACTTAATGTTATATACCATAAAGAACTTTCATAAAATTAAAACTTCTGTAAACATGTGTTTTAATAGCTATATAAAATTCTATCATATAGTTAGCTATCTCAAGATTTAGTTATTTATCCCTTTTACTTGGGCATTTGGATATTCTACTTTATCCCTTATATAATGCTGGGCTGGTCATCTTTGTACATAAATCTTCTTTCATATATCTGGTAATGTTTTAGTATAGACTCAAGTGAAATTACAGCATGTGAACATTTTTGAGACTTACAATATACTTTTCTAAATTCCTTAAACTCCCATCAAATCGTATCTAAGATATGTCCTAAAATAAAGTTATACATGCTCATTTCAAAATTAGGAACCACCCTCCTTCTCAATGATAGAAAATCCGGATTACAAATAAATTTCTAAAATACTTTGTCCAACACAAACTGGTATCACTTGGTTATAAGAAAGTTTAGCTGTTTGTCTACGACAAGGCATAACACATTTATTTGTTTCAGAGTTGGGGCCACAGAGGTAAGCACCACAGCAAAATCTTAGAGCTGTGCAATTAATCATCATAGACATTTCACTGTCAGTGAAAATACATCAAAAGCAAGCACTTTTCCTCCCTGAGTGATACAAAACCAGCATAAAAATGGAGGGAGGAATCTGATGCTTGTCGGTACCTTATATGTATTTTCACTTCTCCCACAAATAAGTAGTAGAATGCTGTGCATGCATGCCTTCTATGCTGTGATTTATTTTCTCTACCAAGTATTACTCAGATATAGGAAAACTGCAACAGAACCTAGCTGTCAGCATCCTGGCATAGAAGATGCCAAAAGATAACATCACCCAAATGCAATATAAATCTCCCAAAAATACATCAGGCTTAAAATGATCATGGTACAAGTATTCAATTCAAGTGCTTAAAAACATTGGCCATCTCAAACTAGATGTGGGGAAAGACAATGCTTTCCACATTATCGATACGTGATTTGGGGCAATTTATGTCTAGAAGCTTGTTTTCATCTTTGCAGCATGGAGAAAATAATACCAATCTCATAGGTTGTAATTCAGAATAAGCAAGATAATATTTATCAAGTGACTACTATGGATTCTGGAAAGTAAGTGATTCCCAATCAATACTGAGTGAATCAGGAGCTCTCCCTATATTTAAATAACCAAAAATTTTCATTATATCCATCTTAACAATTTAGTATCGCTCTCAGTAACAGCAAAGGTAAACTTTACACTTCACCAGCTTAAAACCTTATTCCAAAATCACTACAGTCCTAACTGTGATGCATCAATAACTGTTTAATTGCACTGAACACAGAACCAGATAAAGAACTTTAAAGCCTCATAAGCAAATTCATTGTCCGGGAGAACCCTGATCAAAGTGAATTTTCATATGAACTGCCAAGCCTCACGTTTTTCAACCTCGTGTTTGTATAAAATCCAGACATCATTTTACTGTATATGCTTTATATACACTGTTACAGTTTCCTTCACTTTTATTACAGAAATTAATGAAATCCCCATAAAGTGCATATTAAGAACTCCCTAGAGTGAGCAGATATAATATTGTATGAGACACTGATTGAATTCATCAAAATTGGGTATAAAGTACATTTATTATGAGATTCTTAAGAATGCATGTTGTTGACTAGAATGCAATGTGCTAGTGGAAAAAATTCCATTTGGACTCTTTAAATATAGATAAGTACAAAATCTTCCTGATGGCTAAGCAAGATGATAAGGAATCTGTTAAAGTCCTTTATGTACATTCACTGAGTTTTTGATGCTGTGAGCTGAAAGTACTGCAGGTGGCTGCAAAACATTGGAGAAGACAGTTCCAACCTCTCCAAAAACCCTGTGGTCGTTATGGTAAGGAAGGGGAATCTGTGAACTCACTGTGACTTCTATTTATAACTGTGGGGTCATCTAGGGAAGAAGCCCTCCTGAGCCAATCATTGGAACATAATGATGTTAAAAACCTGTTACCAGAAGAATCCTGTAGGGGCATGGCTTCTGGTAAAGGTCTATACTCAGCTCAATCCTTCTGGGAGCTCTGGAGTGTTAACTTGCCCTCAGAATCTATTTCTGTGCTGTACCTGGAGCTGGGCTTTTGTATTAATGCACCAGAAAGCCATTTGGTCATAGGTAGCATACGGGAGGCAAATGAGGAAGCATCTCTGAATTTCACTAAGGGGCAAAGAGGCTCCAGTATAAAAGAGCCATTCTTTGAAGAAGGTCTCAGGGACCTGCTTTTAGCAGCAAAATGTGAGAGGGTAGGGGAATGATCAGATTTAGACGGACACCAATCAGGCCCTCTACAGGAGACATAGTTGGTATTCAAACCTGCAAGGAACAAATGCATGTAAGTGCTTATATTTCAGTCATTTGACTTTTAAATCTGAACATAATAATTTAGAAATATACAGGTGTTTCGATTACAAGAATGTGGATTGTTCAACAGTATAGGAAGTTTCTCTTCAGTATAGAAAGTTTCTCTTCATTATGCAGTTATTTCCCATAACATTCTACCATCAAGTTCCCCTACTCATTTGATATGTTTTTGTAAATACCTATTGCTTATTATCAGGGACACCAGTAATAATGAACTCAGATGACTGAAGCAAAGGAATTAACTTCTCATTGATGAAACACCGTTTCATGGCCACAAGTACACTGAAGTTGACCTGAATTCCCCACAAATGAAGGTGCAGAGCTCCCAAGAGAATGTGAACAACTCATGTTAAAGCCATCCACTCCATAGCAAGTAACTCAAATGCGTTTCCTACTAGTAATCAATCCTGGCTTTAGGCTCCATTCGTGAGAGAACAACTTACCGACAGGAACTTCAAAAGTGGAAAAAAATGGGGTACAGAGATGTAGCTCAGGGGTATGCTCTCAGCTCAATCCCAAGCCCCCCAAAATTAGAAGATGAAACACTCTGAAAACCTTCCTAAATGTGTATGTAACGACTCTTCCTCACCACTCCACTAGCGCACTTGTACATCTCCAGTATCTACAAGCCTCCTCAACTGATGACCTGCTGGGGCTCACGTTACTTATTTCATGGTTCTCGGTTGAACTGGAGAAGTGACTCACCAAGCCACTCTGAAAAGCTTGTTTACTTAACAAGTGAGATAGTGACCCTGTCTTTTATTTTATGCACTCTATGATTGAGTACCAGCATATATTATTTTCATACATAATTTTTCATGTCCTTAACAGCACAGACACTCCAGGTAAGTGGGGAAAATTTTATTGTATCTCACAAACATCAAAAATGTGGACCATCTGGGCACTGGTGCTCATGCCTGTAATCCCAGCTACTCAGGTGGATCATAGTTCGAAGCTAGCCCAGACAAATAGTTCACAAGACCCTATCTCAAAAATACTCAATACAATAAAAAGAGGGCTGGTAGAGTGGCTTACGGTGTAGCCCTGAGTTCAAACCCAGTACTGCAAAACAAAGAAATAAAAATTTTTAAAAAGTGTGAGCCAAAATTGATGGAGTACATCTATTCCCTCATTCAACCATTTTTTAGGACCTTCTTAAATTCCGATTTTAAGTAATATTATTTCTGTTTGATTAATATTTAGCTTTATTAATGCTTAATAATTTTTCATATTACGATCCCTCCTTTCATACATCTTTACTAGTATACTTTTCCCCTAACTCTCCTGCCTATAATCAATCTTGCATAATATGTCTAATATTTTAACAAATCCAGAACTGTCCTCTGACACAAAAATAACCTTATATTTCCTGCAGATTCAGGTCAAAAAGTGTTGCTTTTGATGATTTCCAAATGTGCTCATTATTTTCCAAAGTCCTGTAGGAAGAGAATATGAAGTGAACAGAAATAAACCTAGAACACTTCGCTGACAGACTTAACACTAACAACTTTAGCCATGAGTGTAATGAGACCACCGGAAAAGCACCGGGATCAGGTTAAACTATGACTGAGCCATGCTTTGGGGATGTGTTTTTAACACGTTCCTGTTATATGTATGTCTCCGTGAAATGCAGACTTTTAATGAAATAAAGCAAAACATTTCAGAAAAAGTTAGAGAACCAATATCTAAAGTATGCAATTTTCTAAATTACTGTAACTGAAGTTACTGTTGGGTTCTGAGAGGAATGACTTCAAGAGTTCCTTAATTGGTCCCCAGGCATGCCAAGATTTCACCAGATAATGAAGCGCTCCCATTAACCCAGGCTCCCTAAAAGTCTCCAAAGAATAACGTTCGTTTCCAGGTTGGTAAGGATGCCAAGCCTTCCAATGCTCCGTGTTTAAGATTTGTGAGTAGATGCAGGGAAGAGAAAAAAAGGTTTACAAGCAATCACTTGTTCTCAACCCAAGTCCCTGCTGGTGAGTGAGTAGGTGAGCTACTAATCCTTATGTATACAAACACCTACATTGCGAAGTTCTATTTCTCTACTCACGTAAATCCATACATTTGTTTGCTGAGAAGCTATGGCAGCTTGAATAAACTAAACTTAACGAACAATTGCGATGGCATTAAGAGGTTGGGTCTTTAAATGCAGATTAGTCCATGAGGTTTCCTAAAAGGGATTAAAGCTTTTATGAAAGAGGCTCCATGTTGCTTTCTGCTCTCACTTGTTCTACTTTCACCATTGCTCTTTGCTTTAGAAGCAGAGAGCAGCTTGCACCAGACAGGACCTTGATCTTGGATTTCCCAGCCTCCAGATCCACGAGAAACAAACTTCTATTCTTTATAAATTTAGTCATGAGGATTTTTTTTTTTTTACAGCAGTATAAACAAAGACAAGCACTGAGAAGAGAAGTCTGGTTGCACATGATATCCTGCTCAGTTAATGACTTTATTGAATAGTGATTGAGCTCACCTCTGGGATCTAACCTGAATATGCATGACCAAAGATTTCTACATGGAAAGTCACCTTATCATCCACATCCCACTCGCCAGGTCCCACACCCCAGTAATGAGGCAGAAATAGCTAGATAGGGAAAACTCAGAAATAAAATGGGTGAGAAAGATGCAATTGAGAAAAGCCCACGATTTTTCTTCATTTTTAGGATATATCTTAATGTAAAGCAAATGTCCAGGTATTTAGAAGAAGAAAAAAAGGAAAGAAATGAAGGATCTAAAAAAGGTAAAAGAGAGGAATGGCTGATGCTGATGTCATAAAATTAGCAGAAATATTCTTTCTGCCTGTATTTCTTCAAAGTTTGTATAGAATTGGTGTTATTTATTTCTTAAATGTTTGGTAAAATTAACCAGTGAAGCAAGCTGAATCTGGAGTTTGCAGGAAGCATTTTTCAAATAAAGCTTTTTTATTTTAGAATAATTCTAAATGTATAGAAAAGTTGCAAAGATTGTCCACCATCCTCATTTACCCCTCACCCAGTTTTCCTGAATGTGGGTTTTTTCCACCTTGGTGCAACCAATATTCAGGGTGTCATTCTTTGTTGTTGGGACTGTCCCATGCACTGAGAATGCTTAATGATCTCTTTAGCTTCTACCTTAGATGATGAAGCACTGTTACCCCAAGAGCGATAGCAAAAGAGTCTCTAGACATTATCAAACATCTCCTGGGGGGATTATCTTTGATGGTGAACCACTGTTTTCATGTTAACATAGTACATAACCACAGTCAAAACTAAGAAATTAATACTGCCACAATACTATTAAGGAAACTATAAACTATGGAGACTTCACCAATTTTTATATTAACATCTTTTTTTTTTACATGTGAGGAGCCAACCCAGGACACCACATTTCATTTGAGAAGATAATCATTTTAATTACAAATCTAACTCTTTTAATAGGTTATTCAGCCTATTTTGATCAAAATAGGTTCCTCAGAGATTTTTTGCATTTCATCTAAGTTGTTAAATTTATGTACGTACAATTGATTTGTCAAAATATTATACTTCCACTATCTATAGAACATATGGCAGTATCCCCAGTTCATTCTTGATACTGGTAATGTGCACTTTCTCTCTTATTTTTCTGTCACTGTGGCTAGAGATTTGTTGTCAATTTTATTGATCTTTTCAGGGACCAAACTTTGAGTTTCATTTATTTTCCCAATTAGTCTGGTTTCTAGGCTAATGATTTTTCCTCCTATTTTTATTATTTTCTTCCTTCTAGTTTAAGTTTAATTTGGTCTTGTTTACTCTAGATTTTTGTATTGTTTTGTCTGTTTGTTTGGGAGGGTTTTTGGGGGGTTGAGGGGGAGCAGTATTGGAGTTTGAGTTCAGGACCTTGCACTTGCTAGGCAAGTGTTCTGCCACTTGAGCCATACCTGCATCCCTTTTTGCTTTAGGTTAGTTTTCAAATAGAGTCATGCTTTTTACCCGAGGCTAGCCTCAGACTGTGATCCTCCTACCTGTGGCCTCTTGCATAGCTGGGATGACAGTCACATGCCACCACTCCCAGTTTGTTTTGTTGAGATGAGATCTAACTTTTTGTCCAGGTTGACTTTGAACATGACCCTCCTAATTTCCACCTCCTGAGTTGCTGAGATTACAGTTATGAGCCACCACACCTGGCTAGATATTTTTTGAGATTGGGGTCTCACTGTGTTACCCAGGTTGTTCTTAAACTCCCAGACTCAAACAATTCTAATACAATTAATTCTATACACATATTTTTATGCTCTGGTTTGAATGCATTCCACAAGCTTTGGTATTCTGCATTTTCATATTTACTTAGGTCAAATGTTTTTTTAATTTTCTATTGTGCTTGTTCTTTGACCCACAGGTTACTTAGTAGTATATTGTTTAATGTCCAAATGCTCGGGGATACTTCAGATAGTTTCCATGGGCAACTTCCAATTTAATTGAATTTTTTTTTAGAGAAAATAACTCTACATGATTTTCGTCCTCAAATGTACTGAGCTGCTTTGTGGTCTAGAATATAATTAGCTTGGTGCCTATTCCACATGTACATTAAAAGAACACTTTCTACTATTATTGGGGAAATTATGTAAACATCAATGTGGACGGGTTCGTACAGTTGGTCAAACCTTCAAGGTCCTTACTGATTTTTGCTCTACATGTTTCATCAGTCACAGAGAAAAGAGGGTTGAAATTCGTATATTTTTCTTTTCAGGTCTGTTTTATTTCAGGCATCTTAGAGCTGTTATTAGGTGCACAAGCATTCCAGATTCTAAGTCTTTTTGATGAATTTGATAAAATATTTTTTGATGAAAAATATTTCATTATGAAACATTTTTATCCCCAGCATTATTCCTTGTTCTGAGATCTACTTGTAGAATATTAATATTGCATTTCCCAATTTCTGGTGATTAGTTTTCCATGGTGCACAGTTTTCCATTATTTTACTTTTTACATATTTGTGTGTGTGTGTGTGTATAGTGGGATTCCTGTATAAAGCATATAGTTGGGCTGTGCTTTTACATCCAGTGTGACAAAATTTTCATTTGACAGTTTTGGTTTTGATTTTCCTTTCAATACATTAAAAATATTACTCCTGTATCTTCTGGTTGATATAATTTCTGATAAGATGTCTGTAGTCATTCATAATTTTGTTCCTCTGTACATGTCTTTTTTTCTGGTTACTTTGAGATTTTCTTCTCATCACTGGTTTTCAGAGGTTTGAGTTATAACGAGGCTACATATGGATTGTGAATCTGTGTGTATTTTCACTTGTGTTAAGCTTCTATATGAGGCTTTGCAGTGCTGAACACTGTATTATTAAAATACTTGAAAATCTTTGTTAAAAATTGTTGATGAATTTAGCATTTTTCAGCTATCATTTCTTCAGATGTAATTTTTTTTAATCTCCCTTTTGTGACTTAAACGTTATACTGTGGGGCTGCTTGCATTGCCCCACAGGTTACTGAGACTGTAGCCTCTTTTGAGTCTTTTTCCTTCTGTGTTTTACATTGATATTTTTTATTTCTGTGTTTTTAAGTTCATTCATCCTTTCTTCTGCAGTGTAGTCTACCATTGACTCAGCAAAAGTCTTATTTCAGGTATTGTGTTTTAAAATTTTTCTGAAGTTTCTCTTGATCTATTTTTATATCTTCTCTTGCTTTCCTACATTTGTCATATTTTCTCTTAAATGTTTTCCTTTGTCCTATCAACCACACTTACAATAGTTGACTCAGGTCCTTTTCTGCTATTTCTATCACAGCTCTCATTTCTGGATCTATTCCTAGTAAGTGATTTTTCTCTGTATTTTATTTATATTGTCTTCTTTATTTATGTTTTTATTTTTGGTAGATGAATTTCCTGAAAGGGAGTTGGCATTTTTCTGTTGGGCAGTTCAACAGTTATTTTAAGTCCAGATAATTATTTCCAGGTTTGTTTATAAATTGACTCTAGGGGACAATATTGTATAGCTTTCACTTTAGGGATAATTTAGTTCCACTATTAAAGTGTTACTAAATGCCACGTTTGTTCTGTGATGTCTTTCTATTCTTCCTAGAGGAAACTCAAAAGGCTCCTTCTATATGAACTTGGGCTGACAGCTCCCCAGTAATTGTTTCTTCCTTTCCAATTGGCCTTTGCCAAGTCTCATGGGAAAGAACAATGTGTACCTACTGGTATTGGTCAAAGATTTAAGAGGATTCTTCTACAAATCACCAGAGTGTGCTCTTCCCCTCAAATATATCTCTTCCTCTGTGCAGCCACCTTCTATTCAATGTCCTGTACCTCAAATTCTAGTTGTCTCAGCATCCCTGAATGCTGAGCTATACCTTCCGAGCTGAGAGATCAGGCTTTTTTGGGGTTCTTCCTTTACCACATTGGAAAAGGTGCTTCCAGGAAGAAAGACTGGATGTACCCACAGGGATCACCTAATTTCTTTGCCTTCGCTTATGAATCACAGTCCTATATTTCCTACCATTCAATATTCAAAAATCATTGTCATGTGCATTTTACCCAGTTTTCTGCTTACTCATGGATGGAAGACAGGTCCCATAAGAGATGTTTCTATATAGACAGAAGCAGAAATTTCTAGATACCTTGAGCCATCACTGTCTGCCTCCACATTGTTTTTAATAATGACACAAAAAATGTGCTGGATACAGTACCATGTGCTTTCTTGTGATAAATCAATTAGTTTTAATCAATCCTTGAGGCTGTTTTTCTTCCCAAACATTGAGGGCCCAAAGGTCACAGTGGTAGTAACTATCTGATTTGAACTTAGGTCCTTCTAACTCTTAAGTATACTTCAAGAAGCAGTGTCTTATTTATACAACCTTCTGAATTAATTCTCTGAAAATCAGTTCCTTCATTCATTTCCCATTTTTGTGGTTTTTATAAAGGAACCCCTGGGTCTTTGCTCTGTGTTTTGAGACGCTCTAGATATGAATATGCTTGTTTAATAGATAAGTCAACTGACCAGAGGGTTCTGTGATTTTCTCAACATTCTGCAAATAGTAGACTACAGCAAGAAATAGGAAAGCAAGATTAGCTCTTATATACCTGAATACCTACAAGATCATTCCTTCCATTACAACCCACAGGAAAGAGGAGGATATTTAACTGATTGCAACTGTTTTTTTTTTTAATGAAGCAACCCTCAAAACAGCAAAGCCTTAATTTAAACTAACTTCTTTAATCTATTCTTCCAGTTCACCCTCTCCTATCTGCTCTCCAGACAATGAACTGTGGTTTAAATGCACTGACATTCTGTCAACCATGTCCTGAAGAAACACGGATTCCAAGGTCTTCTTTGTTTGCAATGACTGTCATGAGTTGACTTGTAAGAAGTAATTGGTTCTATAATTTCATACACATCAAATCTACTACACACTGTTTCCTAATTCGTGTTTTGTGTGTGCATACAGGTGTAAAATGAATTTAGCTGCTTGGATAGGTCTTTAGCATTGCCTATAAGCCACAAAATAGTGAATTGTAATGATGGTTCCTAGCTTGAGCCTCAAGGGTTCCTCTCATCTAAAAGATGATGTCAAGGTCACAAAGCCACGAGGACTTTAGTTTCCACAACTGGAAAATAGTCCCTATAGATAAGTTACCTAAGTAACTCTAAGCTTTCTTCCATTTCTAACATTTTAGAGTTTCTTTTTTCTATGTTTTTTTCTCCTTATAATTTATCATTTTTATATTTACTTACATGTGTATACATTGTTTGTGCTACCCTCCCCCACATACCTCCCGCCCAACCCCTGGCTTCCAGGCAGAACCTGTTCTGCCCTCATCTTCTCCAATTTTGTTGAAGAGAAAACAAGAGATAATAAGAAAGACACAGTGTTTTTCCTAGTTTGGGATAAAGACAGCTATACAGAGAGATTCCTAGTGTTACTTCCATGTACTTGTGTATTGCAACCCACATTGGTTCATTTCTATCAGAACTCTTCACTACTTTTTGGTCCCCTTCCCATAGTGGCCTCTGCCAGTTTAAGATTACTTTATTCTCTCCTCTACAGTGAGCACATCAACCACATTCAAGTTTTAGGTTTCCTTCCCTTTCCCTATTCCTCTCATGCACATTCTCCCCTTAGTGTGTGACCCATGCCCAATAATGTTACTGCATTTGCAAAGACACCTGGTAGGTACCAATTACTGTAATTTATGTTCCTTTATTATCCATTGATAGAGATAAGATCAGCTAACATCTGGGGACAGAGTGAGCCAGGAAAAGATCTTAGAGACAGCCTGTGTGAGGCACTGTGGAAATGTCAGTGCTGCCATATGCCAGGCCTGTGTGGATGGGGATGCTCACTTACCTGCTTCAGCACTGACGGGCAGGAGAGCCACCATGAAGAGCAGGAGAGGGACCATGTTCCACAGAAGTCTGTCCAGGTGTAGAATGGTACTTGCTTACTCCTTCTAACTTTTTATCCCTGATGTGAGGTAGGGAGGGCTATATCAAGTGACCACTAATTTCCTCCTGACTCTAATTTTCAAGATGGGATCTTTTGTTATATGTCTTCCCTCCCACATAGATCTGTGTGGTGAGTGTTGCAAGAAGCACCTTGTCAGGCAGTTGCCAGTGAGCATGACCATAGTCGCCAGGAGGAATACTGGACTCTCAGAAGGGAGGTAGAGACTTTGGGGGTTTGTCATGAAACAGAAATGTTATCCTCTTCCCCTTGGTCATATCCTCTGGAACTGCAATATAATCATCTTAAATCTTGAATTTATGGTCAGGTAACTGTCTCCTTCCTAAAATAAGGATTCTATCCTTTGTAGAGCTTACGAGTTCAACAATCTTTTTTTTTTTTTAATTTCAAACTGAGTGCTTCAGAGGAAAAAGTAGCCCCAGCAAAGCCTTCCCAGGGACCTGGCTTTTCATGTTCTACAGACAACATCTTAAGTCCATCCGAGTTTTTTCCCAGAGAAATTTAACATTAAAGTTAATTAAATTGTGGTGATATGATATACCAGATTAAAACCATTTTAGCTCTTTTTACATTTGTAGTTCAGTAGCCTTGTTGTGCAACTTAGTTATTTTTCACTTTCACGGTGAAATTCTGCCCTTTCTTTCAAGTCTTTCCATCATCCTCCAACCCCACCTTCTAAACACCAGTATATTTTGTGTCTTTTTGGATTTGCCAGAAATTGTTACCTAAATATGAGAGTCTTGAGCATGATGACATCTCATGTGTCTCACCTGGTCATTACTGCATTTATAAACCAGATTCTATTACACAGTAGGACAACTCTGTGCCCTTCAAGGCTGTGGTGTAGCATAGAAATTGGAGGGCAAGTGTAAAATCAGGCTGGGGAAGTGGCAAGGTGATGACTCCCAAGCCTAGTCACTTAATCCTATCTGGTGACTAGGATGAGTCTACTACAAGGTAATTTTCTCACACATTCTTCTTCATGCTTTCAGGATGGGGAGAGAGGCCTTGATACCCATGCTTTTAGATGTTTTTGGAAGACAAAGAAAGGGGTGAGAAGCAAATTTCTTCTTCATGGAGAGGCTGGATCCTTGTGAGGGAATCTTCTCTTATTCCCAGGACAGAACAGTTAAGGGTGAGCTCTCAGACGGGTGTTTCCCTCTGTCTTTTCTACAAAGATCACTATCTTTGGCTCAAGCCTATGCAATAGAAATATCTGTGGTATAGCTTCCAGAAGCCAAACCTATAGGCCTGAGCATCTACTGAGCTGCCCCTAGGTTGAAGGGCAGGATCTTCTTGCCCTGGTCTGATTTTCTATTACGTGCCAGGTTAGCTCAGCTTGAGGCTGTATCTAGGAGGCCTTGCTTCAGGCTATAACATGAATTCCAACAGAGGATCAAGGCTGGGAGATGAATGGATTCCCTAGCACACAAAGAGAGCCAACCAAGACCTGGAGATGATTCGCTTGGAGGAGAGTAGAGTAGTACTAGAAGGACTGTAATTTTAATTGAGGACTATCAGGATGTCCAATGGGAATCTCTCTTTATGGTTCCAGAGCTGGGACAGAAGAGGTAAAAGAACAAGGATAACAAGCATTTATTGTTGCCTTTTTAATACTTGATTTCTTATAAGGAACTTCACTCATTCTTCTGTATTACTTTAGTCCAGAGATGCAATATGAACTCTCATAAACATTCATCCACTTGAAGAGTCAAATTGCCACAGGGAATCCTGTGTGAAAGACACTGAGGCTTTCTGTAGGTGACTGGTCCCCCACAAAGGTGGATTTCAGGCCAGAGGGAATGGATTAATTGTATCACATGAAACATTTCCAGATGAATTGGAGAGCAACCAGTTGCATAGCCATGTGTCTAGAGGATCTGGGAAAGAAGAGTGTAAGGAAAGCCCTCTGATTAAAGGAGCACTAGCTGGAAGTTGGTCCAGTTTTGCTTTTGTTGTGAATTCACAAAGAGGTGTGTGGACACTTTCTTTCCAGGCCTTCCTCCTTTTATGGAGGTGGTTTCTGTCTCCTAGCACCTTTAAATTTTTCCTTTCTTAAGCAGTGATTATTTTCTTTAAGTAAACATGGAACCTAAGAAAAATTTTAACCAGACGTGCATCTTTGATAAGCTGGTGTGGAGTAGGCTTTCTGGTTCCTTTCTTCTTTACCTGGTCTAGGCAGTTCCACAATTTAAATGCCCTTGGACATGATGGCACCCAGAGAAAAAGAGCTGGTGTCTGCAGGATTGCAGACACCATGTGACGGAAACTACTGGAGAGCTGGAAACTAGGGCCTGGCAGTCACACAAGCTGCTGTTGCTCAGAAATGGAACCCTAAGCACTGCATTCTCAGATGCTTGTGTGGAAAGGATGTTTAGGGTGAGGACACCAGGATTAGAGTGTGTGGGCTTGGTGAGAGCAGAGCTTCAAGTGCGAGTGAATGCAAAGTTTGACTGTAATCTTTACTGATTATATTAGAGAAAAAACATGTTCTGAAGAGGCTGGCAGTTTGTCTAAATATTCTGGCAAAAAGGATAAAGAAGTGATAATATTTTATTTTCATAAAACAGAGAAAGAAGATATGCTGTTTTAATTAAATACAGGTAATGTCCACTTAACATTTGCATGTTTCCATATTTTAAATCGTATTGTATGTATGCAAGAGTTTGATTTCTTTGTCTATTAAAAGAACCCAATAAGGTGTCCAAAAATCTAAATTTCTATGAAAAGATAAGAAAGAAATTAAAGTGATACATAAATGAGAAAGAGAAAAGAGATATTTTTAAAATTTTATCATACATGTTAATAGTTATTTAGTCCTAAAGTTAATTACTTCATACCACACTAATTAATGATGCAATTGCTTAATATGCATATAAGAGAAAAGGTAACAAATAGAGAGGGATACAACATCAATTACATTCCTATTTAGTTTTTTGAGACAGGATTTCAAGCTGACCTTGAGGTCAGGACCCTCCTGCCTCAGCTTTACAGGTGCTGGGTCACAGTTGTGCTCCACCACACCACCTAAAAAAGTTCCCATTTTAAATGTTTACGTTAAAATCATAACATGCATGTGTATAATTGTTTAAGATACTTTTTGTTATTATGTTAGGTTTCCTTGCCTATTTGGTTACCTTCAAAGTTAAATCTCTCTATATATGAGGTTTCTAATACTAAGAGTAGTATTACTGTGAATTCTGAATTTCTAAACCTGTCAAGTATGCAGCATAACGTTTTATTCTAAGGTTTGTTCGCTAAAGGGGGGCGTAGAGTTAAAGGCCCTGTTAGAGCAGGAGAGCAAGTGCAAAAGTGTATGATGTGTACTGATGAGAGTTACAGGCCTTGTGGTATCAACATCTTCAGCGTCATCCACCTCAGCCCTCTGCTTTTTTGGAGAAATGCTAATGAACCATATTACACTTTATCTCAAGCCTGGGAGAGCCCAGGTCCTTTGCATTCTGGTTCCATTTGTTCAGTGGCTCCCAACTGACCTCTCAACTGAAACAACTTTAAGTTCTTTCTTTCCCATTCTGAATCAGGTACATAGTAAGTTTCCACATTGGCATGTTAGATACACAAGGAACAGTTCTTAAATGTTGTGTCCAGTTATAGGGCATAGGGGAAGAGAAAGAGTTCCTAATAAATCTGGATCTCAGCTCATACTTGTCTCCCTAAGTCATTTAGCCCTAGGGATAAAGAGGGAAGAGCACAGAGGAGTGTAAGTGGTTCTCTGTAATTTCTTTGCACTGATTATCCAGTGATAGATCTGGAGATCTGTTAACTTCTGGGGATGAGTGAGCCAAGGATGGGACCTTAGAGACAGTCTGAGAGGAGCACTGTGGGAAGGTCAGCTCTGTATGCCAGGCCTCTGGGGATGGGGATAGTCACTGGCCTGATTCAGTAGATTCTGTAGTTGCAGCAGAGCAACTACCAAAAAACAGGAGTGGGAACATCTGCCCATGCTCAAGTGGCACTTGCCACTTCCAACTTTTAACACTCCTGACTTTAACTTTCAAGACCAGCTTTTGTCATATGTCTTCCCTCCCACATAGCTCTGCGTGGTGAGTGTTGCAAGAAGCATATTGTCAGGCAGTTGCCGGTGAGCGTGACCACAGTCACCAGGAGGAATACTGGACTCTCAGCAAGGAGGAAGAGACTATTGGGGGACTTTAGCATCAGCAAATGTGCAGTCTGTTCACCCTACAATACGACTAGGCAGTTGCCTACTGCTAATGTAGCTCCTCTCCATCCAGTCTTAACCTTTGTAGAGCTAAATTTTTTCAAAAGTCCAAGAATCTTTTTTTGTAAATTTAAGAGTGCCAAGCTCTAGCCTCTCCAAAGAACACTATAGAAAAGCCTGATCATAGCTCAACTTCTTTTATTTAATTATTTTTTAAAGAGCATTTTTATTGGTGCATCTTACTTGTGTGTAGTTGAGTTTCATTATGCTTACCTACTTGCACACAGTGTACTCTCATCATATTGACCCTGCCATTATTCCCCTCACCTTCCCCCTGCCTTCCTTCTCTAGTTTCCTTCCACCTGTCTAGTAATCTCTTCTTTTTCTTTTTTTACTCCTGAACTTCCACAAATGAGAGATAACATGTACTATGTTTGTTTGTGGGAATGGCTCATTTCACTTATTGTGATGATCTCCAGCTCCATCCATTTTCCAGCAAAGGAAAAGAATTTCATTCTTTTAAATGTATGCTATATTTTCTTTATATACTGATCCATTGATGGCTTCTGTTTTTCTTTTTTTCTTGATACTGGTGTTTGAACCAAGGGCCTCTTACTCGCACCACACCCAGTGGTCTTTTTGCTTTAGTTCATTTTTTCAGATGGGATCTCCTGTTATTACCTTTTAATTTTCTTACCCCTCTGGAGTAGTTGTGATTATAAGCTTGTTTATTTACTTATTTATTTTACACAAAAAATAATATTTATTGTGTTGATGTTTGACTGATTTTAGTGATCAGAATATTAAAATTTGCTGACAAGTTTTCTTTGTACATAAAAAGTCAAAAAAGATAAAACACTTGTCTTGTCAAACTTGATTGAATTGGAAACTTGACTGGAGGCTGTTGGTGGGATGTAGGGTACACATACACACACACACACACACACACACAGAATTTGCAATGTAAATATTGCTATAACTTGGGGAAGTAATAAATCTTCACTATTTTTTAGAAAAATGGATTTTATTATGAACTGTTCACATGAGCATACTATGCACTTCAATCATATGACTATTAGCTTTTGAATGTTAAGTTTTAACATATCTTTCTGTGTAGAACCCAAACAGTCAACCTGACATTTTAGATTACTTCTTTCAATTCTTTTTTGGGGGTGGTATTCTGGGGTTTAAACTCAGACTTTGCATTTGCTAGGCAGGCACTCTACTGCATGAATCCTCTTGGTTCTTTTTTAATTCGTAGAGATAGCAAAACACTTCTGAAATCTCGTATCAAACTGACACAATGCTTATGGTGATTTTGCATCTGTTGAACCAGTCATTACACCAAACCTTGAAAACATCAAATTTGTTCTCAGTTTCATTCTCTGCCCCAGGAATGAGTGTTCCCTCTGGAGGATATTATTGCCTTATAACCCTTGTTAATTTATGCCTGTTATCTCTCATCAATTTACAAACCATGATTGTACTCACCAATGTTGGAATGATTAATCAAATAACTGTAGGTTATCACATTGAGTTACTATATATCTGCTAACATAAAATGTATGCACTTTTGTAACCATAGAAAATCAAAGATAATAGATTATAATATCATCCTTAAAGCAATTGGTTACCAGTTAAGTGCATCCTGTCGCACAGAATCATGAGCACTTTCACAATTTTTGAAGCTGATTGCTTACATCTTTAGCAGTAATATCACATTTTTGTGGTAGATAATTGTCCTTTGAGTTATTGGGACATCCTCTAGGGTTAAACTATCACCTACACGAGGATCAGGCCCCCACTCTCCCAGAGATTCCTGAGGACCACTTAATTTTGGCAGGTAGTTGCCCCTGTGAGCTCCCCAGTGCTCCCCTCTGGGCCCTGTCTCAGTGGACCACACCGAGCTGATCATAACTTTTCTGTCATGGCCAAAAGCAAAAACATCTGTGTCTGAGCTGAGCCACCGTGCAGGGAGGGTCGTTGGGCTATTCTTGTGAAGTTTTTACTGATAAATGTGCAATTGCCTCAGTACTTTGTGTATAAAAAAGAGGAAGGAAGGAAAATAAATAGGCCTGGACTTGTAGAACTCTAGGTGCGCTGTAAAGAGAGGTCCATAAGGTGAAAACAGGATTGACAACTACAACAAAAATGTGTTTGAAGAAATATTGGGTGATGGGAAAAGTCCTTCATGTCCACCCGTGAAGCCCACTGAACTCCCAGTAGGATAAACTCAGGAGAATGGTCACTGTGCCCCATGCCCTCTTCCCTGTGCCTGCACTCATCCTCTCCTTTCCTGCCCAGCCCCCTCTTCAGATGGTGTCTCTGGGTCTCTCTCACCACAGCTGCTGTTTTGCTGTCACATTCACAGGGGAGAAAGCTGGATTGAGGCCGCTGTGGATGTGTAGGATCAGCCAGACCTGGGGCTTCTCCTTATGGGCCTGGAAAGCTGAGTGCTTTAGAGGAAAAAGGAGCTCAGCAATGCCTTCCATGTGCAGAGGGGCTGACTGCTCAGGATCTCCAGACAGTGCCTTACTCCATTAGAGCTTTATTCCTTTTATATTTTCAGAGGTTGTTTAAAAGTTTTAAAATGCAATTGTATTGCAATATCCGAACATTTTCATTTGTGTATTTCAGTAACATTAAGTATATGCACATTGTACAACAGTCATCACCATCTGCCTTAGATATTTTTTTCCCTTTCCCAAATTGAAACTGTGAACCTGTGTGACAATATGTCACAGTGACACCATTTTACTTTGTGTCTTTTTGGATTTACAAGAGATTGTTACATAAATGCATGTTACCTCATGTTTCATAATTGGCCATTATCTTCTTTAGCAAGCAACCCTAAGAGGTTGAAGGAAAACTCTGTGCACAGTGGGGACTGTGTGAAGCATAGAAACCAGAGGGAAAGTAGGAAAAACAAGGGAGAGCTGGGGAAGTGGCAAAGCGATGACTCACAGTCTGCTGAATCCATCCTTCTAATCTAACACAGGATGAGTCCACCAGGAGGTAGTTTTCTCATACGTTCTCCTGAGTCCTTTCCAATCCGTTAGAGAAGCTTGGGTCCCACACTTTTGGAACTTTTTGGAAGATAAGAAAGAGATGAGAGCAAATTTCTTCTTCATGGGGGGAAGGGACTTCCTAAGGTCACCTGAAAGAGGCTGGAGCCTTGTGAGGGCCTCTGTTCTTGTTCCCAAGACTGAACAACTCCGTTTAGGGGAGATTTCCTCACATGGGTGTTCTCCTCTCTCTTTTCTACAGAACTCACTATCCTTAGCTCAAGCCTATGCAATGGAAATACCTGTGGCATTGCTTCCAGCAGCCAAACCCATAGGCCTGACATCTACTGAACTGCTCAGTAGGTCAGAGGACAAGATCTACTTGTCTGGTTTTCTCAATACCTGACAGGTCAAGTTCAGCTTGAGGCTGTGTCTAGGAAGTCTTGTCTCAGGCTGGAAGGTGACGTCTCACAAAAGAAGATATTTTGAGATAAATAAACTCTCAAATATGTAGAGGGAGCCAATGAAGAGTTGAAGGGCATTGACTTGGAGGAAAGTAGAGTGGTACTGAAAGGACAGTGAATATGACAGCTGTATTAAAAAGGTTGCTTGGTGTAAGTTTCTCCTTTATTTCCAGAGCTGGGACAGAAGTAAGAAGACAAATAAGAGAGTCAATATTTACTGTTGCCCCCCCCTTTTTTTCTTTTATTCATATGTGCATACAATGTTTCGGTCATTTCTCCTCCCTTCCCCCTGCTCCCCCTTTCTCTCTCTCTCCCATCCCCTTGCTTCTGAGCAGGAACTGTTATCCCCTTATCTCTAATTTTGTTGAAGAGAGAGTATAAACATTAATAAGGAGGACCAAGAGTTTTTTCTAGTTGAGGTAAGGATAACTATACAGGGAAATTCCTCTCATTGCTTTCCTGTGCATATGTGTTCCATTCTAAATTGATTCTTCTCGAACTAACCTTTTCTCTAGTACCTGGTCCCCTTCTTCTATTGGCTTCTGTCATTTTAAAGTTTCTGCATTGGTTCCTTTGCATTGAGGATATCAGATGCTATCTAGTTTTTTGGGTTTCTTACCTATCCTCATACCTCCCTTGTGTGCTCTCATCTTATCATGTGATCAAAGTCCAATACCCTTGTTGTGTTTGCCCTTGATCTAAAGTCCGCATATGAGGGAGAACATACAATTTTTGGTCTTCTGGGCCTGGCTGACCTCGCTCAGGATGATATTCTCCAGATCCATCCATTTACCTGCAAATGATAAGATTTCATTCTTCTTCATTGTTACCCCCTTTTGTACATGGTATCTTGTAAGGAACTTCATGCACTCAGTATCATCTTATGCTATGACTCTTTTGCAGATTCTTTAGTCCAGAGATATAAAATGATACCTCATAGAAGTTCATTCAGTTGTAGAGCCACATTCCCACAGGGAATCCTGTGGAAGACACTGAGGTTCTACAAACAGTATCTCTTTACTGAAATGTGTGGGTGCTGGACTCCCATGAAGACAGAGTTCAGGCCAGAAGAGGGAGAGGGAATGGGTTAGTCAATGCCACATGAGACATTTCCAGATGCATTTCAAAGCAGCAGGCTGCATGACCATGAGGCTAGACAGTCTGGGAGAGAAGTGTAAGGAAGGCTGTATTCTTGGAAGATCACTGGCTTGGAGTTGAGACTAGGGTCCATTTCTTGGTGTGAACCCAGAAAGTGGCTTGAGGCCACGTCCTTTCTGGGCCTTCCATTTTCATGGAGGTCATTTGCATCTGTAAGTGCCATTAGAATTCTCCTTTTTAAATTAGTGAATATTTTCTTTAAGTAAACACGATTCCACAGAAATTATTTAAAATAGATGTGTATTTCTGATTATATGGTGTTGGGTGGGCATTTTGATTCTTTTCTTCTCTGACCCTTCTAGACAGCTCTAGAATTTGAATGCCTTGGGACATGATGGCAACTGAGTGTCCTGCAAACACCATGTGAAAGTATTGGAGAGCTGGGAACTAGGGCCTGGCAGTCACACAGACTACTGTTGCTCAGAAGTGGAATCCTAAGCTCTGCATGCTCAGATGCTTGTGTGGAAAGGATGCTAAGAATGAGGACACCAGGATTAGTGTGTGTGGGCTTGGTGAGAGCAGAATTTCAAGTGAGAATGAATGTGAAGTTTAGCTATAGTCTATTTTACTGATGAAATCAAAGAAAAGAAGGATGTTTTGAGGAAGCTGGCAGTTTAGTATTGTAAAAGTGAAGAAGTGCATGACAATATGTTATCTCATAAACTGAGAAAACATAATGTTCTATTTTAATTAATTATGGGTAATGTCTACTTAATCTTTGTGTATTTACATATTTTTAGAAAGTATTATATGTATGTAAAGAAATAGTTTCTTTGTTTAGATATTATAATACAAAATCCCAGGATTTCTAAATTTATATTAAAAGAGAAAAGAGAAGAATGGAGAACAGATTATGCTAAGGGGAAGGCACTAATGAGAGGGGGAAGATAAATGAAAAAAGTAAAGAAGGTGAATATGGTTGATGTACTTTCTATTCAAGAATGAATATGGGGCATTGCATCTGGGGATTCCAAGATGGTGGCTAGAGGGAGGAAGCAGAAAGCGTGACTCCTACAGTGAAATCTTGGAGAAACACTGGAGACACACCTTTCAGGCAAGGCCACTGAGAAGAGGTAAAACTTTGAAAGTTTACAAACTTTTAACCTTTTGAAAGGTTAAACAGAGAAACCAGGAGGGCCCCTGGGCCGCCAATTGCCCGTGCTCAGACAGCTTGGGAAGATGTGGACCAGGTGAGCTAAACAGTACATGGTACTCCCACAGACAACCCTGGGCCAGATCAGCATAGCCCCCTGGACAGACCAACCCCCACCGGGGAAAAAAGAAAAATTGATTAATAAGCAATAAGAACAATAAAGACACATGGCAAAGAGGGTGGGGTGCCCTGAGCTCCGAAGAAGGGGGAAAACTCCACAGGAAGGGGGGAAGACCCACCTCCCATGTGAGCTGTAAACAAACACACTGGTTGGCAGGAGCGGCAGCACATGCCCAGCAATCAGGAGTGGGAAAGCTTGTAAAAGCAGGGGTGGGAGGAAAACTCCACAGGAGAGGGGGGAAGACCCACTTCCCACGTGAAATGCAAATAAACACGCAGGCCTGAGAAAGTGGGTGCAGTCACCTCCCCCAGTGTGCTTGGAAAGGGGAAAGCTTGTAGCAGAGGCTCACACACAGGAGAACTCTGAGTAAACAAAGCCTGCAGGACCAGGTTAGGGCTAAGCTCACCCCAGAGATCTGCATAAATAATGCCTCCAGTAACAGCAGGCTGACAGCAGTGGGCAGGCAAGCCATAGCCGCAGATACTATTCACAGAACTGTCTCCAGACTGTTTTTTTTCTCTCTCCCTACCTTTGATGAGAAAACAACTGAACTACACCTGCATGCTAAAAAACTTACTAAACTGTATTGCATTTGAACTTGGGACATTTGGTGGGATTTTTTTTTGGAGCAGTTTTCTTCTACTTTATGTCTCCCCTTTGATGAGACAACTACAGAACAACATCTGAGGCACCATCTCCAGGATTGGAGGCTGAGGGATGAACACCAAAATTATTAAGCCTGAAATTTCATTGCATTTGAACTTGGAGGTTTTTATTTTTTATTTTGTTTTATTATATCTATCTATCTATCTATCTATGTATCTATACATTTTTTGTTTCATTTACTTAATTTTTAATTTTTATTCTTATCTTTACTCTTTTATTTTTTATTTTCAACCCTCTCTCTGTCTCTCTAATACCTTTCAGCTTACTGTTGATTAGTACACTGTCTCTCCCTGTTTATATCTTTGAAACTTTTTTGTTTCTTTGTTTTGTTTTTTTTTCTATTTGATTATTTGTTTTTCCCTTTTCCTTTAAATTCTTTGCTTTCCATCCCCTCTCACCCTTCCATTCTAAATGTCACTAGTTCTATTATTACAAGCCAGAAAATACTTAATTGCACACAGTACAGGGACAATAACAATATCAAGGGCAATGATGGAAAGACAGAAAAAACAGGGAAACCAGTTTCCCCACAGCAAAAAATTAGTACAGGAGCCAGAGAGAAATGAAGAAAATAGATATTCAGATCCAGACTCCAATAATTTAAAAGAAGACATACTACAGGTACTCAATGAGAATTTTATAGAGATGATACTGGATATGGTCAACCAAAATGTACAGGAAACTCTCAAGAAATTCCAAGACAACAAAAATAGAGAATTTGAAAAAGCAAAAGAAGTAATAAAGGAAACCATACAAACACTGTATAAACACCAAAGTGAAACAGAGAACACGATTAAAAACAGATAAATGAACTCAGGACAAAAATAGACAACATTAAAGATGAAACCACCCAGGATATGGAAAACCTCAGAAAAAAGAACAAAACAGAATTATAAAACAAAACAGAAGGCCAATGCAGCAGAATAGAATAAACAGAAGACAGAATCTCAGAACTCGAAGATGAAATGGTAATTAAAGGAAAAACTGAAGAACTATTAATTAAACTCAAGACCTGTGAAAAGAAAATGCAAGAACTCACTAACTCCATCAAAAGACCAAATTTGAGAATCATGGGGGTTGAAGAAGGAGAAGAGGTGCAAGCGAAGGGAATGCGTAATATATTCAACAAAATAATAACAGAAAATTCCCCAAATGTAGAGAAAGATATTCCCATACAGATGCAAGAGGCCTCCAGAACACCAAACAGACCAGATCAAAATAGAACTACCCCATGACATAACATCATTAAAACAACAAGTTCAGAAACTAGGGAAAGAATATTGAAGGCTGTAAGAGAGAAAAAACAAGTAACATACAAAGGTAAACCCATCAAAATCACAGCAGACATCTCAACAGAAACATTAACATTAGAAGAGCGTGGGGTGAGATCTTCTGGGCACAGAATGAAAATAACTTCAACCCTAGGATACTCTACCCAGCAAAACTATCATTCAAAATATATGGAGCAATAAAAGTCTTCCATGATAAGCAGAAACTAAAACAGTATGTGACCACAAAGCCAGCACTACAAAAGATTCTGCAAGGGATTCTGCACACAGAAAGTGAAACCCAACTTAATTTAGGCAGCACCAAACCACAGGAAAAGAAAAAGCAAGACAGTAGAGAGTAACCTCAACTTAGATACACACAATCAAACCTTCAAACAACTAAGACAACTAAATGACAGGAATCACCACATACCTATCAGTACTAACACTTAATGTTAACAGACTTAATTCACCCATCAAAAGGCACTGCTTGATGAAATGGATTAAAAAGGAAGATCCAACAATTTATTGCTTACAGGAGACCCCATCTCACTGACAGAAATAAGCATAGGCTTAGGATGAAAGGATGGAAGAAGATTTACCAAGCCAATGGCCCCCAAAAGCAGGCAGGAGTAGCAATACTTATCTCTGACAAAGTAGACTTCAAACCTACATTGATCAAACAAGATAAAGAAGGACATTCCATACTAAAAAAAGGGGAAATAGACCAAAAGGAAATAACAATTATCAACCTATATGCACCCAATGTCAATGCACCCAATTTCATCAAACATACCCTGAAAGACCTAAAAGCATATATTAACTCCAACACAGTGGTCGTGGGAGACTTTAACACCCCATAATCATTAATAGATAGGTCATCCAAACAAAAAATCAATAAAGAAATCCAAGATATACTTGTTCCTTCCTATTATTGCTTATGCTCTCTCTACAACAAGATTAGAAATAAGGGCAAAATAGTTTCTGCTGGGTATTGGGGGGGGAGAGGGAGGGGACGGAGTGGGTGGTAAGGGAGGGGGTGGGGGCAGTGGGGAGAAATGAACCAATCCTTGTATGCACATATGAATAATAAAAGAAAAGTGAAAAAAAAAAAAAAGAAATCCAAGATATAAAATATACCATAGATCAAATGGGCCTACTTGATGTCTACAGAACATTTCATCGAACTTCTACACAATACACATTCTTCTCAGCAGCCCATGGAACCTTCTCCAAAATAGATCATATCTTAGGGCACAAAGGAAGCCTCAGCAAATATAAGAAAACAGAAATTATACTGTGCATACTATCTGATCACTATGCAATAAAACTAGAACTCAACAACAAAAGTAAAGACAAAAGACTTGCAAACAGCTGGAAACTAAATAACTCATTACTTAATGGACAATGGTCATTGATGAAATAAAAGAGGAAATTAAAAAGTTCCTGGAAGTCAATGAAAATGAAAACACAATCTACCGGAACCTATGGGACACAGCAAAGGCAGTCCTGAGAGGAAAGTTTATAGCCATGAGTGCATATATTAAAAAGACTGAAAGATCCCAAATCAATGACCTAATAGTACATTTCAAGCTCCTAGAAAAACAAGAACAAGCAAATCCCAAAACAAATAGAGGGAGAGAAGTAATAAAAATAAGAGCTGAAATCAATGAAATAAAAACCAAAAAAACCATACAAACAATTAATGAAACAAAAATTGGTTCTTTGAAAAAATATACAAGATCAACAGACCCCTGGCAAACCTAACTAAAATGAGGAGAGAAAAAACCCAAATTAGCAGAATAGGAATGCAAAGGGGAGGTAACAACAAACACCATGGAAGTTCAGGAAATCATCAGAGACTACTTCGAGAACCTATATTCAAATAAATTTGAAAATCTTAAAGAAATGGACAGATTTCTAGATACATATGATCATCCAAAACTGAACCAAGAGGAAATTAATCACCTCAGTAGATCTATAACACAAAATGAAATTGAAGCAGCAATCAAGAGTCTCCCCTCAAAAAAACTCCAGGACCTGATGGATTCTCTGCTGAATTCTATCAGACCTTTAAAGAAGAACTGATACCAACCCTCCTTAAACTGTTCCACAAAATAGAAAGGGAAGGAAAACTGCCTAACACATTTTATGAAGCCAGTATTACACTTATCCCAAAACTAGGCAAAGACACCTCCAAAAAGGAGAACTATAGGCTAATCTCCTTAATGAACATTGACGCAAAAATCCTCAACAAAATAGCAAACTGAATTCAATAACACATCAAAAAGATCATTCACCACGACCAAGTAGGCTTCATCCCAGGGATACAGGGGTGGTTCAACATACGAAAATCAATAAACGTAATAAACCACATTAACAGAAGCAAAGACAAAAACCACTTGATCATCTCAATAGATGCAGAAAAAGCCTTTGATAAGATCCAACACCATTTCATGATAAAAGCTCTAAGAAAACTAGGAATAGAAGGAAAGTACCTCAACATTATAAAAGCTATATATGACAAACCTACAGCCAGCATTATATTTAATGGAAAAAAACTGAAACCATTCCCTCTAAAATCAGGAACTAGACAAGGATTCTCACTATCTCCACTCCTATTCAACATAGTACTGGAATTCCTAGCCAGAGCAATTAGACAAGAAGAAGGAATAAAAGGAATACAAATAGGTAAAGAAACTGTCAAAATATCCCTATTTGCAGACGACATGATCCTATACCTTAAAGACCCAAAAAACTCTACTCAGAAGCTTCTAGACATCATCAATAGCTATAGCAAGGTAGCAGGATATAAAATCAACACAGAAAAATCATTAACATTTCTATACATTAATTTTCAACAAACTGAAAAAGAATGTATGAAAACAATTCCATTTACAATAGCCTCAAAAAAAAATCAAACATCTAGGTGTAAACCTAACAAAGGATGTGAATGACCTCTACAAGGAAAACTATAAACTTCTGAAGAAAGAGATTCAGGAAGACTATAGAAAGTGGAGCAATCTCTCATGCTCATGGATTGGTAGAATCAACATAGTAAAAATGTCTATACTCCCAAAAGTAATCTACATGTTTAATGCAATTCCCATCAAAATTCCAATGACATTCATTAAAGAGATTGAAAAATCTACCATTAAATTTATATGGAAACAAGAGGCCACAAATAGCCAAGGCAATACTCAGTTAAAAGAACAATGCTGGAGGTATCACGATACCTGACTTCAAACTGTATTATAAAGCAATAACAATAAAAACAGCATGGTACTGGCACAAAAACAGACATGAAGACCAGTGGAACAGAATAGCGGACTCAGATATGAAGCCACACAACTATAACCAACTTGTCTTTGACAAAGGCGCTAAAAAGGTACAATGGAGAAAAGACAGCCTCTTCAACAAAAACTGCTGGGAAAACTGGTTAGCAGTCTGCAAAAAACTGAAACTAGATCCATGTATATCACCCTATACCAATATTAACTCAAAATGGATCAAGGATCTTAGTATCAGACCACAAACTCTGAAGTTCATACAGGAAAGAGTAGGAAATACTCTAGAGTTAGTAGGTATAGGTAAGAACTTTCTCAACAGGAGTTTAGTCTGTTAACATTTAGTTTTAGTATTGATAGATATGTGGTGATTCCTGTCATTTAGTTTTCTTAGTTGTTTGAGGGTTTGATTGTGTGTAGCTAAATCGATGTTGCTCTCTACTTTCTTGCTTTTTCTTTTCCTGTAGTTTGGTACTGCCTGCCCTTTCATGGTTTTGTTGAGTTTCACTTTCTGTGTGCAGAATCCCTTGAAGAATCTTTTGTAGTGGTGGTCTTGTGGTCGTATATTGTTTCAGTTTCTGCTGATCATGGAAGACTTTTATTGCTCCATCTATTTTGAATGATAGTTTTGCTGGGTAGAGTATGCTAGGGTTGAAGTTATTTTCATGCAGTGCCCGGAAGATCTCACCCCAAGCTCTTCTAGTTTTAATGTTTCTGTTGAGAAGTATGCTGTGATTTTGATGGGTTTACCTTGTATGTTTTTTGTTTTTTCTCTCTTACAGCCTTCAATATTCTTTTTCTAGTCTCTGTACTTGTTTTTTTAATGATAATATGTCATGGGGTAGTTCTATTTTGGTCAGGTCCATTCAGTGTTCTGGAGGCCTCTTGTAGTTTCATGGGCATAGTTTTCTGTAGATTTGGGAAATTTTCTGTTATTATTTTGTTGAATATATTATGCATTCCCTTTGCTTGTACCTTTTCTCCTTATTCAGTGCCCATGATTCTCATGTTTGATCTTTTGATGGAGTCAGTGAGTTCTTGCATTTTCTTTTCACAGGTCTTGAGTTGTTTAACTAATAGTTCTTCAGTTTTTCCTTTAATTTCCATTTCATCTTTGAGTTCTGAGATTCTGTCTTCTGCTTGTTCTAGTCTGCTGGATTGGCCTTCCATTTTGTTTTGCATTTCTGTTTCATTCTTTTTTCTGAGGTTTTCCATATCCTGAGTCACTTCCTCTTTAATATTGTCTGTTTTTGTCCTGAGTTCATTTATCTCTTTATTTATTGTTTTCTTTGTTTTACTTTGGTGTTTACACAGTGCTTCTATTATTTCTTTTACTTGTTCTTGGGCTTTCTCAAATTCTTTATTTTTGTTGTCTTGGAATTTCTTGAATGTCTACTGCACATTTTGGTTAAACTTATCCAGTATCATCTCTATAAAATTCTCATTGATTATTTGCAGGATTTATTCTTTCAGAAAGTTCTTGTGGGCTTCATTGAGTTCTTTTGCATAGTTTATCTTCATTTTGTTGGCGTGTGGCTCTGGGCATCTGTTTTCTTCATTTCCCTCTGCTTCCTGTACTAATTTATTATTGGGGTGAAATTGGTTTTCCTCTTTTTTCCATCTTCCCATCATTGCCCTTGCTACTGTTACTTTCCCTGTACTGTGTGTAATTTGGTATTTTCTCACTTGTAATAGTAACTGTGGTGATATCTAGAATGGAAGGATGTGAGGAGAGGGAAAGCAGAGAAGGTGAAGAAAAAGGGAAACAAAACAAAATAAAGCAAAACAAAAAACAGAGCCAAAGAAATAAACAGGGGGAGATAGTGTACTAATCAACAGTGAGCTAAACAGGCATTAGAGAGACATAGAGAGGATAAAAAATAAAATAAAATAAAATTTCCCAAGTTCAAATGCAATAGTTTCAGTCTTAATAGATTTGTTGTTAGTCCTTCAGCATCCAGTCCTAGTGTTGGTGTTTGAGTAATAGTTTTGTTGTTGACTCATTAAAGAGGAAAAAAAAAAGTCTGGAGACAGCTTTGTGAATGTCTATCTGAGGCTGTGGCTCACTTGCCACCTACTGTCGGCCAGCTGCTGCTGGAGGCTTTATTTATGTAGATCTCAGGAATGAGCTTTACACTCACCTAACCCCACAGGCTTTGTTTATTTAGAGTTGTCCTGGATGCTTGCTCCTTTTGTTTTCTCCAGTATACAGCCTTACCCACCTGTTGCAATTGCAGTCCTTTTTTGTTTAGAGTTCACGTGGAGTTGTGCCCCTCCCCCACTCTCCAGTGGAGCATGCCACACTTTAGTCACTGTTGGATGCCGTCTTCTCTCCAAGCCCACTGGGGGAAGTGGTGCCACACCTGCCTTCTCTGGCCAGCTTGTTTATTTAAAGTTTGCCTGAGGGATTGCCCCTTCCCCACTCTTTGGAGCTCAGGGTGCCCGGCCTTCTTTGTTACGTCTTTTTTTTTTTTTTTCAGCTGCTTGTTTATTATTCAGCTTTTTTTCTTTTTTCCCTGGGCTGGGGTCAGTGTGTCCAGGGGGCTATGTTGACTTGTCCCAGGGTTTTTTGTGGAAGTACTACATGTCACTTAGCTCACCTGGTGGTCTGCTTCTCTCATGCTGGTAAGGAGCTGGGGTCTGGCAGTGCAGGAGCCCTCCTGGTTTCTCTGTTTAACATGGAGTAGGGATGGTGAGCGTGGGCTGGGGGTGTGGAGGTGTTGGAGTTTTGTCTCTTCTTGGTGGTTTTTCGTGCCAGGTGTATCTCCAGTGTCTCTCTGAGAGTTTACTTTAGGAAGCACACTTTCTGCTTCCTCCCTCTAGTCACCATCCTATCAAAATCAATTTAATCCACTGTTGCATTTTAGGAGTAATTTCATTTTTTCTCTTGTGGTATTGTCTCCACAACAGAATTGGCATCCAGCAACTTCCTGGCTGAGACTGAGGCAAGGTGGGATTGTAGACATAGCCTAACAAGGATACTGTAACAGTGCCAATCTCCCATCAATTTTCCTGTAAGGCTGGAGAGGGTCATTTACCTGCATCATCTCTGGAGGGCAGAAGAAAGGCTAAGGCTCAGGAACAGCAGCATCTCTCCTGAAACTACTCAGATGCTTTCTTCCTGTGTGCTTTTCTAACCTACTATTGAAGTGAGGAGTTTAAGAGTGACTGACCACCACTTTCCTACCTATTGATTTGCAAGGTGTGTGCTTTCTTTGCATCCCTCCTCCCTTCCACTGGAATGTCTGTGTGGTGAGAACATTGAAAGGACCACCTTCCCAGGCACATGCTGCATCTGTTTAACTGCATTCATCACCAGGATATCCTAGACTTTCAGAAGGGCTGAATAGGGATTTGGGGTATGAAATTACCTGGCATTATTCAGATGTGATGTTTCTTTTCTGTGTTATATTCTGGGTCTTCAGGCTAAGGCATACTCAAGTAATAGAACAACTGCCTGTAAGCACAAGGCCTGAGTTCAATCCCCAGTACTACAAAAAGGGGGGCATCCTGAAAACAGGCAGGAGTAGCAATACTTATCTCTGACAAAGTAGACTTCAAACCTACATTGATCAGACGAGATAAAGAAGGACATTCCATACTAACAAAAGGGGAAATAGACCAAAAGGAAATAATTATCAACCTATATGCACCCAATGTCAATGCACCCAATTTCATCAAACATACCCTGAAGGACCTAAAAGCATATATTAACTCCAACACAGTGGTTGTGGGAGACTTTAACACCCCATTATCATCAATAGATAGGTCATCCAAACAAAAAATCAATAAAGAAATCCTAGATCTAAAATATACCATAGATCAAATGGACCTACTTGATGTCTACAGAACATTTCATCCAACTTCTACACAATATACATTCTTCTCAGCAGCCCACAGAACCTTCTCCAATATAGATCATATCCTAGGGCACAAAGCAAGCCTCAGCAAATATAACAAAATAGATACTATACCATGCATTCTATCTGATCACAATGCAATAAAACTAGAACTCAACAATAAAAATAAAGACAAAAACCATGCAAACAGCTGAAAACTGAATAACTCAATGCTTAATGAAAAATGGGTCATTGATGAAATAAAAGAGGAAATTAAAAAGTTCCTGGAAGTCAATGAAAATGAAAACACAACCGACTGGAACCTATGGGACACAGCAAAGGCAGTCCTGAGAGGAAAGTTTATAGCCATGACAAATTACCAAGCTTCATTTGAAGGAACCAACCAGAATCTATCAACTCCTGGTAGCTTCAAGTAAGTGCATTGTTTTGCAGGTTGGGGTGCATAGATAGGAGCTTAAGAGACACTGAAGAGTGTACTAGAAAAACACAGAAATGCCAGAAGAAGAAAACTTTGAGAAGGAATTAATCCTTACTATAATTGTCCCCAGATTCATCTGAGTAATGCTTTTTGTTCTCAACATCATGATATATGAAGCTGTCATGGTTTTGAGTACCAAACTACTTGGAGATATTTGGAGAGTTAGAAAGAAGTAACAGGAGAATTGCTACTCTTTACCTCCCTGATCTCTCTTGGTCAATAACAGGGATCATATAGAAACCTTTACACCTCAACAACCTCTGAACTTAGTTGGGGGCATCTGTGTTTATTTCCTTGGAAGTAAGATACAATTAAGTATGGGAGACTATTGCCTCTGGGTTGTTTTTTGTCCTTTCTCCAAATTCTCAATGATCTGAGAGAGGATGGTGAGTATAGTAATAAAGTGTCAATAATAGCCACTTTCCTTCCTGGAAGCACTTTCCTAGGCTTGTGCCTCATTGAAGGAGTTACTTATGTTGATAAATGTATGTCCTGAAAACCAGCTAATTTTCTTCATGATCTGAACAGTTATCTGTGCATAGATAAAAAACCAGAGAATCTGTAATCAGGGGTCACAGTTTTGTCCTCTGGGGAGAATTTCCATAATGGAGCATGCTGTGGTTGAAAAGTCTCCCAAGCTCCGTGGAAGAATGGATGAAGAACTGGAGGTATTTATTGTGGAAGGGAGTATAGCTGGGTTGAGGGGCTGCCAGGTAATAGGTGTCTAAAATTATGGACTGTCAGGGATGTCTGGATGAGATTTTCTCCTTTCAATTCCAGAAATGGGTGGTTTTATAGGCAGTTCAGTTGCACTAATAGAGGGACTCCTGTAGACATTTAAGAAACTGTGCTCCTTATTTGAACTCTCTGGATTTCTGGAAGTCCAAAGGAACCCATTCCAACTCAGACACAGGAGGCAGAATAGATCAGAATTTCTTACATGAAGCATTTTCTCCAACAGGTATCAGAGTAGCTTGGATGTCCATGTGGTTACAGAATTTTTAAAAGAAGAGTGTAGAACAAAATCTACTCAGTGGTAGAGTACTGCTTGGAAGTGGAGACCACATAGCTCCGTTCCTATGGAGTGGTTGCTGAAGGGCTATGGGGGGGTGGGGAGGTCACTATCTTTTTGGAGTCTTGTAGGTGAAAGAAGTAGGTCATTCAATATCACTTTTGTCTTTATTTTTTGTTTTTAATACTACTTTTTAGAAATAAGTTTTCCCATGCCAAATATTGTATTTAAAACCCATGAGCAACCGTCATTCCATGTGGTGGGATCAGTCCTTGATATTTTTCTTCCTTGGTGATCCCAGAATTGATTCTCTAGGAATAATTACCAACAAGCTTCCATAAGCTCTAATCTGTATTTTCTAAGATCATATGAAATGATGTCAGTAAAATGTATGTGATAAATACATGAGGCTCTGGTATTTATGTTAGAATTGGATATTATTACCTTTATTTTGATTTTCACTCTAACCTAGGCCACAGGGGATTCAGAGAACAAAGCCCAGGGATCTGTGGAATGCAGACTGAGATCACCCAACAGCAGCTTATTAAGCATTTTTTTCAGTCCTAGAACTTGAACTCAGGGCTTTCACCTTGAGCCACTCCATCAGCCCTTTTTTGTGAAGGGGTTTTCAAGACAGGGTCTTGCAAACTGTTTGCCTTGGCTGGTTATGAACCACGATTCTCTGCATCTCTGCCTCCTGAGTAGCTAGGCATGAGCCACCAGAGCCTGGCTTATTAAGCATCTTCCATGCTCACTATTGTATCTCCAGAGCCCAGAACTACCCTAGCAGTTGACTGAACTTCACAACCATTTATGTTTTGATGGATAGGGGAGCAGAGCACTCCAGGCTCATCTCACACAAAGGGCAGCTAAATCTCAGATAGTCAGTAGTGGTAGGTATGGCCCAGAAGCAAGGCTGCCAGATGTGAGCAGAATGAATGGGCTTGAATATGATGAGGCTGATGAGTTCTGAACTTGGAACAGATGTGCAAGACTCAGCCCAGAATTTAGCCCAGTGTCTTTTTTGCCAGTACTTAAGATAGACTGGCTCCACAAGAAGATCCTGGCTGTCATCACGGGTGTAAGAGATGGTTAACAGATGGATGTGGGAATCTGGGCCAGGGTAGTGAGAGGGATCTTTAAGACTGGTTCCTGGTGTGGAGAGTGGTCAGTTGGTCTCAGGTGTCTCTCAGCACCTGTTTACATTAGTTTGGTCATGAAGAAAGTACCATACTTTCCACTTAAAAGGAGATCGCTTTGAAGCCCAGACTTGCCAATGTCAGAGGGTCAGGACTCTGGTGAGACAGTGAAATGTGCAAGTCCTGGGCATGTGTGTGTGGAGTGGGCTTCCAGAGGCCGCAGAAAAGCAAGAGGGAACAAAGGCGACATCAGAGCCTGCTGGACCTCATGGCAGCAGGGGAAGCTAAAGGCAAGGAGCTACCTAGGAAGTGCTGACTGGGACAGAAATTTGTGAAATGAGATGTGTCTGCCCTTGGGTTTCCTCAGGTTCGAGTCTAAGACTAGAAAGTGCTGTGGGGCTCTTTGTAAATGCCATGGAAGAAAGGACAGAAGGGGACTTTTCCACTGATCTTCCCTCCTTCTTCCCAGCTAGCAAGTGTTCTCTCCATTTGCCAATGCAAACATTTAATAATGGGAGTGTCATCTCCCACAGCATGCAAATAGCAGGCAGGCAGTTAGCAAATACAGAGAAGGACTGAAGATTATCAGAGATGTATTGTTGGTAAAAATTTTATTGATAAATGGCCTACACTGGATGTTAGAGTGGATAAGAGGTACACTTCAAATACTGATCAAACTCACCAAAGCATTTCTGTATATAGTCAGTTGGATTTGATAAAACATGTTTAGTGATTATTCCACTTAAGGATATAGAAACTGCAAAAGTTAAGTTGGTAAATGTCATGCTGCAATGAATAATTAACATTTTGATGTACGTAGAAACACCTCTCAGCTGATTCTGTGCAGTTATTTTAAGATGTTTAGAGACTAATTTTAAATTATGTGATTTAGTATTTGAACATAATATTGATACAGAGAATCATGGCCTAATCTTTGGGGCAAACATTGTTATTTTAGTCAACATTTGTGTATACTTTCTTATTACTTAGAGTATAAAAGCATGAAGCAGACCTTCAGCATATTGGCAATGAAAACATTGTTTTGTATCACAGTGAGGCTGCTGTGGTGTAAGGTTTTAGGGAAAGAACTTTGCTCCCTGATTGACACTTGACTTGCTTCCATCTTTTGGCTTTTGTGGGTTGTGTTTCCAAGTGCATGGGTATTTGCTTTAACACTCAAATCCTTTCATTTTTTCTTTCTTCTTATACTTGTATAATTTAATTTTTTTTGCATTTAGCTCTCTGATCTACTTGAAATTTATTTTTGAAGTATGACATGAGGAATTGATTCAGTTTTTTCTTTTTTTCCCCAAATCTAGTTTTTCTAATACCATTTTTAAAAAGTTCATTGTTTTCCAGTGATTTGAGGTGCCACCTTTATCATATATTAATTTAGGCCATAACGGAATGTCAATTCTTCTCTTTTAGTCTGCCTCAATGGTACACAGTTTTAATTAGGGCATACTTCAATATTGAACAGGAGGGATTCTCCCAGAAGACCTTGGGGAGAGATAGGTCCTTCTGGTGCTTGCCAAGTTGGTGGGGAAAGTTAACTAAGGGATACAGGGCAGAAGAAAGGAGGAAGAATCTCATCCTGACCCCTAGGCTGAGGGTGTGGTGGTTCATTGGTCTTGGGGAAGAGGCCCCATTTTCCTGGAGGAACTCAACTCAATCCTAGAACATTTGTAGTGTACTTGCTATAGACTGAATGTCTGTGTTCCTTCAAAATTTATATGTTGAAAACTAATCTTCATATGATGGTATTTAGAGAGCAGCCCTTGGCAGGTGATTAGATCAAGGGGGCGGATCCCTGCTTAGTGGGATGGATGTCCTTTTAAAAGAACATAGAGAACTCTCTTGCCTTTTCTGCCTTATGAGGACACAGCAAGTGGAAGACTATCTCTGAAACAGGAAGAAGGCCCTCACTGGATACGGAATTTTCTGGTAACTTGACTTTGGGCTTCCCAGACTCTAGAACTGGGAGAAATAAACTTGTTGTTTATAAGCTACCCAGTGTGTGGTATTTTGTTATAGCAGTTCAAACAGACTAAGACAGTGCCAAATGATGTTTAATGAATAAATATTTACACTCTAGATGAGACATTTATTAGGGCTCTGGCAACCCCCCTGGAGCTGGGCTGTGCCTCAGAGGAAAAGAGTCCTTCACACAGGTGTGTGTCTCAGTCTGATCCCATGGTTGGAAGCGTCTCATTGTTTTCTTTATCCAGGGCAGGAAGCTTGAGATCCTGGTGAAGACTGCTGGAGGGGTCCCATTCCTATCTCCATAGGAGACAATGCCTTGGGCCACATTGTTACAGACCAAGGGGCCACCTGAGTCCCCCTGTGAGCAGAGAGGGAAAAGGATGCTAAGCCAGGCTTCTATGCTTCTGCTGCCCTAACCCATGGCTCTCAGCAAAGGCAGAGGTGGTGAGCACTGTCAGTTGCTGGTGTGTAGGGGATGGCAAGCTGGTGTGTGTGGGTGTTGGGGGTGGAGGGCTGTGGGTAGGGAAAGGCTGGAGTCCAGCCTCCGTATCTTTCAGTTTCTGGCTTTTCACCTTCCTGACTTCAGCCCCTGGCTGAAGTTACTGTCTCCAGTTCAGTCTGAGTCAAGGTACTTCCACCTTCCCCAGGAAAATGCTGCATTTATATGGGTTGTGAATCTTCCTCTCATTCTTCTAGAGATGGGATTGATGGGGCAAACATATACATCCTGCCCTGATCTGGCCCCTAGGCTAAGGCTGTGGGAATGGAGTCTGTTCCCACTGCTCAGTTCTACCCAGGGCTCTCTGCCCCAGGAAATATTGGTAGATGTCCGCGCCCTTACCCTGAAGGCAGACTTCCTTTCCCTTGGGCTCCCCACACAAATTTGAGTCTGGGCAGTGTAGATACTGAAGCGATGGCTGCAGTCCTGGTCCCTCTGCACTCTTAGCTGCACCTCCTGGAGCACATCCGTTCTTCTGTTGAGGCTGAGCAGGCCCCAGCCAGCCACTGTGCACAAGGCTCCAGGCCTCAGCCTCTTCCCAGCCTGAGGCAGAGCCACTGGCCTCACAAACCGATTCTTCCTGACTCTACTCCTCAGCTGTCAGAAAGAGGGTAGGCATTCCCACTCGACTGCGATCCCCAACAACCCTCAGGGACTGCCAGGATATTACTTACTCCATGTTCCCAGCACCACCCTGGAGCCTTCCCTTGCTTCCTCCTCCACGATACCAGAACATAACCAAGCTACCATACCAAGATGGAGCCAGCTAGGCTGGACAACCAGAGGGTCAGGCAGGCAGTACCTGCAGTAACATGATGTCATTCCGTTTGATTTGCTCATCATAACCAGGGTGGCGGATGGCTCTGCGCACAGTGATGTGTTGCTGGGTCCTTTCTTGCCTGTGGATATTGTGGGCTCCCAGGGTGACGATTATAGAACTGCAAAGGAAAAATTGGCCTGGAGGGAGGTAGGAGCAGCAAGGGCTACAATCTAGCAACTCTGAGTGCTGATGAACAGCTGAGGACTAGGCAAGACTGCAGCTGGAGAGAGTGGGTCTCAACACTGCCTGTTTCTCAGCAGCCCTGAGCCAGAGATGGCAAAGGACAGTGACCTTAAGATTTGCTCCTCTAGATTAAATTGAGAAATGGGCTTGAGCCCCAGTATGTGTTTCCCATCTCCTTCTGTTCACATTTTTTTTCTTTTTTAAATCAAGGCCTCCTTTTCATCTCCCCTCCTCCCAGGCCTACCTGGTCTCTTTTTTGACCCTTTGACTGCTACAGCATTGCTTTCAGATACTCCTCTGAGGAGGTCTTCTGGTTACTGGCTTCCTGAGAATCTCCTGGGTTCCTCACCTTTCCCAGCAATGAGCTGCGGTCATCACAAAGTCTTCTCGTACCAGGAAACCCCCACAAACTCTCAGTCCTTCCGGAGTCTGGATCTGAAGATATGCCATGTAGGGGCGGGAGTGAGGCCTGGCCTCTCGGCCTCCAATGATCTTCCCTGGAAGGAAGCATTTGTTGCTTACCTCTGTGCTTGAGATTCTGCAGTGTGGCACCAGGTTGGTGGCAACAGAAAGGCTGGAAGATGGGGAGGGTGGGAGAGTTGAAGCAGGAGTTTGGAGGAGCTGTTGGTGAGGGTTGGGTTCTGTAAGGCATCAGATGCTGGGAGAGGGTTCTGAGGCTCTCAGGAATCACACTGCACACTTGAAGGGAGACCCATTCCCTTTTCAGACCTCAGCATGCTGTCCCTCCCCAAAAGGGAAGAACGAGGCTTGCTCCAGGCAACACCAGCATCAGTCTCAGGTACTGAAGAAAGATACTCTGTATACCAACGAACTTTCCTTGAAGTTCTCTGTGCTTTCTTCCACAGGGAGCTTCCCATAGCCCTTGAATTCAGCTCACGGGCAGCACAGGATTGGTGTTGAAGGATCTAGATACGAGCTGATGGGATTTATTGCTGTGTCTTTATCTCCTGTGTTTTGACACATGCGCTATAGAATGAATCTATATAGAATCTATATAGTGTATTTATAGCACTTATTATGCATCAAAGCAAATTCCAATGCTCTTATATACATTAAATAATTTAACTTTCTTAGCCACTCCATAAGCTTGGTGTTAATCTTCTCATTTTATAAACGAAGAAACTGAGAAATGTGAATTTAAATAACCTACAGAGTTAGGATATACTACGGTAGTCTGGCTCCAGACCAGACCTTTGAGGATGGGATTGATCACTCACCTGTGTCAGCCCCAGGAGGTAGGATAAAAGCTAGCAGAAGCAGGAGTGCCTGCATCTTTCCTGAAATGCTGCCCAGGCAGTTGCTACTTGTGTCTCCTCCTGCCAGACTTTTAGCCCCTGAGAGAGGAAGGAAGGGGTGGGTAGGGGGTTTGAGAATTCAGTCCCATTTTCCTCCTAGTGTGATAGATTTCATCATCCAAGGCTGCCCGGGAGGTTTGCCCACCAACTGCCAGTGATCTGGAAGAAGAGGGAGTCATTCAAGCCAACGTCCTGATCTCCCATGCTGCTGCTGATTCAGTGCTGAAAGCAGAAGTAGGAACTTGGGACAACAAGGAGAAGGCCTTTGAGCAATGTGCCCTAAAATCCTCAGTCTACCAAAGTCCACAATACCCTCAATAAGGCATGAAAATGGCAGCTGCCTACTTCCTGTTCCTCTGAGATTAGAGCTTCAGACCTTTGAAATTTCAAGGTTTGTCTGAATGAATGCAATTTCCCTGGATTTCTTTTTAGCATATTTTTAGTAAGGCAAGGTGAATAACAGATGCTGGGTGTGGTGGAGATGGGAGTGAGTTCGCCAGGAAAAAGTCCAAGGGTGCAGAAGAGGAAAGGTGATGCCTGCCTGCCTTCACCCTTTGGCTCAAGGCCACTCCGCTGAGATCCCTGTTGCTGCCACTTTTTTCTAAGAAGTCATCATGGTGGATCGAGGATCCACCATCCTCTGGGTTGGTGGAGGGTGCTGCCAGAGAAAGAAAAAGGGAAAACAAGGCCGTGACATTGATAGCTGCTTTCTCAGGTCACTTGAGTCCTGACCAACTCTCACTGAAAATTATGACATAGTTGAAGACTTCTACTCACTGGCTCCTACTCAAGATGAAGGTTTTCATGTTCTTAAAGGTTCCCTGCATGCAGATAAGAATTAGTGGCCAGGTGTTGTTGAGAGCTGTCAGACTCTAGCCAGAAAACATGTAAGATCTCATTTCATTGGCAGCATAAGAATGCCAATCAACCTAGTTCCCATTCTCGGTTCAGGGGCAATAGCTTCATAAGGAGGTACATTCATTACTTTGCTACCTATAAGACAGAAGGAATTGGAGCCAAATAGTCAGCATTGGGAAAAAAGCACAGGTAATCACTGCAGAGTCACACAGTGGATCATTAAACACACTTAAAAATATTTAGGAGATTCTATGTATGCATAGAAGCCATCATAATTCCATGTAATTTCTGTGAAAGTAACAGAAGTGAAGATGAACAACTTCCAATCTTTCATGAAGTATCATGGGACCACTTAAAAATCTTACTAAAGCTAGGATTCTCAGTTGACATTCAAATATATATAGCTTTTAACTTATTTTTAGGGCTACACAGAGCTCAATCCTTCTTTAATACATGATCTATGGAATTCCTCCATGTATCTGAAAAATATTGTGAAGAAAAAGTAAAAATAATGTGACAGCTTTATTACTGCCTTAGAATTTGGGATAATTTTAATTGAGTGATTGTTTTTCAATGTTTTAGTTTAAAAAAAGTTTAATTGAAAAATAAAAGAAAAAGATAGAAAATAGCCTGCACATGTGAAAAAAGACAAGTAAAAATAAATACCCAAGATGTGAATAAAGATGTGCACAGGGCATTTTATTAACAGTAATCTCAGACTTCATGTTCGCATCCCACAAGAAGCAATTAGAAACAAAGCTGTTTGAACGGCCCCAAAACCTTAAAAGCCTCAAAGAACTGCCCCGTTACAGGAGTGATCATTTGAGGGGCTACTCTTGCTCTGAGGGAAGCTATTGAACTCATACAATATGAACTTTTGTTCTGATAACCAAACTAAATAAAAACCTCTAGGAAAGATTCAAAGACTGCTATATGATTTTGTCTGGAGAACTGATACTACCCATCCCTTTCACGGGACTAGCATAACCTTGATGCCACAACCAATAGACAGTATAAGAAAGGAACATTATAGGCCGGTATCATTTCCGAATATTGACGTAAATCAAATCAGTCAATAAGTAAAAAGATATATCACAAGAAATAAGCAACACATAGTTTTCATTTGAAAACCAATTACTGTAGCGCATCACATTAATTGATGAAGAAGAAACACATTATTCAGTTGGAACAAAAACAAGAAACAAACATTTGCTTAAATTCACCTCATTCATTAAAAAGCACTTTTAGCAAACTAAAAATAAAAAGAAATATTTTTAATGCTATCAAAGTTGTCCATAAAAATTCCACAACAATTACTATACTTAATGGTGAAGTGTTGAAAACTTTGTCTTTCAGAGATAAACAATACAAGAATGTGTGGGAACACATTCCCATCCATTCTGCTCAACATTATACTAGCAGTTTTAGCCAGTGAAGTTAGGCAGGAAATAGAAGTGGGAGGTATAAGGATAGGAGGAGAACCATTTGTAATGATTTGAAGAGATGATCGAATGTACAGAGAATTCAGAGGAACCTACAAGTAAGTTACCATAATTAATAAGAGTTAACAAATTTGTTAGATAAAATTCAATGAAAAATTATCATAGTTATACACACACATCAATAATGTTAGAAAATGAAAAATTACAAATGTTAATATTTAAATGGCATATGCATGGTCAAATAACTAATCATAAATCAAAAAGAATATGTGCAATAACTCTGGTGAAAAGTATAAAACTGAATTAAGAGACATTTAAGAAAAAATGTAGAGAGATTCCATATTTATGAATCCAAAGACTAAATATTATTAAAATGTCAGTTTTCCTCAAATTGATGTATAACTTTATTGCACCTGAGAAGCATTTTGTTGAACTTATCTAATTCTAATATGTTCAGAAAAACAAATGGCGAGCAATATCCAGGACACTGCTGAATAAGATGAGAGAACTTGCTTTAGTAAATGAAGCTATGGTAATGAAGATATTATCAGATTTACGAAATACAGAAACATAGACTGATGGGCCAGAAGTAAAGACCTGCCACACACATGGACATTGACACATACACGTATAAATACTTAATTCTATCACAGTAGAGAAAAGAGTATTTTTTTCTTTTGTCTCCAAATAGGCATTCAGAAAATAGGAATCTTTACAGTGTGTTATAGTGACACATATTTCCAATGTAGAAAATTTTTTGGACCTTATCTCACACCATATCTAAATATCCATTCTAAATCTATTATGGGTCCTAGTGTGAATAAATCTTTGAAAATATACTATAACAATGTCTTAATGATAAAGAAAGATTTTAGATACCTCATATACCAGTATTTATCATAAGGGAAAGGATCAATATAGTAAAATTGAGAGAAACAAAGATAATTCATAGAGGGTGCAACGACACTTGTAACACATATAACCAGCAAGAGACATGTTCAAATTATGAAAAGAACTTCCATAAATCAGGATGAAAAGACAAGCAATTCAATAAAATAATAGGCAAAAGACTTTAATAGCACATTTCCACCAGATCCATGTCCAAGAAGGTCATGCCAGTGTTATTCATAGCAGTATTTTTAGGATAGCCCCACACGGGGACACCTGGAAGGTCACCAAGAGCAACATGCATAACCAAATGATGGTACATCAATATAGCAGAATACTGTGACTGTGAAAGTTAATGCCTCATGCAGCCACACAAATAGGTCTTACAAACATGTGGGAAGAACCTAAGGGCACTACATTTACCATGATTTTATTTATATAAAGTTCAAAACTAGGGAAAGAAACTACATTAAGTAGAAATGCATGCATACATGAGAAATGTATAATAAAAGGCAAGAAAATGGTTACCAAAGTCAGAATAGTTAGTTCTGGGATTGGAGGGCAGAAAGGGTTTTTTGACCAGGTGGAGATTCATAAGGGGGATTTCTGGAGTGTGGAATTCCTGGAATGCTTTATTTCTTGACAAAATGTAGCACTTGCCTTATAATTATTGTTTAAACTGTGTGTTTGTGTCTTATGGACTTTTCGTGTGTGTATATTTTGCAATACATTTTTTTTAAAAATTCTGTTTGTCACAGCATGGGGTGGGTCATAGAGAACATGGGGTGGAGAGGAGAATGTATGAAATAGATTGAAGTACATACCTTTTTAAAAATATTTTTATGTTCTACTTTAATGAAAATTGTGATATTTGAACAAGTAAGCTGTGATATGTTTCACAATACCCATAGCTGGTTACATCTATTTTTGACTGTTTTCTTACATTTCCTTTGGTTACAGTTTTTTCTCCTTTGGGATGTTAGGACATTAACAGCAGATGTTTTCTGACTCTTCCCTGGGTTTCATAAACCCCAACAATGCAAATATTCTCTGCAGGCAGTGGCTGGATTGAATCCCCTCCCTCCCTCTGCTGCTCCTCTAATTAGTGACCAGTCTAATTCCTCTTGGCTTTGTGGAAGACCAGAGTTCTATTGAACACTACAGATCCTCACGGCCTGTGGAGCAGAGATGCTTACTTTATGGCAGCCAGGAAGCAGAGAAATGGACAGGAAAGGGCCAGGGACAAGATAAGTCCTTCAACACATGCCCCCAGTGATCTACTTCCTCCAACCACCTTCTAATAGACTGTTCCACATTAACTCATCAATGGATTGACCTATTGATGAAGTTAGGGTACTCATGACCCAATAGTGCCACCAGCTGGGGACCAAGCCTTCACACGAGCCTTTTTGGGGGACACTTCATCAAGCATGGGATAAAGTCCTAGAACCAAAAATTGCTAGAGCAAGAGAGGAAAATATATGTAAACTTATGTAGAAATCATTGTGAGTGCCTAATGCATCTCACACTCAGCATTTTTATCTGGTGTCGGGGGGAAGTGCCCATTAGGCACTGTCCTATAAAGCTATGCCTACTTGCTTTTGGTGGCGGAATGCTTGATCACTCTGCCCCTGCCTCTGGCTTATACCCTGGGACTCTGTAAAATGCTTCATTACTGACCTTCTCTGGTCTCTGCATTGATTTTGAGTGATCGCTGTCTGGCCCTGCACCCTCTATTGTTCACTGACTTACCTCTGTGCATGCAGTTAGTTCCTTTCTCACATGTGCTGTGATTTGCAGGGCAAGACTTGGAAGATGGACATTGGGACAACAATGTGAGAAATATAAGTCTATTTGCCTTTCCCTTGTTTTTCAATGTGCTGAATTATGATTTTTCATATCTATGGATTGTTATTAGTTTTGATAAACTTGCTTTGTTTTTGGATGTTGGTCTCTCTTGATTCAGTGTTTGCCAGCTATTGTGAATTTATTGTGTTCTGCCATGTATCATGCACCAGTGGTGCTGTTTGAGGGACTTAAATGAGGTCACCTGGGTCACAACTATTTCCCTCTTGAACTGTAGCATTTTGGGGATTAAGGTTCATGATTTCTATATGAAAAATTAACAAAGCTAAGTCTTCTCTGGTGTCTCCTTTCTTCCCACACCTCTGGACATGGACTCCACTGAGCATAGACTGGATATCTTAGGACCTCAGGATCTCCAAGTCTTTTCCAATTCCACATACACTCTTCTGGAACCAAAGAAGATCATGCATGTGATGTCGTGCACAATGCTGTTAGAATACAAAGAATTTAGTTATTTTCAAAGCATATTTTATTGATTCTAAATACAGATTTGTGTCAAACTTATCTTTCTGAAGGAAGGAGAGGAACTAGGAGAATTTAGAGGAAATTTCTCATTAGTGTAAGTTTTTCAAAGGTGGGACAGATCCTATGAGAGTGAAAGATAGAGGGTGAGAGAGAGAGAGAGAGAGAGAGAGAGAGAGAGAGAGAGAGATTGAGAGAGATCAACAAGTGTTAGCTAATCTATGGCAAAGTGATACTTCAGCCCAACAGCCCTGGGGCTGGAGGGCTCATAGGCTACCATAACCCCAGTAGGGCGAGTCTGGGTTCCCAGGTCAGGAAGAGGCTGAGGCTACTGAGTGACTCCATAGGAGGTGATGCCTGGGCTCCTGGGGGACTCTGGGCTGGAACAAGGATCTCAGGCCTACACAGGTGGGAGGTGTGAGCATCAGGTGGGCTGGCAGCCCAAGTTTAACAGGAACAAGCAATGGAGAATCCTCACAGAGTTGGGAATTCTGTTAGGGAGACAAGAGAAAAGCTGCTTCAAATTAGGGAAGACTGGAAGGGAAAGGGGATGGAGTCCAGAGGCACTGGGAAGGAAAAAAGGGACTGATGTAAGAAGGCTTGCCAGAGAGAATGGATGTTGACTGGGCCCAGGGCAGGCAGGGATATAGGATCTGGGTGAGTGTGAGGACCATCTCAACCTCCACCAGAAATATCGAGGCCTTGGAAACAGGAAAGTGAGTGCTTATGGAGTGGCCCCTGACTTCCTGGATCCCTAGAGTTAGTTAATATGCCTCTCTTCACTGCCCTGCTCCAAATTGTTGGGGCCTGATGAAAGTAGTTGGCTTAGAGATGCTGAGAAATTCCTAAGGCTCAAAGAGATTCATTTTTGGAGGACTAAGTATCAAAGATGTGTGTTTGACTGTATGATAACACCTCAATAACACTGCAGACTCCCATTGTGCAGTGAGGAAGACAACTTTGGAGAGATAAGCATAAAAGAAACTATGTGTGATTGAGAAATTTTACAACATAGAATTTATGGAGGAGGAAGTGGCTGCAGGAGAAAAGAGGAAGCAAAATCCAGATCTGACAGCAGAGGGCTGCTTGGAGCTGCATAGTTGCACACTGAGAGTGATTGGAAGAATAAAGGACTTCAACCACATTCACACTAGAGATCTGTTTATTATGATATTGCAGTCGTCACTGCCTACCCCCATGGGATTCTTGCCTCTGACTCAGAAATGATGACCGGGCACAAAGGAAGGTCAGCTTCCGTCTGATGTTAGAGGTGCTTCATGTTCTCTTTATCCAGGGAAGGAAGTGGGAGACTGATGAAGACTCCTGGAGGGGTCCTCCTTTTTTTTCCATAGGAGAAAATGCCGTGGGCTTTGCTGTTGCACACAAGGGGGCTCCCAGAATCTCCCTGTGGGCAAAAAGGGAAGGTACTGAGCTGGCCTCCTTCTGGTCACATTCTCCCACCTCTGTTAGGGAACTGTGACTATAAGATCAGGGCCAGGGCAGGCCTTGCTGCCTCCCTCAGCTCTAGCCTGACCCCCCTTTTCTTTCCAGCACAAACCAGGTAAAGCATTTCTCTGCAATCCTCATGGATACTCTGGTGATAATGGTGCTTTGGCATGACTGGTGCTTCCTGATCTACCCAGGGAGTGAACTAAAGACTGAATTCCTGAGGACTCCAGGCTGACCAAGTTGTGGATTGAGGACATGAGGCTATGACCAGACTTTCCCCAAGTTCCTCTTTCCCTGGGTCCTATTTGCATTGATGTGCAAAACCCTACCTGGAAACTGGTCTGTATTATCTTTAGGTTTCCCACACAAGTCTTGGTGGCCTTGTTGAAATAGCTATGGAAGAGTGATTCACACTCCTTGTCCTTCTGCACGGTCAGCTACACCTCCTGCAGTGTAGTTGCTAAAGTGCCTGTTGGGGCCATCTTCCCCTAGCCGGCCACACTACACACTGTCCCTGGCTTCACCTGGGAATTGCCTGTGGGCAGCCTGAGGAGCTGCACAGCTGCTTTTCAGCTGGTGGGGAAGAAGCAAGACAGTTCAGTTCAGCCAGTGGCCTTCTGGGACTGGACACCTGTGATAGCCAGGATGGAAAGGAGGGAAGGGGCAGGGTCAAAGGGGAGAGGAAGTTCCTGCACCAAGGAGAGCAAGGGCAGCAGGGAGGTGACCCTTACTTGCAGTAACATGATGTCCCTGGAGAAATCCTTAGGATTGTAGTCTCGGTGGGAGATGGCTCTTTTCACAGGGATGACCTCCTGAGTCTTCTCCTGTTCTTTGATGTTGTGGGCACCCAGGGTGACATTTATAAAGCTGCACAGAGAGCAGAGTGAGGGTGGGGGTGGGTGTGTTGGGTTTCAGAGGGGAGACAGTATAGAAAGTGAAGAGCAGGCTACAGCCTGGCAGGATGGGCTGAACCTGATGGGAAAGTGAGCGGACAAGAGTGACTGTATTCTCTGTTTCTGGAGGACTTCTGGGGGCTCCCTACTACTTTTAGGCAATGTTATGAAATTGCTCCAGTTGGCGTTTTGACCCTTACTGCATGTTTGTCTCTTCCACCATGGCTTTAATTGGCCAATGTGGTCACTTTCTATGTTACTGTGCTGCTTGCTCTGACACCAAAACTTACCCATCCTAATTCATATACTTTCATTTTCCCAGTCCTGCTTTCTGATATGCTCTCTTGGGCTTGTGTTATCACAATCCTGGGAGTTCCTGAAGACTATACTCCCTCTAGAGGACAGGGTCCCTGTTGGGGGTCTCAGGAAGTACGGGTTGTCTGAGCTTCTCACCTTCCCCAGCAATGAGCAGCTGTCAGCACAAAGTCCTCTAGCACCAGGATGCCACCGCACCTGTGCTTACTCTCCCCAATTTGAAACTGCACAAATGCCACATAGTGGTGGGGGTGGGGCATGGCCTCATGCCCCCCGATGATGTCTGAAAGAAATGCTGGTGTGCGGGGTGACTGTGGACTGTGCTTTTCCTCCACCTCCTGCTTTACACGCTTCACGATGGTATAACCCTGAGGATCCTGTACAGCATGTCTTGCTCTTTTTTTTCATAGTGAGTCTCCCCAAGCTCTCTGAGTCTCCCCAACACTCTGATTGGTTTTATTTTCTGTTAATTTACCCATGAGAATATGGAGTTGGATTTTCAAAAATTCCCCTGTTCTCGTGCCTGACACATTTGGGTACTCAGTACATTTTTCTTTTTTCTATATGAATGAATGACCTCCAATTAGCATTTGGTTGGGGCTTGGTGCTGATGGGATTGAAGGCCATAAGGATGATGGAGGAGGGGACTGCCAGAGACAGAGATACAGCTTGGGGCATTGGAAAGGTGAAAAGAAGTGGACAAGCGAACTAGGCAAAGGCAAAGATGGAGTCGAGGCAACAGAAAAGTTGGATGCAGTCATCTTACCATCCCTGAGGTTGGTTGCATGCTGGGCCTCTTTCCTCAGCAGGACTGAGGGATGGAGGACACTGACTAATGCAAGGAGTTCCAAAATAGGTTCCAGTGACCCTATTGTGGTCTGAGTTTCCCTTTTCTGGGTTGGAGTGAGGGATTTAGTTGTTCATCCTTTGTAGCATCACATCATCTGCTTAATCTTTCTAAGGACACCCCAGTCTCCAAGTGCTGAAGTAATGTCTGAGGAGATGCAAGAACCTCCTAAGCCTTCTGGGGAACAGCCTCCCTTGTCTGTCCTTGTTCATCACCAGGCTGCATTACATTTAGAAGCCTGGGCTTGGGATGGGAGCTATGGTTCAGATAATTCCTGAGTTCAGAAGAAAAGAATGATAGGGAGAATAATATTGAAGTACATTATGTCTATGTGGGAATAAGACACACTGAAATGCAGTAAAACCTGTTGAACAATACAGGGTAGGGGGAAAAGAATAAAGAAGAGTAGTAGAGGGGGTTGGACTGATGAAAGTGCAATATATTTACAGATAAATAGCAAGGCAAAATCCCCCTAAACAAAGAACAGATAATTAAACAAGGAAGGACAGGACGTAAAACAGGTCATGCTAAGGGAGGCACTGGTGGGAGGGGGAGGGGAAAGGACACACACATGTATGAATATGGAACATTGAAACCTGTGGACGTCATTTTAAGAAGAGGGTGGGAGAAGAGGGAGAATAATGGAGGGGGTGAACCAAAGGGAGGTATACTGAGTGCACATGTGGAAATGTCATAATGAAACCCCTAAGAATTATTATATACTAAAAAATTGTTAAAAACTAAAGGGCTTAGAAGAGTATCTGGTGCAAAGAAAAAAAGCCATAAAAACAAAACAAATACCTGTTTAATTTTAAATTAACATGTATTAATTGTACATATTAATGGCTTCAGTGTGATATTTTCACCCATGTACAGAGCATGTGCTAATCAATTCAAGCTCCCTTTATCTATCCCCCAACACTTTCCAATATCTAGTAACCACTGTTCTACCTTCAGGACAACTTTCTTTAGCTTCCATGTAAGAGAAAGACTAGACACTTCTTTTCTTTCTGTGTCTGGCTCCTTTCACTTAACAAAATGTCTTTCAGTTCTGTCCATTTTGCTGCTAATGACAGGATTTCATTCTCTTTTAAGGCTGAATAATATTTCATTAGATATATAATATAAAATGTTTTATTATATGTATGTATATATAAAATCACATTTTGTTTATCCATTCAGTAGTTGATAGGCCTGAGGTTGGTTCTATATCTTTGCTATTGTATACACCTAAAACACGGATGTGCAAGTATAACTTTGGTATTCTGATCTGATTTCCTTTGGTTATATACCAAGAAGTAGCATAACTGGATCATATGATAAATCTATTTTCAGTTTTTTGAGGCATCTCCACACTGTTCTCCATAATGGCTGAAGTGATTTACATTCTCACCAACAGTGTGCAAGGGCTCCTCACCACTCTATGTTAGTTTTTTGACAGTACATTCTAACTGGGGTGAGATGGTGTCTCATTGTGTTTTTTATTTGCTTCTCCCTGATAGCTAATGATAGAGTAACCTTTTCATATACTTGATGGCCATTTGATTTTCCTTCTTTTCAGAAGTTGTATTCAGATCATTTTTCTATCTTTTGATCAGATTATTTTTGTTGTTGTTAAGGTTTTTCTTTTTGATTTTTGTGGTGCTGGGAATCAAACCCAGGGCCTTACACATGCTTGGAAAGCATTTTATCATTCAGAGACACCTGAGCCCTGTTGTTATGGTTTTCTGAAAAGACTGTCCTTTCTGCAATGTATGTTTTTGACATCTTTGTCAACAATCAGCTGGCTGTGGATGTATGGATTTATTTCTGGAATTTCTATTACATTCATTTAGTCTATGTGTCTGTTTTATATCCAGTACCATTCTGGTTTAGTTACTATCACTCTGTGTAGAATTTCTTGAAAAAAGGTATTATGTCACTTCTACCTTTTTTTTCCTTTTAAAAATTTATTTATAATTTTAGTTTTATTTTTGAATTAGCATATGCTAATAATATGAGGGGATTTTATTGTGGTAATTCCATATATACACACAGTGTAGCTTTGGCAAGTTCATCCCCTCTATTATATTTCCATTTCCCTCCTTCCTTCCCTCTTTTTCAAACAGTGTTTGGTGGTTTAATTACATGAGCTGCATATGTATGTATGTGCTGTACTTTCATCCTCTTTATCCCTCAGTGTCCTTTCCTTTCCCTCTCCTCCTTCCTGGGACTCTCCCCTCCCAGACAGTCCCCCATATACACTCATGTCCCATCATCACCATCACCATTATCAGCACTTTAGGTCTCGGTTCCACAAATAGTGAGAATATGCAATATTTGGCTTTTTGTGCATGGTTTATTTTGCTAAGCATAATATTTCCAGTTCCACCCATTTTCCTGCAAATTACATAATTTCACTCTTTATGGCTGGGTAATATTTCATTTTATATATATATATATATATATATATATATATATATATATACACACACACACATATATATCTTTATCCATTCATAGTTTTGTACTTTTTTGCCAAGACTGCACTGGATATTCAGGAAAATTTAAAACTAGAGGTATCATGCTATCTATTTCAAGCTATATTAATATTCCATAGTAATTAAAACATGTTGCTGGAAGAAAAGAAACACAACAACCATTTGAATAGATGGATATTCCAGAAATGAAACCATGCATTTATAGTCAAGAGATTTTCAACAAAGTTTGCAAGAACATATATTAGAAGAGGACAAGCTCTTCAACTGGATATCCAAATGCAGAAGAATACAATTGGACCTTATCTCATCCATGTGCAAAAATCAACTAAAATGGATTAAAGATTTAAATGTAAAATCTAAAACTGTATAGTGGGTAGAAAAAACCTAGGGGGAAAGCTACATTTGTCTCAGACATAAGCTTGGATTTTATCCCAAAAACTCAGATATAAAAATTAAAATTAGATAAATAGGATCTCATCAAGCTAAAAATCTTTTACACAGAGAAGGAAACAACAGAGTGAAGAAACAGTGTATGAATTGGGACAAAATGTTTGAAAGCTACATTTGATAAGGATAATATGCACAATCTCTGGAATGTGAACATCCTAGTAACAAGAAAATGAATAAACCTTTTTTAATGAGCCAAAGATTTTCTTAAAAGAAGACACAGCTGGGCACTGTGGCTCACACCTGCTACTTGAGAGGCAAAGATAGAAAGGATCATGGTTTGAGGCCAGCTGGGGCAATAATGAGGCTCCAACTCAACCAATAAGCCTGGCATGGTGGCTAAAAGGAGAATCATAGTGTGAGGCCAGCCCCAGGGCAAAAATGCAAAACCTCATCTGAAAAATAACTAAAGCCAAAAGTGCTGGGGGTGTGGCTCAAGGGACAGAGCTCCTGCCTAGCAAATATGAGGATCTGAGTTCAAACACCTGTACCACAAGAAAGAAGAAGACAACCACGTCACTAATCATCAGAAATATGTGAACTAAAACCACAGTAAGATATCACCTTCCACCAGCTGAATGCTTATTATCAAAAAGATGAAAGATAGCAACTGTTGGTGGCAATGTAGAGAAGAAGGAACCCTTGTACATGGTTGGTGAGAATTTCATTTTGTATAGTTATGAAAAACTGAATGAAGATTCTTTGAAAAACTAAAACTAGGACCACCATATAGTCCCGCAATCCCACTTCTCGGTAAATACTCAAAGTATTTAATATCATAATGTTGAAGAAATAACTGCAACATTTATCTGCAAAAGAGATCATTTGTTCTTTGTAGCACTATTCATCATAGCCAGGTAAAAGCTTGTGTCTATCAATGAATGGTGGATAAAGAAAACGTGGCATACTGTAACATTGTAATAAAATCAGCCATAAAAAATGAATTCCTGTCACTGGGAACAATATCGATCAACCTGGAGTATATTATGCTAAGCAAAACCAACCTGGCACAGATGGACACTACTGCACGATTTCTCATACAACCTAAACTATTGAACCTGTAGACTCAGAGAGTAGGGTAATGGTTTCCAAGACTGGAGAGTTAGGGAGAACTGGGAAATGTTGATCAAAGTGTACAAAACTTCAGTTAGACAGGAGGAATACGTTTTCTGAGATAGAATGCATCATAGAATGCTGACTATAATTTATAATATATTGTATATTTAAAAAATGTTAAGAGAATAAATTTCAAATGTTCTTACTACAAAAATGAGGTGATTAACTAGCTTAGTTTAATCATTCCACATTGCAAGCATACATAACAATATCATTTTGTATGCCATAAATATATGCAATTAAAGAACTTTCAAACAATTTAAAGCTGTCATTTGATAGGGGAATTTGCTTTTTAAAATGTTCATGACACTCAGTAACTGCTCAATGAGTATGTGTTTCCTGAGTGATGAAAAAGTTGTGCTTTCTGCTCTTTTGAACTTGAAACACTGATATCACTTTCGTGAGCAACAGGGAGACTTAGCCTAGAGTCCAGCAGTGGCTAGGAGAGACAGGCTGAAGGGGATCAGGCTCTGAGGGACCAGGTGGCCATGGACCCTGAGTGTATTGGAGGGAACTGAGCTCAATGTGGGGAGTAGTCCTGGCTGGCTAAGTGAAAGATGGGGTCCACTGTGCTGGAGAGAGACCCTGCCAGCATCAACCTCCATAAGTCCTGTATGGTGGCAGCACTGGCCTGGTCCTCAGAGGTCATTCTCTCTTAGAGCTTGAGCAGGGCAGGCACTCTACTGGTGGGCCCCTGATGGAACCACAGGGAGCTGTGGGTGGCATAGGTTGGGGGATGAAAGAAAGGGACATGCTCAGATCAGCATGGTCTAGAGAGGACAGGGGTTGGCAGATTTTGAGAACCCTGAATAGGGATGGAGCAAGAGAGGTACTGGGGAGGCTGGAGGCCAAGCATGGCCCTGATTTCAGAGGAGGATGGGAAAGGGAACTAATTCCTGATGAGAATGAGGAGCTATTCAAGGAATCTCCATCCCACTCTTCCTCTTTACTACAAGGAAATGTCCCACTTAGGAAGGCCCGTCCCCTGCCCAGTGTGGTGGGGCTATGTCTCCAAGCAGTAAACTCAGATATGTTTGCTTGGCCACTATGATCAATGGTGTTATTAACTTCTCCTCTACTTCATTACACAGAGCAGGTAAGAAATCCACCCTGAGCACCAGGACAAGAGCCGTCCAAGTTTCTCTTGATGGTACTCAGCTTCAGTCCTGTCAGAAGGGCAGGCCCTGGAGAGAGCAGAGCAGATAAGGAGGAGCTGGGTAATAGCTTTGAATAGGGCTTTAGGAGGTGGGGAGGGGAGAAGGAAATAGAGAATGCAGAAAACAGCAGAATTGTGTCATTGGTCTGCCTAGCACAGAGTTGGTCACCATGAATAAAATTCAAGGAATAAACAATAAACATGAAACCAGTCTTCTCACAGAGCATAAGGACATTTATTCAGCTTTGGCACTTCCCATCTTCCCTGGACCTAGTTCCAGGAAAGAGAGTCAAAGAGGATGTTAAGTCTGCGTCCTGTAGTTAGCGGTGGTTCATGGTGTTCTCTATCCATTGTAGGAAATGTGAGACCTTGGTGAAGACTTGTGGAGCTGTCCTATCTATGGGTCCATAGGAGACAATGCCCTGGGCTACATTGTGGCACACCAGGGGGCCTCCAGAATCCCCCTGTGAACAGAGAGAGAGGAGGAATGAGTCATTGCTCCACCTGGCCCTGTCCTCCATGCTATCCTTTGCTCTCTCTTAGAGAAGGATGACTTGAACAGCCTTCTTGGGGGATATCAGAAGGCAGAGCACCCTGGGGACCCACAGCTGCCATGCTCTGTCCACCAGGTACATTTTTGCTTGTTCACCTCACCTGTGGACCAGCCTCTATCCTCTCTGCCAGGTTCTGAGATTTTCTCCCCTAAAAAGGTGTGTGGCTCAATTGTTTCCAGGACAACAAGACAGGTGAGTGGGACTGATATTGAACATGGAGAATGAACCCAGTGACAAGGGTAGGTGCTATCTGTGAAGAGCCACCTGGCTATAATTTCTGCACACTCAGAGAGCACAGTTTTCTAAAGCCTGTCATCTGAACTCGGGTGGCATGTTACAGACTCATGGTTCTATGGAATGGTATTTGACAGAGACCCCTTGGTAAGTGGCAAGGGTCCTAGTTTTTTCCTACCCCAGGTAGTCTGAGGGAGAAATCACAGCTTGGTGGGCAAAAGAGTCCCATGATGCTTGGGTCTCAGGGTTCTGTCTTTTCTCCAAATCCTCTCCCCAGAACCAAAAGAGGCAGATGCTCAACTCACGTGAAAGGAAGCACGTCTTATCTTTGGGTCTCCCGCGCACATAGCATAAGTACTGTTGTAATTAGTAAAGCTGGTCTTGCACACTTGGTCCTCCATCACTTTCAGCTGCACCTCCCGCAGTTTGTCTGAAGGTTTGCCTGTTGGGGTCATCCACCCCCATCCGGCCACACTGCACACTGTCCCTGGCTTCACCTGGGAAGTGACTCTGGGCAGCCTGAGGAGCTGCACAGCTGGAGTCAGCTTGACCTTTCTCTCCAGCTGATGGGAAAAGATTGAGAGAGTTAAGTTCAGCCAATGGCCTCTGAGCCTGGATATCTGTGTTAGTCAGGATGGAAAAGAGGGAAGAGCAGGGTCCCAGAGGGAGGGGCAGACCCTGCACCAAGGATGGCAAGGGCAGCTGGAAGGTGTGCCTTACCTGCAATAACATGATGTCGTTTGATTTGACTTCATGATTAAAGTCTGGGTGGGGGATGGCTCTTTTCACAGGGATGACCTCCTGGGTCTTTTCCTGTTCCTTGATGTTGTGGGCGCCCAGGGTGACTGTTATTGAGCTGCACAGAGAGCAGTGTGTGTTTGGGGAGGGAAGTGGGGAGTTAGAGGGAACACAGCTCAGAAGATATGAAGAGCAGGCTACAGCCTGGTGAGGTGGGGCTGCAACTGAGGGAAAATGAGGAGACAGGAGTGACTGTACCCTCTGCTTCCTAGCTATTGAGGTAAAATTCTGGAGCCATCAGGGACTATGTCAGAGGTTCTCTGGAGTCAGTTAGTCCCAGGGAAACATATGAAATTGCTTTAGTTTTCATTGCAATGCCAACCTAGGTCTAAATAAAATTACAGCCTCCTTAACCACTCAGCAATGCCTATGGGACCAATGTGCCTATCTTTCCAACGAGGCTTGGCTGGTCCCCTATCTTATTCTGCACATATGTTCCTAGAAGCCCAAGTTGCTCCTTGGGAGGAAACTGGTGTCTCTGTGGAGTGTTCCCAGGAGGTTGGGCTGTCTCCTGCTCCTTACCTCCCTGAACAGTGAGCAGCTGTCATCACAAAGTCCTCCTGTATCAGGAAGCCACCACACATCTTCCAAAAACCATTATCCAATCTTTGAAGATAGGCCATGTAGGGGCGGGAGTGGGGCTTGGCCTTATGTCCCCCGATGATCTCCCCTGAAAAAAAAGTCTGTTGGCTTGTTGGCACACATGGGGTGCACCAGTTGGGTTTTGCTTGGTGGCCAAACCTGCTGGGAGTTTGGGAACTTTGAATGGCCTGGAATTGGGAAGGAGTTAGGGAAGAGGACTCAATTTCCCCCTCTGGAAAATGAGAGAAAAGCAGGTCTTGGTATATAAATATTTCTTCCAAGCATAGTTGGAGGTGAGCATAGCTCTCTGTGGACAATGAATTCCACAAGATTCCTCTGCTGACTTTTTTGTTTCTAGTAAGTTTCTAAGACACTCCTGAGTTCTGTATCTAGAATGTTGCTGCTTTCTAGTTTCCAGGAATTCAATTTAAACATAGATGTCATTACATCCAGTTTCCCGAAGCCTGACATGTAGTGGTACCCAGTAAATGTGCAGAGGCTTCATGGGGATGACTCCAGGTAGTCTCTGATCGAGGGTTTAGAGTGCTGTGCAGGTCGGACTCAGGAAAACAGAGTTGTTGGGGCCTGCCAAATGGATTCTACTTGAAAATAGGTGATCTACCAAATGCCTGGGAAGAAGACAGGGTTGGAGAGAGGAACCAAGTGGGTTGGGACTGGCAAAGATAAAACAGTGCCCTGGGGACAGTGATTCACCAATACTGGGGTCGCTGAGCTCTGGAGTTGTCTGCTAAGCAGTAGAAGAGGGGAGCACATGTCTCATCCCAGACCCGGAGTCAGATACCTTTTTCCTCTCCAGTATCTTAATATTTTCTCTCTTCCAGATTCCCACTACCTACTGTGTCCTTCTGGGAAAGTCCAGTTTTGAGATGAGAAGGGTGAGGATTGGGGGGTTATCAACTGTCTCTTCTTGAGTCTCTGCCCTCCTACTCCTGCTGTCCAGTATCACATTTGGGTAGATGATTAGGGGTGTACAGCAGGGACAGGAGTTCTGTGCTGGCTGAGGGATGGGATTGGGCCTCTGAGGGTGGGGTGCTCACTCACCTGCCTTTGCCATGGGTGGCAGAAAGAAGGCCAACAGGAGCAAGAGCAGCTGCATCTTCCCAGGAAGGCTGCTTAGGTCTTCTGGAGCCTTGTTCTTGCTCTCTTTTAGCCCCAACCGGAGGATGGAGGGGAAGTGGGCTAAGTGACCACGGTTTTCCTTTGGTTTTATGGTGAATTATCATAGAAGGCTTTCGATGAAATCTACCCACCCGCACTGCATTTGCCGGATGATGTCTTCTGTGTAATTGTGTGAGACTCATGCAGTGACCACCTCAGTACCCACAGCTGATGACTCAGAGAGAACCTCCTGTCCCAGCTGAGAGAGGAACAAAAGGGTACAAGGTGTGCTCTGTGGGACATGGTATTGACCAGTAGAGGTCCTGGATCTCCAGAAACTTGAGTTCTCAGTGATAGATATCAGAGTCTTCCATGCCATGGTGCTAAGTTCATCAGGACAGTTTCTGTAACAGAAGTAGAAATGCCATCTCTTGTGCCAAGACTAAGCATGACTGAGATGTGTCTCCTCTTAGACAGCTGAACATTAGGTGTGGGAGAAAGAAAAACCAGTTACCAGAGTTCAGGTTGGGGAGGGTCATGGTGCAGAGATGTGCAAGGCAGTAACAAAGCATGATCTTCATCTACTAAACCTGCCTGGCAACCCATTTATCACCCAGCTTCCTTCCAAGGGAATTTTATATATCTCTTATTTAAGTACAAGTGTCCAGTATGACAGAGTCCACCTCTCTTTTCAATGTTGTTAACAAAAGTCCTACACTTGACATTTATTGGCCTAAATTAATGAATTGCTGCTGGCCCTATGAGTTGAATCTACAGATTGGCTTAAGCTAGGTCACACACACTTCTTTGGAAATGCCAGTGTCTTGCCTTGCACAAAACCCTTGAACTAAGGATGGGAAATGGCTGGTTTCCCAAAGCATAGTCAAGTCACTAAATTGCTGATATCATTTGACATGAGAAAGTATGCCAGGCAGCCAAAGCTCAACAATTGTCTTTCAGCATTCTTGCATCCTGTCTAGAGAGCCACATTTCTGACAGCAGGCTCAGCACACTAAAGATTGCTTGATGCTCCTTCTAGAATGGAAGTGAAAGATTTTTTCTAAACAATCTCTACTTACAAAAGAACAACTAAATACACTTGACCATAGAAATCATGGGATTTCCTACCCAGCCCTGTGCCATTGAAAAATCCAAGTATAATTTTTAAGTCCTCCAGAAGTTAAATTTGAATAGCTTGCTGTTGACCAAAAGACTTACCCATGCCATAAACCATTGATAACTTATGTTATATGCATGCATCTGGTAAAATACACAAGCACTGAGAGAAACTTTATATTGCAATATGCAACTTACTGCCGAGAGAAATGGGCCGCATGGAGACCATCAGTGACACAGGGAGTTTTAAGCAGATGCTTGCAACACTTGAGCTCACTGCAGAAGCAACAGGAGAGGACTATGAAATTATTACAGTAGTATAGTATGTACCACAGTTAATATTTGCAGGTATGATTTAATACTAAGCATAGGATTATGACCCACTTTTAAAAACTGAGGTAAAATTTACATAACATGCCTTTAACTGTTACAAAGTGCATTCAAAATGTGCAATCACAGTGTGGGTGGTAGTGCCTGCCTGTAATCCCAGCACTCAGGAATTCATGGTGGGAGGATCCTGAGTTTGAGGCTACCCTGGGATACATAGTGAGAGCCTGTCTCAAAAATTAAAGAAAAGTACAACCACTACCTCTCTGTAATTCAAAAAATTTCAGCTCCCCAGAACACAGTGTAACTATTAAATTATATGGACAAAAAGATCACACAATCATTTCCATATATGCAGAAAATCATTGAAAAAATTGAACATCTTTTCATGATAAAACCTTTGAAGAAATTAGGAATATAAGGACCGTGACTCAGCATAATAAAAACTACATATGATGGACTTTTACCCAGCATTACACTGAACGTGGAAAAGCTGATCGCGTTTAGGTTCAGGAGCAAGAAAAGAGTGTTCATTCTCACCATTCTTATTCAATTTAGTTATTGAAACCTTAGCCAGAGCAATAAGGCAAAGGAAAGAAGCAAAAAAGAATACAAATAGGAAAGGAAGAAGTCAAATTTTCCTTATTTACACGTGATATGATCCTATACTTAATAGACCCTAAAGACTCCATCAGATAACTCTTAGATTCTATAAACACTTTCAGTAAAGTAGCAGGAGACAAAATCAATATACAAAAGTCAGTGGCAAATTCTACAATGAAAACTATGCAATACTAAAGAAGGAACTTAAAGAAGACACCAGGAGACGGTAAGACATCCCATGTTTGTGAATCAGCAGAATTGACATTGTCCATATTACCAAAACTCATAAAGATTAAATGCAATTCCCATCCAAATTTCAATGACAGTTTTCACAGAAGTGGAAAAGCAACTCCAAAATTAATAAGGAAACCCAAAAGACCCTGAATAGAAAAAGCAATCCTGGGTAAAAAGAGCTATACTGGAAGTATCACAGTATCTGACTTCAAACCACATGACAGAGTCATAACAGTTAAAGCAGCATGATAGAAGCACACAAAAAGAGATGCATAGGACAAATGAATAGAAAAGAAGACCCAGAAATAAAGTCATACAGCTACACCATCTAATTCTTCACAAAGGTGCCAAAAACATCAATGGAGAAAAGAGAGTTTGTTTAACAAGTAGTGCTGGGAAAACTGGATATGAGCAAGTAGAAGATTGAAACATAACCCAGTTTCTCACCCTGTATAAAAATGAACTCAAAGGGGATCAAAGACCTTCATGTAAGAAACTTTGAAACTACTAGAGGGAAACGTGGGGAAAACCCTTCAAGATAAAGGCATAGGCAATGACTTTTTGAATTCTGAAAAGGACTACAGTAGCTCAGGAAATAATACAATTGACTTTGAAGAGACAGCTTACAGAAGGGGAGAAAATCTTTGCCATCTATTCATTGGACAGGGATTACTATTCAGAATACATAAAGAACTAAAAAAGTGAAACACCAAAAAGAACAATTATTCCAATCAATAAATGAGAAAAAGAACTGAACAACCAGTTCTTAAATGAAGAAATTCAAATGGTCAATAAGGACATGAAAAATGTTCAACATTTTAGCCTCAAGGGAAATGCAAATAAAAACTACATTTGGATTCTATTTCACCCCCCCATGAAAACAAAAAAACAAATGTTGGTGATGATGTGAGGAAAAAGGAGCCCTTTTATGTTTTTGGTGGAATGTAAATTAGTGCAGCCACAATGGAAATTAGCATGGAGAGTCCTCAAAAAATCAAAATTGGAACTACTATATGATCCTACTATACCACTTCTGGATAAAAACCTGAAAGGATCAAACTCAACTTAATATAGAGATACATGCACACCCATGTTTACTGTAGCACTATTCACAATAGCCAAGCCATGGAATCAACCTAGGTGCCCATCAGTACATGAATGGATAAATAAAATGTGACTTATATACACAAAAGAGATTTATTCAGTTATAACAAAGAAGAAATTCACATAATTTACAGGAAAGTGGCAGAACCTTGAAGAAGATCTTATCAAGGCAAACAAGCTGTTGTCACCAGGACAAGTATTGCATGTGTTCCCTCTTGTAAAGGTTGAGGGCTGGAAAAGGACAGGAATGTAAAAGAGGGACTGTTAGAAACATGTAGAGGAGAAGGGGGATGACAAATGTAATAGAGTTATGAATCCATTCCAAGTATATTTATATATGTATTGAGATGTAATGAATCTAACTATTTTTGCTCAATTAATATATACTAATAAAAATTGACAAAAGAAAAGTAGACAGAGACAACCTTAAGAAAATGAAAAGGATTATTAAATAATACTATCAACATTTCCACAACTAATTCGATAATCCAAATGAAATGAGCAAATTCCTAGAAACATAAAAATTACCAAACTGAGTCAAGAACAAATAGAAAAAGGAGCAGACCTATACATTAGAGAGGTTAAAACAGCAATCAAAAATCTCCCAATAATGATGATCTTAGGATCAGATAGCTCCACCAGTAAGAATTAACATCAAACACTTCTTTTAAAAAGAAGAGGGACGACTTCCTAACACATTCTACGAGGCCAGCAATTATTTGATTCAAAAGCCAGATATGACATCAAAAGAAAAGAAAATACAGACCAACAGATTTTAACAATATAAGTGTAAAAATTCTAGCAAAAGTCAATCAAATCAAATGTGACAGCCTAATGAAAAGTTTATACCTCTATGACTTAAGTGATATCATCCCAGGAATAAAGGGGGTCACCCAACATAAGGGAAAACACATAATGGGCCATATTAATAGAATGAAAGGACAAAACCATATGATCATGTCAATAGATGCAAAAACACCATTTGACAAAATTCAAAGTGTTTAAAAACTCAGCATACCAGCCATGAAGAAGAACAAAATGTTATCATTCGCTGGTAAATGGATGGAATTGGAGAACATCATTCTGAGTGAGGTTAGCCTGGCCCAAAAGACCAAAAATCGTATGTTCTCCCTCATATGTGGACATTAGATCAAGGGCAAACACAACAAGGGGATTGGACTATGAGCACATGATAGAAGTGAGAGCACACAAGGGAGGGGTGAGGATAGGTAAGACACCTAAAAAACTAGGTAGCATTTGTTGCCCTTAACACAGAGAAACTAAAGCAGATACCTTAAAGCAACTGAGGCCAATAGGAAAAGGGGAACAGGTACTAGAGAAAAGGTTAGATCAAAAAGAATTAACCTAGTCTGATGTATAGTTGGCAAATATTTTCTCCCACTCTGTGGGTGTTCTCTTCAGGTAACACCCACGCATAGGAAATCAATGTGAGTCAATGCCCTGTATAGCTATCCTTATCTCAACCAGCAAAAACCCTTGTTCCTTCCTATTATTGCTTATACTCTCTCTACAACAAAATTAGAAACAAGGGCAAAATAGTTTCTGCTGGGTATTGGGGGGGAGGGAGGGGGCGGAGTGGGTGGTAAGGGAAGGGGTGGGGGCAGGGGGGAGAAATGAACCAAGCCTTGTATGCACATATGAATAAAAAAAAAAAAAAAAAACCACTTTTCCCAGAAAAAAAAAAAAAAACTCAGCATACTAGGAATAAAAGAGAAATTCCTTAACATCATAAAGGATGTTTACCAAAACCCTAAAGCTATCATCAAACACACTGCTGGAAGCCTGAATGTTCTTCCCTACCTCTAACATCAGGAACTAAATTAGGATATCTGCTTTCATTAAATGTGCACTACTATTCAACCTGTATTAAGAATCCCTAGACAAGCAATTAGGCAAAATAGTGAAATAAAGGGCAAACTAGAAATGAATTATAAATGATGTGATAAATAAAATCCCAGGGAATCCAAACAAAAGCCTAGCACACCTAATAAATGAATTCAGCAATTTCCAGAATACAAGAAATGTATTTCTATGTACCAGCAATGGATCCAAAAAGGAAATTAAGAAGAAAAGTCCATTTCTGAGATCACAGAAAAGAAGCAAATACCTAGGACTAAATTGAACCAAGGTAGTGAATGAAATTTTCCCTGCAAACTGAAAAAATGTTGAAATAAATGAAAGAATCCTCAATTAACTGGAAAGGCAATCCATATTCCTTGATTGGGAGACCTCATAATGTTAAACGGTAGGAGTTTCCAGATGGTCTATAGGTTCATCATAACCACTGCCAAAATGTCAACAGCCTTTCTTTGTTAAAATGGAAAAGTCAATTTTAAAATTTACATGGAATTTAAAGGGGATCAAAAGAAAAAACTTGAAATAGAAAGAGTTGAAAATTTTGCTCTTCTTAATTTAAATTCACTAAAAATGACAGTAATGAAAAGAATGTGGTGCTGACATAAGGATAGATATATGGACTAATAAAATAGAGTTCAGACTCCAGAGTCCAGAAATAAATCCAACACTTATGGACAGGTGATATTTTTTGCAGAGCTTGAACTCAGGGCCTGATGCTTGCTAGGCAAGTACTATACTACTTATGCCACAGACTCATCCTAGCCAATTGCTTTTTCATAAAAGTAGTCAAGGAAATCATGAGTATTCAGTGGAGTAAGACTAACATCTTCAACGAATGGTGCTGAGAAACCTGAATCCCATATGCAAAAGAATGAGTAAACACCTCTGCCTCAGTCCAAATACAATGAACCAAAAATGGATCAGCAGCCTAAGATAATAGCTAAAGGCATAAAAGTATTAAATTTACCCTTACCACTACCCTTTCTTACCCAGGCCCCTCCTCCTGCTTCTCCCGTCCTCATTCCCTAATCGGCCCCTTTACTTTCATGTTTTTTCTTAGATTCTACATGAGAGAAAGCATGTGATACTTGTCGCTGTGGGAATGACTTATTTTGCTTAGCACAATAATCTCTAGTTCCATCCACTCTCTTGTGAATGGCATGGTTTTATTCTTCTCTATGGCTGAAGAATACTATTTTGTGTATTTATACCACAGTTTCCTTATCTATTCATCCACTGATGGATACCTCAGCTGATTTTGTGATTGACAATATTGCGGGGTGTGTGAGGGTAAGCATGGGTGTCTCTCTATTATGTTGATTTTGATTCTTTTGGGTATATACTCTGAAATGGCACATTTATTTTATAAAATTAATATTTATATTTAAATTTTTTGAGGAGCCTCAATATTAATTTCCATAGTGGCTACACTGATTTACATTCCCACAACAGTGTATAAGCATTCATTTTCTTCCATATTGTCACATCCATTTTTTTGTTTTTGTTTTCTTTTTTGTTTGTTTGTTTTTGTTGTGTTTTTTGGATACTGGGGTTTGAACTCAGGGCCTCATGTTTGCTAGGCAGGCGCTCTACCCACTTAGCCATTCCAGCCATCCTTGATTTCTTCATGGTAGCTATTCTGACTAGAATGAGGTGGAATCTCAATGTTGTTTTTTTCTTTCCTATCATTTTTTTTGAGATAAGAGTCTCACTATGTAGCCCAGGCTGATCTGAAACTCACAATCCTTCTGCCTGCATTAGGAGTTAGGATTAATGGAGTTTCAGTTCACATTTCCATGATGGTTTAAGATGTTGATGATTTTTTTTCACGTACTTATTGGGCAGTTAGACTTCATTTGGAAAATTGTGTGTTCAGTTCATTTGCCCACTTAGTCATTGGATTATTCATTCATCACCAGGCTGCATTACATTTATAAGCCTGGGGTTGGGATGGGAGCCATGGTTCAGAAAATTTCTGAGTTCAGTTTGAGAAAAATTCCTTACCAAGACTGAACAGCAAAGTTAGGAGCACAGGAGATTTTGTGAGATGGGCTCAGCCCAGGGACCAGAAAAAAAGTCAGTAGGAACAGCAGTGACCACATCTTCCCAGGAAAATTGCCAAGGTCAGAACTGTCCAGGTGAGAGCAGACAAAGCCTTTGGAGGCAGATGAAGTAGGTGTGGGTTCAGTGTTCTCACAGACATATGCTCCTTTGGTTTTGATAAGCATCACCATACATGGTAGTTTGTAGAAATTCTCTGGTTTAGGTGAAAATCACACTGCCACCACATTGACATCTTGATGCCAAGTCACAGTTGAAAATAAGAGTAGAAGCAAGAAGGTGGAGGGTGTTGTGTGAAACTCTGCAGTGACTGTACTGATCCAAAATGTCTTCTTTTTTCAACTCTTGGGTCTTTTTATAGTCTAGTAAGATCCCAACTAGTTATATGGTAGTCTAGATCTAGGGATAAGGAAGCTATGGATCTTTCCCTCAAAAAGCTGATAATTGACTGAAGCAGATGGAAATCTGTGCATAGAGAACAAGACAGGAATGTCTAATCCAGCATGATCTTGTTTTAACTTGACTATATCTGCAAAGGTTCTACTTTCAAATAACCTCATATTCACAATCTCTGGGTGGGCTCAAATTGTGGGATTACACTAGTCAATGCAATCCAAAAATGACTTAGATTGAGTTTTCCACTCAAAAAGCCAATCCTGAGAGAAGGCTTTACTTAGAGGCAATTCATTTGAGTAGGTTGATGGGACTGGAGGGAAAGAGAAGGAAGAATGAGACAGGGGAAGGAGAGCTAACTGAGAGTACATCACTGGGCAGTTTATTACTGTGGGCATCAGAAAGTTAGCCCTCCTGGGAGTTGGTGCTTTTTGAGGGTCACATAGAATGGGTGTCAATATTGTTTTTTGCAGTTTAGGAGGGTGGGTCATTTGCCCAAGGATTCCATCCCCAGTTGGATGAATGTTGTCTCTGAATTCATTTGTTCTTCTGCCTTTCTGGGCTGAGCCTGCTCTTGGCCACAGTAAATGCCTTTAATTTTAGAAAATATCTTGAATCAGAAAAGCTGAGAAATGCTTGGATGCCTGGACACACAGGTGCTGCTCAAGCCACAGGTGGACAGCACGATGTGGTAGAGGGAAAATAACATCTACACAAGGGGTGTCTTTGACCACCCTTGTGCTCCAGGCCTGGATCCTGTGTCTCTAATTATGAGATCCTAATCAATTTACTCAGACCTCTCCTTTTCTTTCATCATTGCTTCACCATTCTGAGGGGAGCGGTCCCTTCTGTGGGGCTCCAATACTCCCGGTTTACTCTTTCCCTCCCATCTTGTCTTTTCTGCACTTTTACCTTCTGTAATGATGGAAGGAACCCTAAACTCATTGGCTCTGAAGGAAAGTTAATAACAGATCACATTTGATGTTTCTTTCCTCTTTCTCTTTTTAGTTTTGCAGATTTACTCCTGCAAGTCCATATTATTTGTTTGGTGAGTTTGACCTTGATGATCCCTCTCTCATCTGATGCAGGATTTGCTTGACTATCTCAGCTTAGTGGTTTCGTGTCTGGTCCAGCTGCCCTCTTGTGCTGGCTGATGTAAATGACATCCTAAGATAACTGGTCTGGATCACCAACAATGATGTCACCATGAGTTACGTGTGGTGTGGTAGACACATTTGCTAAGACAGCTCACTTCACATCTTTGAAGTTAGGAGCTAGGAAAATACCACAATCCAGCTTGTCATTTTGGGTCAAGGCAAGGATCTGATGGTGGACAGAGCTGAGGTCACAGGGTCAGAAAAGCAGTTTTCCAGATCATGTGGGTAGGGAGACATTTTTTACCTAATATTTTAGATGAACCCTTGCCTGTGAGCTGGGGAACATGTTAAGTAACTCACCCAATTAGTGCCAAAGTGAGGGAGAATGGGATCGTGACAAGCTTGGAACTTCTCAGTATGCCATGAAGGTCACCAGAAACCATTGCCAGAGGGCAGATTACTGGTGAGCCTGGGAACACCCTCTCCAGGGAGCTTCCTGAGCACATCCAGGAGGCTGAACACCCACAGTGGGGTGGATGTCAGATGTCCTTGAAGACCTCCAGCCCTGAGGAAGAGGACAGGGAGACTGCTGCCTGTCTGAAAAGGAGCTGATTCAGATATTGGGAGGTCTGGGCCCGGTGCTGCCTCTGTGGCAGTATGACATTGTGTCTGACATTCAGTTTTTTACGTTAAAGGAGAATTTGAGTCTATGACATTTATTCTTTTCATACATTGTAGCCACAAAGTCTGTTTCCTATAAATAAATGCAACACCTAAGCTGAAAAGGTATGTAATAAACTTGTGACCTTTTAAAATACATGATTGTTTTCTGTTTTCATTTTGTTCTGTCTGTTCTATGCAGAAAATAAAGTTCTTATATTTCTGCCTCATTGGTTTGCTTTCAGGGTCAGATCTGGAACTGTGTGCTTTCAGGTGTTCCTCCCTCATTGCCTTTTAATGGAAAAAAGATGATGAGACAGTCTTTTGAGGATACCATGATCACCCCTCCCCCCCACACACCTCCTGTTAAAAAGCTGTGATGGGAAGGAAGATGGAAGCTTTGACTCCTGCCTGAAGTTCAGGCCTAACTCTGCAAGAGGATCTGGATTGGCTGACATCTCCCAGGGCTTTGTCTTTGTATGTGTCTGGCTAGGCTGGCACCGCACTTAGCAATCTACACAGACATTGAACATGATTTTCCTCCATTTTTCAGGTATCATGTAAGCTCCCTAACTTGGTTTGATTTTGGGTATGGCCAAGCCTCAGCACTAACTGTGATCAAATTGCAGACAAGAGTAGGGTTACAGTTGGACCCAGTTAGATTTTAGAAATATGTGGCAGTTTTTGGTATCTGAGTTTGTCTGCCAAACAGGTAAGTCAAATCAAGATGAGCCTGCTCACACTGCCTGCCTTGCTCACCATCTTCCACCTGCCTTCCAGGAGGGAGCTCTCCTAAGCACCAGCAGGACTAGGAAGTTTTGGTTCATTTCGGATCCCATAACTTCCTATTCTCAGGTCTACTGTGATAACACACTTGAAAGACGATTTTGATTTTTGTGGATTTCAAGCTCAAATCCAAGGCCTCTTCTTTACTCCATGTTCTTTTGGCCTCTGCACCAGTGAAGATGAAGGCAGGCTGGATGAAGGGCAGATCCTGGAGGCACCTCATTTGCATCCCTGCAGTTTGAAGGATCTCATTTTTAAAAATTCCATGTAGATCTTGGGGTAGACACATGGAGGTTTCCCACCCTATCTTTCAAAGGCAACAATGCTCTGGACCATGTTTTTGCACATGGGGGCGCCTGTAGTGCCCTGGTAGGCAAAGAGAGGAAGGAATGAACTGGCCTCCTCCTGGTCCTGCTTTCTGCCCTCCTCTCCTAGGGTTAGATGTTCTCTGATAGGAAGCTGTGTGTGTGTGTGTGTGTGTGTGTGTGTGTGTGTGTGTGTGTGCAGTTAGGGACAGCACAGGCCTTGCTGCTTCCCTGAGACCTTCACACCTGGAGCTCCAGCCAGGCTCTGACTATTCCCTCCCGTTGATCAAGGCTGGACCTGCCTCTCTTCCCCCTGGGAAATCCCTGGCCATAAAGTCATTGTAGGGCATTCAGTCTCCATCTCCCTCCCCCAGGGAGAGAAGACCAGACTCAGAATTTCTGGAAAGGCTGAGTACACAGTCTTCTGGCTCCTTCCCACTGCTCTGAATCTCCTCAAAGCTCGCTGAGTCCCCAGCAGGGCATGCAAAATGCTGGTGATCTAACCTTAAAAAGAGTCTTCCTCCCTTTTGAGACCCCCACCCCATATCTGGGGGTGGTGTTCTATTAGTTTTTATATCAAGAGATGACCCCTTGGATATCCAGCTCTACTTCACGTGGTTTCAGTGAGAAGCTGTTCATGTTGATGCATACACAGCCAGCCATGCTGCACACCTGGTATAATCTGGGCTTTTCCTGTGGACAACTTGAGAGGACTCACCTCATCAGTGAAGTTGGTCTTCCCTTTCAGCTCAAAGCAGAGGAAGGGAAGCCTAACCAACCAATGGCCCACAAAAGACTAGATAGTCACAGGTTTGCCTTCTTCATGGCTCTGGAAGTGAAAGGAAGGACAGAATAAGGTTTTGGAGGTGCAGAAAACCCCTGAACTAAGGTGTGAAGAATCACAGGAAGGATATGCCTTAACTAGGTTGTATGACGTTATTGAAAAGGGTTTTAAGAAAGTAATCTGCTCGGTCCTCTTCTGTTTCTTAGTGCTGTGGTCCCTTAGGATGACATTGTTGCTGAAAGTGGGAGGTGGAGGCACAAGGAATACAGCCCTAGAGCTGTGAAGATAAACAGCCTAAGGTGGGGCAGGGAAGAGGTGGGAGGAATTGAAGGGGATCTGGGAATGAGCATCTTTGTTCTTTGCTTCTTGGCAGCTAGAGCAGCTCCTATAGGGTGCTCAACCATGCACAGAGCTTGACTGTCTCCAAGCAAGACTCTGAATTTTTCACATTTGCACTGTGTGCTCCACGGCACAACCTCAACCTCTTCATCATCTTTCCCAGGATCAGCGAGCTCTTTCTGTCTCTAACAGGCTACTTGTATTGTGTTGCTTCCCCCGCACTGCCCTGAGCTCAACTGTCCTCCAAAGAGCTCTTCTGTGTTACTAGGTGTTTCAGATTTGCAGCTCCCAAGAAGGGGATTCTCTATGTGTGTCTTGGAAGGCTGGGGACACAGGTGAGAACTCACATTCCTCAGCAGTGAGCTGCTGTCAGCACACAGGCCACATGTGTAAGAAAACTGCCACAACTTATCATGCTCCCTGAAGTCTGGATACAAAGAAATCCATGCGTGGATGAGAATGAGGCACTGGCTCCTGGTGCCTAGTGATTTTCCCTAAAAGAAAAGCCTGAGTTTGGTGGTCATGGAACTAAAGATTGAGAAGAGGAGACTGGGATTCATCACAGGGAGGGAAGTGGTTGGGTGGGGTTATGTGTTCCACATGAGTTAGCAGTAACCAAGAAAGGAATCCTAAGAGTCGTTTGGCAGCATTCCTGGCTTGGAAAGTGGCCCAGAAGATTCATACTTTCTGATGCCTTCAAAACCCCTGCTGAGTTGTTTATATTGACAGACAGGATTTAAATTTGGAACAAGCATTGAAGTTCCTAGAAATCCTGGAAAATTCTTTCCCTGAAGTTCTCAAGTGCTCTCTCTCCTCTTGTTTTCCCCTGAGATCCCAGTGAGTTTCTACTGGTTTTTGAAGAAGCTGAGACAACAAGCCATGTTTGGTCTTTGTCTGCTAGAGCAGGTCACAATGTAGGAGACCAGTAAATGTCTTGCCTGCATGAAGAAAGGCCCCCAAATTAGATGGGTGGGATAGGGCTGGTAGGGTTGTGAGTTGCAGGAAAGTTGGGGCATGAGAAAGCCATTGTACCCAAGTGTAAGCCAAATATAACCAGCTAGAACTACAGGCTGAAGGAAGGCAAAAGTAAGTGTTGTAGAAGGAGTGTAGACCAAAGATAAATTTTAAGACCTTGAGTAAGTAAACGTGCAGGTCTTAGGTCGATTGCAGAAGCCAGCACCTTTTCTCTTAAATGCCCTTTCCTGGGCATTTATTTCCTCTTCTTTTTTGATGTTGCACACCTTTATTCTTTTAGGATATGTAAATGATAACTGCAGTCAACTACTACTGTATCCTTACTAAAATAACCATACTGAGTGTTGATTAGGATTTAGAGTCAGTTTCTCATGCATTGTTGATGGGAGTGAAAAATTAAACTGTCAATTTCATCTATAAAATCAATGCATGATATTTACCGAAGTGATAGATTTTGACAGATGTGTACAACCATGAAACACTTTCTCTGTTCAGCATTATAAACGTGTCCATCTGTTTCCAGAATTCCTTAGCTCCAGTAATCCTCCTACCTTCTCATCTCAAGAACACACTTTGCAAGCTGGGCACCCGTGGCTTATGCCTAAAATCCTGCTTATTCAGAGGCAGAGATCAGGAGGATTGCAGTTCGAAGTCAGCCTGGGTAAATAGTTCATGAGACCCTATCTGTAAATACCCCATCACAAAAAATGGGGATGGGGAAGTGGCTCAAGCTGAAGACCTTGAATTGAAGCCGCAGTACAACAGAAACCAAACCAAACCAAGCCAAACCACCCCCTGACACTTTCCAATTTATTTTATAGTACTGAAATTTTGGGATCATCTATTATTTTACAAATGTTGAATCTTTGTGGATGTGTGATTTTCTTCTCCTGGCTATTATTCATCCCAAATACTTCTCTATACGTCTACGTTGTGCATTGTAGAGCTCATTCCTGTTTATCTCTGAAGAGGTTAATGTGGACATATTATATTTTATGCAGTTACATATTGACAGGTAGGTCATTCTAGGTCTGTATTATTTGAAAGAAAATGGATGTTTTTGGTCTGTCCCAGGGGCTATGGTGAAAGCTAAACATTGATCTACCATATAATCCAGCAATACCACTCTTGGGGATATACCCAAAAGAATGTGACACGGGTTACACCCATGTTTATTGAAGCACTATTCGCAATAGCCAAGTTACAGATACAGCCAAGATGCCCAACTATTAACGAGTGGATTAAGAAAATGTGGTATTTATACACAATAGAATTTTATGCAGTCATGAAGAAGAATGAAATGTTATCATTTGCTGGTAAATGGATGGAATTGGAGAACATCATTCTGAGTGAGGTTAGCCCTGCCGAAAACACCAAAAATCGTATGTTCTCCCTCATATGTGACATTAGATCAAGGGCAAACACAACAAAGAGGACTGGACTTTCATCACATAATAAAGTGAGAGCACACAAGGGAGGTAGGAGGATATGTAAGACACCTAAAAAACTAGATAGCATTTGTTGCCCTCAATGCAGAGAAACTAAAGCAGATACTTTAAAGCAACTGAGGCCAATAGGAGGAGGGGACCAGGAACTAGAGAAAAGATTAGTTCAGGAAGAATTAACTTAGAAGGTAACACACATTCAAAGAAATCAATGCAAATTAAGTCCCTGTATAGCTATCCATATCTCAACCAGCAAAAGCCCTTGGTCCTTCCTATTATTGCTTATACTATCTCTTCAACAAAATTAGACATAAGGGCAAAATAGTTTCTTACGGGTAGCAAGGGGGTAAGGGGGAGATGGAAGGGGCAGGGGGGGTAAGGAAGGTGGTGGGGGAGGTGGGGAGAAATGATCCAAACATTGTATGCACATATGAATAAGATAAAAATTAAAAAAAAGAAAATGGAACATTCATGTACATGACCGTAAAGAACTGCATTGTTATATGCCTTAGGAAGTAGTTATTTCTTATTCCCTGCTTCTAAAGTTCTTCCAAGTGTCATTATAAAAGAATCCACTTTCCAGATGATAAGGATATGCTTTGTGGGGGGAGGTCAGTACCCATTAGTTCTTATGGAGAATAGTCTTCTGCCCTAGTCCTAATGTGTTCCTACCTGGTCTCAGATTTGCCAGTCTGTGGGTAGATTTGATGGGGTGTTCAGAAAGACTTTGAAGATGGCTATGGGCCAGGATGTGTCTCAGTGTGGCATCTGAGCAGGCTGTTGCATGGGGTTGGGACTGTGTTGCTAAGGATGGTCATTCACCTTCCTCATCCTTTGGACACAAGGGAATGGCCAATGGGAGCAGGAATGGTAGATCTTCCTAGGAAGGCTGACCAGGTCAGAGCTTCTGGTGCATTCTCCTTGTCCTTTAACCCCCAATATTCTTTCTCTGGTTTTGTTGCATTTTATCATAGCAGGGTATCTGGGATAAAAGGGGTCTTAGGCCTTTGGCTAGGTTGTGATCTGCCTTGTCTAAACCATGTGTACTGAAAATAGAAGAGAGCTGGTTCTGCCAAAGACATTCTCTTTAATGAATTAGTGTGAAGTGGGAGCAAATACCAGAGAGCCAAAGCAGTAATCTCAGAGCACTGCCCATGAACTGTATGACAATACTTCTGCTATCCCTGAACTATTTGCTAAACCAGTTATCCTGACAACCCATCCATTGGAAGAAAAAAAGTCATGGACTTGAGAATATTGTTTTTGAACATCTTGACCCCAGTTCTCCTAAAACCAACCAAATCTTAGTTAAAGAAACACAGCATGTGTCAACAGTGACCCTGGTAGCGTGGAGAGCCACAGCAATTAAGAATGGTGTGTCCATGCCTGTGTGGGTTGATGAAGGCACCCACACCAGACCTTCTCCTAGGGTGGATACTCTCCTCCCCATACATGGGCTCAGACATCACATTCTGGGCAGCCCCACTTGGGCATCAGAACTCATGTGAGGTGAGGAGAGTCTCCTTGCAAAAGGGCAGCCCAGAAAGAAAGTGGAAGCTCAATCAGGATGAGGAAGATGTTCATGCAAGAGGCTGGTGTGTAAGTGGAAACAGAGCTCTAGTAGGGTGACAGGAGCCTCTATGGAGGGGACACTCTCGTGTAACTTGTCAGGCAGTGTGGATAAGGTGAGGCAGGTTTTGGCATGAACTTGCTGCCTGCTATGGAGGGTTAGGATAGGAAAACAGGGCTGGTAGTGATGAAAACTTGCTATATGAACCTCTGTTGCAATGAATAAATCAATTAAATATTAAGGGTAATTAACCAGGTTTCTCACTGTCTGGGGATTAAAGGGTAGTGATAGTAGTGGTATTAATTTCCTGAGTTTGATGGGAGATACTGTGCTTATGTACGAGTATCCTTGTTTATTAGAATTAAACATTGAATTATTTGGCAAATGATGGAACATTTTTTTTATTTTTGTAATTTTTATTTTTTATTATTATTTTACTGAGGATACATTGTGACATTTACAAAAGTTCTTACAATATAGCATAGCTGAATTCACCTTTTCCATCATTCTTGCTTATCCCTCCTCCCCCAGTTCCTGGCATAGTTTCAACATGTCTCAGTTTTCCATTTGCATACATGAGTAAGTAATGTTTCTACCATCTTCACCTTCCTACACCCTTTCCTTATGCCTCCTCCCTCCCACTGGAGCCAACCTCCCAGACAGGAACTGTTTTTACCTTCCTGCTCTCGGTTTTGAAAAAAAAAGGTTTTTTTGTTCATTTATTTTTTAAAAATGAACTTTATTTTATTATTTTTGTTGTTGTTATACTGCGGGTACATGTTACATTTCCAAAAGTGTTTATATATATCATAGCTGAATTCACTCCCTTCATCATTATCCTTTACCCCTCCTTCCACCATTCCTGAAGGAGTTTCAGCAGGTTTCATGTTTTCATTTTCATACATGAGTACATAATATTTCCACAATGTTCACCCCCTAAATGCTTTCCTTATATTTCCCCCTTACTGGTACCAACCATAGACAGGACTTGTTTTACCTTCCTGTTCTCCACTTTTGAAAAAAGACATTTTTGTTGTTTTTTTTTCTTTTTCTTTTATTATTCATATGTGCATACAAGGCTTGGTTCATTTCTCCCCCCTGCCCCCACCCCCTCCCTTACCACCCACTCCGCCGCCACCCTCTCCCCCTCACCCCCTCAATACCCAGCAGAAACTATTTTGCCCTTGTTTCTAATTTCGTTGTAGAGAGAGTATAAGCAATAACAGGAAGGGACAAGGGTTTTTGCTGGTTGAGATAAGGATAGCTATACAGGGCATTGACTCACATTGATTTCCTGTGCATGGGTGTTACCTTCTAGGTTAATTCTTTTTGATCTAACCGAAAAAAGACCTTTTTGTTTGTTGAAGATAGCTATACAGTGAGTTTTCATCATGACATTTCCATAGATACGTATTATAACTTGAATTGGTTCATCCCTTCTATTTTCTCCTTTCCACCTTAATACTCTTCTTGTGGTGATTTCAATAAGTTTAAAAATTCTATGTTTATTCTTATGTCACCTGCAACTTGTCTGTAAGATTGAGAATGTTTCAAAATTAAAGGAAAATCCATAGTCATCAGATATACAAAAACCAAACTAGATAGGAGGAGAAATAAGAGAGAGGATTAGCACTGTCAGATAATAAACATATCCTACAAAACTTCTTTCCTGAAAACAAGGTGGTGCAACATATCTGTCTTCAAATAAAATTACAAAATGGCAGTCATAAGTCCTTTCCTATCAACATTTGCTTTAAATGGATGAAACTCTTCAGTTAAAAAAATGAAAGATGAATGAATGGATGAATAATAAAACAGATTGAACTGTATGCTATCTGTAAGAGACTAACTTTACATTTTTTTTTGCAGTACTGGGATTTGAACACAGGTTCTACACCTTGAGCCACTCCACCAGCCTTTTTTTGTGATGGGTTTTTTTGAGAGAGGGTCTCACAAAACTATTTCCGTGGGCTGGCTTCAAACTGAGATCCTCCTGATCTCTGCCTCCTGAGTAGCTAGGATTATAGGCGTGAGCCACTGACACCTGCCCAAACTTTACTTTTAAGGACACTCAGACCGAAAGTGAAGGAAGGTGAAAAGATATTCCATGCAAACGGAAACCAAAAGAAAATGGTGGAGCTATGTTTTATCAGACAAAATAGTCTTTTAGTAAAGACCTGTGCAGAGACAAAGAGTGTATATATACACAAAATACTATTACAGGAAAGTAGGAGAGGAGGAAAAGAAGAATCTAAAATTGTATAATGGGTAGAAAAAACCTAGGAGGAAGCTACATGACATTGGTCTTAGCCATGAGTGTTTAGATTTTATCCCAAAAGCTCAGATATAAAAAGTAAAAATAGGTAAACAGGATATCATCAAGTTAAAAAACTTTTACACAGAAAAGGAAACAATGGAGTGGAGACACCGTGTATGAATTGGGACAAAATGTTTGAAAGCTACATTTGATAAGGATAATATACACAATCTCTTGAACCTAAAGACCTAGTAACAAAAATATGAACAACCCTTTTAAAAATGAGCCAAGGGTTTTCTTAAAAGAAGACACAGCTGGGCACTGTCGCTCACACCTGCTACTTGAGAGGCAAAGGTAGAGAGGATCATGGTTTGAGGCCAGCTAGGGCAAAATAATGAGGCTCCAACTCAACCAATAAGCCTGGCATGGTGGCATGTGCCTGTTTTCTTGGCTAGAAGGAGAATCATAGTCTGATCCAGCCCCAGGACAAAAATGCAAAACCTCATCTGAAAAATAACTAAAGTCAAAAGTGCTGGGGGTGTGGCTCAAGGGACAGAGCTCCTGCCTAGCAAATATGAGGCTCTGAGTTCAAACAGCTGTACCACAAGAAAGAAGAGACAACCACATCACTAATCATCAGAAATATGTGAACTAAAGCCACAGTGAGATATCACCTTCCACCAGCTGAATGCTTATTATCAAAAGATGAAAGATAGCAACTGTTGGTGGCAATGTAGAGAAGAAGGAACCCGTGTTCACTGTTGGTGGGAATTGAAGTTGGTATACTCATGGAAAACTGAATGAAGGTTCTTTGAAAAACTAAAAACAGCGCTAACATATAGTCCAGTAATCCCACTTCTGGGTAAATACTCAAAGTATTTGATATCAGAATGATGAATAGGTAACTAGACTCCCACGTTCCTTTAGCACTCTTCATCCTAGTCAGGTAACAGCCTGTGTCTATCAATGAATGGTGGATAAAGAAAATGTGGCAAGTTCTCACATTGTAATACAAATCACCTGTAAAAAATGAATTTCTGTCACTGGGAACAAATGGATCAACTTGGAGTATATTATGCTAAGTAAAAGCAGCCTGGCACAGATGGACACTACTGCATGATTTCTCATACAATCTAAACTATTGAACCTGTAGATGCAGAGAGTAGAATAATGGTTTCCAAGGCTGGAGAGTTAGGGAGAATTGGGAAATGTTGATCAAAGTGTATAAAACTTCAGTTAGACAGGGGGAATATGTTTTCTGAGCTCTAATGCATCATAGCATGCTGACTATAATTTATAACATGTTTTCTATTTGAAAATTGCTAAGAGAAAAAATTTCAAATGCTCTTACTACAAAAATGAGGTGGTTAATTAGCTTAATCATTCCACATTGCAAGCATACATCAGATTATCATGTTGTACACCATAAATATATGCAATTAAAGAACATTCAAATAATTTAAAGCTGTCTTTTGATAGGGGAATTCTCTTTTTAACATGTTCATGACACTCAGTAACTGCTCAATGAGTATGTGTTTCCTGAGTGATGAAAAAGTTGTGCTTTCTGCCCTTTTGAACTTGAAACACTGCTATCACCTTAGTGAGCAGCAGGGAGTCTTAGCCTAGAGTCCAGCAGTAGCTAGGAGAGACAGACTGAAGGGGCTCAGTTTCTGAGGGATCAGGTGGCCATGGACCCTGAATGTATTAGAGGGCACTGAGCTCAATGTGGGGAGTTGTCCTGCCCTGCCAAGTGAAAGATGGGGTCCAGTGTGCTGGGGAGAAACCCTGCCAGCATCATCCTCCATGGGTCCTGCATGGTGGCAGCACTGGCCTGGTCCTCAGAGGTCATTCTCTCATATGCATGAGCAAGGCAGGCACTCTCCTGGTGGGCCCCTGATGGAACCACAGGGAGCTGTGGGTGGCATAGGTTGGGGGATAAAAGAAAGGGACCTGCTCAGATCAGCATGGTCTAGAGATGACAGGGGTTGGCAGATTTTGAGAACTCTGAACAGGGATGGAGCAAGAGAGGATACTGGGGAGGCTGGAGGCCAAGTTTGGCCCTGACTTCAGAGGAGGATGGGAAAAGGAACTAATTCCCGATGAGAATGAGGAGCTATTCAAGGAATCTCCATCCCACTCTTATCTTTACTACAGGAAATGTCCCACTTAGGAAGGCCCTTCCCCTGCCCAGTGTGATGGGGCTATGTCCCCAAGTAGTGACCTCAGCTATGTCTGCTTGGCCATTACGATCAATGGTGTTGTTCTTTTCCTCTGCTACATTACACAGAGGAGGTAAGAAATCCACCCTGAGCACCAGGACAAGAGCCATCCAAGTTTCTCTTGATGGTACTCAGCTTCAGTCCTGTCAGAAGGGCAGGCCCTGGAGAGACCAGAACGGGTAAGGAGGAGCTGGGTAATAAATTTTAATAGGGCTTTGAGGAAGTGAGGAGGGGAGAAGGAAATGAGCAACACAGAAAACGACAGAATTGTATCATTGGTCTGCCTAGCACAGAGTTGGTCCCCATGAATAAAATCAAGAAATAAACAATAATCAAGAAACCAGTGTTTCAGAAGCTAATGGATCTTTACTCAGTTTTTGGCACCTCTCATCTTCCCTGGACCTACTTCCAGGGAAGGTACTCTAAGAGGGTGTTAAGTCAGTCTCCTGTAGTTAGCGGTGGTTCATGGTGTTCTTTATCCATTTTAGGAAATGTGAGACCTTGGTGAAGACTCGTGGAGCTCTCCCATCATTGCGTCCATAGGAGACAATGCCCTGTGCTACCTTGTTGCACACCAGTGGGCCTCCAGAATCCCCCTGTGAATAGAGAGAGAGAGGAGGAATGAGTCATTGCTCCACCTGGCCCTGTCCTCCATGCTATCTTTTGCCCTCTCTAAGAGTAGGATGACTTGAACAACCTTCTTTGAGGAGAGCAGAAGGCAGAGCACTCTGGGGACCCACAGCTGAACTGCTTTGTCCACCGTGTACATTGTTACTGGTTCACCTCACCCATGAGACCAGACTCTGTCTTCTCCACCAGGTTCTGGGATTCTCTCCCCTATAAAGGTGTGTGGCACAACTTCTTCCAAATATGGAGACAGGTGAGTGGGGTTGATATCTAACATGGAGAATGAATCCAGTGATAAGGGTAGGTGCTATCTCTGAAGAGCCACCTAGCTATAATTTCTGCACATTAAAGAAGCATCTGAGGTCGTGTGGCATGTTGCAGACTCGTGGTTCTACGGGATGGTAGTCAACAGAGACCCCTTGGTAAGTGTCAGGGGTCCTAGTTTTTTCCTTCTCCAGCTAGTCGGAGGGAGACTCACAGCTTTGTGGGAAAAGAGTCCTCTGATGCTTGGGTCTCCAGGTTCTCTATCTTCCCAAAACCCTTTCCCCAGAGCCAAGAGAGGCAGATACTCAGTCTTACCCGAAAGGAAGCACGTCTTATATTTGGGTCTCCCACGCACATCTGAGAAGGACTGTTGTAATTGCTAAAGCGGGTCTTGCACTCCTGGTCCTCCATTACTTTCAGCTGCACCTCCCGTAGTTCATCTGAAGGTTTGCCTGTTGGGGTCATCCACCCCCAGCCGGCCACACTGCACACTGTCCCTGGCTTTATCTGGGAATTGCCTCTGGGCAGGCTGAGGAGCTGCACAGCTGGAGTCAGCTTGACCTTTCTCTCCAGCTGACAGGAAAAGATTGAGAGAGTTGAGTTCAGCCAATGGCCTCTGAGCCTGGACATCTGTGTTAGTCAGGATGGAAAAGAGGGAAGAGCAGGGTCCCAGAGGGAGGAGCAGACCCTGCACTAAGGACAGCAAGGGAAGCAGGAAGGAGTGCTTTACCTGCAATAACATGATGTCGTTTGTGAGGCGCTGATGATTAAAGTCTGGGTGGGGGATGGCTCTTTTCACAGGGATGACCTCCTGAGTCTTCTCCTGTTCCTTGATGTTGTGGGCGCCCAGGGTGACATTTATTGACCTGCACAGAGAGCAGAGTGTGTTTGGGGAGGGAAGTGGGGAGTTAGAGGGGACACAGCTCAGGAGGTGTGAAGAGCAGGATATAGCCTGGCAAGGTGGGGCTACAAGTGAAGGAAAATTGAGGGAAAAGGATTGACTGTACCCTCTGCTTCTTAGCTATTGAGGTAAAATTCTGGAGCCATCAGGGACTGTGTCAGAGGTTCTTTAGCGTCTGTTAGTCCCAGAGAAACATATGAAATTGCTTTAGTTTTCATTGCAAGGCCAACCTAGGTCTAAATAAAATTACAGCCTCCTTAACCACTCAGCAATGCCTGTGGGACCAATGTGCCTATTTTCCCAACGAGGCTTGGCTGGTCCTCTCTCTTATCCTGAACATATGTTCCTAGAAAGCCAGGTTGCTCCTTGGGAGGAAACTGGTGTCTCTGTGAAGTGTTTGCAGGAGGTTGTGGGCTGTCTCCTTCTCCTTACCTCCGTAAACAGTGAGCAGCTGTCATCACAAAGTCCTCTTGTATCAGGAAGCCACCACACAACCTCCCAGAATCATTATCCAAGTTCCAAAGATAGGCCATGTAGGGGCGGGAGTGGGGCTTGGCCTTATGTCCCCCGATGATCTCCCCTTGAAAGAAAAGTTGTCTGTGTGCACCCATCAGGTGCACCGGTTGGGTTCTGCTTGGTGGCACAGACCTACTGGAAGTCTGGGATGTTGAATGGCCTGGAATTGGGAGAGGGTCAGGGAAGAGGACTCATTTTCCCCCTCTGGAAAATGAGAGAAAAGCAGGTCTTGGCTTACAAATATTTCTTTCATGCATAGTTTGAGGTGAGCATAGCTCTCTGTGAACAATGAATTCCCCAAACTCCTCATAATTCCTCTGCTGACTTTTGTGTTTCTAGTGAGTTTCTAAGATCTTCCCGAGTTCTAGGATGGTGCTGCTTTTTAGCCACCAAGACTTCAATTTAAATATAGATTTTGTTACATCCTATTTCCTGAGGCCTGACATGTAGTAGGTACCCAATCAATGTTCAGTGGCTTCATGGGGAATGACTTCAGTTAGTCTCTCTTTGAGGGTTGATAGGACTGTGTTAGTGGGATTCTGGAAAACAGAGACATTAGGGCCTGCCACAATGGCTTCTACTTGAAAACATGTGATCTCCCAAATGCCTGGGAAGAACAGGGTTGGAGAGAGGAGCCAAGTGGGTTGGGACTAGGCAGAGGCACAAGCAGTGTCCTGAGGACAGTGATCCACCAATTCTGGGGTCGTTGAGCTCTGGAGTTGTCTGCTAAGCCGTAGGTGAGGGGAACACGTGTTTCATCTCAGACACAGAGTCAGACCCATTTTGCCCTCTCTAGTAATTCAACATTTTCTCACTTCCAGTTCCCACCACCTACTGTGTCCTTCTGGGAAACCCGGTTTTGAGATGAGAAGGTTGAGGGTTTGGGGGTGTATCCACTGTCTCTTCTTGAGACTCTGCACTCCTATTCCTGCTGACAACATATCCAGTATCACATTTAGATAGATGATTAGGAGTGTACAGCAGGGAAAGGAGATCTGCCCTGGCTGAGGAATGGGATTGGGCCTCTGAGGGTGGGGTGCTCACTCACCTGCCTTTGCCATGGGTGGCAGAAAGAAGGCCAACAGGAGCAGAAGCAGCTGCATCTTCCCAGGAAAGCTGCTTAGGTCTTCTGGAGCCTTGTTCTTGCTCTCTTTTAGCACCCACTGAGGAAGAAAGGGGAGTGGGCTCAGTGACCACAGTTTTCCTTTGGTTTTATGGTGAGTCATCATAGAAGGTTTTCGATGAAATCTACCCACCCGCACTGCCTTTGCCACATGACGTCTTCTGTGTAGTTGTGTGAGACTCATGCAGTGACCACCTCAGTACCCACAGCTGATGACTCAGAGAGAACCACATTTCTCAGCTCAGACAAGAACCCAAGGGTACAAGATGTGCTCTGTGGGACATGGTATTGTCCAGTAGAGGTCCTGGATCTCCAGAAACTTGAGTTCTCAGTGATAGATATCAGAGTCTTCCATGCCATGCTGCTAAGTGCATCACGACAGTTTCTGCAACAGAAGTAGAAATGCCATCTCTTGTGCCAGGACCAAGCATGACGGAGATGTGTCTCCTTCTCTTAGAGAGCTGACCATTAGGTGTGGGAGAAAGAAAAACCAGTTACCAGAGTTCAGGTTGGGGAGGGTCATGGTGCAGAGATGTGCAAAGCAGTAACAAAGCATGATCTTCATCTACTAAACCTGCCTGGCAACCCATTTATCACCACAGCTTCCTTTCAAGGGAATTTTATACATCTCTTATTTAAGTACAAGTGTCCAGTATGACAGAGTCCACCTCTCTTTTCATTGTTGTTAACAAAAGCCCTACACTTGACATTTATTGGCCTAAATTAATGAACTGCTGTTGGCCCTAGGAGTTGAATCTACAGATTGGCTTAAGCTAGGTCACACACACTTCTTTGGAAATGCCAGTGTCTTGCCTTGCACAAAACCCTTGAACTAAGGATGGGAAATGGCTGGTTTCCCAAAGCATAGTCAAGTCACTAAATTGCTGATACCATTTGACATGAGAAAGTATGCCAGGCAGCCAAAGATCAGCAATTGTCCTTTCAGCATTCTTATGTCCTGTCCAGAGAGTAACACTTCTGACAGCAGGCTCAGCACACAACATTGCTTGATGCTCCTACTATAATGGAAGTGAAAGATTTTAGTCTAAACAATCTCTGCTTACAAAAGAACAAGTAAATACACTTGACCATTGAAAGCATGGGTTTTCCTACCAAGCCCTGTGCCATTGAAAATCCATGTATGATTTTTAAGTCCTCCAGAACTTATATGAATAGCTTGCTGTTGACCAAAAGACTTACCTATGCCATAAACCATTGATAACTCATGTTATATGCATTGCATGTGGTATCATCTTATACTTAATAGACCCTAAAGACTCCATCAGATAACTCTTAGATTCTATAAACACTTTCAGTAAAGTAGCAGGAGACAAAATCAATATACAAAAGTCAGTGGCAAATTCAACTATGGAATGCTGTAAGAACTTTTGTAACTATCACAATGTACCCCAGTACAATAATAAAAAAAGAGAAAAAACAAAAAAAATCAGTATCTTTCTTATATATCGATAATGAACAGGTTTAAGAAGATTCAAACAATAGCCTAAAAACCTTGGCAAAAGTTTAATCAAATATATTAAAGAACTCTACAATGAAAAGTATGAAACACTAAAGAAAGAACTTAAAGAAGACACCAGGAGACAGTAAGACATCTCATGTTTGTGAATCAGCAGAATTGACATTGTCCATATTACCAAAAGTTATTGAAGCTTAAATGCAATTCCCATCCAAATTTCAATGACAGTTTTCACAGAAGTGGAAAAGCAACCCCCAAATTAATAGGAAACCCAAAATACTCTGAATCAAAAAAGCAATGCTGGGTAAAAAGAGCTATACTGGAAGTATCACAGTATCTGACTTCAAACCATATGACAGAGTCATAACAGTTAAAGCAGCATGATAGAAGCACACAAAAAGAGATGCATAGGACAAATGAATAGAAAAGAAGACCCAGAAATAAAATCATACAGCTACACCATCTAATTCTTTACAAAGGTGCCAAAAACATCAATGGAGAAAAGAGAGTTTGTTTAACAAGTGGTACTGGGAAAATTGGATATGAGCAAATAGAAGATTGAAACATAACCCAGTTTCTCACCCTGAATAAAAACCAACTCAAAGTGGATCAAAGACCCTCATGTAAGAAATTTTGAAACTAATAGAGGGATGCATGGGGGAAACCTTTCAAGATAAAGGCATAGGCAATGACTTTTTGAATTCTGAATAAGATTCCAGTAGCTCATGAAATAATACTATTGATGTTGAAGAGACAGCTTACAGAAGAGGAGAAAATTTGCCAGCTATTCATTGGACAGGGATTCATATTCAGAATATATAAAGAACTAAAAAAGTGAAACACCAAAATGAACATTTATTCCAATAAATAAATGGGGAAAAAGAACTGAACAACAAGTTCTCAAATGAAGAAATACGAATGGCCAATAAGGGCCTGAAAAATGTTCGACATTTTTAGCCTCAAGGGAAAAGCAAATAAAAACTACATTCAGATTCTATGTGACTCTCTCAAGATAACAAAAAACAAGAAATGTTGGTGAGGATGTGAGGAAAAAGGAGCCCTTTTATGCTGTTGGTGGAATGTAAATTAGTGCAGCCACAATGGAAATTAGTATGGAGAGTCCTCAAAAAATTAAAATTGGAACTACCATATTATTCTATTATACCACCTCTTGATATAAACCCCAAAGGATCGAACTCATCTTAATATAGAGATACATGCACACCCACGTTTACTGTAGCAGTACTAACAATAGCCAAGCCATGGAATCAACGTAGGTGCCCATCAGTACAGGGAATCCAAACAAAAGCCTAGCACACCTAATAAATGAATTCATCAATTTCCAGAATACAAGAAATGTATTTCTATGTACCAGCAATGGATGATCCAAAAAGGAAATTAAGAAGACAAGTCCATTTCTGAGATTACAGAAAAGAAGCAAATACCTAGGACTAAATTGAACCAAGGTAGTGAATGAAATTTTCCCTGCAAACTGAAAAAATGTTGAAATAAATGAAAGAATCCTCAATTAACTGGAAAGGCAGTCCATATTCCTTGATTGGGAGACCTCATAATGTTAAATGGCAGGAGTTTCCAGATGGTCTATACTTTCACCATAACCACTGCCAAAATGTCAATGGCCTTTCTCTGCTGAAATGGAAAAGTCAATTCTAAAATTTGCATGGAATTTAAAGGGGATCAAAAGAAAAAAAATTGAAATAGAAAAAGTTGGTAATCTTGTTCTTCTTAATTTAAATTCACTAAAAATGACAGTAATGAAAAGAATGTGGTGCTGACATAAGGATAGATATATGGACTAATAAAATAGAGTTCAGACTCCAGAGTCCTGAAAAAAATCCAACACTTATGGACAGGTGATATTTTTTGCAGAGCTTGAACTCAGGGCCTGATGCTTGCTAGGCAAGTACTATACTACTTATGCCACAGACTCATCCTAGCCAATTGCTTTTTCATAAAAGTAGTCAAGGAAATCATGAGTATTCAGTGGAGTAAGACTAACATCTTCAACAAATAGTGCTGAGAAACCTGAATCCCATATGCAAAAGAATGAGTAAACACCTCTGCCTCAGTCCAAATACAATGAACCAAAAATGGATCAGCAGCCTAAGATAATAGCTAAAAGCCTAAAAGTATTAAATTTACACTTACCACTACCCTTTCTTACCCAGGCCCCTCCTCCTGCTTCTCCCGTCCTCATTCCCTAATCAGCCCCTTTACTTTCATGTTTTTTCTTAGATTCTACATGAGAGAAAGCATGTGATACTTGTCGCTGTGGGAATGACTTATTTTGCTTAGCACAATAATCTCCAGTTCCATCCACTCTCCTGTGAATGACATGGTTTTGTTCTTCTCTATGGCTGAAGAATACTATTTTGTGTATTTATACCACAGTTTCCTTATCTATTCATCCACTGTGCTGATTTTGTGATTGACAATATTGTGGGCTGTGTGAGGGTAAGCATGGGTGTCTCTCTATCATGTTGAGTTTGATTCTTTTGTGTATATACTCTGAATTGGCACACTTATTTTTTAAAATTAATATTTATATCTTAATTTTTTGAGGAGCCTCAATATTAATTTCCATAGTGGTTACACTAATTTACTTTCCCCAATAGTGTATAGTATTCTTTTTCTTCTATATCATCACATACATTTCTTTTGTTTGTTTGTTTTTGTTGTGTTTTTTGGTGTACTGGGGTTTGAACTCAGGGCCTCATGTTTGCTAGGCAGGTGCTCTACCCCTTTAGCCATTCCAGCTGCCCTTGATTTCTTAATGGTAGCTATTCTGACTAGAATGAGATGGAATCTCAGTGTCATTTCTTTCTTTTTTTCTTTTTTTTTTTTTGAGATAAGAGTCTCACTGTGTAGCCCAGGCTGACCTCAAACTCACAATCCTTCTGCCTGCATGAAGAGTTAGGATTATTTCAATTTGCATTTCCATGATGGCTTAAGATGTGATGAATTTTTTTCATGTACTTATTGGGCAGTTAAACTTCTTCATTGGAAAATTGTGTGTTCAGTTCATTCAGTATAAATTTTTAAGATATTCCCTAATGATCCTATGGGTTTCAATGATATCTTTTATAATATCCCCTTTTTTTGTCTCTCATTTAATTGATTTGTGTCTTCTCCTTCTGTTTTTGGTTAATTTGGTAAGTCTGTCAGTCTTGTTTATCTTTTCAAAGACCCAGTTCTTTGTTTCATTGATCCTTTGTATTGTTCTTTCATTTCCATTTCATTAATTTCAACTCCGATCTTTATATTCTTCCCTTCTACTGATATTTGGTTTGGCTTGCACTTGCTTTTCCAAGGCCTGTGGTGCATCCTTAGATTATTTACTTGAGGTCTTTGATTTTAAATGTCAGAACTCATAAGTATAAACTTCCTGTTAGAACTGCTTTTTCTGTGTCCCACAGAATCAAGTTTTCATTTAATTCTAGGAAGTTTTTAATCTCTCTCATCTTTATAATTTCCTTCCATTTTCTGGCTTGAGCTATTCCATCTTCTTTCTCCAGTTCTTTAATTGTAAAGTTGTGTTGTTTACTTGCGATCATTCTTTCTTGTGTAGTTCTAGATTTCCCTCTGAGCACTGATTTTGCCATAATCCATCAATTTTCTTTCAGTATGTTTCATTTTTATTCATCTTGAAGAGTTTTGTAATTTTCCATGTGATTTCTCTTTGACCTACTGGTTATTTAAATGTTTTGTTAAATTTCCATGCATTCCCATGTTTGTGAATTTTTTTCCCTATGTTATTGATATCTAGCTTTATTCCATTGTGTTTAGAGAATGGAATTTGTATTATATCAGTCTTTTGATCATATTGAAAATCATTTCATGTTTTAACATATAGTCTATCCTGGACAATGTTTCATATGTACCTGATAGAATGTGCTTTCTATTGCTGTCAGTGTTCTGTGCCTGTGACCTGCGTGGGTATGCTGCGTAAACCTGACTAAGAGCAATGGGCAATGAGAAATAAGACACACATAGACATACAGACATAAAACATTAGTCAGAAAGCTGGGATCACGTTTCCTGATAGGAAACGTGAGTGCCTACTTGAGCTAGAGTCTTTATTTTATAGGTCCATATAAGGAAAAGACTCAGTTAAAATTAAGCTTCACAACTGTTTGATCTAAGGTAAAAGGAATGCGGTTTGGTGGGCTGCTTTTCCTAAGGCTATAGAAGCTTAATTACAACATATCAGTTCTGGAATCATCAAGGCAGGCAGGACACCTTATCTAAGGTGTTGATTAATCTGGCATCAGTGAGGAATCTCCTAAGAGTTCTGGAACTTTATCTAGTTTTGCATCAGGGGGCTGGTGTGTAGACACAGCAGGTTGTATTCTTCAAGGAGTTGTGAGAACAAAGGTCAAGACACAAGGTCCTTAATGAATAGGAAAAAAGTACTTTGTAACACTGATATGCTATGCAAATGTTACTTATTGTTTTATATAGCTTAATATACCCAACAGAGAGACTTCTTCATATTTTGGGTCCCTCATTTAAATTACTGAGCTAAATTACTTTTACTATTGGAATATTTTCCATTCCAAAGCTACCAGCTTTTAAATCTTGAATGTCCCCCCAAAGCCCATATGATAAAGACATGGGCCCCAAGCTGGTGGTATTGGAGGTACTGGAACCTTTAACAAATGGGGTTAAGTGAGAGCTGTCTTTGTGTTACCAGAGGCATGCTCTCAAGGAGACTGTAGGACCCTGGCACTTTCATCTACTGCTGTTTCTCACTTCCAGGCCATAAAGTGAGTGGCTGTATTTTACCAACTGTTATGATGGGCCTGCCATAGTCCAAAAGCAACAGGCCTACCAATCATGGACTGAAACCTCTTAAACTGTGAGCAAAAATGAACCTTTTCTCTTTATAAGTGCTCATTATCTCACACATCTGTTATAGTGACTGAAGGTCACCAACACACAGTCACTTACTGTAATAATTTGCATGTATTCAACTAGAACTATTTCTTCATTCTGATAAAGACATTGGAGGACAAAGAGGTTAAGTAACCCTCCCAAGGTTGCTCAGCTGGTAGCTGAGAGTACAAAGATTGAAATGAAGGAAAATTGCTCCCTAAGTCCTTACCCTTTAACCATGACTTTTTCCACATTCAACTAGGATAAATTCCTTATGCTTATAGCACTATGCAAATATTTACAAAATACTCATCTATATATTCAATTTAAGCCAAACAATAAAACCAATAAGCTTTCAATTAAATGTATTAATGAGCCAGGCATGGTGGTACAACCTGTGATCCCAGCTACTTGGGAGGCAGAGATCAACCAACAAGCCAGGCATGGTGACATGTACCTGTGATCCCTATGAAAGAGGCATAGGTAGGAGGATCATGGTAGAAATCTGGCTCCGGGCAAAAATGTGAGGGCCTATCTAAAATATAGCTAAAGTAAAAGGGACTGTGGGTGTGGCTCAAGTGGTAGAGTGCCTGTTGTGCAAGCACAGAACCCTGAGTTCAAATCCCAGTACTGCCAGAAGAAAAAAATATTAAAGACATGTGACATTCAATACTGTTTCCTCATCACTGACTGTAGCATTAATTTGATATAATTAAGGTCAGGTTACTATCAGATACTATGAGATGACAATTCCCTACCACTTTTTTTCCAGTACTGGGATTTGAACTCAGGGCCTACACATTGAGTTACTCCACCAGCTCTTTTTATCAAGATAGGGTCTTGTGAACTACTTGCCCCTGCTGACTTTCTGATCTCTGCCTCCTGAGAAGCTAGGATTGCCAGCACAAGGCACTAAGCGCCAGGCCCACTTTTCTTTTTTTTGATTCAGGTATTGTAAACCATTTGTTCATATAGTTGTTGAGATATTATGTGACCTTCACTTACTATAAAGGTATTATTTACATATTAAAAAAGAGACACTAGGTCCTGGGAAAACATGGTAGGAGAGGCTGTGCAGTTCCTACCATGGAGAGACCATGCAAGCTCCATTATTTTTCAGTCCAGGGTTCATGCCTGGTCCCCAACAGTTCTGTGTATGTCTCTCATGTCTAGTTAGTTTAGGGCTATCTAAGTCCTCCATTTCCTTACTGATCTCTGTGTAGATGGTTTATACAGTATTAAAGTGAGGTATTGTCACTTCCAACTATTTTTATAGAACTGTCAATTCCTTTCATCTATTCTGCTAGTGCTTGGTTCATTTTTCTGGAGCTCTGATGTTTGGTGCATACACAGTTGTAATTTTATCACACATACACACACACACACACACACATAAACACAGAGACACACACAGCCCTCTTGATATATTGACCTTTATGTCAATATAGAGTGTCCTATGCTTCTTTTAATATTATTTCACTTGGAGTCTATTTTGTCTGATATTAATATATCCATCCCAGTGTTCTTTTGACTACTATATGCATGGAATATCTTTCTCTAATCTTTTATTTTCACCCTATTTGCAGAGTGAGGTCTATGTAAATCTGTTGAAAGCAGAAAACAGTTGGATCATATTATCAACCCATTTTTCCAATCTCTGACTTTAATTGATGAGTTTAGTCCATTTACATTTAATGTGATTACTGATAATGAGGGACTTAACTCTGTCATTTTGCTCCTCAATTTCTCCAGTACTGTCTTCTTTTGGTTTTGATTTTTTTCTGGTGTACTATTTTGAATTGTGCTTCATTTTCTTTTCTATATGTCTTTAAAGTTAATTCCTTAATGGTTACTATCCTAAATGACATGGTTACATCCTAAATTTATGTCAACTTAATTTAAATTAATGTCAGTTCCTATCCAACTCCATCCCCCTCCTTAAGTTGTTACTGTCACAAGTTGTAGAAATACATTGCATGCTAATCAATTAGTTCAGTTTTTCTAATTATCTTATAATTATAAAATAATTTTAAAATTATTGCTTTATACATTATTCTTTAAAATAATATAGGAAACAAAAAGTGGAGTTGCATGCACATATAAATATAAATTCATTAAAATACTAGCACCTGCATTTTTCTATGCAGTTCTCTTATTGGAAATCTTTATTTCCTCATTTAATCTCATGTTACCATTTATTATATTTTTGTTTCAATATACCGGACTGCCATAGTCTGGTCCCTTAGCTTTGTTGTTTATTTGTTTAAATTCTTGGTATATTATTATTTACCAATCAAATTTGAAGGACTTTTTTCCAGATATGGAATTTTTGGTTGACATTTTAAATTCCTGAACATTAAATATATCATGTCACTGCCTTTTGGTCTCCATGGTTTCTGATGAGCAATCAATTATGAATCTTTATGAGGATCATAGTCTGTGATGAGTACCTTCTCTTTTGCTGTTTTAAATATCTCTACTTTGTCTTTTAACAGTTTTTAGTGTACTCATTTTAAGTTTATCTTGCTTGGAGTTTTGATTGTTCTTGAATGTGTATGTTCTTATATTTAATCGTACTTGGGAAGTTTGGGTCATTATTTATTAAAAATAGTTTTGAAACTTTCTTCTCTGTCTAGGACTCACCTAATAAATATTTGGTCCTCTAGTGTCCTAATGGTCCCTTAGGCTCTGTTTATTTTTCTTCATTCTTTTTTTTTTTTTTCCTTCTCCTCAGATTTACCCTTTAATGTCATTTACCCTTTAACTTCACTGATTCTGTCCTATGCCTGGTTCCTAAATGTGGTGTCAAATCCTAGCCTAGAGTCCAGAATAGCTAGGAGAGACAGGCTAAAGGGGATCAGGCTCTGAGTGACTAGGTAGCCGAGGACCTTGAGCACTGGTGACTAGTGGCTGAGGGCACTGAGCTAAATGTGAGGAGTTGTTCTGCCCTGCCACGTGAAAGATGTGGTAAAGTGCCCTGGAGAGAACCTTGCAAGCATCATCCTCCAGGGCTCCTGCAAGATGGCAGCACTGGCAGGTCCTTGTGAGGTCATTCTCTGCCAGAGCATGAGCAGGGCTGGCACTCTACTGGTGGGGCCCTGATGGAACCACAGGGATCTGTGGGTGGCGTAGGTTGGGGGACGAAAGGGAACTGCTCAGATCAACATGGTCTAGATAGGACAGGGGTTGGAAGATTTTGAGAACTCTGAACAGAGATGGAGCAGGAGGGGTGCTTGGGAGGCTGGAGGCCAAGCTTGGCCCTGATCTCAGAGGAGGACGGGAAAGGAAACTAATTCCCGATGAGAATGAGGAGCTATTCAAGGACTCTCCATTCCACTCACCTCTTTACCACAAGGAAATGTCCTGTGTAGGAAGGCCCTTTCCCTGTGCGGTGGGGTATGTCCCTGAGCAGTGACCTCAGCTATGTCAGCTTGACAACTACGATCAATGGTATTATTAACTTCTCCTCTACTTCATTACACAGAGGAGGTAAGAAATCCACCCTGAGCACCAGGACAAGAGCCATCCAAGTTTCTCTTGATGGTACTCAGCTTCAGTCCTGTCAGAAGGGCAGGCCCTGGAGAGACCAAAACGGATAAAGAGGAGCTGGGTAATAGCTTTGAATAGGGCTTTGAAGAGGTGGGGAGGGGAGAAGAAAATGGGGAACGCAGAAAACAGCAGAATTGTGTCATTGGGTTGCCTAGCACAGAGTTGGTCCCCACGAATAAAAGTCAAGGAATAAACAATAAACAAGAAATCAGTCTTCAGAGAGCTATGGATGTTTATTCAGCTGTGGGCACTTCCCATCTTCCCTGGACCTAGTTCCAGGAAAGATGGTGAAATAGGGTGTTAAGTCTGCGTCCTGTAGTTAGCAGTGGTTCATGGTTTTCTTTATCCATTTTAGGAAATGTGAGACCTTGGTGAAGACTTGTGGAGCTGTCCCATCGTTGCCTCCATAGGAGACAATGCCCTGGGCTACATAGTGGCACACCAGGGGGCCTCCAGAATCCCCCTGTGAATACAGAGAGAGGAGGAATGAGTCATTGCTCCACATGGCCCTGTCTTCCATGCTAACCTTTGCCTTCTCTCAGAGAAGGACGACTTGAATAGCCTTTTTGGGGGATATCAGAAGGCAGAGCACCCTGGGACCCGCAGCTGCAATGCTCTGTCCACCATGTACATTTTTACTTGTTCACCTCGCCTGTGGGCCAGCCTCTATCCTCTCCACCAGGTTCTGGGATTTTCTCCCCTAAAAAGGTTTGTGGTTCAATTGTTTCCAGGACAACAAGACAGGTGCGTGGGGCTGATATTGAACATGGAGAATGAACCCAGTGACAAGGGTAGGTGCTATCTCTGAAGAGCCACCTGGGTATAAAAATTTCTACACACTCAGGGAGCACAGTTTTCTTAATCCTGTCATCTGAACTCTGGTGGCATGTTGCAGACTCGTGGTTCTATGGAATGGTATTCAACAGAGACCCCATGATAAGTGGCAGGGGTCCTAGTTTTTTCCTACTCCAGCTGGTCTGAGGGAGAAATCACAGCAGGTAGACAAAAGAGTCCCATGTTGCTTGGGTCTCCAGGTTCTGTCTTTTCCCCAAAGCCTCTTTCCAGAGTCAAGAGAGGCAGACGCTCAGTCTCACCTGGAAGAAAGCACGTCTTATCTTTGGGTCTCCCACACACATCTCATAAGCATTGTTGTAGAAATCTCTAAAGTAGGACTTGCACACCTGGTTTTCTGTACTGTCAGCTGTACATCTCACAGTTTGTTTCAAGGTTTGTCTGTTGGGGCCATCTTCCCCCAGCCGGCCACACTGCACCTGTGTGCACCTGTGGCTTCACCTGTGAATTGCCTGTGGGCAGCCTGAGGAGCTGCACAGCTGCACAGCTGCAGTGATATTGACCTTTCTTTCCAGCTGATGGAGAAGAAGCAAGAGAGTTCAGTTTAGCCAGTGGCCTTTGGGCCTGGACACCTGTGATATCCAGGATGGAAAGGAGGGAAGGGGCAGGGTCAAAGGGGCAGAGAAGTTCCTGCACCAAGAAGAGCAAGGGCAACAGGGAGGTGACCCTTATTTGCAGTAACATGATGTCCCTGCAGAAATCATTAGGATTATAGTCTCGGTGGGAGATGGCTCTTTTCACAGGGATGACCTCCTAGGTCTTCTCCTATTCTTTGATGTTGTGGGTGCCCAGGGTTAATTTATTGAGCTGCACAGAGAGCAAAGTGAGGGGACAAAAGTGACTGTATCCTCTGCCTCTGAAGGAGTTCTAGGGGCTCCATACTGCTTCTAGGCAATGTCATGAAATTGCTCCAGTTGGCATTTTGACCCTTACTGCATGTTTTTCACTTCCACCACTGCTTTAATTGACTGACATGGTCACTTTCTATGTAACTGTGCTGCTTGCTCTGACACCAAAACTTACCCATCCTAATTCATATGCTTTCATTTTCCCAGTCCTGCTTTCTGATATGCTCTCTTGGGCTTGTGTTATCACAATCCTGGGAGTTCCTGAAGGCTAAACTCCCTCTAGAAGACAGGGTCCCTGTTGGGGGTCTCAGGAGTGTGGGCTGTCCGAACTTCTCACCTTCCCCAGCAATGAGCAGCTGTCAGCACAAAGTCCTCTTGCACCAGGATGCCACTGCACCTGCGCTTACTCTCCCCAATTTGAAACTGCAGAAGTGTCATGTAGGGGTGGGAGTGGTGCTTGGCCTCATCCTCCCGATGGTCTCTGAAAGAAATGCTGGGGTGCAGGGAGACTGTGGACTGTGCTTGTCCTCTGCCTCCTTCTTTACACACACGGAAAAGATACAGTCTGTCTTCACAATGGTATAGCCACTGAGGATCCTGTGCCACATGTCTTGCCCTCTTTCTTCTTAATGAGTCTCCCCAAACTCTCTGAATCTCCCCAGCACCATTATTGGTTTCTTTTTCTATTAATTTACCTATGAGAATATGGAGTTGGATTTTCAAAAATTCTCCTGTTCTCATGCTTGACACATTTGGGTATTCAGTTTATTTTTCTTTTTTCTGTATGAATGAATGACCTCCAATTAGCATTTGGTTGGGGCTTGGTGGTGATGGGATTGAAGGCCATAGGAATGATGGAGGAGGGGACTGCCAGAGACAGAGATGCAGCTTGGGACATTGGAAAGGTGAAAATAAGAGGACAAGTGAACTAGGCAAAGGCAAAGAGAAGTGGAGTCGAGGCAACAGAAGAGTTGGAGGCAGTCATCTTACCATCCCTGAGGTTGGTTGCATGCTGGGCCTCTTTCCTCAGCAGGACTGAGGGATGGAGAACTCTGACTAATGCAAGGAGTTCTGAAATAGGTTCCAGTGAACCTCCACCCTCCACACTGCAGAATTGTGGTCTGAGTTTCCCTTTTCTGGGTTGGAGTGAGGGATTTAGTTGTTCATCCTTTGTAGCTTCACATCATCTGCTTAATCTTTCTAAGGACACCCCAGTCTCCAAGTGCTGAAGTAAAGTCTGGGGAGAGGCAAGAATCTCCTAAACCTTCTGGGGAACAGCCTCCCTTGTCTTGTCCTTGTTCGTCACCAGGTTGGGGTTGGGACTGGAGCCATGGTTCAGAAAATTTCTGAGTTCAGTTTGAGGAAAATTCCTGACCAAGGCTGAACAGCGAAGTGAGGAGCACAGGGGATTTTGTGAGATGGGCTCAGCCCAGGGGTCAGAAGAAAAGTCAGTAGGGGCAGCAGTGACCACATCTTCCCAGGAAGATTGCCGAGGTCAGAACTGTCCAGGTGAGAGCAGACAAAGCCTTTGGAGGCAGATGAAGTAGGCGTGGGCTCAGTGATCTCACAGACATACGCTCTTTTGGTTTTCATGGGCATCACCATACATGGTAGTTTGTAGATATTCTCTAGTTTAGGTGAAAATCACACTGCCACCACATTGACATCTTGATGCCAAGTCACAAGTTGAAAATAAGAGTAGAAACAAGAAGATAGATGGTGTTGTGTGAAACTCTGCAGTGACTGTACTGATGCAAATTGTCTCCTTTTCTCAGCTCTTGGGTCTTTTTGTAGTCTAGTAAGATCCCAACTAGTTATATGGTAGTCTAGATCTAGGGATAAGGAAGTTATGGATCCTTCCCTCAAAAAGCTGATAATTGACTGAAGTGGATGAAAATCTATGCTTATAGCACAAGACAGAAAGGACTAAACCAGCATGATCTTGTTTTAACTTGACTATATTCTCAAAGGTTCTACTTTCAAATAACCTCATATTCACAAGTTCAGGGTGGGCTCAAATTGTGGGAGTACACTAGTCAATGCAATTTAAAAATGACTTAGATTGAGTTTTCCACTCAAAAAGCCATTCCTGAGACAAGGCTGTAGTTAGAGGCAATTCATTTGAGTAGGTTGATGAGACTGGAGAGAAAGAGAAGGAAGAATGAGACAGGGGAAGGAGAGCTAACTGAGAGTACATCACAGGGCAGTTTATTGCTGTGGGTGTCAGGAAGCTAGTACGGCTGGGAGGTTTGGTTTTTTGATGCCCACATAGAATGGATGTCAGTATTGTCCTTTTGCAGTCCAGGAGGCTGGGTAATTTGCCCATGGATTCCATCCCCCGTTGGATGAATTCATTTGCTCTTCTGCTTTCAGGGCTGAGCCTTTTCTTGGCCACAATAAAAGCCTCTAGTTTCAGAAAATATCTTGAATCAGAAAAGCTGAGAAATGCTTGGACACCTGGACACACAGGTGTAGCTCAGGCCATAGGTGGACAGCGTAATGTGGTGCAGGGAAAATAACATCTACACAAGTGGTGTCTCTGACCACCCTTATGCTCCAGGCCTGGATCCTGTGTCTCCAATTAGGTAGATCCTTAATCAATTTACTCAGACATCTGTCTCCTTTTCTTTCATCATTGCTTCACCATTCTGAGGGGAGCAGTCCCTTCTGTGGGGCTCCAGTCCTCCCTCTTCACTCTTTCCCACCCATCTTGTCTTTTCTGCACTTTTACTTTCTGTAATGATGGAAGGAACCCTCAAATCATTGGCTCTGAAGGAAAGTTAAAAACATATCACATTTAATTTTTCTTTCCTCTTTCTCTTTTTAGTTTTGCAGATTTATTCCTGAAAGTCCATCTTATTTGTTTGGTGAGCTTTGGTCGTGATGATCCCTTACTCATCTGATGCAGGATTTTCCTGAGTATCTCAGCTTGGTGGTTTCGTGTCTGTTCCAGCAGCCCTCTTGTGCTGGCTGATGTAAATGACATCCTAAGGTAACTGATCTGGGTCACCAACAAGTTATGTCACCAGCAGTTATGTGTGGTGTGCTAGACACATTTGCTAAGCCAGTTCACTTCACATCTTTGAAGTTAGGAGCTAGGAAAATACCGCAATCCAGTTTGCCATTTTTGGTCAGGTCAAGGATCTGATTGTGGCCAGAGCTGAGATCACAGGGTCAGAAAAGCAGTTCCCCAGATCATGTGGGTGGGGAGACATTTTTTACCTAATATTTTAGATGAACCCTTGCCTGTGAGCTAGGGAACATGTTAAGTAACTCACCCAATTAGTGCCAAAGTAGCGGAGAATGGGATCCTGACAAACTTGGAACTTCTCAGTATGCCATGAAGGTCACCAGAAACCATTGCCAGAGGGCAGATTACTGGTGAGCCTGGGAGCATCCTCTCCAGGGAGCTTCCTGAGCACAGCCAGGAGGCTGGACACCCACCATGGGGTGGATGTCAGATGTCCTTGAAGACCTCCAGGCCTGAGGAAGAGGACCGGGTTACTGCTGCCTGACTGAAAGGGTGCTGACTCAGATATTGGGAGGTCTGGTACCCATGCTGGCTCTGTGGCAGTATGACGTTGGGTCAGACATTCCAGCTTTTTAGGTTAAAGGAGAATTTGTGTCTATGACACTTATTCTTTTCATACATTATAGCAAAAAAGTCTGTTTCCTATAAATAAATGCAACACCTAAGCTGAAAATGTATGTAATAAACTTGTGACCTTTTAAAATACATGATTATTTTCTGTTTTCATTTTGTTCTGTCTGTTCTATGCAGAAAATAAAGTTCTTATATTTCTGTCTCATTGGTTTGCTTTCAGGGTCAGATCTGGAACTGTGTCCTCCCTTATTGCCTTTTAAGAGAAAAAAGATGATGAGACAGTCTTTTGAGGATACCATGATCACCACACACACACACACACACACACACACACACACACACACACTTCTCCTAAGTTAAAAAGCTGTGATGGGAAGGAAGATGGAAGCTTTGACTCTTGTCTGAAGTTCAGGCCTCACTATGCAGCAGTATCCGGATTGGCTGACATTTCCCAGGTCTGTGTCTTTGTATGTGTCTGGCTAGGCTGGCACTACACTTAGCAATCTTTACAGACATTGAACATGATCTTCCTCCATTTTTCAGGTACCATGTAACCTACCTAACTTGGTTTGATTTTGGGTAGGGCCAGGCCTCAGCACTAACTATGATCAAATTGCAGACCAGCATAGGCTTATAGTTGCACCCAGTTAGATTTTAGGCATATGTGGCATTTTTTTGGTATCTGAGTTTGTGTGCAAAACAGACAAGTAAATCAAGATGAGCCTGCTCACATTTCCTGCCTTGCTCACCATCTTCCACCTGCCTTCCAGGAGGGAGCTCTACTAAGCACAGCAGGTCGAGGAAGTCTTCATTCATTTGGGAGCGCATAACTTCCTATTCTCACGTGTGCTGTGATAACACACTTGAAAGATGATTTTGATTTTTGTGTATTTGAAACCCAGATCCAAGGCCTCTTCTCTACCCCATGTTCTTTTGGCCTCTGCACCAGTGAAGATGAAGGCAGGATGGATGAAGGGCAGATCCTGGAGGCACCTCAGTTGTGTCCCTGCAGTTTGATGGATCTCATTTTTAAAAATTCCATTAGGGATTTTCCAAGATGGCAGCTAGAAGGAGGAAGCAGAAAGTGTGCCTCCTAAAGTGAAATCTTGTAGACACACTGGAGACACACCTTGCGGGCAAGGCCACCGAGAAGAGGCAAATTTTGACCCTTCCACACCTCCAGCCTGTGCAGAGACTCTCCACTTCACGTTAAAGGGAGAAACCAGGAGGGCTCCCGGACCACTGCCAGTCTCCCATGCCCAGACAGCTTGGGAAGATGCGGACCACAAGAAGAGCTAAGCGGTATGTGGTACTCCCACAGACAACTGTGGGCGAGATAAGCATAGGACCCTGGATAGACTGTCCCCCACAAGGTGAAAAAGGAAAAAGTAGTAATAAACAATAAGAACAAAAGACACCTAGCAAAGAGGGTGGGGTGCCCTGAGCACCGAAGAGGGGGGAGGAGAATCCCTCCCAGAAGTGTAAATAAACAAGCCAGGCCTGGCTGGAGAGGCTCTGGTGGGAGCGGGGGCATGCGCCCAGCAATGGGAAAGCTTGTGACAGTGGCAGAGGGAGGAAAACTCCACAGGAGAGGGGGGAAGACTCACCTCTCACGTGAACTGTAAATAAACATGCCGGCCTGAGAAAGCGGGTGCAGTGTCACCTCTCCCAGTGGGCTTGGAAAGGGGAAAACTTGTAGCAGTGGCGGTCGTGCCCAGGAGAATTCTGAGTAAACATAGCCTGCAGGGCCAGGTGAGTGTTAAGCTCACTCCTCATATCTGCATAAACAAAGTCTCCAGCAACAGCAGGCTGAAAGCAGAGGGCAGGTGAGCCACAGCCTCAGATAGACATTCTCAGAACTGTCTCCGGACTCTTTATTTTCCCTCTCTCCATACCTTTGATGAGAAAACAACCAAACTACACCTGCATGCTGAAAAAATGACTGAAACTGTATTGCATTTGAACTTGGGACACTTTGTGGATTTTTTTTCTTGTTTTGTGCAGTTTTGTTCTATTTTATGTTACCCCTTTGATGAGACAACTACAGAACAACATCTCAGGCACCATCTCCAATATTGGAGGCTGAGGGATGAACACCAAAATTATTAAGACTGAAACTTCATTGCATTTGAACTTGGAGGGTTTTTTTTTTATTTTTTATTTTATTTTATATATATATTTTTTCTTTCATTTACTTATTTTTTATTTTCATTCTTATCTTTTTCTTTTTATTTTTTATTTTCAATCCTCTCTGTCTCTCTAATGCCTTTTCAGCTTACAGTCGATTAGTACACTGACTCTCCCTGTTTATATCTTTGAAACTTTTATTGTTTTTTTCTACTTGATTATTTGTTTTTCCCTTTTCCTTTAACTTCTTTGCTTTCCATCCCCTCTAACCCTTCCATTCTAAATATCACTGGTGCTATTATTACAGCCAGAAAATACTTAATTGCACACAGTACAGGGACAACAACAACACCAAGGGCCATGATGGGAAGACAGAAAGAACAGGGAAACCAGTTTCCCAACAGCAAAAAATTTGTACAGGAACCAGAGGGAAATGAAGAAAACAGATACTCAGATCCAGAAACAACCAAATGAAGATAAACTATGCCAAAGAACCCAATGAAGTCCACAAGAATAATTTAAAAGAAGAAATACTACAGGTAATTAATGAGAATTTTATAGAAATGATACTGGATGTGGTCAACCAAAATGTACAGGAGACACTCAAGAAATTCCAAGACAACAAAAATAGAGAATTTGAAAAAGCAAAAGAACAAATAAAGGAAACCATAGAAGCACAGTATAAACACCAAAGTGAAACAAAGAACACGATTAATAAAGACATAAATGAACTCAGGATGAAAATAGACAACATTAAAGAGGAAATGACCAAGGATATGGAAAACCTCAGAAAAAATAACGAAACAGAATTGCAAAACAAAACGGAAGGCCAATACAGCAGAATAGAACAAACAGAAGACAGAATCTCAGAACTTGAAGATGAAATGGTAATTAAAGGAAAAACTGAAGGACTATTAAACAACTCAAGACCTGAGAAAAGAAAATGCAAGAACTCACCTACTCCATCAATAGACCAAACTTGAGAGTCATGGGCATTGAAGAAGGAGAAGAGGTGTAAGCAAAGGGAATGTGTAATATATTCAACAAAATAAAAATAGAAAATTTCCCAAATCTAGAGAAGGATATTCTCATACAGATGCAAGAGGTCTCCAAAACACCAAACAGACCTGATCAAAATAGAACTACCCCACCACATATCATCACTTAAACAACAAGTACAGAAACTAGGAAGAGAATATTGAAGGCTGTAAGAGAGAAAAAAGAAATGTAAACCCATCAAAATCACGGTGAACTTCTCAACAGAAACATTAAAACTAGGAAAGCATGGGGTGAGATCTTCCAGGCACTGAATGAAAATAACTTCAACCCCAGGATACTCTACCCAGCAAAACTATCATTCAAAATAGATGGAGCAACAAAAGTCTTCCATGATAAGCAGAAACTAAAACAATATGTGACCACAAAGCCACACTACCAAAGATTCTTCAAGGGATTCTGCACACAGAAAGTGAAACCCAACATAACCATGAAAGTCCAGGTAGCACCAAAGTATAGGAAAAGAAAAAGCAAGAAAGTAGAGCGTAACCTCAACTTAAGTACACACAATCAAACCTTCAAACAACTAAGACAACTAAATGACAGGAATCACCACATACCTATCAATACTAACACTTAATGTTAATGGGCTTAATTCACCCATCAAAAGGCACCATTTGATTAAATGAATTAAAAAAGAAGATGCAACAATTTGTTGCTTACAGGAGACCCATCTCACTGACAGAAATAAGCACAGGTTTAGGATGAAAGGCTGGAAGAAGATTTACCAAGCCAATGGCCCCGAAAACAGACAGGAGTAGCAATATTTATCTCTGACAAAGTAGACTTCAAACCTACATTGATCAAATGAGATAAAGAAGGACATTCTATACTAATAAAAGGGGAAATAGACCAAAAGGAAATAACAATTATCAACCTATATGCACCCAATGTCAATGCACCCAATTTCATCAAACATACTGTGAAAGACCTAAAAGCATATATTAACTTCAACACAGTGGTCGTGGGAGACTTTAACACCTCATTATCATCAATAGGTAGGTCACCCAAAGAAAAAATCAGTAAAGAAATCCAAGATCTAAAATATACAATAGATCAAATGGACCTACTTGATGTCTACAAAACATTTCATCCAACTTCTACACAATACACATTCTTCTCAGCAGCCCATGGAACCTTCTCCAAAATAGATCATATCCTAGGGCACAAAGCAAGCCTCAGCAAATATAAGAAAATAGAAATTATACTGTGCATACTATCTGATCACTGTGCAATAAAACTAGAACTCAACAACAAAAGTAAAGACAAAAACATGCAAACAGCTGGAAACTGAATAACTCATTACTTAATGAACAATGGGTCACTGATGAAATAAAAGAGGAAATTAAAAAGTTCCTGGAAGTCAATGAAAATGAAAACACAACCTACCAGAACCTATGGGACACAGCAAAGGCAGTCCTGAGAGGAAAGTTTATAGCCATAAGTGCATATATTAAAGAGACTGAAAGATCCCAAATCCATGAACTAATGATACATCTCAAACTCCTAGACAAACAAGAACAAGCAAATCCCAAAACAAATAGAAGAGAAATAATAAAAATGAGACCTGATATCAATCAAATAGAAACCAAAAAAACCATACAAAGAATTAATGAAACAAAAAGTTGGTTCTTTGAAAAAATAAACAAGATCAACAGACCCCTGGCAAACCTGACTAAAATGAGGAGAGAAAAAAACAAAATTACTAGAATCAGGAATGCAAAAGGGGAGATAACAACAAACACCATGAAAATCCAGGAAATCATCAGACTACTTCAAGAACCTATATTCAAACAAATTCAAAAATCTTAAAGAAATGGACAGATTTCTAGATATATATGATCATCCAAAACTGAACCAAGAGGATATTAATCACCTGAATAGATCTATAACACACACAAAAAAATTGAAGCAGCAATCAGAGTCTCCCAAAAAAGAAAAGTCGATGACCTGATGAATTCTCTGCTGAATTCTATCAGACCTTTAAAGAAGAACTGAACCCTCCTTAAACTGTTCCATGAAATAGAAAGGGAAGGAAAACTGCCTAACACATTTTATGAAGCCAATATTACACTTATCCCAAAACCAGGCAAAGACACCTCCATAAAGGAGAACTATAGGCCAATCTCCTTAATGAACATTGATGCAAAAATCCTCAACAAAATAATGGCAAACCAAATTCAACAACACATCAAAAAGATCATTCACCATGACCAAGTAGGCTTCATTACAGGAATGCAGGGGTGGTTTAACTTAGGAAAATCAATAAACGTAATAAACCACATTAACAGAAGCAAAGACAAAAACCACTTGATCATCTCAATGGATGCAGAAAAAGCCTGTGATAAGATCCAATACCATTTCATGATAAAAGCTCTAAGAAAACTAGGAATAGAAGGAAAGTACCTCAACATTATAAAAGGTATATATGACAAACCTATAGCCAGCATTATACATAATGGAGAAACACTGAAACCATTCCCTCTAAAATCAGGAACTAGCCAAGGATGCCCACTATTTCCACTCTTATTCAACGTAGTACTGGAATTCCTAGCCAAAGCAATTAGGCAAGAAGAAGGAATAAATGGAATACAAATAGGTAAAGAAACTTTCAAAATATCCCTATTTGCAGACGACATGATCCTATACTTTAAAGACCCAAAAAACTCTACTCAGAAGATCTTAGACACCATCAACAGGTACAGCAAGGTAGCAGGATATAAAATCAACATAGAAAAATCATTAGCATTTCTATACACTAATAATGAACAAACTGAAAAAGAATATATGAAAACAATTCCATTTACAATAGCCTCAAAAAAAATCAAATACCTAGGTGTAAATCTAACAAAGGATGTGAATGACCTCTACAAGGAAAACTATACACTTCTGAAGAAAGAGATTGAGGAAGACTATAGAAAGTGTAGAGATCTCCCATGCTCATGGATTGGTAGAATCAACATAGTGAAAATGTCTATACTCCCAAAAGTAATCTACATGTTTAATGCAATTCCCATCAAAATTCCAATGACATTCATTAAAGAGATTGAAAAATGTACATATAAATTTATATGGAAACACAAGAAACCATGAATAGCCAAGGCAATACTCAGTCAAAAGAACAATGCTGGCGGTATCATGATACCTGACTTCAAACTATATTACAAAGGAATAACAATAAAAACAGCATGATACTGGCAAAAAAACAGACATGAAGACCAGTGGAACAGAATAGAGACCCAGATATGAAGCCACACAACTATAACCAGCTTCTTTGACAAAGGTGCTAAAAATATACGATGGAGAAAAAGCAGCCTCTTCAACAAAAACTGCTGGGAAAACTGGTTAGCAGTCTGCAAAAAACTGAAACTAGGTCTATGTATATCACCCTACATCAATATTAACTCAAAATGGATCAAGGGTCTTAATATCAGACCACAAACTCTAAAGCTGATACAGGAAAGAGTAGAAATACTCTGGAGTTAGTAGGTATAGGTAAGAACTTTCTCAACAGAAACCCAGCAGCACAGCAGCTGAGAGATATCATAGATAAATGGGACCTCATAAAACTAAAAAGCTTCTTCTTATCAAAAGAAATGGTCTCTAAACTGAAGAGAACACCCACAGAGTGGGAGAAAATATTTGCCAGCTACACATCAAAGGACTGATAACCAGAATATATAGGCAACTTAGAAAACTAAATTCTCCAAAACAAATGAACCAATAAAGAAATGGGCAAGTGAACTAAACAGAACTTTCTCAAAACAAGAAATTGAAATGGCCAAAAACACATGAAAAAATGTTCACCATCTCTAGTAATAAAGGAAATGCAAATTAAAACCACACTAAGATTCCACCTCACCCCTGTTAGAATAGCCATCATTAGCAACACCATGAACAACAGGTGTTGGCGAGGATGTGGGGAAAAAGGAACCTCTTACACTGTTGGTGGGAATGTAAACTAGTACAACCACTCTGGAAAAAAATTTGGAGGCTCCTTAAAAAAATAACATTGATCTACCATTTGATCCAGCAATACCACTCTTGGGGATATACCCAAAAGAATGTGACATGGGTTACTCCAGAGGCACCAGCACACCCATGTTTATTGCAGCACTATTCACAAAGCCAAGTTATGGAAACAGCCAAGATGCCCCACTACTGACGAATGGATACAGAAAATGTGGTATTTATATACAATACAATTTTATGCAGCCATGAAGAAGAATGAAATGTTATCATTTGCTGGTAAATGGATGGAATTGGAGAACATCATTCTGAGTGAGATTAGCCTGGCCCAAAACACCAAAAATCATATGTTCTCCCTCATATGTGGACATTAGATTAAGGGCAAACACAACAAAGAGGATTGGACTTTCATCACATGATAAAGTGAGAGCACACAAGAGAGGTACGAGGATAGGTAAGACACCTAAACACACAAATAGCATTTGTTGCCCTCAACGCAGAGAAACTAAAGCAGATACTTTAAAGCAAGTGAGGCCAATAGGAGAAGGGGACCAGAACTAGAGAAAAGGTTAGTTCAGGAAGAATTAACTTAGAAGGTAACACACATTCAAAGAAATCAATGCGAATCAACTCCCTGTATAGCTATCCATATCTCAACTACCAAAAACCCTTGGTCCTTCCTATTATTGCTTATACTCTCTCTTCAACAAAATTAGAGATAAGGGCAATATAGTTTCTTCTGGATAACAAGAGGGTAGCGGGGGAGATGGAGGGGGTAGAGGGGGAGATGGAGGGGGCGGGGGGGTAAGGAAGGGGGTGGGAGAGGTGGAGAGAAATGATCCAAACATTGTATGCACATATGAATAAAATAAAAATTAAAAAAAAGAAAATGGAACATTCATGTACATGACTGCAAAGAACTGCATTGTTATATGCTTAGGAAGTAGTTATTTGTTATTCCCAGCTTCTAACGTTCTTCCAAGTATCATTATAAAAGAATCCACTTTCCAGATAATAAGGATATGCTTTGTGGGGAGAGGTCAGTACCCATTAATTCTTATGGAGAACAGCCTTCTGCCCTAGTCCTAATGTGTTCCTACCTGGTTTCAGATTTGCCAGGCTGTAGGTAGATTAGATGGGGTTAAAGACTTTGAAGATGGTCCCAGGCCAGGATGTGTCTCAGTGTGGCACCTGAGCAGGGCTGATGCATGGGGTTGGGGCTGTGTTGCTGAGGATGGTCATCCATCTTCCTCACCCTTTGGACACAAGGGAATGGCCAATGGGAGCAGGAATGGTTGATCTTCCTAGGACGGCTGCCCAGGTCAGAGCTTCTGGTGCATTCTCCTTGTCCTTTAACTCCCAATATTCTTCTTCTGGTTTTGTAGCGTTTTATCATACAAGGGTATCTGGAATAAAGGAGGTCTTAGGCCTTTGGCTAGGTTGTGATCTGCCTTGTCTAAACCATGTGTACTGAAAATGAATTAGTGATACTGTGTGAAGTGGGAGCAAATACCAGAGAGCCAAAGCTGTAATTTCAGAGCACTGCCCATGAACTGTATGACAATACTTCTGCTATCCCTGAACTATTTGCTAAACCAATTATCCTGACAACCCATTCATTGGAAGAAAAAAAGTCATGGGCATGAGAATATTGTTTTTGAACATCTTGACCCCAGTTCTCCTAAAACCAACAAAATCTTAGTTAAAGAAACACAGCATGTGTCAACAGTGACCCTGGTAGCATGGAGAACCACAGCAATTAAGAATGGTGTGTCCATGCCTGTGTGGGTTGATGAAGGCACCCACACCAGGCCTCCTCCTAGGGTGGATACTCTCCTCCCCACACATGGGCTCAGACATCACATGCTGGGCAGCCCCACTTGGGCATCAGAACTCATGTGAGGTGAGGAGAGTCTCCTTGCAAAAGGGCAGCCCAGAAAGAAAGTGGAAGCTCAATCAGGATGAGGTAGATGTTCATGCAAAAGGCTGGTCTGTAAGTGAAAACAGAGCTCTAGTAGGGTGACAGGAGCCTCTATGGAGGGGACACTCTCGTGTAACTTGTCAGGCAGTGTGGATAAGGTGAAGAAGGTATTGGCTTGAACTTGCTGCCTGCTATGGAGGGTCAGGATAGGAAAACAGGGCTGGTAGTGATGAAAGACTTGCTATATGAACCTCTGTTGCAATGAATAGCTCAAGTAAATATTAATGCTAATTAACCAGGTTTCTCACTGTCTGGGGATTAAAGGGTAGTGACAGTAGTGATATTAATTTCCTGAGCTTGATGGGAGATACTGTGCTTATGTATGAGTATCCTTGTTTGTTAGAATTAAACATTGAATTATTTGGCAAATGATAGATCATTTTTTTATTTTTGTAATTTTTATTTTTTATTATTATTTTACTGAGGATACATTGTGACATTTACAAAAGTTCTTACAATATAGCTTAACTGAATTCACCTTCTCCATCATTCTTGCTTATCTCTCCTCCCCCAGTTCCTGGCATAGTTTCAACATGTCTCATTTTTCCATTTGCATACATGAGTATGTAATGTTTCTACCATCTTCACCTTCCTACACCCTTTCCTTATGCCTCCTCCCTCCCACTGGAGCCAACCCCCCAGACAGGAACTGTTTTTACCTTCCTGCTCTCTGCTTTTGAAAAAAAAAGATATTTTTGTTTGTTTATTTTTTTAAGGAACTTTATTTTATTATTTTTTGTTATTGTTATACTGCGGGTACATTGTGACATTTACAAAAGTTCTTATATATATCATAGCTGAATTCACTCCCTTCATCATTATCCTTTATCCCTCCTTCCACCATTCATGAAAGAGTTTCAGGAGGTCTCATTTTTTCATTTTCATACATGATTACATAATATTTCCATGATATTCACCCCCTACCCACTTTCCTTATATTTCCCCCTTACTGCTACCAACCATAGACAGGACCTGTTTTACCTTCCTGTTCTCCACTTTTGAAAAAAGACATTATTGTTTGATGAAGATAGCTATACAGTGAGTTTTCATCATGACATTTCCATAGATATGTATCATAACTTGAATTGGTTCATCCCTTCTATTTTCTCCTTTCCACCTTAATACTCTTCTTGTGGTGATTTCAATACGTTTAAAAATTCTATGTTTATTCTTATGTCACCTGGAACTTGTCTGTGAGATTGAGAATGTTTCAAAATTAAAAGAAAATCTATAGTCATCACATATACAAAAACCAAACTAGTTTGAGAATATATTCAAAAAGAAAATCTGTTATAATAGCAAAAAAAGATAAGATGCTTAGCAAAAGCTCTTCTAGAATTGTGAAAAACCTATTAAGAATAGCTTTACAATACTTCTCAAAACAAATAAGTAGACTTGGTAAATAGAAAGATATTAAGAATTCTTGGATAGGATGGATATATACCATTAAGCCACAATCTACTATACAGACGTAATGTAATTTCAATAAAAAGACCAGCAAGGTTTCCTCCTAGTGTTACACAAGTTTAAGACAATTTCTAAGATTCATGTTGAAAACAGGCATGCAAGAATAGTAGGAAAATAAGATAGGAGGAGAAATAAGGGAGAGGATTAGCACTGTCAGATATTAAACATATCCTACAAAAGTTTCCTCAAAACAAGGTGGTGCAACATATCTGTCTTCAAATAAAGTTACAAAATGACCAGAAAAATTACCAAATGGCAGTCATAAGTCCTTTCCTATCAACATTTGTTTTAAATGGATGAAACCCTTCAGTTAAAAAGATGAATGATGAATGAATGGATTAATAATAAAACAGATTGAACTGTATGCAATCTGTAAGAGAAAACTTTACATTTTTTTTGCAGTATGGGATTTGAACTCAGGATCCACACCTTGAGCCACTCCACCAGTCCTTTTTTGTGATGGGGTTTTTTGAGAGAGGGTATCACAAAACTATTTCCCTGGGCTGGCTTCAAATTGAGATCCTCCTGAGCTCTGTCTCTTGAGTAGCTAGGAATATAGGCGTGAGTCACTGACACCTGTCCAAATTTTACCTTTAAGGACACTCAGACTGAAAGTGAAGGGAGGTGAAAAGATATCCCATGCAAAGGGAAACCAAAAGAAAGTGGTGTAGCTATAATTTATCAGACAAAATAGTCTTTTAGCAAAGACCTGTGCAGAGACAAAGAGTGTATATATACACAAAATACTATTACAGGAAAGTAGGAGAGGAGGAAAAGAAGAATCTAAAATTGTATAATGGGTAGAAAAAACCTAGGGGGAAGCTACATGACATTGGTCTTAGCCATGAGTGTTTGGATTTTATCCCAAAAGCTCAGATATAAAAAGTAAAACTAGATAAATAGGATCTCATCAAGTTAAAAAACTTTTACACAGAAAAGGAAACAACGGAGTGAAGAAACAGTGTATGAATTGGGACAAAATGTTTGAAAGCTACATTTGATAAGGATAATATGCACAATCTCTTGAACTTAAACACCTAGTAACAAGAATATGAACAACTCTTTTAAAAATGAGCCAAGGGTTTTCTTAAAAGAAGACACAGCTGGGCACTGTGGCTCACACCTGCTACTTGAGAGGCAAAGGTAGAAAGGATCATGGTTTGAGGCCAGCTAGGGCAAAATAATGAGGCTCCAACTCAACCAATAAGCCTGGCATGGTGGCATGTGCCTGTGGTCTTGCCTACAAGGAGAATCATAGTGTGAGGCTAGCCCCAGGGCAAAAATGCAAAACCTCATCTGAAAAATAACTAAAGTCAAAAGTGCTGGGGGTGTGGCTCAAGGGACAGAGCTCCTGCCTAGCAAATATGAGGCTCTGAGTTCAAACAGCTGTACCACAAGAAAGAAGAGACAACCACATCACTAATCATCAGAAATATGAGACTAAAACCACAGTGAGATATCACCTTCCACCAGCTGAATGCTTATTATCAAAAAGATGAAAGATAGCAACTGTTAGTGGCAATTTAGAGAAGAAGGAACCCTTGTACACTGTTGGTGGGAATTGAAATTGATATACTCATGGAAAACTGAATGAAGTTCCTTTGAAAAACTAAAAACAGGACTAACATATAGGCCAGTAATCCCACTTCTGGGTAAATACTCAAAGTATTTAATATCAGAATGATGAATAGGTAACTAGACTCCCATGTTCCTTTAGCACTATTCATCCTAGCCAGGTAACAGCCTGGGTCTATCAATGAAAGGTGGATAAAGAAAATGTTGCATGTTGTCATATTGTAACACAATTCACATGTAAAAAATGAATTTCTGTCACTGGGAACAACATGGATCAACCTGGAGTATATTATGCTAAGCAAAACCAGCCTGGCACAGATGGACACTACTGCACAATTTCTCATACAATCTAAACTATTGAACCTGTAGATGCAGAGAGTAGAATAATGGTTTCCAAGACTGGAGAGTTAGGGAGAACTGGGAAATGTTGATCAAAGTGTACAAAACTTCAGTTAGACAGGAGGAATACGTTTTCAGAGATCGAATGCATCATAGCATGCTGACTATAATTTATAATACATTGTCTATTTGAAAATTGCTAAGAGAATAAATTTCAAATGTTCTTATTACAAAAATGAGGTGATTAATTAGCTTAATCATTCAACATTGCAAGCATACCTCAGGTTATGTTGTACACCATAAATATATGCAATTAAAGAACTTTCAAATAATTTAAAGCTGTCATTTGATAGGGGAATTCGCTTTTTAAAATGTTCATGACACTCAGTAACTGCTCAATGAGTATGTGTTTCCTGAGTGATGAAAAAGTTGTGTTTTCTGCTCTTTTGAACTTGAAACACTGATATCACCTTCGTGAGCAGCAATGAGTTTTAGACAAGAGTCCAGCAGTGGCTAGAAGAGACAGGCTGAAGGGATCAGGCCCTGAAGACCAGGTGGCCATGGACCCTGAGTGTATTGGAGGGCACTAAGCTCAATGTGGGGAGTTGTCCTGTCCTGACAAGTGAAAGATGGGGTCCAGTGGACAGAAACCCTGCCGGCATCATCCTCCATGGGTCCTGCATGGTAGCAGCACTGGCCTGGTCCTCAGAGGTCATTCTCTCCCAGAGCTTGAGCAGGGCAGGCACTCCACTGGTGGGCCCCTGATGGAACCACACAAAGCAGTGGGTGGCGTAGGTTGGGCGATAAAAGAAAGGGACCTGCCCAGATCAACATAGTCTAGATAAGACAGGTGTTGGCAGATTTTGAGAACTCTGAACAGGGATGGAGCAGGAGGGAGCTTGGGAGGCTGGAGGCCAAGATTGGCCCTGATTTCAGAGGAGGACAGGAAAAGGAACTAATTCCCGATGTGAATGAGGAGCTATTCAAGGAATCTCCATCCCACTCTTCCTCTTTACTACAAGGAAATGTCCCACTTAGGAAGGCCCTTCCCCTGCCCAGTGTGGTGGGGCTATGTCCCCAAGCAGTGACCTCAGCTATGTCTGCTTGGCCACTACGATCAATGGTGTTATTCCTTCCCTCTGCTACATTACACAGAGAAGGCAAGAAATCCACCCTGAGCACCAGGACAAGAGTCATCCAAGTTTCTCTTGATGATACTCAGCTTCAGTCCCGTCAGAAGGGCAGGCCCTGGAGAGACCAGAACGGACAAGGAGGAGCTGGGTAATAGCTTTTAATAGGGCTTTGAGGAGGTGGGGAGCAGAGAAGGACATGGGCAACACAGAAAACAGCAGAATTGTATCAATGGTCTGCCTAGCACAGAATTGGTCCCCATGAATAAAATCAAGAAATAAATAATAATCAAGAAACCAGTGTTCTCAGAAGCTAATGGATCTTTATTCAGTTTTTGGCACCTCCCATCTTCCCTGGACCTACTTCCAGGAAAGATAGTGAAAGAGGGTGTTAAGTCTGCCTCCTGTAGTTAGCGGTGGTTTATGGTTTTCTTTATCCATTTTAGGAAATGTGAGACCTTGGTGAAGACTCATGGAGCTGTCCCATCATTGTGTCCATAATCGACAATGCCCTGGGCTACATTGTTGCACACCAGTGGGCCTCCGGAATCCCCCTGTGAATAGAGAGAGAGAGGAAGAATGAGCCATTGCTCCACCTGGCCCTGTCCTCCATGCTATCTTTTGCCCTTTCTAAGAGAAGGATGACTTGAACAACCTTCTTGGGGGAGAGCAGAAGACAGAGCCACCTGGGGATCTGCAGCTGCCCTGCTCTGTCCACTGTGTACATTGTTACTGGTTCACCTCACCCATGAGACCAGACTCTGTCTTTTCTCCAGGTTCTGGGATTCCCTCCTCTATAAAGGTGTGTGGCACAATTTCTTCCAGAATATGGAGACAGGTTAGTGGGGCTGATATCGAACACGGAGAATGATCCCAGGGATAAGGGTAGGTGCTATGTCTGAAGAGCCACCTGGCTATAATTTCTGCACACTAAACAAGCATCTGAGGTCGGGTTGCATTTTACAGACCTGTGGTTCTATGGAATGGTAATCAACATAGACCCCTTGGCAAGTGACAGGGGTCCTAGTTTTTTCCTACTCCAGCTAGTCTGAGGGAGACTCACAGCTTTGTGGGCAAAAGAGTCCTCTGCTGCTTGGTCTCCAGGTTTTCTATTTTCCCAAAACCCTTTCCACTGAGCCAAAAGAGGCAGATGCTCAGTCTCAACTGAAAGGAGGCACGTCTTATCTTTGGGTCTCCCACGCACATCTGAGAAGAACTGTTGTAATTTCATAAGTGGGTCTTGCACACCTGGTCCTCCATCACTTTCAGCAACACCTCCCATAGTTCATCTGAAGGTTTGCCTGTTGGGGCCATCCACCCCCAGCCGGCCACACTGCACACTGTCCCTGGCTTCACCTGGGAATTGCCTCTGGACAGCCGGAGGAACTGCACAGCTGGAGTCAGCTTGACCTTTCTCTCCAGCTAACAGGAAAAGATTGAGAGAGTTGAGTTCAGCCAATGGCCTCTGAGCCTGGACATCTGTGTTAGTCAGGATGGAAAAGAGGGAAGAGCAAGGTCCCAGAGGGAGTGGCAGACCCTGCACCAAAGACAGCAAGGGCAGCAGGAAGTTGTGCTTTACCTGCAATAACATGATGTCGTTTGTAAAGTCTGGGTGGGAGATGGCTCTTTAAACAGGGATGACCTCCTGAGTCTTCTCCTGTTCTTGATGGTGTGGGAGCCCAGGGTGACATTTATTGACCTGCACTGAAAGCAGAGTGTGTTTGGGGAGGGAAGTGGGGAGTTAGAGGGGACACAGCTCAGGAAGTGTGAAGAGCAGGATACAGCCTGGTGAGGTTGGGCTACAAGTGAAGGAAAATTGAGGGGACAGGAGTTGACTGTACCCTCTGCTTTTTAGCTATTGAGGTAAAATTCTGGAACCATCAGGGACTATGTCAGAGGTTCTCTGGGGTCAGTTACTCCCACGGAAACATGAAATTGCTTTAGTTTTCATCACAATGCCAATCTAATCTAAATAAAATTACAGCCTCCTTAACCACTCAGCAATGCCTGTGGGACCAGTGTGCCTATCTTCCCAAGGAGGCTTGGCTGGTCCTCTCTCTTATCCTGCACATATGTTCCTAGAAGCCCAGGTTGCTCCTTGGGAAGAAACTGGTGTCTCTGTGAAGTGTTTGCAGGAGGTTGTGGGCTGTCTCCTTCTCCTTACCTCTGTAAACAGTGAGCAGCTGTCATCACAAAGTCCTCTTGTATCAGGAAGCCACCACACATCCTCGCAGAACCATTATCCATAGTCCGAATATAGGCCATGTAGGGTCAGGAGTGGGGCTTGGCCTTATGTCCCCCGATGATCTCCCTTGAAAGAAAAGTCTGTTGGCTTGTGTGCACCCATGGGGTGCACCAGTTGGGTTCTGCTTGGTGGCACAGACCTACTGGGAGTCTGGGAACTTTGAATAGCATGGAACTGGGAGAGGGTCAGGGAAGAGGACTCAATTTCCCCCTCTGGAAAATGAGAGAAAAGCAGGTCTTGGTTTATAAATATTTCTTTCATGCATTGTTGGAGGTGAGCATAGCTCTCTGTGGACAATGAATTCCCCAAGACTCCTCATAATTCCTCTGCTGACTTTTGTGTCTCTAGTGAGTTTCTAAGACCCTCCTGAGTTCTAGGATGGTGCTACATTTTAGCTATCAGGACTTCAATTTAAATATAGATTTTGTTACATCCTGTTTCCTGAGGCCTGACATGTAGTAGGCACCCAGTCAATGTTCAGTGGCTTCATGGGGAATGACTTCAGTTAGTCTCTCTTTGAGGGTTGATAGGACTGTGTTAGTGGGATTCTGGAAAACAAGACATTAGGGCCTGCCACAAAAGCTTCTACTTGAAAACATGTGATCTCCCAAATGCCTGGGAAGAACAGGGTTGGAGAGAGGAGCCAAGTGGGTTGGGACTAGGCAGAGGCACAAGCAGTGTCCTGAGGACAGTGATCCACCAATTCTGGGGTCGTTGAGCTCTGGAGTTGTCTGCTAAGCCATAGGTGAGGGGAACACATGTCTCATCCCAGACACAGAGTCAGACCCAGTTTGCCCTCTCCAGTAATTCAATATTTTCTCTCTTCCAGTTCCCATCACCTACTGTGTCCTTCAGGGAAAGCCCAGTTTTGAGATGAGAAGGGTGAGGGTTGGGGGGTGTATCCACTGTCTCTTCTAGAGTCTCTGTCCTCCTATTCCTGCTGACAACGTATCCAGTATCACATTTAGATAGATGGTTAGGGGTGTACAGCAGGGACAGGAGATCTGCGCTGGCTAAGGGATGGGATTGGGCCTCTGAGGGTGGAGTGCTCACTCACCTGCCTTTGCCATGGGTGGCAGAAAGAAGGCCAACAGGAGCAGAAGCAGCTGCATCTTCCCAGGAAGGCTGCTTAGGTCTTCTGGAGCCTTGTTCTTGCTCTCTTTTAGCCCCACTGGAGGAAGGAGGGGAGTGGGCTCAGTGACCGCAGTTTTCCTTTGGTTTTATGTTGAGTCATCATAGAAGGCTTTCGATGAAATCTACCCACCTGCACTGCCTTTGCCACATGACGTCTTCTGTGTAGTTTTGTGAGACTCATGCAGTGACCACCTCAGTACCCACAGCTGATGACTCAGAGAGAACCACATGTCCCAGCTCTGACAGGAACACAAGGGTATGACGTGTGCTCTGTGGGACATGGTATTGACCAGTAGAGGTCCTGGATCTCCAGAAACTTGAGTTTTCAATGATAGATATCAGAGTCTTCCATGCCATGCTGCTAAGTCCATCAGGATAGTTTCTGTAACAGAAGTAGAAATGCGATGTCTTGTACTAGGACCAAGCACATTGGAGGTGTGTTTCCTTCTATTAGAGAGCTGACCATTTGGTGTGGAGAAAGAAAAACCAGTTACCAGAGTTCATGTTAGGGAGGGTCATGGTGCAGAGATGTGCAAAGCAGTAACAAAGCATGATCTTCATCTACTAAACCTGCCTGGCAACCCATTTATCACCACAGCTTCCTTTCAAGGGAATTTTATACATCTCTTATTTAACTACAAGTGTCCAGTATGATAGAGTCCACTTCTCTTTTCAGTGTTGTTAACAAAAGTCCTACACTTGACATTTATTGGTCTCAATTAATGAACTGCTGTTGGCCCTAGGAGTTGAATCTACAGATTGCCTTAAACTAGGTCACACACACTTCTTTGGAAATGCCAGTGTCTTGCCTTGCACAAACCCCTTGAACTAAGGATGGGAAATGGCTGTTTTCCCAAAGCACAGTCATGTCACTAAATTGCTGATACTATTTGACATGAGAAAGTATGCCAGGCAGCCAAAGCTCAACAATTGTCCTTTCAGCATTCTTATGTCCTGTCCAGAGAGCCACATTTCTGACAGCAGGCTCAGCACACTAAACATTGCTTGATGCTCCTTCTATAATGGAAGTGAAAGATTTATTCTAAACAATCTCCGCTTACAAAAGAACAACTAAATACACTTGCCCATTTAAAGCACGGGTTTTCCTCCCTAGCCCTGTACCATTGAAAATCCATGTATAATTTTTAAGTCCTCCAGAACTTAAATATGAATAGCTTGCTGTTGACCAAAAGACTTACCTATGCCACAAACCATTGATAGCTTATGTTATACACATTGCATATGGTAAAATACACAAGCACTGAGAGAAACTTTATATTGCTATATGCAACTTACTGCCGAGAGAAATGGGCCACATGGAAACCATCAGTGACACGGAATTTTAAGCAGATGCTTGCAACACTTGAGCTCACTGCAAAAGCAAGAAGAGAGGGCTATGAAATTATTACAGTGGTATAGGACGTACTACAGTTAATTTATGCAGCTATGATTTAATACTAAGCATAGGATTATGACCCATTTTTAAAAATTGAGGTAAAATTTACATAACATACCTTTAACTGTTACAAAGTGCATAATTTGGTGGCATTCAGTGCATTCAAAATGTGCAATCACACTGTGGGTGGTAGTGCCTGCCTGTAATCCCAGCACTCAGGAATTCGTGGTGGGAGGATCCTGAGTTTGAGGCTAGCCTGGGCTACATAGTGAGAGCCTGTCTCAAAAATTAAAGAAAAGTACAACCACTACCTCTCTGTAATTCAAAAAATTTCAGCTCCCCAGAACACAGTGTAACTATTAAATTGTATGGACAATAAGATCACAAATCATCTCCATATATGCAGAAAAACCATTGAAAAAATTCAACATCTTTCTTGATAAAATCTTTGAAGAAACTAGGAATATAAGGATCGTGACTCAGCGTAATAAAAGCTACATATGATGGACTTTTACCCAGCATTACACTGAATGTGGAAAAGCTGTAAGCATTTAAGTTTCAGGAGCAAGAAAAGAGTGTTCATTCTCACCACTCTTATTCAATGTAGTACTTGAAATCTTAGCCAGAGCAATAAGGCAAAGGAAAGAAGCAAAAGGAATACAAATAGGAAAGGAAGAAGTCAAAATTTCCTTGTTTACATGTGATATCATTCTGTACTTAATAGACCCTAAAGACTCCATCAGATGACTCTTAGATTCCATAAACAGTTTTAGTAAAGTAGCATGAGACAAAATCAATATACAAAAGTCAGTGGCAAATTCAACTATGGTATGTTGTAAGAACTTTTGTAACTATCACAATGTACCCCAGTACAACAATAATAAAAAAAGAGAAAAAACAAAAAAATCAGTACCTTTTCTATGCACTGATAATAAACAGGCTGAAAAAGAATTCAAGAAAACAAACAAACAATAGCCTAAACACCTTGGCACAAGTTTAATCAAATATATTGAAGAACTCTACAGTGAAAGCTATGCAACACTAAAGAAAGTACTTAAAGAAGACACCAGGAGATGGTAAGACATCCCTTATTCATGAATCAGGAGAATTAACATTGTCCATATTACCAGAAGTCATTGATGATTAAATGCAATTCTCATCAAAATTTCAATCAAAGTTTTCACAGAAGTGGGGAAGCAACCCCCAAATTAATGCAGAAACCTAAAAGACCCTGAATAGCCAAAGCAATCCTGGGTAAAAAGAGCTATGCTGGAAGTATCACAGTATCTGACTTAAAACCACATGACAGAGCCATAACAATTAAAGCAGCATGATAGAAGCACACAAAAAGAGATGCATAGGTCAAATGAATAGAAAAGAAGACCCAGAAATAAAGTCACACAGCTACACCATCTAATTCTTCACAAAGGTGCCAAAAAAATCAGTGGAGAAAACAGTTTGTTTAACAAGTGGAGCTGGGAAAATTGGATATCAGCAAGTAGAAGACTGAAACATAACCCAGTTTCTCACCCTGTAAAAAAATCAACTCAAAGGGGATCAAAGACCTTCATGTAAGAAACTTTGAAACTACTAGAGGGAAGCATGGGGGAAATCCTTCAAGATAAAGGCATAGGCAATGACTTTTTGAATTCTGAATAGGATTCCAGTAGCTCATGAAATAATACTATTGATGTTGAAGAGACAGCTTACAGAAGGGGAGAAAATCTTTGCCAGCTATTCATTGGACAGGGATTAATATTCAGAATATATAAAGAACTAAAAAAAATGAAACACCAAAAAGAACAGATAGTCCTATCAATAAAAGGGAAAAAGACTTGAACAGGCAGTTCTCAAATGAAGAAATACAAATGGTCAGTAAGGATGGGAAAAATGTTCAACATTTTTTGCCTCAAGGGAAATGCAAAAAAAACTACGTTCAGATTCTATTTCACCCCCTCAAGAAAAAAAAAAACAAGAAATGTTGGTGATGATGTGAGGAAAAAGGAGCCCTTTTATGTTGTTGGTGGGATGTAAATTAGTGCAGCCACAATGGAAATTAGCATGAAGAGTCCTCATAAAATCAAAATTGGAACTACCATATGATCCTACTATACCACTTCTGGATATAAACCCCAAAGGATCAAACTCCACTTAATACAGAGATACATGCACACCCACTATTCACAATAACCAAGCCTGGAATCAACCTAGGTGCCCATCAGTACATGAATGGATAAATAAAATGTGATTTATATACACAAAAGAGATTTATTCAGTTATAACAAAGAAGAAATTCACATAATTTGCAGGAAAGTGGCGGAACCTTGAGAAAATCTTATCAAGCCAAACAAGCTGTTGTCACCAGTACAAGTATTGCATATGTTCCCTCATGTGTAAAGTTAGGAGGGCAGGAAAAGGACAGGAATGTAAAAGAGGGAGTTAGGAATATGTAGAGGAGAAGGGGAATGAAAAATGTAACATAATTATGAATCCATTCCAAGTATATTTATTTATGTATTAAGATGTAAAAATATAACTATTTTTTCTCAATCAATATATACTAATAAAAATTGACAAAATAAAAGTAGACACAGGCAACCTTATGGAAATGAAAAGGATTATTAAATAATACTATCAACATTTGTACAACTAATTTGATAATCTAAATGAAATGAGCAAATTCCTAGAAACATAAAAATTACCAAACTGAGTCAAGAACAAATAGAAAAAGGAGCAGACCTATACATTAAAGAGATTGAAACAGCAATCAAAAATCCCCCAATAATGATGATCTTGGGTTAGATAGCTTCACCAGTAAGAATTAGCATCAAACACTTCTTTTAAAGAGACGAGGAGGGATGACTTCCTAACACATTCTATAAGGCCAGCAATTAGTTGATTCAAAAGCCAGATAATGACATCAAAAGAAAAGAAAACAAAAGACCCACATTTTTTACAAATATAAATGTAAAAATTCTAGCAAAATTCAAATCAAATATGACAGTGTAATGAAAGGATTATACCCCTATGACTTAAGTGATATTCATCCCAGGAATAAAGGGGTTGACCCAACATAAGGGAAAAAACCTAAAATGTGCCATATTAATAGAATGAAGGGGCAAAACCATATGATCGTGTCAATAGATGCAAAAACACCATTTGACAAAATTCAAAATGTTAAAAAACTGAGCATACTAGGAATAGAAGAGAAATCCCTTAATATCATAAAGGATGTTTACCAAAACCCTAAAAGCTATCATGAAACACAGTGCTGGGAGCCTGAATGTTCTTCCTTACCTCTAACATGAGGAACTAAATTAGGATGTCTGCTTTCATTGAATGTCTACTGCTATTCAACCTTGTACTAGAATCCCTAGATAAGCAATTAGGCAAAACAGTGAAATAAAGGGCAAACTAGAAATGAATTATAGATGATGTGATAAATAAAATCCCAGGGAATCCAAACAAAAACCTACTGGACCTAATAAATGAATTCAGCAATTTCCAGAATACAAGAAATGTATTTCTATGTACCAGCAATGAATGATCCAAAAAGGAAATTAAGAAGACAAGTCCATTTCTGAGATCACAGAAAAGAAGCAAATATGTAGGACTAAATTGAACCAAGGAAATGAAAGAAATTTGCACTGAAAACTGAAAAAAATGTTGAAATAAATGAAAGAATCCTCAACTAACTGGAAAGGCGGTCCATACTCCTTGATTGGGGGACCTCATAATGTTAAACGGCAGGAGTTTCCAGATGGTCTACAGTTTCACCATAACCACTGCCAAAATGTCAATGGCCTTTCTCTGCTGAAATGGAAAAGTCAATTCTAAAATTTGCATGGAATTTTAAGGGGATCTAAAGAAAAAAAATTGAAACAGAAAAAGTTGGAAATCTTGTTCTTAATTTCAAAATTCACTAAAATGACAGTAATGAAAAGAATGTGGTACTGACATAAGGATAGATATATGGACCAATAAAATAGAGTTCAGAGTCCAGAGTCCAGAAATAAATCCAATACTTATGGCCAGTTGATATGCAATCCCATTTGTCAATTTTAGTTATTATTTCCTGAGTTACTGGAATTCTATCCAGAAAGTCATTTTCTACGCCTACATCTTGAAGTACCCTATATTTTCCCCTAGTAGTTTCAACGTTTCAGGTCTTATAGTAAGATCTTTGATCTGTCTTGACTTGATTTTTGTACAGTGTGACAAGTTTCAGTCTTCCACTTGTGAATATTCAGTTTTCCCAGCACCATTTGATAAAAAACCTGTCTTTTCTGCAATGTATGGTTTTTTTTGTCCTTGCTTCTATGTATGTGCTCTGTTACATGTATTGATTTTCATATGAGCTACCCTTTTCTTCTGGAATGAAACTAACTTGATCATAATGTATGATGTATGTGTTGTTGAATTTGGTTTGAAAGTTATTTTATTGGCAATTTTTTCCATCTATGTTCATCAAAGAGATTGGCCTAAGTTTTCTTTTCTTATGTGTGCCCTTACCGTCAAAAGCATTTTTGAAATCATTCCTTTCCTTTCTATACTATGGGACAACTTGAGGTGTTTTTGTGTTAGTTCTTTAACTATCTGGTTGAATTCAGTAATTCTGTGTGGTCTTGGAATTTTCTTTATTGGGAGATTATTTATTACTATTCAATCTCATTGCTTAATGTATACTGACTTAATTTTTTCTAATATCCTCTTGGTTCAGTTTTGGTAGGTCACATGTATCTAGAAATTAATACATTTTTCCAGATTTTCTGATTTATCGGAGTATAAGTTTTCAAGATATTCCCTATTGATCCTATGGATTTCAATGATCTCTTTTATAATATCCCCTTTTTTGTCTCTCATTTTATTGATTTGGGTCTTCTCCCTGGTTTTTGGTTAGTTTGGTAAGAGTTTGTCAATCTTGTTTATCTTTTCAAAGATCCAGTTCTTTGTTTCATTGATCCTTTGTATTGTTCTTTCATTTCCATTCATTAGTTTCAACTCAGATCTTTATATTCTTTCCTTCTAATGATTTTTGGTTTGGCTTGCACTTGCTTTTCCAAAGCCTGTGGTGCATCCTTAGGTTATTTACTTGAGGTCTTTGATTTTTAAGTGTCAGAACTCATAAGTATAAAATACCTGTGAGAACTGCTTTTTCTGTGTCCCACAGAATCAAATAAGTTTTCATTTAATTCTAGGTAGTTTTTAATCTCTCCCTCTCTCTCTCTTTCATCTCTATAATTTCCTTCCATTTTCTGGCTTGAGTTATTTCATCTTCTTTCTCCAGTTCTTTAAGTGTAAAGTTGTGTTGTTTACTTGAGATCATTCTTTCTTTTGTAGTTCTAGATTTCCCTCTGAGTACTGATTTTGCCGTATTCCATTAATTTTCTTACAATATGTTTTCGTTTTCATTCATCTTGAAGAATTTTGTAATTTTCCATGTGATTTCTCTTTGACCTATTGGTTATTTAAATGTTTTGTTAAATTTCTATGCAGTCCCATGTTTGTGAATTTTTATTTTACTATGTTATTGATTTATAGCTTTATTCCATTGAGTTTGGAGAATGCAATTTGTATTTGTATTATATCAGTCTTTTTGACCATACTGAAAATCGTTTCATGTTTTAACATATAGTCTATCCTGGACAATGTTTCATATGTACCTGATAGAATGTGCTTTCTAGTGCTGTCAGTGTTCTCTGTGTGTCTCTCATGTCTAGTTGATTTGGTGCTACCTAAGTCCTCCATTTCCTTACTGATCTTCTGTATAGATGGTTTACACAGTATTAAAGTGAGGTATTGTCACTTCCAACTATTTTTGTAGAACTGTCAATTCCTTTTACCTATTCTGCCAGTGTTTGCTTCATCTTTCTGGAGCTCTGATGTTTGGTGCATACACAGTTGTAATTTTATCACATACACACACACACACACACACACATACACACACACACATACACACAGAGAGAGAGACACACACAAACACAGAGACACACACACACAGCCCTCTTGATATATTGACCTTTATGTCAATATAGAGTATCCTATACTTCTTTTAATATTATTTCACTTGGAGTCTATTTTGTCTGATATTAATATATCCATCCCAGTGCTCTTTTGATTACTATATGCATGGAATATCTTTCTCTAATCTTTTATTTTCACCCTATTTACAGAGTGAGGTCTATGTAAATCTGTTGAAGCAGAATACAGTTGGATCATACTATCAATCCATTCTTCCAATCTCTGACTTTAATTGATGAGTTTAATCCATTTACATTTAAAGTGATTACTGATAATGAGGGACTTAACTCTGTCATTTTGCTCCTTAATTTTTCTAGTACTGTCTTCTTTTGGTTTTGATTTTTTTCTGGTGTACTATTTTGAATTGTGCTTCATTTTCTTTTCCATATGTCTTTAAAGTTAATTTCTTAATGGTTACTATCCTAAATGACATGGTTACAGCCTAACTTTATGTCAACTTAATTTAAATTAATGTCAGTTCCTATCCAACTCCATCCCCCCCTCCTTAAGTTGTTATTGTCACAAGTTGTAGAAATGCATTGCATGCTGATCAATTAATTCAGTTTTTCTAATTATCTTATAATTATAAAATAATTTCTAAATTATTGCTTTATGCATTATTCTTTAAAATAATATAGGAAACAAAAAGAGCAGTTGCACACACATATAAATATAAATACATAAAAATACTAGCACCTGCATTTATCTATGCAGTTCTCTTATTGGAAATCTTTATTTCCTCATTAACCTCATGTTACCATTTAGCATATTTTTGTTTCAATATACTGAACTGCCATAGTCTGGTCCCTTAGATTAAATGCAATTCCCATCCAAATTTCAATGACAGTTTTCACAGAAGTGGAAAAGCAACTCCAAAATTAATAAGGAAACCCAAAAGACCCTGAATAGAAAAAGCAATCATGGGTAAAAAGAGCTATGCTGGAAGTATCACAGTATCTGACTTCAAACCACATGACAGAGTCATAACAGTTAAAGCAGCATGATAGAAGCACACAAAAAGAGATACATAGGACAAATAAATAGAAAAGAAGACCCAGAAATAAAGTCATACAGCTACACCATCTAATTCTTCACAAAGGTGCCAAAAACATCAATGGAGAAAAGAGAGTTTGTTTAACAAGTGGTATTGGGAAAACTGGATATGAGCAAATAGAAGATTGAAACATAACCCAATTTCTCACTCTGTATAAAAATCAACTCAAAGGGGATCAAAGACCTTCATGTAAGAAACTTTGAAACTACTAGAGGGAAGCATGGGGGAAATCTTTCAAGATAAAGGCATAGGCAATGACTTTTTGAATTCTGAAGAGGATTCCAGTAGCTAATGAAATAATACTATTGATTTGAAGAGACAGCTTACAGAAGGGGAGAAAATTTGCCAGCTGTTAATTGGACAGGGATTCATATTCAGAATATAAAAAGAACTAAAAATGTGAAACACCAAAAAGAACATTTATGCCAATCAATAAATGGGAAAAGAACTGAACAGGCAGTTCTCAAATGAAGAAATACAAATCGTCAATAAGGGCATGAAAAATGTTCAACATTTTTAGCCTCAAGGGAAAAGCAAATAAAAACTACATTCGGATTCTATTTCACCCCCTCAAGATAACAAAAAACAAGAAATGTTGGTGAGGATGTGAGGAAAAAGGAGCCCTTTTATGTTGTTGGTGGAATGTAAATTAGTGCAGTCACAATGGAAATTAGTATGGAGAGTCCTCAAAAAATTAAAATTGGAACTACCATATTATTCTATTATACCACCTCTTGATATAAACCCCAAAGGATCAAACTCATCTTAATATAGAGATACATGCACACCCATGTTTACTGTAGCAGTACTCACAATAGCCAAGCCATGGAATCAACCTAGGTGCCCATCAGTACATGAATGGATAAATATAATGTGATTTATACACACAAAAGAGATTTATTCACTTATAAGAAAAAAAAATTCACATAATTTGCAGCAAAGTGGCAGAAACTTGAGAGAATCTTATCAAGCCAAACAACCTGTTGTTACCAGGACAAGTATTGCATGTGTTCCCTATTATAAAGGTTGAGGGCTGGAAAAGGACAAGAACGTAAAAGAGGGACTGTTAGGAGTATGTAGAGGAGAAGAGGGGTGAAAAATGTATTAGAGTTACGAATCCATTCCAAGTATATTTATATATGTATTGAGATGTAATGAATGTAACTATTTTTGCTCAATTAATATATACTAATAAAAATTGACAAAAGAAAAACAGACACAGACAACCTTAGGGTAATGAAAAGGATTATTAAATAATACTATCAACATTTGTGCAGCTAATTTGATAATCCAAATGAAATGAGCAAATTCCTAGAAACATAAAAATTTCCAAACTGAGTCAAGAACAAATAGAAAAAGGAGCAGACCTATACATTAGAGAGATTGAAACAGTAATCAAATATCTCCTAATAATGATGATCTTAGGATCAGATAGCTTCACCAGGAAGAATTAACATCAAACACTTCTTAAAAAAGAAGAAGAGGGATGACTTCCTAACACATTCTACGAGGCCAGAAATTATTTGATTCAAAAGTCAGATAATGACATCAAAAGAAAAGAAAATACAGACCAACATTTTTTATAAATATAAGTGTAAAAATTCTAGCAAAATTCAATCAAATCAAATATGACAGTGTAATGAAAGGATTATACCCCTACGACTTAAGTGATATTCATCCCAGGAATAAAGGGGGTCACCCAACATAAGGGAAAAAACATAATGGGCCATATTAATAGAATGAAGGGGCAAAACCATATGATCATGTCAATAGATGCAAAAACACCATTTGACAAAATTCAAAGTGTTTAAAAACTCAGCATACTAGGAATAGAAGAAATTCCTTAACATCATAAAGGATGTTTACCAAATCCCTAAAGCTACATCAAACACAATGCTGGAAGCCTGAATGTTCTTCCCTACCTCTAACATCAGGAACTAAATTAGTATATCTGCTTTCATTGAATGTCCACTGCTATTCCACCTTGTACTAGAATCCCTAGACAAGCAATTAGGCAAAATAGTGAAATAAAGGGCAAACTAGAAATGAATTATAGATGATGTGATAAATAAAATCCCAGGGAATCCAAACAAAAGCCTAGCACACCTAATAAATGAATTCAGCAATTTCCAGAATACAAGAAATGTATTTCTATGTACCAGCAATGGATGATCCAAAAAGGAAATTAAGAAGACAAGTCCATTTCTGAGATTACAGAAAAGAAGCAAATACCTAGGACTAAATTGAACCAAGGTAGTGAATGAAATTTTCCCTGCAAACTGAAAAAATGTTGAAATAAATGAAAGAATCCTCAATTAACTGGAAAGGCAGTCCATACTCCTTGATTGGGGGACCTCATAATGTTAAACGGTAGGAGTTTCCAGATGGTCTATAGGTTCATCATAACCACTGCCAAAATGTCAACGGCCTTTCTTTGTTAAAATGGAAAAGTCAATTCTAAAACTTGCATGGAATTTAAAGGGGATCAAAAGAAAAAAATTGAAATAGAAAAAGTTGGAAATCTTGTTCTTCTTAATTTAAATTCACTAAAAATGACAGTAATGAAAAGAATGTGGTGCTGACATAAGGATAGATATATGGACTAATAAAATAGAGTTCAGACTCCAGAGTCCAGAAATAAATCCAACACTTATGGACAGGTGATATTTTTTGCAGAGCTTGAACTCAGGGCCTGATGCTTGCTAGGCAAGTACTATACTACTTATGCCACAGACTCATCCTAGCCAATTGCTTTTTCATAAAAGTAGTCAAGGAAATCATGAGTATTCAGTGGAGTATGACTAACATCTTCAACGAATGGTGCTGAGAAACCTGAATCCCATATGCAAAAGAATGAGTAAACATCTCTGCCTCAGTCCAAATACAATGAATCAAAAATGGATCAGCAGCCTAAGATAATAGCTAAAGGCATAAAAGTATTAAATTTACCCTTACCACTACCCTTTCTTACCCAGGCCCCTCCTCCTGCTTCTCCTGTCCTCATTCCATAATCAGCCCCTTTACTGTCATGTTTTTTCTTAGATTCTACATGAGAGAAAGCATGTGATTCTTGTCGCTGTGGGAATGACTTATTTTGCTTAGCACAATAATCTCCAGTTCCATCCACTCTCCTGTGAATGACATGGTTTTATTCTTCTCTATGGCTGAAGAATACTATTTTGTGTAGTTATACCACAGTTTCCTTATCTATTCATCCACTGATGGATACCTCAGCTGATTTTGTGTTTGACAATATTGTGGGCTGTATGAGGGTAAGCATGGGTGTCTCTCTATTATGTTGATTTTGATTCTTTTGTGTATATACTCTGAATTGGCACACTTATTTTTAAAAATTAATATTTATATTTTAATTTTTTGAGGAGCCTCAATATTAATTTCCATAGTGGCTACACTAATTTATATTCCCCAAACAGTGTATAAGCATTCATTTTCTTCTATATCTTTTTTGTTTGTTTTTGTTGTGTTTTTTGGTGTAGTGGTGTTTGAATTCAGGGTCTTATGTTTGCTAGGCAGGCGCTCTACCCTTTTAGCCATTCCAGCCGTCCTTGATTTCTTCATGGTAGCTATTCTGACTAGAATGAGATGGAATCTCAGTGTCGTTTTTTTCTTTCCTTTCCTTTTTTTTTTGAGATAAGAGTCTCACTATGTAGCCCAGGCTGACCTCAAACTCATAATCCTTCTTCCTGCATGAAGAGTTAGGATCATTTCAATTTGCATTTCCCTGATGGCTTAAGATGTTGATGATTTTTTTCATGTACTTATTGGGCAGTTAAACTTCTTCATTGGAAAATTGTGTGTTCAGTTCATTTGCCCACTTCGTCATTGGATTATTTGTTTCCTTGGTGTTTACATTTTTGAATTCTTTACATATTCTGGATATTAATCCCTGTGCAGTGAATAGTGGGGCAAGGACTTTCTCCCCATCTATGTTCATCAAAGACATTGGTCTAAGTTTTTTTTCTTGTGTGTGTCCTTCTCAGCAAAAGCATTTTGGAAATCATTCCTTTCCTTTCTATTTTATGGGACAATATGAGGTGTATTGGTGTTAGTTCTTTACATTTCTGGTTGAATTCAGTAACTCTGTGTGGTCTTTGAGTGTCCTTTGTTGGGAGATTAATTATTACTGTTCAATCTCATTGCTTAATGTATACTTATTTTTTCTAATATCCTCTTGGTTCAGTTTTGGTAGGTCATATGTATCTAGAAATTAATACACTTTTCCAGATTTTTTATTTATTGGAGTATAAATTTTTAAGATATTCCCTAATGATCCTATGGATTTCAATGATATCTTTTATAATATCCCCTTTTTTTGTCTCTCATTTAATTGATTTGGGTCTTCTCCTTCTGTTTTTGGTTAGTTTGGTAAGAGTCTGTCAGTCTTGTTTATCTTTTCAAAGACCCAGTTCTTTGTCTCATTGATCCTTTGTATTGTTCTTTCATTTCCATTCATTAATTTCAACTCTGATCTTTATATTCTTCCCTTCTACTGATTTTTGGTTTGGCTTGCTCTTGCTTTTCCAAGGCCTGTGGTGCATCATTAGGTTATTTACTTGAGGTCTTTGATTTTTAAATGTCAGAACTCATAAGTGTAAACTTCCTGTTAGAACTACTTTTTCTTTGTCCCACATAATCAAGTTTTCATTTAATTCTAGGAAGTTTTTAATCTCTCTCATGTTTATAATTTCCTTCCATTTTTCTGGCTTGAGCTATTCCATCTTCTTTCTCCAGTTCTTTAAGTGTAAAGTTATGTTATTTACTTGAGATCATTCTTTCTTGTGTAGTTCTAGATTTCCCTCTGAGTACTGATTTTGCCATATTCCACCAATTTTCTTTCAGTATGTTTCATTTTCATTCATCCTGAAGAATTTTGTAATTTTCCCTGTGATTCCTCTTTGACCTACTGGTTATTTAAATGTTTTGTTAGATTTCCATGCATTCCCATGTTTGTGAATTTTTTTCCTATGTTATTGATATCTAGCTCTATTCCATTGTGTTTAGTGAATGGAATTTGTATTATATCAGTCTTTTGATCATATTGAAAATCATTTCATGTTTTAATATATAATCTATCCTGGACAATGTTTCATATGTGCCTGATAGAATGTGCTTTCTATTGCTGTCAGTGTTCTGTGCCTGTGACCTGCGTGGGTATGCTGCGTAAACCTGACTAAGAGCGATGGGCAATGAGAAATAAGACACACACAGACATACAGACATAAAACATTAGTCAGAAAGCTGGGATCACGTTTCCTCATAGGAAACGTGAGTGCCTACCTGGGCCAGAGTCTTTATTTTATAGGTCCGTACAAGGAAAAGACTCAGTTAAAAATTAAGCTTCAACAACTGTTTGATCTAAGGTAAAAGGAATGCGGTTTGGTGGGCTGCTTTTCCAAAGGGTATAGAAGCTTAATTACAACACATCAGTTCTGGAATCATCAAGGCACGCAGGGCACCTTATCTAAGGTGTTGATTAATCTGGCATCAGTGAGGAGTCTCCTAAGAGTTCTGGAACTTTATCTAGTTTTGCATCAGGGGGCTGGTGTGTAGACACAGCAGGTTGTATTCTTCAAGGAGTTGTGAGAACAAAGGTCAAGACACCAGGTCCTTAATGAATAGGAAAAAAGTACTTTGTAACACTGATATGCTATGCAAATGTTACTTATTGTTTTATATAGCTTAATATACCCAACAGAGAGACTTCATATTTTGGGGCCCTCATTTAAATTACTGAGCTAAATTACTTTTACTATTGGAATATTTTCCATTCCAAAGCTACCAGCTTTTAAATCTTGAATGTCCCCCCAAAGCCCATATGATAAAGACATGGGCCCCAAGCTGGTGGTATTGGAGGTACTGGAACCTTTAACAAATGGGGTTAAGTGAGAGCTGTCTTTGTGTTACCAGAGGCATGCTCTCAAGGAGACTGTAGGACCCTGGCACTTTCATCTACTGCTGTTTCTCACTTCCAGGCCATAAAGTGAGTGGCTGTATTTTACCAACTGTTATGATGGGCCTGCCATAGTCCAAAAGCAACAGGCCTACCAATCATGGACTGAAACCTCTTAAACTGTGAGCAAAAATGAACCTTTTCTCTTTATAAGTGCTCATTATCTCACACATCTGTTATAGTGACTGAAGGTCACCAACACACAGTCACTTACTGTAATAATTTGCATGTATTCAACTAGAACTATTTCTTCATTCTGATAAAGACATTGGAGGACAAAGAGGTTAAGTAACCCTCCCAAGGTTGCTCAGCTGGTAGCTGAGAGTACAAAGATTGAAATGAAGGAAAATTGCTCCCTAAGTCCTTACCCTTTAACCATGACTTTTTCCACATTCAACTAGGATAAATTCCTTATGCTTATAGCACTATGCAAATATTTACAAAATACTCATCTATATATTCAATTTAAGCCAAACAATAAAACCAATAAGCTTTCAATTAAATGTATTAATGAGCCAGGCATGGTGGTACAACCTGTGATCCCAGCTACTTGGGAGGCAGAGATCAACCAACAAGCCAGGCATGGTGACATGTACCTGTGATCCCTATGAAAGAGGCATAGGTAGGAGGATCATGGTAGAAATCTGGCTCCGGGCAAAAATGTGAGGGCCTATCTAAAATATAGCTAAAGTAAAAGGGACTGTGGGTGTGGCTCAAGTGGTAGAGTGCCTGTTGTGCAAGCACAGAACTCTGAGTTCTATCTAAGTCCTCCATTTCCTTACTGATCTTCTGTATACATGGTTTATACAGTATTAAAGTGAGGTATTGTCACTTCCAACTATTTTTATAGAACTGTCAATTCCTTTCATTTATTCTGCCAGTGCTTGGTTCATTTATCTGGAGCTCTGGTGTTTGGTGCATACACAGTTGTAATTATATCACACACACACACACACACACACACACACACACACACACACACACAAACATAAACACAGAGACACACACAGCCCTCTTGATATACTGATCTTTATGTCAATATTGAGTGTCCTATGCTTCTTTTAATATTATTTCACTTGGAGTCTATTTTGTCTGATATTAATACATCCATCCCAGTGTTCTTTTGACTACTATATGCATGGAATATCTTTCTCTAATCTTTTATTTTCACCCTATTTGCAGGGTGAGGTCTATGTAAATCTGTTGAAAGCAGAAAACAGTTGGATCATATTATCAATCCATTCTTCTAATCTCTGACTTTAATTGATGAGTTTAGTCCATTTATATTTAATGTGATTACTGATAATGAGGGACTTAACTCTATCATTTTGCTCCTCAATTTCTCCAGTACTGTCTTCTTTTGGTTTCAATTTTTTTCTGGTGTACTATTTTGAATCATGCTTCATTTTCTTTTCCATATGTTTTTAAAGTTAATTCCTTAATGGTTACTATCCTAAATGACATGGTTACATCCTAAATTTATGTCAACTTAATTTAAGTTAATGTCAGTTCCTATCCAACTCCATCCCCCTCCTTAAGTTGTTATTGTCACAAGTTGTAGAAATACATTGCATGCTAATCAATTAATTCAGTTTTTCTAATTATCTTATAATTATAAAATAATTTTAAAATTATTGCTTTATGCATTATTCTTTAAAATAATATAGGAAACAAAAGAGAAGTTGCACACACATATAAGTATAAATACATAAAAATACTAGCACCTGCATTTATCTATGTCGTTCTCTTATTGGAAATGTCTATTTCCTCATTTAATCTCATGTTACCGTTTAGCATATTTTTGATTCAATATACCGGACTGCCATAGTCTGGTTCCTTAGATTTGTTGTTTATTTGTTTAAATTCTTGGTATATTATTATTTACCAATCAAATTTGAGGACTTTTTTCCAGATATGGAATTTTTGGTTGACATTTTTAATTCCTGAACATTAAATATATCATGTAACTGCCTTTTGGTCTCCATGGTTTCTGATGAGTAATGAACTATGAATCTTTATGAGGATCATTGTCTGTGATGAGTACCTTCTCTTTTGCTGTTTTAAATATCTCTACTTTGTCTTTTAACAGTTTTATTAGTGTGCTCATTTTAAGTTTATCTTGCTTGGAGTTTTGATTGTTTTTGAATGTGTATGTTCTTGTATTTAATCGTACTTGGGAAGTTTGGGGTCATTATTTATTAAAAATAGTTTTGAACCTTTCCTCTCTTTCTAGGACTCACCTAACACATATTTGGTCCTCTAGTGTCCTAATGGTCCCTTAGGCCCTGTTTATTTTTCTTCATCCTTTTTTTTTTTTCTGCTCCTCAGATTGAGTTATGTCATTTACCCTTTAACTTCACTGATTCTGTCCTATGCCTGGTTCCTAAATGTGGTGTCAAATCCTAGCCTAGAGTCCAGAATAGCTAGGAGAGACAGGCTAAAGGGTATCAGGCTCTGAGAGACTAGGTGACCAAGGACCTTGAGCACTGGTGACTGGTGGCTGAGGGCACTGAGCTAAATGTGAGGAGTTGTCCTGCCCTGTCAAGTGAAAGATGGGGTCAAGTGCCCTGGAGAGAACCTTGCATGCATCATCCTCCAGGGCTCCTGCAAGATGGCAGCACTGGCAGGTCCTTGTGGGGTCATTCTCTGCCAGAGCATGAGCAGGGCTGGCACTCCACTTGTGGGGCCCTGATGGAACCACAGGGATCTGTGGGTGGCGTAGGTTGGGGGATAAATGAAAGGGACCTGCTCAGATCAACATGGTCTAGATAGGACAGGGGTTGAAAGATTTTGAGAACTCTGAACAGGATGGAGCAGGAGGGGTGCTTGGGAGGCTGGAGGCCAAGATTGGCCCTGATCTCAGAGGAGGACGGGAAATGCAACTAATTCCCAATGAGAATGAGGAGCTATTCAAGGAATCTCCATCCCACTCACCTCTTTACCACAAGGAACAGTCCTGCCTAGGAAGATCCTTTCCCTGTGTGGTGGGGTCTGTCCCTCAGCAGTGACCTCAGCTATGTCAGCTTGGCCACTACGATCAATGGTATTATTAACTTCTCCTCTGCTTCGTTACACAGAGGAGGTAAGAAATCCACACTGAGCACCAGGACAAGAGCCATCCAAGTTTCTCTTGATGGTACTCAGCTTCAGTCCTGTCAGAAGGGCAGGCCCTGGAGAGACCAGAACGGATAAGGAGGAGCAGGGTAATAACTTTTAATAGGGTTTTGAAGAGGTGGGGACGAGAGAAGAAAATGGGGAACGCAGAAAACAGCAGAATTGTGTCATTGGTCTGCCTAGCACAGAGTTGGTCCCCATGAATAAAAATCAAGGAATAAGCAATAAACAAGAAATCAGTCTTCAGAGAGCTATGGATGTTTATTCAGCTGTGGGCACTTCCCATCTTCCCAGGACCTAGTTCCAGGAAAGATGGTTATAGAGGGTGTTAAGTCTGCCTCCTGTAGTTAGCGGTGGTTTATGGTTTTCTTTATCCATTTTAGGAAATGTGAGACCTTGGTGAAGACTCATGGAGCTGTCCCATCGTTGTCTCCATAGGAGACAATGCCCTGGGCTACATAGTGGCACACCAGGGGGCCTCCAGAATCCCTCTGTGAATACAGAGAGAGGATGAATGAGCCATTGCTCCACCTGACACTGTCTTCCATGCTATCTTTTGCCCTCTCTCTGAGAAGGACGAATTGAACAGCCTTTTTGGGGGATATCAGAAGGCAGAGCACCCTGGGGACCCACAGCTGCCGTGCTCTGTCCACCGTGTACATTTTTACTTGTTCACCTTGCCTGTGGACCAGACTCTATCCTCTCCACCAGGTTCTGGGATTTTCTCCCCTAAAAAGGTTTGTGGTTCAATTGTTTCCAGGACAACAAGACAGGTGCGTGGGGCTGATATTGAACATGGAGAATGAACCCAGTGACAAGGGTAGGTGCTATCTCTGAAGAGCCACCTGGGTATAAAAATTTCTACACACTCAGGGAGCACAGTTTTCTTAATCCTGTCATCTGAACTCTGGTGGCATGTTGCAGACTCGTGGTTCTATGGAATGGTATTCAACAGAGACCCCATGATAAGTGGCAGGGGTCCTAGTTTTTTCCTACTCCAGCTGGTCTGAGGGAGAAATCACAGCAGGTAGACAAAAGAGTCCCATGTTGCTTGGGTCTCCAGGTTCTGTCTTTTCCCCAAAGCCTCTTTCCAGAGTCAAGAGAGGCAGACGCTCAGTCTCACCTGGAAGAAAGCACATCTTATCTTTGGGTCTCCCACACACATCTCATAAGCATTGTTGTAGAAATCTCTAAAGTAGGACTTGCACATCTGGTCTTCTGTATTGTCAGCTGTACCTCCCACAGTTTGTTTGAAGGTTTGCCTGTTGGGGCCATCTTCTTCCAGCCAGCCATACTACACACTGTCCTTGGCTTCACCTGGGAATTGCCTGTGGGCAGCCTGAGGAGCTGCACAGCTGCAGTGAGCTTGACCTTTCTTTCCGGCTGATGGGGAAGAAGCAAGAGAGTTCAGTTCAGCCAGTGGCCTTTGGGCCTGGACACCTGTGATATCCAGGATGGAAAGGAGGAAAGGGGCAGGGTCAAAGGGGCAGAGAAGTTCCTGCACCAAGGAGAGCAAGGGCAACAGGGAGGTGACCCTTATTTGCAGTAACATGATGTCCCTGCAGAAATCATTAGGATTATAGTCTCAGTGGGAGATGGCTCTTTTCACAGGGATGACCTCCTAGGTCTTCTCCTATTCTTTGATGTTGTGGGTGCCCAGGGTTAATTTATTGAGCTGCACAGAGAGCAAAGTGAGGGGACTAGAGTGACTGTATCCTCTGCCTCTGAAGGACTTCTAGGGGCTCCATACTGCTTCTAGGCAATGTCATGAAATTGCTCCAGTTGGCATTTTGACCCTTACTGCATGTTTTCACTTCCACCACTGCTTTAATTGGGCAATGTTTTCACTTTCTATGTAACTGTGCTGCTTGCTCTGACACCAAAACTTACCCATCCTAATTCATAAGCTTTCATTTTCCCAGTCCTGCTTTCTGATATGCTCTCTTGAGCTTGTGTTATCATAACCCTGGGAATTTCTGAAGGCTAAACTCCCCCTAGAGGACAGGGTCACTGTTGGGGGTCTCAGGAGTGTGGGCTGTCTGAACTTCTCACCTTCCCCAGCAATGAGCAGCTGTCAGCACAAAGTCCTCTTGCACCAGGATGCCACTGCACCTGCGCTTACTCTCCCCAATTTGAAACTGCAGAAGTGTCATGTAGGGGTGGGAGTGGTGCTTGGCCTCATCCTCCCGATGGTCTCTGAAAGAAATGTTGGGGTGCAGGGTGACTGTGACTGTGCTTGTCCTCTGCCTCCTTCTTTACACACACGGAAAAGATACAGTCTGTCTTCACAATGGTATAGCCACTGAGGATCCTGTACCACATGTCTTGCTCTCTTTCTTTTTAATGAGTCTCCCCAAACTCTCTGAATCTCCCCAGCACCATTATTGGTTTCTTTTTCTATTAATTTACCTATGAGAATATGGAGTTGGATTTTCAAAAATTCTCCTGTTCTCATGCTTGACACATTTGGGTATTCAGTTTATTTTTCTTTTTTCTGTATGAATGGATGACCTCCAATTAGCATTTGGTTGGGGCTTGGTGGTGATGGGATTGAAGACCATAGGGATAATGGAGGAGGGGACTGCCAGAGACAGAGATGCAGCTTGGGACATTGGAAAGGTGAAAATAAGAGGACAAGTGAAGTAGTCAAAGGCAAAGAGAAGTGGAGTCGAGGCAACAGAAGAGTTGGAAGCAGTCATCTTACCATCCCTGAGGTTGGATGCATGCTGGGCCTCTTTCCTCAGCAGGACTGAGGGATGGAGAACTCTGACTAATGCAAAGAGTTCTGAAATAGGTTCCAGTGAACCTCCACCCTCCACACTGCAGAATTGTGGTCTGAGTTTCCCTTTTCTGGGTTGGAGTGAGGGATTTAGTTGTTCATCCTTTGTAGCATCACATCATCTGCTTAATCTTTCTAAGGACACCCCAGTCTCCAAGTCCTGAAGTAAAGTCTGGGGAGAGGCAAGAACCTCCTAAACCTTCTGGGGAACAGCCTCCCTTGTCCTGTCCTTGTTCATCACCAGGTTGGGATTGGGGTTGGGAGCTATGGTTCAGAAAATTTCTGAGTTCAGTTTGAGGAAAATTCCTGACCAAGACTGAACAGCAAAGTCAGGAGCACAGGGGATTTTGTGAGATGGGCTCAGCCCAGGGGTCAGAAGAAAAGTCAGTAGGAACAGCAGTAACCACATCTTCCCAGGAAGATTGTCGAGGTCAGAACTGTCCAGGTGAGAGCAGACAAAGTCTTTGAAGGCAGATGAAGGAGGCGTGGGCTCAGTGATCTTACAGACAAAGCTCCTTTGGTTTTCATGGGCATCACCATACATGGTAGTTTGTAGATATTCTCTGGTTTAGGTGAAAATCACACTGCCACCACATTGACATCTTGATGCCAAGTCACAAGTTGAAAATAAGAGTAGAAACAAGAAGGTTGATGTTGTTGTGTGAAACTCTGCAGTGACTGTACTGATGCAAATTGTCTCCTTTTCTCAGCTCTTGGGTCTTTTTATAGTCTAGTAAGATCCCAACTAGTTATATGGTAGTCTAGATCTAGGGATAAGGAAGCTATGGATCCTTCCCTCAAAAAGCTGATAATTGACTGAAGTGGATGAAAATCTGTGCTTAGAGCACAAGACAGGAAGGATTAATCCAGCATGATCTTGTTTTAACTTGACTATATTCTCAATGGCTCTACTTTCAAATAACCTCATATTCACAAGTTCAGGGTGGGCTCAAATTGTGGGATTACACTAGTCAATGCAATCCAAAAATGACTTAGATTGATTTTCCACTCAAAAATCCAATCCTGAGACAAGGCTTTAGTTAGAGGCAGGTCATTTGAGTAGGTTGATGGGACTGGAGGGAAATAGAAGGAAGAATGAGACAGGGGAAGGAGAGCTAACTGAGAGTACATCACAGGGCAGTTTATTGCTGTGGGTGTCAGGAAGCTAGTACTGCTGGGAGGTTTGGCTCTTTGAGGGTCCACATAGAATGGATGTTGGTATTGTCCTTTTGCAGTTCAGGAGGCTGGGAAATTTGCCCATGGATTCCATCCCCAGTTGGATGAATTCATTTGCTCTTCTGCTTTCAGGGCTGAGCCTTTTCTTGGCCACAATAAAAGCCTCTAGTTTCAGAAAATATCTTGAATCAGAAAAGCTGAGAAATGCTTGGACACCTGGACACACAGGTGTAGCTCAGGCCATAGGTGGACAGCGTAATGTGGTGCAGGGAAAATAACATCTACACAAGTGGTGTCTCTGACCACCCTTATGCTCCAGGCCTGGATCCTGTGTCTGCAATTAGGTAGATCCTTAATCAATTTACTCAGAACTCTCCTTTTCTTTCATCATTGCCTCACCATTCTGAGGGGAGCAGTCCATTCTGTGGGGCTCCAGTCCTCCCTCTTCACTCTTTCCCACCCATCTTGTCTTTTCTGCACTTTTACCTTCTGTAATGATGGAAGGAACCCTGAACTCATTGGCTCTGAAGGAAAGTTAAAAACATATCACATTTAATTTTTCTTTCCTCTTTTTCTTTTTAGTTTTGCAGATTTATTCCTGAAAGTCCATCTTATTTGTTTGGTGAGCTTTCGTCATGATGATCCCTTACTCATCTGATGCAGGATTTTCCTGAGTATCTCAGCTTGGTGGTTTCGTGTCTGTTCCAGCAGCCCTCTTGTGCTGGCTGATGTAAATGACATCCTAAGGTAACTGATCTGGGTCACCAACAAGTTATGTCACCAGCAGTTATGTGTGGTGTGCTAGACACATTTGCTAAGCCAGTTCACTTCACATCTTTGAAGTTAGGAGCTAGGAAAATACCGCAATCCAGTTTGCCATTTTTGGTCAGGTCAAGGATCTGATTGTGGCCAGAGCTGAGATCACAGGGTCAGAAAAGCAGTTCCCCAGATCATGTGGGTGGGGAGACATTTTTTACCTAATATTTTAGATGAACCCTTACCTGTGAGCTAGGGAACATGTTAAGTAACTCACCCAATTAGTGCCAAAGTAGGGGAGAATGGGATCCTGACAAACTTGGAACTTCTCAGTATGCCATGAAGGTCACCAGAAACCATTGCCAGAGGGCAGATTACTGGTGAGCCTGGGAGCATCCTCTCCAGGGAGCTTCCTGAGCACAGCCAGGAGGCTGGACACCCACCATGGGGTGGATGTCAGATGTTCTTGAAGACCTCCAACCCTGAGGAAGAGGACAGGATGATTGCTGTCTGATGGAAAGGGTGCTGACTCAGATATTGGAAGGTCTGGTACCCATGCTGGCTCTGTGGCAGTATGATGTTGGGTCAGACATTCCAGCTTTTAATGTTAAAGGAGAATTTGTGTCTATGACACTTATTCTTTTCATACATTGTAGCAAAAAAGTCTGTTTCCTATAAATAGATGCAACACCTAAGCTGAAAATGTATGTAATAAACTTGTGACCTTTTAAAGTACATGATTGTTTTCTGTTTTCATTTTGTTCTGTCTGTTCTATGCAGAAAACAAAGTTCTTTTATTTCTGCCTCGTTGGTTTGCTTTCAGGGTCAGAACCAGAACTGTGTGCTTTCAGGTGTTCCTCCCTAATTGCCTTTTAAGAGAAAAAAGATGATGAGACAGTCTTTTGAGGATACCATGATCACCATACACACACACACACACACACACACACACACACACACACACACACACACTTCTCCTAAGTTAAAAAGCTGTGATTTGAAGGAAGATGGAAGCTTTGACTCTTGTCTGAAGTTCAGGCCTCACTATGCAGCAGTATCCGGATTGGCTGAGGTCTCCCAGGGCTGTGTCTTTGTATGTGTCTGGCTAGGCTGGCACCATACTTAGCAATCTATACAGACATTGAACATGATTTTCCTCCATTTTTCAGGTACCATGTAAACTACATAACTTGGATTGATTTTGGGTAGGGCCAAGCCTCAGCACTAACTATGATCAAATTGCAGACCAGCATAGGCTTATAGTTGCACCGAGTTAGATTTTAGGAATATGTGGCATTTTTTTGGTATCTGAGTTTGTGTGCAAAACAGACAAGTAAATCAAGATGAGCCTGCTCACATTTCCTGCCTTGCTCACCATCTTCCACCTGCCTTCCAGGAGGGAGCTCTACTAAGCACAAGCAGGTAGAGGAAGTCTTGGTTCATTTGGGATCCCATAACTTCCTATTCTAAGGTGTGCTGTGATAACACACTTGAAAGATGATTTTGATTTTTGTGGATTTCAAACCCAGATCCAAGGCCTCTGCTCTACTCCATGTTCTTTTGGCCTCTGCACCAGTGAAGATGAAGGCAGGATGGATGAAGGGCAGAATCTGGAGACACCTCAGTTGTGTCCCTGCAGTTTGAAGGATCTCATTTTTAAAAATCCATTAGGGATTTTCCAAGATGGCAGCTAGAAGGAGGAAGCAGAAAGCGTGCCTCCTAAAGTGAAATCTTGGAGACACGCTGGAGACACACCTTGCAGGCAAGGCCACCAAGAAGAGGCAAATTTTGAACACTCCACACTTCCAGCCTGTGCAGAGAATCTCCACTTCACATTAAAGGGAGAAACCAGGAGGGCCCCCAGACCACTGCCAGTCTCCCATGCTTGATGTGAATTCCCAGATGGCTTGGGAATATGCAGACCACAAGGTGAGCTAAGTGGTACATGGTACTCCCACAGACAACTGTGGGCCAAATCAACATAGGAATCTGGTCAGACCATCCCCCACAAGGTGAAAAAATAGAAACTATTAATAAACAATAAGAACAATAAAGACACATAGCAGAGAGGGTGGAGCACCCTGAGCACCAAAGAGGGGGGAGGAGAATCCCTCCCGGAAATGTAAATGAACAAGCCAGGCCTGGCTGGAGAGTCTCCGGTGAGAGGGGGGCGCGCACCCAGCAACCAGGAGCGGGAAAGCTTGTGACAGTCGCGGAGGGAGGAAAACTCCACAAGAGAGGGGGGAGACTTACCTCTCACGTGAACTGTAAATAAACACGCCAGCCTGACAAAGTGGGTGCAGTGTCACTTCCCCCAGTGTGCTTGGAAAGGGGAAAGCTTGTAGCAGTGGCATCACACACAGGAGAACTCTGAGTAAACAAGGCCTGTGGGGCCAGATGAGTGCTAAGCTCACCCCTGAGAACTGCATAAATAATGCCTCCAGCAACAGCAGGCTGACAGCAGTGGGCAGGCAAGCCACAGCTGCAGATACTATTCTCAGAACTGTCTCCAGACTCTGTTTTTTCCCTTTCTCCATACCTTTGATGAGAAAACAACCGAACTACACCTGCATGCTGAAAAACTTACTGAAACTGTATTGCATTTGAACTTGGGACACTTTGTGGGCTTTTTTTTTGGTGCAGTTTTGTTCTATTTTATGTTATCCCTTTGATGAGACAACTACAGAACAACATCTGAGGCACCATCTCCAGGATTGGAGGCAGAGGGATGAACACCAAAATTATTAAGACTGAAACTTCATTGCATTTGAACTTGGAGGGTTTTATTTTTTATTTTATTTTATTTTATTTTATTTTATATATTTTTTTTCATTTTGTTATTTTTTATTTTCATTCTTATCTTTATTCTTTTTATTTTTTATTTTCAATCCTCTCTGTCTCTCTAATGCCTTTTTAGCTTATGGTTGATTAGTACACTGACTCTCCCTGTTTATATCTTTGAAACTTTTATTGTTTTTTTCTACTTGATTATTTGTTTTTCCCTTTTCCTTTAACTTCTTTGCTTTCCATTCCCTCTAACCCTTCCATTCTAAATATCACTGGTGCTATTATTACAGCCAGAAAATACTTAATTGCACACAGTACAAGGACAACAACAACACTAAGGGCCATGATGGGAAGACAGAAAGAACAGGGAAACCAGTTTCCCAACAGCAAAAAATTTGTATAGGAACCAGAGGGAAATGAAGAAAACAGATACTCAGATCCCAACTCCAACCAAATGAAGATAAACTATGCCAAGAACCCAATGAAGCCCACAAGAATAATTTAAAAGAGGACATACTACAGGTAATCAATGAGAATTTTATAGAGATGATACTGGATAGGGTCAACAAAACTGTACAGGAGACACTCAAGAAATTCCAAGACAACAAAAATAGAGAATTTGCAAAAGCAAAAGAAGAAATAAAGGAAATCATAGAAGCACAGTATAAACACCAAAGTGAAACAAAGAACACGATTAATAAAGACATAAATGAACTCAGGATGAAAACAAACAACATTAAAGAGGAACGACCCAGGATATGGAAAACCTCAGAAAAAATAACGAAACAGAATTGCAAAACAAAACAGAATGCCAATCCAGCAGAATAGAACAAACAGAAGACAGAATCTCAGAACTTGAAGAAGAAATGGTAATTAAAGGAAAAACTGAAGAACTATTAAACAACTCAAGACCTGAGAAAAGAAAATGCAAGAAATCACCGACTCCATCAATAGACCAAACTTGAGAATCATGGGCATTGAAGAAGGAGAAGAGGTGTAAGTAAAGGGAATGCGTAATATATTCCACAAAATAATAATAGAAAATTTCCCAAAAATAGAGAAATATATTCTCATACAGATGCAAGAGGCATCCAGGACACCAAACAGACCAGATCAAAATAAAACTACCCCACGACATGTTATCAGTAAAACAACAAGTACAGAAACTAGGGAAAGAATATTGAAGGCTGTAAGAGAGAAAAAACAAAGCTAAACCCATCAAAATCACAGCAGACTTCTCAACTGAAAAATTAAAACTAGAAGAGCGTAGGGTGAGATCTTCCTAGCATTGAATGAAAATAACTTCAACCCCAGGATACTCTACCCAGCAAAACTATCATTCAAAATAGATGGAGCAATAAAAGTCTTCCATGATAAGCAGAAACTAAAACAATATGTGACCACAAAGCCACACTACAAAAGATTCCTCAAGGGATTCTGCACACAGAAAGTGAAACCCAACTTAACCATGAAAGGACAGGCAGCACCAAACTATAGGAAAAGAAAAAGAAAGAAAGTAGAGAGCAACCTCAACTTAGATACACACAATCAAACCTTCAAACAACTAAGACAACTAAATGACAAGAATCACCACTTACCTATCAGTACTAACACTTAATGTTAACAGACTTAATTCACCCATCAAAAGGCACTGCTTGATGAAATGGATTAAAAAGGAAGATCCAACAATTTATTGCTTACAGGAGAACCCATCTCACTGATAGAAATAAGCATAGGCTCAGGATGAAAGGATGGAAGAAGATTTACCAAGACAATGGCCCCCGAAAACAGGCAGGAATAGCAATACTTATCTCTGACAAAGTAGACTTCAAACCTACATTGATCAAATGAGATAAAGAAGGACATTCCATACTAATAAAAGGGGAAATAGACCAAAAGGAAATAACAATTATCAACCTATATGCACCCAGTGTCAATGCACCCAATTTCATCAAACATACCCTGAAAGACCTAAAAGCATATATTAACTCCAACACAGTGGTCGTGAGAGACTTTAACACCTCATTATCATCAATAGGTAGGTAATCCAAAGGAAAAATCAATAAAGAAATCCAAGATCTAAAATATACAATAGATCAAATGGACCTACTTGATGACTACAGAACATTTCATCCAACTTCTACACAATATACATTCTTTTCAGCAGCCCATGGAACCTTCTCAAAAATAGATCATATTCTAGGACACAAAGCAAGCCTCAGCAAATATAAGAAAATAGAAATTATACTGTGCATACTATCTGATCACTGTGCAATAAAACTAGAACTCAACAACAAAAGTAAAGACAAAAAACATGTAAACAGCTGGAAACTGAATAACTCATTACTTAATGAACAATGGGTCACTGATGAAATAAAAGAGGAAATTAAAAAGTTCCTGGAAGTCAATGAAAATGAAAACACAACCTACCGGAACCTATGGGACACAGCAAAGGCAGTCCTGAGAGGAAAGTTTATAGCCATGAGTGCATATATTAAAAAGATTGAAAGATCCCAAATCAGTGACCTTATGACACATCTCAAACTCCTAGTAAAACAAGAACAAGCAAGTCCCAAAACAAATAGGAGAGAAATAATAAAAATAAGAGCTGAAATCAGTGAAATAGAAACCAAAAACCATACAAAGAATTAATGAAACAAAAAGTTGGTTCTTTGAAAAAATAAACAAGATCAACAGACCCCTGGCAAACCTGACTAAAATGAGGAGAGAAAAAACCCAAATTAGTAGAATCAGGAATGCAAAAGGGGAGATAACAACAAATGCCATGGAAGTCCAGGAAATCATCAGAGACTACTTCAAGAACCTATATTCAAACAAATTCAAAAATCTTAAAGAAATGGACAGATTTCTAGACACATATGATCATCCAAAACTGAACCAAGAGGATATTAATCACCTGAATAGATCTACAACACAAAAAGAAATTGAAGGAGCAATCAAGAGTCTCCCCAAAAAGAAAAGTCCAGGATCTGATGGATTCTCTGCTGAATTCTATCAGACCTTTAAAGAAGAATTGATACCAACCCTCCTTAAACTGTTCCATGAAATAGAAAGGGAAGGAAAACTGCCTAACACATTTTATGAAGCCAATATTACACTTATCCCAAAACCAGGCAAAGACACCTCCAAAATGGAGAACTATAGGACAATCTCCTTAATGAACATTGATGCAAAAATCCTCAACAAAATAATGGCAAACTGAATTCAACGACACACCAAAAAGATTATTCACCACGACCAAGTAGGCTTCATTACAGGAATGCAGGGGTGGTTTAACTTATTAAAATCAATAAATGTAATAAACCACATTAACAGAAGCAAAGACAAAAACCACTTGATCATCTCAATAGATGCAGAAAAAGCCTTTGATAAGATCCCACACCATTTCATGATAAAAGCTCTAAGAAAACCAGGAATAGAAGGAAAGTACCTCAACATTATAAAAGCTATATATGACAAACCTATAGCCAGCATTATACTTAATGGAGAAAAACTGAAAACATTCCCTCTAAAATCAGGAACCAGACAAGGACGCCCACTATCTCCACTCCTATTCAACATAGTATGGGAATTCTTAGCCAGAGCAATTAGGCAAGAAGAAGGAATAAAAGGAATACAAAAAGGTAAAGAAACTGTCAAAATATCCCTATTTACAGATGACATGATCCTATACCTTAAAGACCCAAAAAACTCTACTCAGATGCTTCTAGACACCATCAACATCTATAGCAAGGTAGCAGGATATAAAATCAACACAGAAAAATCATTAACATTTCTATACACTAATAATGAACAAACTGAAAAAAGAATATATGAAAACAATTCCATTTACAATAGCCTCAAATAAAATCAAATACCTAGGTGTAAATCTAACAAAGGATGTGAACGACCTCTACAAGGAAAACTATAAACTTCTGAAGAAAGAGATTGAGGAAGACTATAGAAAATGGAGATATCTCCCATGGTCATAGATTGGTAGAATCAACATAGTAAAAATGTCTATACTCCCAAAAGTAATCTACATGTTTAATTCAAGTCCCATCAAAATTCCAAGGACATTCATTAAAAAGATTGAAAAATCTACTGTTAAATTTATATGGAAACACAAGAGGCCACGAATAGCCAAGGCAATACTCAGTCAAAAGAACAATGCTGGAGGTATCACGATACCCGACTTCAAACTATATTACAAAGCAATAACAATAAAAACAGCATGGTACTGACAAAAAAACAGACATGAAGACCAGTGGAACAGAATAGAGACCAGAAATGAAGCCACACAATTATAACCAACTTATCTTTGACAAAGGTGCTAAAAATATACGATGGAGAAAAGACAGCCTCTTCAACAAAAACTGCTGGGAAAACTGGTTAGCAGTCTGCAAAAAACTGAAACTAGATCCATGTATATCACCCTATACCAAGATTAACTCAAAATTGATCAAGGATCTTAATATCAGACCCCAAACTCTTAAGTTGATACAAGAAAGAGTAGGAAATACTCTGGAGTTAGTAGGTATAGGTAAGAACTTTCTCAATGAAACCCCAGCAGCACAGCAACTAAGAGATAGCATAGATAAATGGGACCTCATAAAACTAAAAAGCTTCTGTTCCTCAAAAGAAATGGTCTCTAAACTGAAGAGACCACACACAGAGTGGGAGAAAATATTTGCCAACTATACATCAGACAAAGGACTGATAACCAGAATATACAGGGAACTTAAAAAACTAAATTCTCCCAAAACTAATGAACCAATAAAGAAATGGGCACATGAACTAAACAGAACTTTCTCAAAAGAAGAAATTCAAATGGCCAGAAAATACATGAAAAATTGCTCACCATCTCTAGCAATAAAGGAAATGCAAATTAAAACCACGATAAGATTCCACCTCACCCCTGTTAGAATAGCCATCATCAGCAACACCACCAACAACAGGTGTTGGCGAGGATGCAGGGAAAAAGGAACCCTCTTACACTGTTGGTGGGAATGTAGACTAGTGCAACCACTCTGGAAAATAATTTGGAGGCTACTTAAAAAGCTGGACATCGATCTACCATTTGATCCAGTAATACCACTCTTTTGGATATACCCAAAAGACTGTTACTCCAGAGGCACCTGCACATCCACGTTTATTGCGGCACTATTCGCAATAGCCAAGTTATGGAAACAGCCAAGATGCCCCAGCACTGACGAATGGATTAAGAAAATGTGGTATCTATGCACAATGGAATTTTATGCAGCCATGAAGAAGAACGAAATGTTATCATTCGCTGGTAAATGGATGGAGTTGGAGAACATCATTCTGAGTGAGGTTAGCCTGGCCCAAAAGACCAAAAATCGTATGTTCTTCCTCATATGTGGACATTAGATCAAGGGCAAACACAACAAGGGGATTGGACTATGAGCACACGATAAAAGTGAGAGCACACAAGGGAGGGGTGAGGATAGGTAAGACACCTAAAAAACTAGCTAGCATTTGTTGCCCTTAACGCAGAGAAACTAAAGCAGATACCTTAAAGCAACTGAGGCCAATAGGAAAAGGGGAACAGGTACTAGAGAAAAGGTTAGATCAAAAAGAATTAACCTAGAAGGTAACACCCACGCACAGGAAATCAAAGTGAGTCAATGCCCTGTATAGCTATCGTTATCTCAACCAGCAAAACCCCTTGTTCCTTCCTATTATTGCTTATACTCTCTCTACAACAAAATTAGAAATAAGGGCAAAATAGTTTCTGCTGGGTATTGGGGGGGGAGAGGGAGGGGGCGGAGTGGGTGGTAAGGGAGGGGGTGGGGGCAGGGGGGAGAAATGAACCAAGCCTTGTATGCACATATGAATAATAAAAGAAAAATGAAAAAAAAAAGAAAGTGGAAGCTCAATCACGATGAGGAAGATGTTCATGCAAGAGGCTGGTCTGTAAGTGGAAACACAGCTCTAGTAGGGTGACAGGAGCCTCTATGGAGGGGACACTCTCGTGTAAATTGTCAGGCAGTGTGGATAAGGTGAGGCAGGCTTTGGCATGAACTTGCTGCCTGCTATGGAGGGTCAGGATAGGAAACCAGGGCTGGTAGTGATGAAAGACTTGCTATATAAATCTCTGTTGCAATGAATAAATCAAGTACATATTAAGGCTAATTAACCAGGTTTCTCACTGTCTGGGGATTAAAGGGTAGTGACAGTAGTGATATTAATTTCCTGAATTTGATGGGAGATACTATGCTTATGTACGAGTGTCCTTGTTTGTTAGAATTAAACATTGAATTATTTGGCAAATGGTAGAACATTTTTTAAATTTTTGTAATTTTTATCTTTTATTATTATTTTACTGAGGATGCATTGTGACATTTACAAAAGTTCTTACAATATATCATAACTGAATTCACCTTCTCCATCATTCTTGCTTGTCCCTTCTCCCTCAGTTCCTGGCGTAGTTTCAACATGTCTCAGTTTTCCATTTGCATACATGAGTACGTAATGTTTCTACCATCTTCACCTTCCTACACCCTTTCCTTATGCCTCCTCCCTCCCACTGGTGCCAAACACCCAGACAGGAACTGTTTTTAACTTCCTGCTCTTGGTTTTTGAAAAAAAAAAGTTTTTTTGTTCGTTTATTTTTTTAGAAGGAACTTTATACTGTGGGTACATGTGGTATTTCCAGAAGTGCTTATATATATATATCATAGCTGAATTCACTCCCTTCATCATTATCCTTTATCCTTCCTTCCACCATTCCTGAAGGAGTTTCAGCAGGTCTCATTTTTTCATTTTCATACATGAGTACACAATATTTCCACAATATTCACCCCCTACACGCTTTCCTTATATTTCCCCCTTACTGCTACCAACCATAGACAGGACCTGTTTTACCTTCTTGTTCTCCGCTTTGAAAAAAGACATTTTGTTTGTTGAAGATAGCTATACAGTGAGTTTTCATCATGAGATTTCCATAGATATGTATCATTACTTGAATTGGTTCATCCCTTCTATTTTCTCCTTTCCACCTTAATACTCTTCTTGTGGTGATTTCAATAAGTTTAAAAATTCTATGTTTGTTCTTATGTCACCTGCAACTTGTCTGTAAGATTGAGAATGTTTCAAAACTAAAAGAAAATCCATAGTCATCACATATACAAAAACCAACTAGCTTTTTTGAGAATATATTCAAAAAGAAAATCTGTTACAATAGCAAAAACAGATAAGATGCTTAGCAAAAGCTCTTCTAGAATTGTGGAAAACCTATTAAGAAAAGCTTTATAATACTTCTCAAAACAAATAAGTAGACTTGATAAATAGAAAGATATTAAGAATTCTTGGATAGGATGGATCTATACCATTAAGCCACAATCTACTATACAGACATAATGTAATATCAAGAAAAAGACCAGCAAGGTTTCCTCCTAGTGTTACACAAGTTTTAGACAATTTCTAAGATTCATGTTGAAAACAGGCATGCAAGAATAGTAGGAAAATAACTATATACAAGATAGGAGCAGAAATAAGGGAGAGGATTAGACTGTCAGATAATAAACATATCATACAAAACTTCATCCTGAAAACAAGGTGGTGCAACATATTTGTCTTCAAATAAAGTTACAAAATGACCAGAAAAAATTACCAAATGGCAGTCATAAGTTCTTTCCTATCAACATTTGCTTTAAATGGATGAAACTCTTCAGTTAAAAAGATGACGGATGAATAATAAAACAGATTGAACTGAATGCAATCTGTAAGAGACTAACTTTACATTTTTTTTTGCAGTACTGGGTTTTGAACTCTGGTTCTACACCTTGAACCATCACAGTCCTTTTTTTGTGATGGGTTTTTTTGAGATAGGGTCTCACAAAACTATTTCCCTGGGCTGGCTTCAAACTGAGATCCTCCTGATCTCTGCCTCCTGAGTAGCTAGGATTATAGGCGTGAGCCACTGACACCTGCCCAAACTTTACTTTTAAGGACACTCAGACTGAAAGTGAAGGAAAAGGAAAGGATATCCCATGCAAATAGAAACAGAAAGAAATAGGTGGAGCTATGTTTTATCAGACAAAATAGTCTTTTAGTAAAGACCTGTGCAGAGACAAAGAGTGTATATATACAGAAAATACTATTACAGTAAAGTAGGAGAGGAGCAAAAGAAGAATCTAAAATTGTATAATGGGTAGAAAAAACCTAGGGGGAAGCTACATGACATTGGTCTTAGCCATGAGTGTTTAGATTTTATCCCAAAAGCTCAGATATAAAAAGTAAAAATAGGTAAACAGGATCTCATCAAGTTAAAAAACTTTTACACAGAAAAGGAAACAACGGAGTGGAGACACCGTGTATGAATTGGGACAAAATGTTTGAAAGCTACATTTGATAAGGATAATATACACAATCTCTTGAACTTAAACACCTAGTGACAAGAATATAAACAACCCTTTTAAAAATGAGCCAAGGGTTTTCTTAAAAGAAGACACAGCTGGGCACTGTGGCTCACACCTGCTACTTGAGAGGCAAAGGTAGAAAGGATCATGGTTTGAGGCCAGCTAGGGCAAAATAATGAGGCTCCAACTCAACCAATAAGCCTGGCATGGTGGCATGTGCCTGTGGTCTTGGCTAGAAGGAGAATTATAGTCTGATCCAGCCCCAGGGCAAAAATGCAAAACCTCATCTGAAAAATAACTAAAGCCAAAAGTGCTGGGGGTATGGCTCAAGGGACAGAGCCTAGCAAATATGAGGCTCTGTGTTCAAACAGCTGTACCACAAGAAAGAAGAGACAACCATGTCACTAATCATCAGATATATGTGAACTAAAACCACAGTGAGATATCACCTTCCACCAGCTGAATGCTTATTATCAAAAAGATGAAAGATAGCAACTGTTGGTGGCAATGTAGAGAAGAAGGAATCCATGTACACTGTTGGTGGGAATTGAAGTTGGTATACTCATGGAAAACTGAATGAAGGTTCTTTGAAAAACTAAAAACAGGACTAACATATAGTCCAATAATCCCACTTTTGGGTAAGTACTCAAAGTATTTGATATCAGAATGATGAATAGGTAACTAGACTCCCATGTTCCTTGTAGCACTATTCATTATAGCCTGGTAACAGCCTGTGTCTATCAATGAATGGTGGATAAAGAAAATGTGGCAAGTTCTCACATTGTAATACAATTCACCTGTAAAAAATGAATTTCTGTCACTAGGAACAACATGGATCAACCTGGAGTATATTATGCTAAGCAAAACCAGACTGGCACAGAAAGACAATACTGCACGATTTCTCTTACAATCTAATCTATTGAACTTTAGATGCAGAGAGTACAATAATGGTTTCCAAGAATGGAGAGTTAGGGAGAATTGGGAAATGTTGATTAAAATGTACAGACTTCAGTTAGACAGGAGGAATACGTTTTTTGAGATCTAATGCATCACAGCATGCTGACTATAATTTATAATACATTGCCTATTTGAAAATTGCTGAGAATAAATTTCAAATGTTCTTACTACAAAAATGAGGTGATTAATTAGCTTAATCATTCCACTTTGCAAGCATACATCAGATTATCATGCTGTACACCATAAATATATGCAATTAAAGAACTTTCAAACAATTTAAAGCTGTCATTTGATAGGGGAATTCTCTTTTTAAAATGTTCATGACACTCAGTAACTGCTCAATGAGTATGTGTTTCCTGAGTGATGAAAAAGTTGTGCTTTCTGTTCTTTTGAACTTGAAACACTGATATCATCTTCGTGAGCATCAGGGAGTCTTAGCCTAGAGACCAGCAGTAGCTAGGAGAGACAGGCTGAAGGGATCAGGCTCTGAGGGACCAGGTGGCCATGGACCCTGAATGTATTAGAGGGCACTGAGCTCAATGTGGGGAGTTGTCCTGCCTTGCCAAGTGAAAGATGGGGTCCAGTGTGCTGGAGAGAAACCCTGCCAGCATCATCCTCCATGGGTCCTGCATGGTGGCAGCACTGGTCTGGTCCTCAGAGGTCATTCTCTCATAAGCATGAGCAGGGCAGGCACTCTACTGGTGGGACCCTGATGGAACCACAGGGAGCTGTGGGTGGTATAGGTGGGGGATAAAAGAAAGGAACCTGCTCAAATCAGCATGGTCTAGAGAGGACAGGGGTTGGCAGATTTTGAGAACTCTGAACAGGGATGGAGCAGGAGGGGCACTGTGGAGGCTGGAGGCCAAGCTTGGCCCCGATCTCAGAGGACAGGAAAGGGAAATAATTCCTGATGAAAATGATGAGCTATTTAAGGAATCTCCATCCCACTCACCTCTTTACCACAAGGAAATGTCCCACTTAGGAAGGCCCTTCCCCTGTCCAGTGTAGTGGAGCTATGTCCCCAAGCAGTGACCTCAGCTATGTCTGCTTGGCCACTATGATCCATGGTGTTATTAACTTCTCCTCTACTTCATTACACAGAGCAGGTAAGAAATCCACCCTGAGCACCAGGACAAGAGCCATCCAAGTTTCTCTTGATGGTACTCAGCTTCAGTCCTGTCATAGGGCAGGCCTTGGAGAGACCAGAGCGGATAAGGAGGAGCTGGGTAATAGCTTTGAATACGGCTTTGAGGAGGTGAGGAGCGGAGAAGGAAATGGGCAACACAGAAAACAGCAGAATTGTATCATTGGTCTGTTAGCACAGAGTTGGTCCCCATGAATAAAATCAAGAAATAAACAATAATCAAGAAATCAGTCTTCTCAGAAGCTAATGGATCTTTATTCAGTTTTTAACACCTCCCATTTTCCCTGGACCTAGTTCCAGGAAAGATAGTGAAAGAGGGCGTTAAGTCTGCCTCCTGTATTTAGTGGTGGTTTATGGTTTTCTTTATCCATTTTATGAAATGTGAGACCTTGGTGAAGACTCGTGGAGCTTTCCCATTCTTTTGTCCATAGGCGACAATGCCCTGGGCTACCTTATTGCACACCAGTGGGCCTCCGGAATCCCCCTGTGAATAGAGAGAGAGAGGAGGAATGAGCCATTACTCCACCTGGTCCTGTCCTCCATGCTATGTTTTTCCCTCTCTAAGAGAAGGATGACTTGAACAACCTTCTTGGGGGAGAAGAGCACCCTGGGGAACCGCAGCTGCACTGCTCTGTCCACTGTGTACATTGTTACTGGTTCACCTAACCCATGAGTCCAGTCTCTGTCTTCTCCACCAGGTTCTGGGATTCTCTCCCCTATAAAGGTGTGTGGCACAATTTCTTCCAGAATATGGAGACAGGTGAGTGGGGTTGATATCGAACATGGAGAATGCTCGATAGGTGCTATCTCTGAAGAGCCACCTGGCTATAATTTCTGCACACTAAATAAGCATCTGAGGTCGGTGGCATGTTGCAGACTTGTGGTTCTATGGAATGGTATTCAATAGAGACCCCTTGGTAAGTGACAGGGGTCCTAGTTTTTTCCTACTCCAGCTAGTCGGAGGGAGACTCACAGCTTTGTGGGCAAAAGAGTCCTCTGATGCTTGGGTCTCCAGGTTCTCTATTTTCCCAAAACCCTTTCCCCAGAGACAAGAGAGGCAAATGCTCAGTCTCACCTGAAAGGAAGCATTTCTTATATTTGGGTCTCCCACGCACATCTGAGAAGTATTGTTGTAAATGCTAAAGCAGGACTTGCACTCTTGGTCCTTTTGCACTGTCAGCTCCACCTCCCGCAGTTCATCTGAAGATTTGCCTGTGGGGACCATCTTCCCCCAGCCGGCCACACTGCACACTGTCCCTGGCTTCACCTGGGAATTGCCTCTGGGCAACATGAGGAACTGCACAGCTGGAGTCAGCTTGACCTTTCTCTCCAGCTGACGGGAAAAGATTGAGAGAGTTGAGTTCAGCCAATGGCCTCTGAGCCTGGACATCTGTGTTAGTCAGGATGGAAAAGAGGGAAGAGCAAGGTCCCAGAGGGAGTGGCAGACCCTGCCCCAAGGACAGCAAGAGCAGCAGGAAGGAGTGCTTTACCTGCAATAACATGATGTCGTTTGTGAGGCGCTGAAGATTAAAGTCTGGGTGGGGGATGGTTCTTTTCACAGGGATGACCTCCTGAGTCTTCTCCTGTTCCTTGATGTTGTGGGCACCCAGAGTGACATTTATTGAGCTGCACAGAGAGCAGAGTGAGGGTAGGGGGTGGGTTGGGAGTCAGAGGGGATACAACTCAGGAGTGTGAAGAGCAGGCTACAGCCTTCAAGGTGGGGCTACAACTGTTGGAAAATTGAGGGGAAAAGAGTTGCTGTACCCTCTGTTTCTTAGCTATTGAGGTAAAATTCTGGAGCCATCAGGGACTTTGTCAGAGGTTCTCTGATGTCAGTTACTCCCAGGAAAACATATGAAATTGCTTAGTTTTCATTGCAATGTCAACCTAGATCTAAAATAATTACAGCCTCCTTAACTACTCAGCAATGCCTCTGGGACCAATGTGCCTATCTTCCCAACGAGGCTTGGCTGGTCCTCTCTCTTATCCTGCACATATGTTCCTAGAAGCCCAGGTTGCTCCTTGGGAAGAAACTGGTGTCCTTGTGAAGTGTTTCCAGGAGGTTGTGGGCTGTCTCCTGCTCCTTACCTCCCTGAACAGTGAGCAGCTGTCATCACAAAGTCCTCTTTTATCAGGAAGCCACCACATGTCCTCCAAAAACCATTATTCAAAATCCGAAGATAGGCCATGTAGGGGCGGGAGTGGGGCTTGGCCTTATGTCCTCCGATGATCTCCCCTGAAAGAAAAGTCTGTTGGCTTGTGTGCACCCATGGGTGTACCACTTGGGTTCTGCTTGGTGGCACAGACCTACTGGGAGTCTGGGAACTCTGAATGGCCTGGAATTGGGAGAGGGTTAGGGAAGAGGACTCAATTTCCCCCTCTGGAAAATGAGAGAAAAGCAGGTCTTGGTTTATAAATATTTCTTCCATGCATAGTTGGAGTTGAGCATAGCTCTCTGTGGACAATCAATTCCCCAAGACTCCTCATAATTCCTCTGCTGACTTTTTTGTTTCTAGTGAGTTTCTAAGACACTCCTGAGTTCTAGGATGGTGCCGCTTTTTAGCTACCAGGACTTGAATTTAAATATAGATTTTGTTACATCCTGTTTCCTGAGGCTTAACATGTAGTAGGTACCCAGTAATGTTCAGTGGCTTCATGGGGAATGACTTTAGTTAGTCTCTGTTTGAGGGTTGATAGGACTGTGTTAGTGGGATTCTGGAAAACAGAGACATTAGGGCCTGCCACAATGGCTTCTACATGAAAACATGTAATCTCCCAAATGCCTGGAAAGAAAGGGTTGGAGAAAGAAGCCAAGTGGGTTGGGACTAGGCAGAGGCAAAAGCAGTGTCCTGAGGATGATGATCCACTAAATTCTGGGGTCTCTGAGCTCTGGAGTTGACTGCTAAGCAGTATAGGTGAGGGGAGCACGTGTCTCATCCCAGATACAGAGTCAGACGCATTTTGCCCTCTCCAGTAATTTAATATTTTCTCTCTTCTAGATTCCTACCATCACCTGCTAAGTCCTTCAGGGAAAGCTCAGTTTTGAGATGAGGAGGATGAAGGTGGGGGGGGTATCCACTGTCTCTTCTTGAGTCTCTGCTCTCCTATTCCTGCTGACAATGTATCCAGTATCACATTTGGATAGATGATTAGGGGTGTACAACAGGGACAGGAGATCTGCGCTGGCTGAGGGATGGGATTGGGCCTCTGAGGGTGGGGTGCTCACTCACCTGCCTTTGCCATGGGTGGCAGAAAGAAGGCCAGCAGGAGTATGAGCAGCTGCATCTTCCCAGGAAGGCTGCTTAGGTCTTCTGGAGCCTTGTTCTTGCTCTCTTTTAGCCCCACTGGAGGAAGGAGGGGGAGTGGGCTCAGTGACCACAGTTTTCCTTTGGTTTTATGGTGAGTCATCATGGAAGGCTTTCGATGAAATCTACCCACCTGCACTGCCTTTGCGGGATGACGTCTTCTGTGTAGTTGTGTAAGACTCATGCAGTGACTACCTCAGTACCCACAGCTGATGACTCAGAGAGAACCACATGTCCCAGCTCTGACAGGAACACAAGGGTATGACGTGTGCTCTGTGGGACATGGTATTGACCAGTAGAGGTCCTGGATCTCCAGAAACTTGAGTTTTCAATGATAGATATCAGAGTCTTCCATGCCATGCTGCTAAGTCCATCAGGATAGTTTCTGTAACAGAAGTAGAAATGCGATGTCTTGTACTAGGACCAAGCACATTGGAGGTGTGTTTCCTTCTATTAGAGAGCTGACCATTTGGTGTGGAGAAAGAAAAACCAGTTACCAGATTTCAGGTTGGGGAGGGCCATGGTGCAGAGATGTGCAAGGCAGTAACAAAGCATGATTGCCATCTACTAAACCTGCTTGGCAACCCATTTATCACCACAGCTTCCTTCCAAGGGAATTTTATACATCTCTTATTTAAGTACAAGTGTCCAGTATGATAGAGTCCACCTCTCTTTTCGACGTTGTTAACAAAAGTCCTACACTTGACATTTATTGGCCTAAATTAATGAATTGTTGTTGGCCCTAGGAGTTGAATCTACTGATTGGCTTAAGCTAGGTCACACTGACTTCTTTGGAAATACCAATGTCTTGCCTTGTACAAGCCACTTGAGCTAAGGATGGGAAATGGCTGGTTTCCCAAAGCACAGTCAAGTCACTAAATTGCTGCTACCATTAGACATGAGAAAGTATGCCAGGCAGCCAAAGCTCAGCAATTGTCCTTTCAGCATTCTTGTGTCCTGTCTAGAGAGCCACATTTCTGACAGCAGGCTCAGCACACTAAAGATTGCTTGATGCTCCTTCTAGAATGGAAGTGAAAGATATTTTCTAAACAATCTCTACTTACAAAAGAACAATTAATACACTTGACCATTGAAATCATGGGTTTTCCTCCCCAGCCCTGTGCCATTGAAAAATCCAAGTATAATTTTTAAGCCCTCCAGAACTTAAATTTGAATAGCTTGCTGTTGACCAAAAGACTTACCCATGCCACAAACCATTGATAACTTATGTTTTATGCATGTGTATGTTAAAATACACAAGAACTGAGAGAAACTTTATATTGCTATATGCAACTTACTGCCGAGAGAAATGGGCCGCATGGAGACCGTCAGTGACACAGGGAATTGTAAGCAGATGCTTGTAACACTTGAGCTCACTGCAGAAGCAACAGGAGAGGACTATGAAATCATTACAGTGGTATAGGACGTACTACAGTTAATTTATGCATCTATGATTTAATACTAAACATAGGACTATGGCCTATTTTTAAATTAAAGTGAAATTTATAAAACATATCTTTAACTGTTATAAAGTGTATAATTTGGTGGCATTCAGGGTATTCAAAATGTGTAATCACACTGTAGGTGGTAGTGCCTGCCTGTAATCCCAGCACTCAGGAATTCGTGGTGGGAGGATCCTGAGTTTGAGGCTAGCCTGGGCTACATAGTGAGAGCCTGTCTCAAAAATTGAAGAAAAGTACAACCGCTACCTCTCTATAATTCAAAAAATTTCAGCTCCCTAGAACACAGTGTAACTATTAAATTATATGGACAAAAAGATCACACAATCATTTTCATATATGCAGAAAAACCATTGAAAAAATTGAACATCTTTTCATGATAAAATCTTTGAAGAAACTGGGAATATAAGGATCATGACTCAGAATAATAAAAGCTACATATGATGGACTTTTACCCAACATTACACTGAACATGGAAAAGCTGCACGCATTTAGGTTTCAGGAGTAAGAAAAGAGTGTTCATTCTCACCACTCTTATTCAATGTAGTTATTGAAACCTTTGCCAGAGCAATAAGGCAAAGGAAAGAAGCAAAAAAGAATACAAATAGGAAAGGAAGAAGTCAAATTTTCCTTATTTACACGTGGTATGATCCTATACTTAATAGACCCTAAAGACTCCATCAGATGACTCTTAGATTCCATAAACAGTTTTAGTAAAGTAGTGGGAGACAAAATCAATATACAAAAGTCAGTGGCAAATTCAACTATGGTATGCTGTAAGAACTTTTGTAACTATCACAATGTACCACAGTACAACAATAATAAAAACAGAAAAAAGACAAAAAAATCAGTATCTTTCTTATATACCAATAACGAACAGGTTTAAGAAGATTCAAACAATAGCCTAAAAACCTTGGCATAAGTTTAATCAAATATATTAAAGAACTCTACAATGAAAACTATGAAACACTAAAGAAAGAAGTTAAAGAAGACACCAGGAGATGGTAAGACATCCCATGTTTGTGAATCAGCAGAATTGACATTGTCCATATTACCAAAAGTTATTGAAGTTTAAATGCAATTCCCATCCAAATTTCAATGACAGTTTTCACAGAAGTGGAAAAGCAACCTCAAAATTAATAGGAAACCCAAAAGACCCTGAATAGAAAAAGCAATCCTGGGTAAAAAGAGCTATACTGGAAGTATCACAGTATCTGACTTCAAACCATATGACAGAGCCATAACAGTTAAAGCAGCATGATAGAAGCACACAAAAAGAGATACATAGGACAAATAAATAGAAAAGAAGACCCAGAAATAAAGTCATACAGCTACACCATCTAATTCTTCACAAAGGTGCCAAAAACATCAATGGAGAAAAGAGAGTTTGTTTAACAAGTAGTGCTGGGAAAACTGGATATGAGCAAGTAGAAGATTGAAACATAACCCAGTTTCTCACCCTGTATAAAAAACAACTTAAAGGGGATCAAAGACCTTCATGTAAGAAACTTTGAAACTACTAGAGGGAAGCATGGGGAAAACCCTTCAAGATAAAGGGATAGGCAATGACTTTTTGAATTCTGAAGAGGATTCCAGTAGCTCAGGAAATAATAAAATTGATGGTGAAGAGACAGCTTACAGAAGGGGAGAAAATCTTTGCCAGCTATTCATTGGATAGGAATTAATATTCAGAATATATAAAGAACTAAAAAAATGAAACACCAAAAAAATAGTCCAATCAATAAATGGCAAAAAAAACTGAACAGCCAGTTCTCAAATAAAGAAATACAAATTGTCAATAAGGACAGGAAAAATGTTCAACATTTTTTGCCTTAAGGGAAAAGCAAATAAAAACTACATTCTGATTCCATTTCACCCCCTCAAGAAAAAAAAAAAAACAAGAAATGGTGAGGCTATGAGGAAAAAGAATCCCTTTTATGCTGTTGGTGGGATATAAACTAGTGCAGCCACAATGGAAATTAGCATGGAGAGTCCTCAAAAAATCAAAATTGGAACTACCATATGATCTTACTATACCTCTTCCGGATATAAACCCAAAGGGTCGAAGTCAACTTAATATAGAGATACATGCACACCCATGTTTACTGTAGCACAATTCACAATAGCCAAGCCATGGAATCAACCTAGGTGCCCATCAGTACATGAATGGATAAATAGAATGTGATTTATATACACAAAAGAGATTTATTCAGTTATAACAAAGAAGAAATTTACATAATTTGCAGCAAAGTGGCAGAAACTTGAGAGAATCTTATCAAGCGAAACAAGCTGTTGTCACCAGGACAAGTATTGCATGTGTTCCCTCTTGTAAAGGTTGAGGGATGGAAAAGGAAAGGAATGTAAAAGAGGGACTGTTAGGAATATGTAGAGGAGAAAGGGGGTGAAAAATGTAATAGAGTTACAAATCCATTCCAAGTATATTTATATATGTATTGAGATGTAATGAATCTAACTATTTTGAACTGAGGAAGTGAAAGAAATTTGCACTGAAAACTGAAAAAAATGTTGAAATAAATGAAAGAATCCTCAACCAACTGGAAAGGTGGTCCATACTCCTTGATTTGGAGACCTCATAATGTTAAATGGCAGGAGTTACCTGATGGTCTACAGTTTCACCATAATCACTGCCAAAATGTCAAGGCCTTTCTCTGCTGAAATGGAAAAGTCAATTCTAAAATTTACATGGAATTTTAAGGGGATCTAAAGAAAAAAAAAATTGAAACAGAAAAAGTTGGAAATCTTGTTCTTCTTAATTTCAAAATTCACTAAAATGACAGTAATGAAAAGAATGTTGTACTGACATAAGGATAGATATATGGACCAAAAAAATAGAGTTCAGAGTCCAGAGTCCAAAAATAAATCCAACACTTATGGCCAGTTGATATGCAATCCCATTTGTCAATTTTAGTTATTATTTCCTGAGTTATTGGAGTCCTGTCCAGAAAGTCATTGTCTACGTCTACATCTTGAAGTACCCTATGTTTTCTCCTAGTAGTTTCAACGTTTCAGGTCTTATAGTAAGATCTTTTATCCATCTTGACTTGATTTTTGTACAGTGTGACAAGTTTCAGTCTTCCACTTGTGAATATTCATTTTCCCCAGCACCATTTGATAAAAAACCTGTCTTTTCTGCAATGTACATTTTTTTTGGTTCTTGCTTCTATGTATGTGCTCTGTTACATTTATTTATTTTCACATGAGATACCCTTTCTTCTGGAATGAAACGAACTTGAACATGATGTATGATGTATGTGTTGTTGAATTTGGTTTGAAAGTTATTTTATTGGCAAATTTTTTCCATCTATGTTCATCAAAGAGATTGGTCTAAGTTTTCTTTTCTTGTGTGTGTGCTTATCAGCAAAAACATTTTGGAAATCATTCCTTTCCTTTCTATATTATGGGACAACTTGAGGTGTGTTTGTGCTAGTTCTTTAACTATCTGGTTGAATTCAGTAATTCTGTGTGGTCTTGGAATTTTCTTTGTTGGGAGATTATTTATTACTGTTCAATCTCATTGCTTAATGTATACTTATTTAATTTTTTCTAATATCCTCTTTGTTCTGTTTTGGTAGGTCATATGTATCTAGAAATTAATACATTTTTTCAGATTTTCTGATTTATTGGAGTATAAATTTTCAAGATATTCCCTATTGATCCTATGGATTTCAATGATCTCTTTTATAATATCCAGTTTTTTGTCTCTCATTTTATTGATTTGGGTCTTCTCCCTTGTTTTTGGTTAGTTTGGTAAGAGTTTGTCAATCTTGTTTATCTTTTCAAAGACCCAGTTCTTTGTTTCATTGATCCTTTGTATTGTTCTTTCATTTCCATTCATTAGTTTCAACTCTGATCTTTATATTCTTCCCTTCTACTGATTTTTGGTTTGGCTTGCTCTTGCTTTTCCACGGCTTGTGGTGCATCCTTAGGTTATTTACTTGAGGTCTTTGATTTTTAAATGTCAGAACTCATAAGTATAAACTTCCTGTTAGAACTGCTTTTTCTGTGTCCCACAGAATTAAATAAGTTTTCATTTAATTCTAGGTAGTTTTTAATCTCTCTCTCTCTCATCTCCATAATTTCCTTCCATTTTCTGGCTTGAGTTATTTCATCTTCTTTCTCCAGTTCTTTAAGTGTAAAATTATGGTGTTTACTTGAGATCATTCTTTCTTTTGTAGTTCTAGATTTCCCTCTGAGTACTGATTTTGCTGTATTCCATTAATTTTCTTACAATATGTTTTCATTTTCATTCATCTTGAGGAATTTTGTAATTTTCCATATTATTTCTCTTTGACCTATTGGTTATTTAAATGTTTTGTTAAATTTCTATGCATTCCCATGTTTGTGAGTTTTTATTTTACTATGTTATTGATTTATAACTTTATTCCATTGCATTTGGAGAATGGAATTTGTATTATATCAGTCTTTTTGATCATACTGAAAATCATTTCATGTTTTAACATATAGTCTATCCTCGACAATGGTTCATATGTACCTGATAGAATGTGCTTTCTAGTGCTGTCAGTGTTCTCTGTGTGTCTCTCATGTCTAGTTGATTTGGTGCTACCTAAGTCTTCCATTTACTTACTGATCTTCTGTATAGATGGTTTACACACTATTAAGGTGAGGTATTGTCGCTTCCAACTATTTTTGTAGAACTGTCAATTCCTTTTACCTATTCTGCCAGTGTTTGCTTCATCTTTCTGGAGCTCTGATGTTTGGTGCATACACAGTTGTAATTTTATCACACATACACACCTAGACACACACACACACACACACACACACACAGCCCTTTTGATATATTGACCTTTATGTCAATATAGAGTGTCCTATACTTCTTTTAATATTATTTCACTTGGAGTCTATTTTGTCTGATATTAATATATCCATCCCAGTGTTCTTTTGACTACTATATGCATGGAATATCTTTCTCTAATCTTTTATTTTCACCCTATTTACAGAGTGAGGTCTATGTAAATCTGTTGAAGCAGAATAGAGTTGGATCATATTATCAATCCATTCTTCCAATATCTGACTTTAATTGATAAGTTTAGTCCATTTACATTTAATGTGATTACTGATAATGAGGGACTTAACTCTGTCATTTTGCTCCTCAATTTCCCAGTACTGTCTTCTTTTGGTTTTGATTTTTTTCTGGTGTACTATTTTGAATCATGCTTCATTTTCTTTTCCATATGTCTTTAAAGTTAATTCCTTAATGGTTACTATTCTAAATGACATGATTACAGCCTAACTTTATGTCAACTTAATTTAAATTAATGTTAGTTCCTATCCAACTCCATCCCTCCTACTTAAGTAGTTATTGTCACAAGTTCTAGAAATACATTGCATGCTAATCAATTAATTCAGTTTTTCTAATTATCTTATAATTATAAAATAATTTCTAAATTATTGCTTTATGCATTATTCTTTAAAATAATATAGGAAACAAAAAGAGCAGTTGCACACACATATAAATATAAATACATAAAAATACTAGCTCCTGCATTTATCTATGCAGTTCTCTTATTGGAAATCTTTATTTCCTCATTAACCTCATGTTACCATTTAGCATATTTTTGTTTCAATATACTGAACTGCCATAGTCTGGTCCCTTAGATATTTTGTTTGTTTGTTTAAATTCTTGGTATATTATTATTTATCAATCAAATATGAACTTTTTTCCTGATATCAAATTTTTGGTTGACATTTTTTCTTCCTGAATATTAAATATATCATGTAACTGCCTTTTGGTCTCCATGGTTTCTGATGAGAAATCAATTATGAATCTTCCTGAGGATCTTTGTCTCTGATGAGTACCTTCTCTTTTGCTGTTTTAAATATTTCTACTTTGTCTTTTAACAGTTTTATTAGTGTGTCTCATTTGAGCTTATCCTTCTTGGAGTTTTTGTGGTTCTTGAATGTGTATGTTCTTGTATTTAATTGTACTTGGGAAGTTTGGGGTCATTATTTATTAAGAATAATTTTGATCCTTTCTTCTCTGTCTAGGACTCACCTAATTCGTATTTGGTCTTCTAGTGTCCTAATGGTCCCTTAGGCTCTGTTTATTTTTCTTCATTCTTTTTTTTTCTGCTCCTCAGATTGAGTTATTTCATTTACCCTTTAACTTCATTGATTCTGTCCTATTCTTGGTTCCTAAATGTGGTGTTGAATCCTGTTAGTAAATCTTTCAATTTAGGTATCATACTTTTCAGTGCCACAAAATATCTCTGTTTATGAATATTCTCTACTTTTTCATACATTGCTACTGATTGCTTTGGCTCCTTACCAGTTTCTGCCAGCGCTGAGCATTTTCAAGACAACCCATTAAAAATATTTGTATAGTATAGCCATTGTCTGGTATTCCTCACAAAAATCTTTCTTGAAATTTTCTCTTTTTTGAGTGAGCTGCATTTTATTGTTCCTTTGTATTATTTGAAGTGTGTTTGTTGTAAACTGACATTGCAGATATCGTACTGTGGTTACTTTAGGAACTCTGCCCACCAAGGCCACTTCACTTCCCCAGAGCATTCGGCTTCCATAGGCTCTGAAGCTCACACCTTAGCTTCTAGCGTGCTGAGCTCTTTCTCTTACTGTCTTTCTCAAGGGCTCATGCTGTGACTTTTCTTACCATGTCTTCATAGGATGTGGCAAATGGTTTGGTTTGGGGTTGGTCAGAGGTTTGCTGCTGAATCATTTACCAGAACCTCCAGTGTATGACTGCAAAACTGGTGATTCTTTCTCTTTCTATTTCTCCATATCTCTCCAATTCATGCCTAATAATTCTTGAGTCACAACCCCTGTCCATCATCTAGTCTTGGTATGATCTCCCAGTGATAGAGATCCTTCTGCTATTTAGTTTCTTTGTTTTTGACCAATAACTCAAGAACAACATGAGAAATACATGGGAACAGAATAGGGGTTCTGGTTCCAGGCAGACCATCAAAGTCTTCCCTATGGGAAATCAGGTATTATAGAAACCTGCTGGGTCACTGAGAGCATTGTTCCAGTGGCACATGCCAGGGTGACTTATGGGGTAACTGATGACAATATTTTCTCTGTGTTTACTGTGCTGAATCATTTACCAACACATGACTGGAAACTCCAGACATTTTCTATGCTTTCCTGTCTCAGGTTTCTAAACTTAGAAGACTGAGGATTAGTTGCTGAGCCATGTTAAGTTCATCAAAGCATTGAGTATTCCCTTGAGGCCTTGACAAGACAGATATCCATCCTTGTGGCATCGTATGCTAGAACTTTAGCTCTGCAGATGCAAACATCTCAAACATCTGGACATTGGTCATAAATGGTACTCAGCACTTCTTGAAGACGCGGTGAGGATTGGAATCAGGGGATTAGTATCTGCTCATGTCCTTTGGTTTATCTCTCTTCTTTCCAGAAATCTCACCTTTGCCCCAGTTCTCACAGATGCCAGGAGAGCAGGAATTTTTCTTGTCCCCATAGAGATTACAACATATAAGAAGGGGAAAGAAAGCTTTGTCCTTGTCCCAAGAGGATGCTAAGCTTGGCTTCTGCTGAGTGTCCCAGAGGAAAGGATCCTGATTGTGGAATTAACTCCCAGCTTGGCTAGGGGCACTTCATAGTTATCTTGAAGTAGTTTGAGACTTTCATTTGGTAGCAGCATTACCTATTTATAAATACAAATGCAATAAAGGGGAAACCAGGGAAGAGGAAAGGCAAAGGGCATTAATGTCAATCCATGTCTTACTATGTTTCAAAGCATGTATTAGGAGATTTATAAATATACTATCTCATTGAATTCTTCACATTATGTTATCATAATCACATTATGGAAGTTATCATTTGTCACATTTACAAATGAAACAGACTGAGAGATGATAATCAATGTGCCCAAGGTCACGTGGTTTCCAAAAGTGTGTACGCACACACATACAAGGTGCATGTCTGTCACAATGAAAACTTTCCTCTCTACCACTCTGAGAAGTGGTAGAAGCCACAGTGGGTAGATTTCAGCTCAGCAAAGGAAAGTGATCTTGTAATTAGAGCTCTCTTAGGAATGGCTGCTCTGTTAGGTCCATGTGCTTTCTTTCCAGGGAGATGTTGCAACAGAAACTGGAGAGCATCTTAGTCTTGGGACTGGGAGATTATGAGTGTGCGCATAAGGTCAGTTTTAAGACCTCTTGCAGTTTTCAGTCTTTATAGCTCAGCTGGAAGACACTGGATATGGGGGTTTGAAGCCATGACTTCTTCTTTAGTTTCACAGCTCAACTGCCAGTTTCTTGGTTTTGTAATCCTTGTCTGTCAAAAGGAAATGTGGGCTATAATAGAAGTTTTTAATGTTTCTTAACTGTAGGATCTTTTCCTCAAATGGTGTTCAGGTAGCTTTTGAAATCCTTTATTTCTGTCTTTTTATCTCTATATTTTATACCTAAATCTATAGCTGTGTGTTTTACATATGTATTTATAAACATCTATTTAAAGTACAAGTTGTTTTACATATGATTAAACAAGCATATTGACATACATATATTTGGTGTGTTCATGTGTACATTGTTGTATGTTTTTGTTTGTGTGAATCCCTTCATTTTGTTTTCCAAACATGATCTTGGCATATCTTTGTCATAGGAGTAATTTTAACACTCAAATGGAAGGTCTAAAGTCATCTGCTTTCTCTTCATTGTGAAGGTGGACAAGATCATTAAAACAGTCTGTTACAGAAGTCTTTGTGGACAAAAAGATATAAAGAGGCATAGCTTTGAGGGGGACAGAAAACTACAGGAACTTATTTTCCCTGTGTAAGAATGAGTTGGCATTGTTGGTGTTTGTGTATTTTGGTCAAGGGGCATTCATCCACAGTTGTGACTAGACTTAATTCTGAAGTAGCTTGATTGGTATCAAGCTTGGTAGAGAATGGCTTCTGGTAATGTCTGGGTAAACTAATCCAGGAATGTGGGATGAAATGTCAACAAAATGTCTCATACCACAGATATGCTCTCTAAAATAAGAGCTGGCTAACTTTGAAGGATCATGGTGGGCTTGGAAACTAAAGATGTAGCATGATGTCTTGTGAGTAAGAGGCTGTTTCCCATTTTTCTGATTCCAAATAATTCTCATTGAATCTGCTATTATTTAAGGAAGATAAATATATGCAGGATCTCTTCAATGTCAGAGTTTGTACTTTACTTTATACCCCATAGAGTGCCATAGAAATGGCTGTCTTGGTTGTGTTTTTCCTTCCTACATCACTCCAGGTTGAAGCTCCACTGAGTACAAAATTAGAAACCTTCAGATCCAAAGGGCTCCATGTCATTTATATCTTTATCCTGATGTCCTAGGTTCACATGTGGCAATGCACATGGAAATAGTAAGTTGTAATACAAATGAATGCTCTTATCTCAAGGAATATGATTTTCATATATATGGATTCCCCAGACAGATTCAAGTCAGCCTCATGGGCCAGAAACCAAGACTAATGGATATTCTTATGGAAGTCCCTACAACTATGAGTTTCATGAGGTCATGGATGGTGCCTACCATCTTTGATTTTGAACATTTAGCACATGGCACATAGTGGATATTCAAAATCTACTTGTTTGCTGATTAATGGCAAAAGTAGTACTTTCCAATCCTACTACAGAAAATGCCTTTCCTTCTCAACTGGTAACTAGACACTGGGTGTGTAGCAAGAGTCTTAGATCAGAGGCCACTTTGCTTATTAGTAACTAAGAGACTGGTCAAGAGGGGCTGAGGCTACTGAGTGAGTGGTCTGTCCATTGAACTCTGACCTCATGGGGATGTAGGGCTAGATGTAAGGTCCTCAGCTGCACAACTGTGAAGTGGGCTGAGAGCTCACCTCTGGAGAAAGGTGGGGAAAGGTCTTCCTGCACACTCTCTAAGATCATGTTCTGAAACCAGCAGACATTTGCTGCTCAGAATTGCTCTGTGGAAAGGCACAAGAGAGGTAGAAGTCATGATTTAATGAAAGTCCCTGGTAGTCCATTAGAAAACACCTGCTGTAAACAAATACCAGATCAGGAGCTCAGGTAGAAACAGATAGAAAAGGGGTGGGAGGCATTGGCTCAGGGAAAGGTCATGTGCAGAGGCAGGAGTGAGGGCTGGGGACATTTTAAGTGATCTTCTAAGGATTAAGCAGTGCTGAAAAAGAGAACAGGAATCTAGGAGAACAGAGATCTAGGAGACTATGGGTTGACTTGGCCCAGAGATGTCTGAGCATGGGTGAGACTAGGCAGCCCCTCAAATTCCAAGCCTTCCAACATTCCTGGCTGTGCTCACCAGATGAAAAATGTCCACCTTGCCTGGCTTATACTCCTTACCTTGCAGAGGAGCTAGAAAAGTAAAAGTGGGATTATGCTTACACATAAGATCCTAAGTTTTTTTTACTTAATTATATATGACACAGGAAATATTAATCTGCATCATCATTTTTAACTCATTATCTTTATTTATTTATTTATTATTCATTTATTCACATGTGTATACATTGTTTGGGTCATTTTTCCCCCCGTCCCCCTCTCCCCTCACTTCCAGGCAAAACTTGTTCTGCCCTTATCTCCAATTTTGTTGAAGAAAAGATATAAGCATAATAAGGAAGACAGAGTTTTGCCAAGTTAAGGAAACAACCAAGATGCCCCACTACTGATGAATGGATAAAGAAAATGTGGTACTTGTACACAATGAAACTTTACTCAGCCATGAAGAAGAATGAAATCTTATCATTTGTAGGTAAATGGATGGAACTGGAGAACATCACTCTTGAGCGAGGTCAGCCAGGCTCAGAAGACCAAAAGTCACATGTGCTCCCTTATATGTGGACTTTAGATCTATGGCAAATGCAGCAATGTGGTTGGACTTGGATCACATGACAATGGGAGAGTACATACAGGAGACATAGGAATAGGTAGAAAACCCAAAACATGAAAGATTTTGATGTCCCCACTCTAGAGGAACTAATACAGAAACCTTAAAGTGACAGAGGTCAACATGAGAAGGGGATCAGGAACCAGTATAAAGATCAGTTAGAGATGAATCAACGTGGGTTGTAACACATTTGCACATGAAAGCAACGTTAGGAATTTTTCTGTATAGCTATCCTTAACTCAACTTGCATCATCATTTTTAATGGCTGCTTTTAATTTTTCATTTACACCTAGCATGTGAACCTAACAGAATTTAATTAACAATTTCCCTGTTTGCTTTAAATCAAGGTTGCTCACATTTTTTAATATATTCAAAATTTTCTAATGTAATGAATACCTTTATACTTGTCCCATTTTCCTGAGGATTAGAACATAAAATAAGGTTTGTTAGTTCAAAGCATACATGCATTTTTAAACTAACTGCATGTATTAGCAATTTCCATCCAAAAATATTATAGCAGTTTATATACTCAATTACATATTTGAAATTTGGATAGGAGTTTCTCCACACCAAATCCTTTACTGAGTATTTGTCATTCTTTTAAGTGTTTGCTGGTCTAATAGGCTAAAGTGTTGTCTTTATATTTTAATGGTTTTCTTTCTGGGCAATGATGAGATGTAAACAGCCAGTTAATGTTTTTAGCCTGGTTTTCTCTAGGGCCCCTAAAGTCATACTTTATGTTTGTATATTACTCCATTATGCAGATATTCCACAGTTAATTTTTCACAGTTTGTTATATAAAGAGTTTCTAAGTTTTGAAAAATTTCAAATGATGGTGAGAAGAACATGTTTATACTAAAAGTTTAGCAAGTGTGTTTCTCTTTTTAGGATATACTCCAATAGTTGAATTATTGTATCATATAATATCAACATTATATATTGATAATCAACTACTAGGTATCTCTTCTTATTGTTGTGAGTCTTCCTGAGGAAAAAAGATGTCCAGGAGACCTGGACACCAAGCACTATTTGGTGCTACTTTGCCACAGTCATTACTACAGTGAAATACCGTTTCATCATGTGTCTCTCCCCCTGGGGTTTCACATATATGCTGGTCAGGGTTCCCATCAGGTGCCTACTCCTAGAGAGCATGGGGTGGTCAGCGCTCCTGTTCTCTTTTGCTCTAACCTTGGTCTCATGTCTTCTGATTCAGAACACATTGCCTAGCATGCCATTAAGACATTTTCATTCATTTTACCATTGCTTGTTTGCCTGATCATCAAATGGTGACTTGAAATAGCATCAAGGCCTAGGAATCCTGTCCTGCCCACCACTTCACACAGAATCTTCTTAAGATGCACAAACTTATACAATTAAAAAGGACCACAATGTAGCACCTGTTTAGCAAGTGGGAGGCCCTGAGTTAAAACCCCAGTACTACTAAAAATATAAATAAATAAAACCACAAGAAAACACAGCACCATGAAAGAGAAACAGCAGAAGTAACTGTTAGAGGGGATAGATCAGCACATTCTTGAGATTTTGGATTTACTTGGTGTATATTGTCATACAAACTTGAAAATAATTGGAGAAAAAGGAAAATATGAAGTGTCATAACAAACTTAGTAGAGAACTGGATAGAATTTTCAAAAATAAAAATGAAATAAAATGAAAAACTAAATAAATGAGTTCACCTGAAGATTTAAGATAACAGAAAAGAGAATTAATAACTGGAAGAAATATCAGAATGGATTATATTAGAGTACAATACAGAAAAACCCAAACTAGCCTAGTAGCTAAAAATTATTAAAAGAAAATGAACACTGTCTATAAAATGATAATCACAATTTATAATGCATTTTTAAAAACATGGTAGAATTAAAATGAGAAACTGTTCAGAGAAAATAAATGAGGGTAAAAGTCCTGAGTTTGTTGTACTTTCAAGAAGGAGGGTAAACCTGTTGGTTAAATTTTGTCTATGATAAGTTAAGGAAATGTGCTGTATTTTTACATAACTAGAGTATATAACTTCCAAATTAGCAGAAGGGGGAAAAAAAGAAAAGTAAAAAGTAATATTTCCAAGTAAAGGTAAGAAAAAAGAGGGAACAAATAAATAATCTATCAAGCCATGAAAAGACAGGGAGGAACTCTCTCTCTCTCTCTGAGTTGATGCCATATTTACACTATCACTTTGTTGCCTCTCCATTTCTGGACTTCAATGAAACAGCATGGAAATTGGCTTCCTGAGTGGATACTCAAGGAGAGTTGTAGTTAAGCAAACCAGCTATAGTCTCATCCCAGTGTCCATAGCTGAAACCCAGTCAATTCCCAAACATCCTCACTTCTGAAGCCCACTAATCTCTGGATTTCACATTTCCAAAACCTATAGAGGATTAGCTCCTGCTTGATTTACAGACACCGTTCTATTTATTGCCCAGAAAGCAATAAATTCACTTTTTGTTTCAGGCATTGAATGCTATTCTCTTCTGGTGACATTCATCGTGCAGAAGTCCTATTGCTGAATAGCCAGGCTTGCTGAAACACTTGCGACTTGTTTTAGCAACTTCTTTGGAGTAGTGGCCAGCTGCAGTAATAGAACATATACTCCTCAATTCAGTTCTTTTTTTCTCTCACTGTCTCTGCCCTAGGCTTTCATCTCTTAAATAAATTGCTCCTGCCTTAATATTTGCTCCATTCTCTGCCTTGTATGCGAGTCAGGATAGGACAACATGGGGAAGTGCAATTGGGGAATTCCTTTCTTTGCCTCAGTCTAAAAGTTGAAGCTCAGAGAAAGCCTTCTCATAAATTACACACAATGCAAATCTTCCCTGGAGATCCTTCCATTAAAACCTCTCTCTTCACAGTATCACCTCCTAGTAGTCTTTGGATGCTTCTTCCCTCTGTTTAACCAAGCTTGTGATGGAAGGCCTTTTCTTGTTCTTGTTTATGAATTTCTGGGCACTGACTGGGAATTTCACCCAGACTTCCTATTGGTAGAGTAAAGCCAGACTAAAGCCTCATGAAGAACATTCTGAGATTCTCAGCCCTACTGAGGGAAGCTTAGCCTGGCTCTTCTCCAGGCAAAGTGTCTCACTGGGAAAATGAGATGTCTATACTGGCAAAGACTTCAGTAACAAACAAAAGGCTGGGGCTCAGCTCTCCAGAGTCACCAGAGGAAACTTCTGGCCTCAACGAGGTCTTCTCTCTCATGGGTCAACATACTTCATTCCTTTTGTTTCATAGTTGTGTGATGATACAAACAGACAGTGACAACAGATGATGACAGCAGCCAACAAACAGCGAAGGTGCCCTGGGGTGCACCCCGTGACAGCCTAAAGACAGAGGGAGCTTGTATGTTGTCAGGGAGGGAAGAGAGGGTAGGAAATAGTGAAAAGTAGAAAAGATGTGAACATGAAGAACAGGGGTGGTGAGAACTCACCTAAACAGTCCATGAATTACTTAGGTACTGTTAGAAACAAATATTCCAATTAAAGACACAGGAACAAAGACGTGTTTCAGCAGTGCAAAACTTTACTTCTGGCCAGAAGGGTGCCAGCCTGCAGGTGGGTAAAACCAGCACAAGGAGGAGGGGGGCGGGCAATCCATTCCCCCTTATATCCCTGACCCGAATAGCCTGCTTCTTGACCTAGGTTGGCCCAGATCAAAAGTTCACACTCTTCTCGACCAGCTGAATTCTATACCTACTTGGGGGAGGTGTTAAGATACACAGTGTAGTGGACAATTCTCACAGGTAGAGGGGGCTGAGCAGGAATCCAGATGAAGAAGCCAAAAATACAGGCAATTAAAATGGTGACATACACTTTGACAGAAAAGACTTATTTTCTCACAGTACTCAGAAGATGACTGAAGGATGATGACAGAAAACAGAAACTCTCCAGGGCCTTCTGGGGTCTCCAGGGAATCTGGCTAGAAGGAATTGTTTAGAACTAATTTGTTGTCTCCAAGTCCACTCTTGCATTTTTCTCAATCTTTGCAAAGAAAAAAAATCCCCGCTTATCACTCACTTTTTCTGTCTCTCCATCAATGATTTGATTTCTGGCATTTGATTTCATCCCCTTTGCCTTTTTTTAATTGGGGGTTACTTTTATCTTGTATGAGATGTTCAGTTTTCTTCCTACATGCCTTGTACCACTAACTTTCCCTTCCAGGAACATAGCATTCTGAAAGTGGAGGCTAATTGTGTCTCTTTAGTGATGCCAATTATATGAAGAGTGAATTTTTATCTTTAGGAATTCTATCAGCTCCCTCTATTTTTAATTTTATTTCTTTATTTTTTTTTTTTGAGACAGAGTCTTGCTCTATGGCCACAGCTGACCTGGAACTTACTGTGTAGCTCAGGCTGGCCTCCAACTTGTGACTTTCCTGAGTGTGAGGTTTACAGGTTGGAATCACCACGTCCACTTAACTCCTCTTTTCTATGTGACTTTTATCCAAATTTTCTCCTTATTGTATAAAAGAACTGAATGTTGATGCCTGATGCTCCTTGTCAATGTTGTCATCTGATATTCTGTTTTCAACCTACTTTGGACAGACAGAAGGGAGGGTACAAATGATAGGCTCAGAGAAACCTGCAATGGGCTCTTGATGGGGCATGGTGAGTGGGGTCCATGCATGGAAACCCTCTGTGCTATGGATGGTAGACATTCCAACACGGCCTGAATAAGGCATGATAATAATTGTCGATACCAATTTCAGTGCCTCAAGTATAATAACAATAAAACAATTTCTTGAAAATGTGTCATAGAAAAAAATGAAAAATACTGGGAGATGAGTTGAGGCTGAGAACTCTTTGAGATTAGTCAATAACCACACACTTGCAATTAACTGCTCTAACCATAAATCGCCCTTCTAGGGTTTTCTGTTGAAAGAGCCGTTGTCTCTGCACAGTCATTGTAGCCACAGCTGGAACCTCAGAAAGAGAACATCACTGTGTATCTTTCTTGCAAATTTTGAAACTTTCCATCGTGTGAGCTGATGTGGGGGAAGCCAAATTACAGCAACATTAGAGAATCAGTATCTAGGGAAGGGCTTTTAAATCATACAGATGGAGATGAAATTTCCAACTCTGGGAAACCCTTTCATTCAGAAAGAAGGTGTGTTTTTTTTTGTGAGTGTAAGTTCTCTATGAATCACAGGGAGTCAGATGGTAGCACTAATGGATTTAGCTTCTAATCTGGAAGAACAGGACACACATGTGTGATTATAAATTATGGTGAATACTTTGAGGGAAAAACGTAAGAATATGATAGGTTAATCTAATCTTTTTTATATGATAGGTTAAGCTAACCTTTTTTTTAAAGGGTCAGAAAAAACCTTCCGGAGGAATGAATGTTTGTCAGTCTTGCAGACATACAGCAATCATCTGATGTTCTGGAGTGCCTGAGCATTGTAAGAAACAATAAAGAATTATGCTAAAAACTCATTTCTAATATTTTCAGTCAACTGTGTGAACTCAAATGAAATAGGTAGAAACTGATAAATTTGAGTCTTTGAAAAATCTAAATCTTCTGTACAACCAAAGGTATCATGAAGTGGGAAAGGAAGTTTGAATTATGACCCAGTATTTATAATGATCTATCTGGTGAAGAGTCAGATCTAGAATATACAAATAACTGTTTAAAATCATTACGAGAAATAGTCAACTCAAATGCAAGTGTGCAGGGGGTATGGCAGACAGTTCCTGGAAAGACAAACTCAAATGGCTGATAAACACTTGAAAAGATCATGAAGCTCCCTGATAGTCAGAGAAGTGGCAGGGAAAACTGCTACAGTTTATCACTAGATTGACAAAAATTACTAAATTTTATAATACTAATTAGTTTGAGGACATTAATTAGAATAATATTTTTGTTAAGTAATTGAGCAATACCTAAGACAAATGGGGTACATGTCTTCTGTAATCCAAGGATCCCACTTTAAAGATATAGCCTAGAGAAATTCTTGTGCATGTAAAAGGGGCATATGAAAGGTGCTCTGTGCAATGGTATTAGTTAAACATCAAAGATGAGCTAAATGTACCGGGAATGGATAGCTGTTTTTATGCACAGAAATGTTATGCACTAGTTAAAAATGATTAAACTATAATTACATGTCTCCACAGGAATAAATCTCCAAAATATATTATTGATTTGTTTCTCTCAGGGAGGGAAACAGGATGACTTGAATTCAGAGGTGGGAGGAGAATTTTTATTTTTTAATGCTTTTAAAACTTGCTCAGTGTGAATATATCTTGTTTTAAGAATATAATTAAAATATTGAGTGAAAAGAAGTTTTCTGAGGGCTAAACATAAACCATTTTTTAAATTGTTGTGCGGGATGGGGGTACATTGTGGCATTTACAAAAGTTCTTACAATATATCAAATATATCATGCTTGAATTCACTCCCTGTTACCATTCTCCTTTATACCCCTCCCCCATTCCTGGAATAGTCTCGGCAGGTTTCATTTTTGCATTTACATACATGTGTACACATTTTTTGCACAGTTTTCACCCTCCTATACCTTTTCCCCATCTCCTCCCCCCTCCCACTGGTACCAATCTCCTTCTAGGCAGGACCTGCTCTGCCTTCCTCTTCTCCAATTTTGTAAAAGAAAAAACAATGACATTTTTTAATTTGTAGGGTAGGATAAACCATTTTTAAAAGTTGAAGAACAAACCAAAATAATAACAAGTGGGCCATTTCTGCACACCCTTCACTGTCTCAACAGCACAGGCTGCTGGTGGTTTAACTTGGAGTCTAGTCTTTCCAATGGTTTCTAAACCTGAGCCACTGCACTAGCTGGGAACCAAAGTTGTTGATTTTCTTTTACTTTTGGCTTCTGACAATAAGGACAATAGGGTAAGAAAAATGTAGCAAGGAGCAGTGATACATCAGAACCTACATGAACAGGGAGAGGCTGAAGTGGTCCATTTCTTGCTCTCCTTCTACTGTCCCTATGGAGTTGCTCCTGCCCTGCACTGCTCTCCTCTTCTCCTTCCTTCCAGGACTCCGTCTCTGAGGCTCCCTGAATGCCATGGACTCTGTGGAACTTTGGGACTTTGTGGCATTTCCTGAAGGAGTTGAATGTTAGTCTCCAGTTCATTCACTCTTCTCCATCCTGCCCCTGGGCTCCCCATCAGACACTGCCTGAAGGGCCCTGCCACTTTCCTTAGAAATCCTGGGGGTCAGATGGTTTCCAACCTTACCTCTCATAAGAAGTTCTCTATCTGGCCCATATACCACACGACACTAAGCATTTAAATTATGGCATCTCAGGGGCATGTCAAAGTCAATACAGAGAAACAGAACTCATTATCTTTGACCACCAATCTGATCATTTTTCCTTTTTCATTTGCTTGGCAAATAGAACTACCTCCTGTTGCTCAAACCTTTTTCCTTCCTTACTACCCACATTAAATCCATTACTGAGACCAGTTAATCTTGTGTCCTAAAGGTCTTTCAGAACACTCCACCACCCTTCTCTACAGCTGTTGGTGGAGGCTCACATCAGGCCCTGACTGGACTTCCCTTTTGGATCTCTTGCCTATTGTACTTTCCATCATCTACTTACCATTCACAGAATTACTGGATTAAGATTTCCACTTTAAAATCTGATCATGGGACTTTCTTTTTAAAAGCTATTTCATAGCTTTAAATTTCCTATCAGATAAAAAAAACTATGCTTCTTAAAAAGCCAAAAGTGTGGGTTGGGGAGGGGTGGACTTGGTGTGCTAAGCCTGGTCCTGTCACTGCTCCTCCCACTTGGTAACAGAACAGTGAAGAACAACTTGATGTCACCAGGGCATGCCCCCTTTTGAGTCTTCATGCTGCAATTATGTGGGCCATTTTGTACACTCAGGATGCCTTGATTCTGTTGACTCTCTGGTCAGGTTTTTCTCAAATGCTACCACGTCTAGAAGCACTCTTCATGCCCTATGAAGGTTTAGAGACAGTTTCTTCTCTACTTCCATGTCACTCTAACCTCCCTTATTCAATTTACCAGGCTGCATGGTCACAATCTGCAGATTGTCATAATCTGCAGAGAGTATAAACTGAGAGCTGCCCCCTACTGATGACAGCAAGAAACAGGCCCTTGATCCTACAATTGAGAGGAACTGTGTCCTGCCAACAACCTGAATGAGCTTCCCCAGAGCCTCCAGATGAGACCTCAGCCTGACTGCACCTTGATTTTGGCTTTCTGAGTCCATTGCTTTTAGCTCTACATCCTTGTAAAACCTGAATCCAATTGAGCCCACCCAGGCCTCTGGCCTGCAGAACCATGAGATATTGGGTGTTATTTTAAGCACACCTGAAAAACATAGAAGAGACCCCGATATCAATAGAGGGAAGGTTTGGTGTGAACTGATAAGGAGAGGAGAAGGCCTGATACAACAAAATCCCCTTCAAGACTGAGTTTGCTCTGGAATGTACACATATCATTATGTATTTCTGCACCTGATTCCAAGTGAAAAGGGGGGTTACTTTGACCAAAAATTGCCTTTTGTCCATTACCATGTCATTATAATCTTGTACTTTTAAATTTTCTCTCTCAACCCTTGGGTTTTTTTCCTTAGGCAGTTATGTGTAATTGTATGCTCAGAGTGATTCTTGAGACTTGTCCTAATTCCTTTACAACTTTCATAACAATCACTCCCTAGATGGTGGTCCTTAATGCTCTAAGCTTTTTAAGCTTCAATAAAAGCTTGGGCTGCTGTGGAAGTGGTCGTTGTTCTTGACTCCTCTTTCTGAGATGAACCACTTTCACTTCTGAAAGTGTCTATCCTAATAAACTTTCCTAGTCTTAATAAACTACACTTTTTACTACTTTGCTTTGTGTCTTGCCCACTTGATGCAAGAATCAAGTTAGCTGCACAGACCTTCAGGTAACAATCTTAAGTGATTTTCTTGCATCAGAAGTATCCTTGAGCAGCTTTTGGAGTTAAACAAAGAGGTGAAGGTTTAATAGCTCATCCTGATCCCAGTGGTGGCTGGGCTGGATCAGCAAGGGGAAGCATTGGGTCCATGAATGAAGGAGAAAGTGCTGAGGTGGCAGGTCTGAGGATCATGGAGGCTTGCTGCTGCTTGGCAGACTCTATAGGCTCTATAGGCTCACAGGCCAAGCCCAATAAAAAACCTTTCTGGTGGTTCTAAATCAGGTTTCCTATCCCTGGATGGGAGCATTTTTAAGACAACAGATATTTAGGAAACTCAGTGAAGTGACTTTTCCCACTAACTCTTCAGCTGCCACCACCTGAGGAGATGGTGGGGTGGGGTAAGCAGATTTCTTCCTGTGTATTACCTCAGGTCTGGCTGCATGAGTCCCCTCCTTGGTGACTAAGTAACCACATCAAAATGTCTCTCATAGCCCCAAGTTCTATCAGGATCCCTTCATATATAGTGGCAAATATGAAGCATCCAGTTTCATTACAGAGTCCCCATTTGTCTGGCTTACACAATGAGTTTTATTAAGGTCCCTTTAATCATCCACAAAGATTTCCTGGCTCATGTTTGTAGAGAAGGCTATAAGATTTAGTATTCTCATTTTTAAAATGGGGATGTTATTTGTGCCTGACATTGCTGGATGCCTGCCCAATAGCTATCTCTCCCCTTTCCTTACTAAAGAACCCCAATTTTTCTCAGAGTGGAATGTACCCATGTATATATACTCACCTTTCCAGTCTCCTTTGCAGGTAGAAGTTTAGAGCATCACAATTCTAGCTAATGAAAGTTAAAGAGCAGGATTTCCAGGAGAGCTTTTTTTCAATACAGCATCTTCTCTTTCGACTTTGTCCCTTCCTTTTTCATCTTATTTAGAACTTGACCATTGTGCCTGGAGAAAGAGGAGTCATCTTATGATTGTGAGATAATAAGATTGAGGGCTTATCCTTCTCTTCCATTTTCCATTTTAATAGTCAGCTCTCTCTTTTCCTCTCCACCACAATGTCTTGTTCCAACACCCATTTTTCAGGCATGAAATGGCTGCTGATGCTCTGATGAAGCAATCTATTTGATTCACCTTCTCATCATGATTTTTGGAGGATGTCACCTTCTCTCCAGTGACATCTCATTCTTCTAGAGTCCCCAGCTCTGAAAACTTCATTAATCTAGAAGTGAGAAGGATGATCTCATTATAAAGACCATAGGATAAGAACAATTCCCTGACTTAACAATTCTCTGATTTCTCAGAAAAAACCATAAATGCCAAATGCCCTTGGCTTATAGTAAAAATAATTCAAATAGAATCAGAAGCAAGAAAGGGGGGAATCAGAAGAAAGAAAACAATGAGAAGGGTTCAAGATGGAAAACAGCCAGAAACATTAGAAAGAAGCAGTGGAGGTGTGAAGGAGTGTCTGGCTAGACCTTGAAATGCAAAGAAGAGAAGCCCAGGCAGAAGAAAACTGGAGCACCCTGTCAGCTGAGGGGCAGAGCACACTTGATCTCAAGAATCCCCCTGAAGCATTACTGTGCCACAATAAAGAGTTCTGGTAGCTACAGGTTGCAGGAGCTTTTCCACACAAGGCAAGAAAGCCACTGAAGAAGCTCTGGGAACTTTTCTATATTGGTGTAGCCTGTACTCGAGGCAAACCCATTGCCCAGGAAACAGACTATGAGTTTTCTGGACCATAGTGGAAGCTAATCCATATTGTAGTACAGTTTCTGTTCCCCGAAAGTAGTGTGAATACAAGCAGGACACTGAAACTGAGTATGTTGACAAAGCCATCATGCACTATGAGTCTCAACGGTGTTCAGTTGTAAGCAAAAAAAAAGATCAACTAGGGAAAGGGGAAAGGAAACCCTAGATTAGACAAGCACACAAAAATGTCACATCAGCTCAACATTTTGTCATGGAGGTTAACCTCATAGAGGTTCTTTGTAGATATGAGTATCTTCAAGCTCTCGGCACCATAGTTTGGAGTCAGCAGGATGTACATATTGACCATTAAGACTTGATAAATATGAAAAACTGACCTTGAAAGATAGAAGAGAATTTTTTCCCACCACCATCCTTTATTAGGGTTTGAAAAATTAAGTCTGGCTTCTGAGTTTGGAAATTTATTAAAATTTGCCTAAAGAAAGAGTAGAGTTAATTTTTTTGCAGGGGGGTGGACAATGTGACTCTAACAATCAAAATTTTCAGGGTAGGAGAAGCCCCTATACAGAGGGAACAGATATGTTGCCAGCAAACTTCCTGCACTGATGGCCCATGACCAAGGGGAGATCTCACCAGATCCTCAGCCTTGGTGTAAAGACCCTGGAGCTATGACTTGACCCAAGAGTGAAGCAGGTCTCATGAATGGCTAATAAGATTAAATTCCCTGACAGCTCAAGTGCCTGGCATGCTGGAGTCATAGTTACCTCAATTTATAGAAAATAAGAGAGGTGTGGAATTTTAAACTATAGAGTCTTTAAACTTCAAGTATGTCAATAATTTTGACAGTGTAGCCAATGCTTATTAGTAAAAAGATCATTAGCCAATCAAAAAGGATCCACAAACTAGTAAGAAAGGTCAGCAAGGGCCAGAAGTGGTGGCCCATGCCTGTAAATCTAGCACTTGGGAGGCTGCAGCAGGAGGATCATGAGTTCAAGGTCAGCCCAAGCCACATACTCTGTCTCAAAAAGAAAAGTTTAGCAAGGTTTTTGGATACAAGATGAATATAGATACCTATATTGTTTATAGATATCCATAAACAATAAATATAATTTGAAAAAGGATTATATTTAAAATAGGAACAAAGTCTGCAGGGCATTATTTATTTCTAAATAAATAATAGGTATGTGAGGCTTTCATGGAGGAAGTTTTTCTTAAAAGAAACGAGAAATTAATGGGGAAGCATACTTTGTCTTCAGATGAGAAAATTCAAGATTCCTAAAGTAGACAATTCTCCTCAAATCAACTAACAATGTGACATCATTCTCATCAAAAGCCTAGCAGAGTTTTCCAAGAAACTTTTTTATTTTTTGAGTTTTTAACTTTTTATTTTTATTTATTTTTATTATTCATTTATTCACATGTGCATACATTGTTTGGGTCATTTCTCCCCCCTGCTCCCCTCCCTCACCTTCCCCCTTCAGAACCTGTTCTGCCCTTATCTATAATATTGTTGAAGAGAAGGCATAAGCATAATAAAGAAGACAAAGCATTTTTGCTAGTTGAGTTAAGCATAGCTATACAGAGAGATTCTTAGCATTGCTTCCATGTACAAATGTGTTACAACCCAAGTTAATTCATCTCTAACTGATCTTTACACTGGTTCCTGATCCCCTTCTCATGTTGACCTCTGTCACTTTAAGGTTTCTGTATTAGTTCCTCTGGAGTGGGGACATCAGATGCTTTCATGTTTTGGGTTTCCTACCTATCCCATTCCTTCCATATGTGCTCTCCCCTTTTCTTGTGACCCAAGTCCAACCACATTGCTGCATTTGCCCTAGATCTAAAGTCTGCATATGAGGGAGAATATATGATTTTTGGTCTTCTGAGCCTGGCTAACCTCGCTCAGAATAATGTTCTCCAGTTCCATCCATTTACCTGCAAATGATAAGATTTCATTCTTCTTCATGGTTGAGTAAAATTCCATTGTGTATAAATAACACATTTTCTTGATCCATTCTTCAGTAGTGGGGCATCTTGGCTGTTTCCATAACTTGGCTATTGTGAATAGTGCTGCAATAAACATGGGTGTGCAGGTGCCTCTGGAGTAACCTGTGTCACATTCCTTTGGGTATATCCTCAGGAGTGGGATTGCTGGATCATATGGTAGATCAATGTTTAGATTTTTAAGAAGTCTCCAAATTTTTTTCCAGAGTGGTTGCACCAGCTTGCATTCCCACCAGCCGTGTACGAGGGTTCCTTTTCCCCCACATCCTCGCCAATACATTGGTGGTGGTGTTTTGATAATGGCTATTCTAACAGGGATGTGGTGGAATCTTAGTGTGGATTTGATTTGCATTTCCTTTATGGCTAGAGATGGTGAACATTTTTTCATGGGTTTTTTGGCCATTTGAATCAAGAAACTTTATTTGTGTTAAAATTTAAAGTAGAAAACCAAAAGACTAGGATAATCAAGAAAATTTGGAGAAGAATAAATGGGGCATATTTTACTAAATATCATTATTTGTTAAAAGGTGGTAGTTATTAACAAAGATTTAAAAAACTACGGGGAGAGAGCATAGAAGTTCAGAAAACAACTCTTCATCTATAGACTCAGTAGCTGACAAAGCAGGAAAAAGTAGTGGAGATGGATTCTGATGGATGCTTCTGGATGATTGGTTATTCATGTGGCAAAAACTTGAATTACATCCCTAATGCACAGCATCACCAAATAGAAAGTAAAGACAGAGACCCGAGTTAGAGAAAGAAATTTTATAAGTTTAAAAGAAAGTATAGAACAGCTTTGTGACCTTAGGGTAAAGAGCTCTATCTGCACCCCCCGCCCCAGCCAAAAACCATGATATTCCATGGGTAAGAGACAGGTTTGGGTGTCAAATTGGTGTAAGGTTAAAGATTAGCTTGACTATTTATTAACTTTGTGACTTAAGGCAAGTCACAAATAACCCCCTGTGAGTTATTTCTATGTATGTTGAAAATGTTGACATTCAGATGAGGTACATGAAACACCCTGCCCAGAGCTCAGCACATGCTAGGCACTTTTTCTAGATGATTTTGCAGCACCAACCATAGGACTAACTTCCTGATGCAGTCCCTCCTGGGCAGGCAGGTGCTGGTGAACTTTATATCTTCATTGTGAGCCAAATAAATAAAGCTGATCTATTCTGCAGCTTACAGTCCTGTAACACCAGCCATTCAGAAATGTTTGGATAACTTGTATGTTGCCCTTCATCATTTTATTTTTCAGAGGGGGTACTATTTGCCTTCAATGATCTACTTTCTCTTATGAAATTATTTCAAATCTTCTTATCCATGTCAAATTGTATCTTGATTCTTAATTGTCCCCAGGGATAATTGCTAACCATCTTCCTACTCTACCACATTTTGTTTTGTTGTAATTTAAGGCTTAGGCTATTGTTTAGAATAGAAAACTATCACCAAACTGATCCATCTTACAGATACTAGTCACATGTGAAATTTCCTACCTCAGCACTTGGAATCAAATTGATGTTTAATAAACTTGAACAGAATCTAAATCAGCATAATGTTAAAGATTCCATTAAAATCATTACGGCAGATCCTTGGTGAGGGAAAACCACACCTCGAGGATGCAGAATTTAGTGCTCTACTGTGGATGCTTGATTCATTTTCCCCATAACTCCAACTTCTGCTGACATGCCACAGATCAATAAATCTCAAATTTTCACTTGATCACTTCAATTAAGCAGTTCACTTTTACCTTGCTTTGGGGGTGCCATTTTGCTTTTGGAGAGGCATATTTTCACAAAATTAAGGGCAGGGAAACAGCAGATCACACAGTGATTTAAGCACAACTGAGGATAACAAGACTGAGAGCTTTTCAGCATCAGTTGAACCTGTGTAATGCATGTGGGAATTAATAATTTTTGTTTTTGATATTTTGATATTTCTTTTGATACTTTTATTTATTATTTTTAAATTAGGCTTGGTTAAAAACCATGTATAATAAATTTGCAAATAAGGCAAACTTAACTATATAAACATTTCAACCTATAAAACATGGAGAAAATCACACAACAAATATCCGTACAACCCAGGTAGTAAAAGGTTTACCATATCCTCTTTTTTAAATGCCATTTTGAATATTAGTTATGCACTGAAACTTGTTTCAAGCAAATATTTGAAAAGATTTGGAAGGGGCTGGGGGGTGCAGCTCAGCAGCAAAGTCTCTGGGTCCACCTCTAGAGTCAAAGAACAAAAAACAGAACAAAAAAGGAAAAGATATTTGGGGAAAGTCGGACCTCCTTTATTTCAACCACAGCATCACAACTCTTCCTGTGATAACACCACCCCCAAGTTATCTCTCCAGTAAGCCCACCACAAACATCTTAGATGAAATGCTGGTAAAGGTGAGGGAGGAGCCCTTTTCATTCTTTATCAGGCACAGAGCCAGAAAGCTGATGATAGGTGTCTGTGTGGTTGCTGTGGTAATATGCAAATTATAGATGAAAATTTTCCATTCTACACTCACAAGCAATGAATTAACATAAAGCTCACATGATCTAGAAGACTTTACCAGGGATGATGATGGCATTTTTTCACTGAGATCTATCTATATTTCACTCCGTCTATGTGAGTGGGTCTGAGGAAGCTCACACCCACACCTGTGGGTGAATGGGCCGCGCCCAGCCTGACAACTCTCAACTCTTCAGTGCTGTCTTCTCTCCAGCTCCTCACAAGCAATCTTCATTGCCTTCTAGCACCTTTGCTTGCCCCACGTTCACATCCAACTCAAGGGTACAAAACTAATAAGTTCCATTCTCTCCAAACAGAATTTTACAGAAAATCTCAGTTTTTATTTATTGGCATTTAAAAATATATTATCAATGTCACAAACATTTTAGGCCTTAATAAATATTACTAAATAACTCTCCAAAATAGGCTACCAATTTAATCTCTCAGTCCCAACATATAAAATGTCTTCTTCTATAGTCCTTCAGCAGTAAGCACTGCACTTGGTCAATCTGTGTTTGCAAAATCCCCAGTCTTTTAGTTTGCATTTCTTTGAGTACCAGTGAAGACAACATTTTACAAATTTTTTTATTAGTATGATAGCTTACAGAGGGGGTCTTTGTAACATTTCCATATATACATATACTATATCCCAGTTTGGCTCATCCTTTCCACTGATTTTTCCTCTTCTCCCACTCCCTTTCTTGAAATGACTTCAACAGATTCCAAGGATCCATATTCATACATGCATAGAAAGTACCTCACTATATTGACCCTGTTTTGCCCTCTTCATTTACCCTCCCTTTAGCATGACCTGTTTTACACTCCAGTCCTTCATTGTTCTAGTGTCTGTTCATTATTTAGTGGGGTTTTGCCGTGGTATAGTATCTGTAAATACATTGTACTTTAGTCAGTCAAACTCTCTCTATTCCTAGAAGATGATTTTTTGATAATTTTTTTATTACCTCCCTGGTCAGGACCCAGGAGGTATTGCTGCAAAATAACAATGCTGGGCTATTTTGAGACCTGTAATGGAAATGAATCCACTCTGACTTTTTTGTGGCACTGAGGGTTGAACTCTGGGCTTTGTGCTTGCTAGGCAGGTGCTCTACTATTTGACCCCATGTCTCTGCTTTAGTTATTTTGGGGATAGGGTCTTGAGTTTATGGGTGGGCTGAACTTCTATTCTCCTATTTGTGCTTCCTCACATAGCTGGAATGACAGGGCACCACACTCAGCCATCGGCTGAGATGAGGTCTCTTGAACATTTTGCCCAAGATGTAATCAAACTGCCAGCCTCCTGATTGCTGCCTCCTCAATAGCTAGGATTATAGGTTTGAGCCACTGTGCCAGGCCCTGACTTTTTCAAATTGAAGTAAAATTCATATGTCATAAAATTAGGCATTAAGCATTTTGAAGTACAAAATACAGCGGCATTTACATCCACAAAATTTTGGAATCATCACCTCTGTCTGGTTGCAAGACATTTTCATCACACCAAAAGGAAAACTCTGAACTGAATGAATAATCACCTTCCTTCCTCCTTCCCCCAGTCCCTGAAAACACAAGTCAGCTTTCTATTTCGATGTATTAATCTATTCTGGAGTGTAATATAAATGGAATCACACATCATGTGACTTTTTGTGTCTGGTTTCTTTAACCCAGCATGATGTTTTTAAGACTCATCCATGTTGTAACATGAATCAGGATTTCATTCTTTTTTATGACCAAATAGTATTCTGTTATGTATATGTATCAATGTTATTTTTCTTTCCACCAGTCAGTGAACATTAGCCACTTTTAGACTAGTATGTATAGTACTGATATGAATATTTCGTGTGCAAAGATACATTTAAATATCTGTTTTCAATTCTTTTGGGAATTTACCTAGAAGTGGAATTGCTGGTCATATGGCAGTCCTGTGTTTAACTGGATGAGCAGTTGCCAAACTGCATTCTGCAATAGCTGCACCATTTTAGATATGTGTGTGTGTGTGTTAGTATAAAACAGCTTATGGTTTACCTTGCCCTACCAACGTTTGAGGGCTCTAATTTCTCACATTCTTGCCAACATTTGATATTTCCCTTAATTTAAAAAATTAGCTACACAAGTGGGTGTGAAATGGCATTTCATTATGGTTTTGGTTTGCATTTCCCTAGGGACTAATGATGAGTGTTTTGTTTTCAGGTACTTCTTGGTCATTTGCATATTCTCTTTGGAGAAGAGTCTGTTCTGTTTAGAAATTTAGAAACCACACACGACAAGCAAATGAGTAAAAAAGAATAAAATAAAAATCTTCTGCAAGCTTACCTCTATTAATATTTTGGCAAGTGTTCTTTTTAGTATCTATCTATCTAGCTATCTGTCTATATCTATCAATCTAGCCATATTCGTTTTAATGGAATTATATCATAAATTCTTTTTGATAACTTACTATTTTCATCTAACAACATATAAGGATTATTTCCCCTTAAAATTAACTATATACTTTCACCATTGCATGTTTTTAAACTTGAATGTGCATGGAATATCCCTGGAATGGACTTAAAGAAAAGATGCCCAGACCTATTCCTAGGGCCTCCCATTCAGTACTCGGGATCCATGCCCAGGAATCTGCATTTTTAATTAGCCTGAGTGACTCTGATGCAGGCTGGCTTTGAACTCTGAGATTCACCTTCCTACACCAGTAACAACTATTGCCGAATTTTTCACTGTGAGGGTATGCTACTGTTTATTCAACAGTTACTTATCTGGAGTCCTTTAGGTGATTTGCATTTCATTATTTATTAATACATCTGTTATGAACATCTTTTGACCTACAATTCTGCCTTCATCCCTGACTGAACATTTCTTGATTGTTCCCCACTGTAACATGTGACAGTCTTGGTGCCTTATAAACACCTCCCTCTTTGTTGCATGGAGGGTTGAAAGTCCAGAGGTTATAGAAAGCTCTTGACTAGGCCCACCAGGTCCTGAGAGAGATGACTGAGACGAACTCAGGCTCTACTGGAGAACTGGAAGGGAAAACAGCTGTATGTGTGGGAACTACAGGGTGATTGTATATAACAAAAATTAGAGGCCAAAAGAGACCTCTTGTTCCTCTAGAAACCAGGAGAGGAGCTAAAGCCATGTCTGTTTTTTTGTTTTGTTTTGTTTTCCCCCAGTACTGGGATTTGAACTAAGGGACTTTTTCAGATAGGGTTTTGTGCTTTTTTCTTGGGCTGGCCTTGGACTGCTATCCTCTTATTTTCAACTCTGGAATAGCTGGGATTACAGCAGTGAGTCCCCAGGCGCACAGTGACTTACTCTTACCTTTCATTGAAAGATTCAAAATGGAACTGCAGCTTTGGGTCAAAGAAGGGAGAGAGAAAGGGACAAGGAGACCTTGCAGCTTTCTGCCCAGGCATAGCTCAAGGGAGAGAGAGGCCCTGAGCAAAAAAGGAAAGCACTCTTTTCACTGAGCATCACTAAGGGGAACCAGGGCACAACTAGAATTGCCTTGTAGGAACGTCAAAGTTTGTTCCCAAGGAAAAGGGGAGTGTTGCTGTGTATGTAGGCCTGTGACACAGCGAGAGTATGAGGCTTTAAGAGCTTCAAAGAGCACACAGCATCCTTTTGGGTTTCTGTGACCTGCATGCGAGTACAGGACACTAGGGAAGGCGATATCTTGGTGCTGCGATGAAGGCGGGTGGTTGAGAGCCAGGAGGAGACACAGGCCCAGGGACCACCGAGGACCTCTCTGTGAACACTTGCAAGGACTCTCCTTTGGGGACTTGCAGGAATTTCGTGGCGGGAGTGGAAAGGTGAGGACAGCTGTGCTGCTGAACCTGGACCCGAAAGTTCCACATTAGGAATGGAGCGAGAAGCCAGGACAGCAGGTGTGGCCAGGTCAGGGCGCCGGAGGCTGGGGAGCCTGCGGAGGCAGGGGTTGCGGGAAGGGCTTGCTCACCACCAGTTGTCGTGCGTAATGGATGGCAGAATGGGTGGGGACTTGCTGAATCACTTAGCAGAAAAGCCCCTCACCTGTGACCAGAATCAGACGGTCATTTCTCAGAAAGGTCAGCCCCTTTCTCGCTTTGAGGTGGATGAGGGGAGCCAACCCTTCCTTCTTCCCCCAGTTTCCACTGCTCCCACCCTAAGCGCACAGCCAGCCTCTGCTGTCCCTGACTTGGAATTCGCTCTGCTGAAAGCCTTCTGTGTCCTGCTTCTGGTTATGGCTGTGGGTGGCGGGCGGGGCTGGGAGGGGAAGGGGAAGGAAAAGAAGGGACTGGCCCTGAGTCTGAATCCTTGCCAAGGGAGCCGATGGGTGGTGGGTGAGGGAGTGGCACACACAATGGACACAGCGTCCAACCTCTAGGTGGTCCCTTCCAAAAGCCTAACCAGTCCAGAACCGGATGTGGTAGCTTCTATTTGTCATGTCACACCACTTCACAAGAGCAGCAATGCTCTTCAGCCAGATAGGGATCACATCTATCTATTTCATCTTTTGAATTAATTTTGGAGAGAATTTCTATTTTTTCAAGCATTGCATTTGGCAATTAGAAATATTTTAGATTGCATTTAGAAATACTTTAGATTCAAGTAAGAGAAGCCAGACTTTCAATAGTGCAAACAATAAGGGTTTATGTTACTCACAGGAGCAGCAGTTGGAGATGAGCAGCTCAGGGCTGCTGCAGTGACTGCAGGACTTTTCTCATCAGTGTCTTGACCCTGTTTGAGTACATTTCTTTGAATCTTTATGTTAATTGCATCCTTATCACAAGATGCCTGCAGATATTCCCAACCTCACATATGATTTCTATCAAGGAAAAGGAAGATGGGAGAGGGGTGATGACTCATTCCAAAAGCAAAATAAATAACGAAAAAGCAAAACAGAAACTGTCTCTTCACTTCTCTTCACTTCTCATTAGTCAGAACTTTGTCAAAAATTATGTCATTCTGCAAAAAATTTCGCAATATGTATTCATGCCACATTTTGAATTTTGTTACTAAAAAGAAGATGCTGAGTAGATTTCAAATTTGTAGAACTGCTACCTGTCCATGGATATAATATAGCTTTTCAATTTATTCAGCCTTCCTTTTTATTTTCAAAGGCTTTTATTACTTTTTAAACATTTTTATTACCATATGCTAGTTGTACAGGGGTTCATTTGGGACACTTCCACGACTGCCGACGGTGTACCTTGGTTAAGTGGTCCCCCTCCATAACGCTCCCTCATTTCCCTCCCCACTTAAAATGATTTTGAAGGCTTTTAGTATTTTAATCTGACATGTTTTACATATTTTAGTATATTTTCTCCTGAGATTTTATTGCTTTTATGTTATCTTTAACAAAGGTACTTAGTCTACTTGGCTGTCACATAGGAACTGACTTTTATGTTGACCTTGTATTGATCTTGCTCAGTGCAATCAGTTTTAATAGTTGGTAGGTTCTCTTTGGTCATCTATGCAAAAGTTGACAGATCTGTGAAAATTCATTATTTCAGCAAAAAAAATGTTTTTGCACTCCTGGGTATCAAATCCAAGGCCTTATACACTCTACCACTGAGCTACATCAGCCCAGGCTGGCTTCTACCTCATGCTCTTCCTGCCTCTTCCTCCCAGGTACTGGGATTACACCCAGGCATGCACCACCATGCCTGGCTCACAATTTCATTATTTTCCTAATTCCCATAGCATTTTGCTACCTTTGTTTTGTTATTGATTGATTAAGCCTTAACTACAATGACAATTAAAAAGATACTGGAATGCAAAAGTTTTTAAAATCATGCCATTAAGATATTTTTTGTTAATGGTGGTGTGGTTGTGGTCCATGAAAGAGGGGTAGTTTGTATAAGGATTGTGGCAGTAGAGACAAAAAGAAGTGACTGGATCTTCACAACATTTAGGAAATGCAATCATGGCGACTTGGTGATTGACTGCATTTGTGGGGTAATGAAAAGGAAGGAGTGAGTTTAGAAGGAAAATCTTCAGAGTTACAGAAAAGTTGCAAGAATAATAGTGAATTTCTGGATACCCTTAGCCAAGATTCCAAAGGTCAATATTCTCCCTCCCCTCCCCCTTCCCTTTTCTCCAAATAAGGAAAAAAGATGTGGGGGTCAAATATTATGTTGTCATGTATGGAAATGGAAAAATGAGACCTGTTGAAACTATTCTAAGAATGGGGGTAGAGAGGATAAAGGGAACGATGGAGGAGGTAAATTTAACTAAAATATATTGTAAGCATTTTTGTAAATGTCACAATGTACAACAATAATATGATAAAAAATTAAAAAAGAATTTCCTATACTAGACATATTTAAAATGTTCTGAACATTTCCTCTCAGCAGTGTTTGAGAAAAATCTTTGAAAACTTATTTTCCAGACCATACCACTGTAATATGTAATAAAAAGGATTCCACTCACTAAAAAAAGTAATTCGTAGCTATACTTGCCTTTTTCACACTGAATTTCGTCAGTGTGTTTTTCCAAAAGGAATTCTGCATTAAAACCCAGTCCATTATTAACATCAGAAACCAGTATTACTGAAACTAATATGTAATCTATAGAATTTACTAATATTTCTCTAACTGTTCCTATAGTATTCCTCTAGCAAGAGAAAATCCTGGATCATGCACTGCACTTCACCCTCATTCTCCCTTTCGCCCCCTTGATCTGGAACAGTCTCTGAGTCTTCCTTCACATGACCTCGATTGTTTTAGAGTGCAGGCCAGGAGTGTTGCAGAATGGCTCCCCAGCTGGGTGTGTCCACTGACTCCTCATGATCAGATCCCACAGAGGCCATGCCGGTTCCTACTGCATCACATCACAAAGGTCATGCCACACTTTGTTGCTGGCAATGTTACTTTAATTACTTGGTTAAGCTTTTTTCAGCCAGGTTTCTCCAGTATAGCTTTACCTAGTAAATGTCTTGTGGAGAGATGCTTTGAAAGAACCTAATATCCTGTCACTCCTCAAGGCTCCTGCTAGTGGCAAACATTCTTGCCTTAAAGAATTATTATCAGGACAACAAACGTTGATTTTTTTCTAATTTGGTCATTCTTTACACATTTATTATTAGTTGAGTTTCTTCTGGAAAGAAAAGCCTTCCCTTCTCTCTTTATTTGTACATTAACCTATTTATACTAGTGTAGACATGAAACTTTAACAATTTATAATCCTGTGTTATCATTTAGTTTGATGCTCATATCATCCTATATTTGGTGGAATAGTCAATTTCAATGTCCAGGCGTTTGACCTTGGACAGCCAATGGGAGAGACTGCATTTAACTTAAATGAGAAACCAAAAGGGAGGAGAAAAATGTTTTTAATTGTGGCTTTACTTTCATTCTTTAATTATGTACAAGCTATATATTTTTACATATATCTATCTCCTTTTGTGAATTATTTGTTAATACCTGTGCACACCTTCCTATTATTTTTAAGAACCCTTTACCCTTCGTCTGACATACACATTACAAATTGCTTATGGAAAGGATACAATGAACTAGAAACCTTACCATCTTATTTATTTTACAACCCTCACAAAACCCCCTGACATAGTGTTATTATTTTCATTTTATTGATGAAAACACAAATGGGCTTAGAAATACTGTTCTAGATCATAAGCCAGCAAGCAAGGAAAGTCAGGACTGAAACCCAAATCTGTGTGGTATCCAAACTTCTTCATTCACAATTCTGCATGCTGGAAAAACTAATATTTCTTTAAAAAAAAGAATCTTGGGAAAACTAATCTAGTTCCCAGAGCCCCTTTAAAGTTGCAATCACAAGACCAATTATTATAATTTCACCTTAAATTCAGCATCCTTTTTAGCAGGTCAGCTTGAGATGTGTCATCACACTTAATGACAGGCAGCAATTTACATTTGCCCTCCACAGTAAAGGGTGGAGGAGGGCTTGTAGGGGATAAGATGTCACCTAGCAGGCACTTGAAAAGGTTTATACAGTGGTCCCCTTTCTCCATGGTTTCGTACTCTGAGGCTTCAGTTGCCCACTCTTCGCAGCGGGCACCTCAGGCTTCTCCTTATTTTGCTTGCTTTATTTTTTCCTCTCTCTTTCTCCTTAGTGTCCAGTCTCTTAACTTTTCTCCTTTGGTGTGCATATGGCCTGAAAGGAGCTCCCTTCGGCAAGCCCTGTCTGGCTTGGAACCGCCTGACCAGAATGGTCAGTGCTGGAGCCCTGGGGGCCGCCAGCTTGATTCACAGTCCCAGGACTGTGCATTCCTGGGTCAGGGGAAGCAGGGGAGGCGGGAGATCCACTGCAATACCTTTTCAGCGCCTGAGTCCACGCGCGTCTCCGCGGCGCCCTCTCGTGTCCAGACTGCGTTCTTTTACCTTCTAGACCTTGCAGTACCGAGCAGTTTTTTTTTCTTCTGCCCACAAGAGGGAGCAATTTAGGGAAAATAAAACCATCACTATAAGATATTATTTTACTTTCGGGTAGTAATAGTTTTACTGAGTTCCAAGAAACATGTACATTCTTAAAACTTAGGTTTTCCAATTTATGTTATAGAAAGTCAATAAAATAAGGGAAGAAAGATTTAGTTTATTAAAATTTGATACAACCCAGAGGAGGCATTTAGTCATTTATTCCTTATGTTCACACAGTCCTTCAGAGATTCCCAAGAGTGTACATGCAGTTTATGTAATTTCAACCCTAAAAGGGCTGAAGAGATCTATCTGTAGCCTCAACCTTTCTGTGACCCTCTAAATGACCTGCTCAACTCTCTGTGTGCAATAAACAGAACTGTGTTTTGCAGATGTAACTGTGCAAAACAGGATTCCTCCTTCCCAAACCTGTTCTCTTTTGGTGCCACCATCCACAGAGTTGTGCAGGCCCAGAGGAATCATTCTTGATCCCTCCCTTTCACACATCTTATAACCAATTCCCTGCTCCCCACCTACACATAGGGAGCCAGATGCTCAAAGAGCCAAAGTGGCTTCCCCATGTCAAACAAAGACAGAATGGGAACATTGCATCTTGTCCAATGTAGCACTGGCTGAGCTGTTGTATTCTGAACACTATGACAATTTGAGGGGGCACTCAGGAGAAGCTCTTCACTTGTCTCTCAATTCAGCCTCTCAGTCATTATGGCTACCGTATCTCCCTGGCAGAAGTGGCAGGACTATGTGTGAGCCTGGGGCATGTCTCCAGAAGAACCAGTGTCAGGGCAATGGAGACTGCTCTCCAGTGGTTCTGTGACTTCTGCACCCACAGGACTGTCTGGCAAGCCTTGACACTGTTTCTTTGGTTTCCAGAGAAGGGAAATTGGCCTTCTATAGCATTGGCCCTTCTGTCTTTCCCAATGTCCTCTTCACTGTTGTGGAACTGGAAAGGCCACATGCTAGCCACCCTGTGCATTGCTGATCATCCTACTGGATGGCAAACCACATTGATCCATCAATATGTCTACATCCAATAAACCTTACATGAATTGGAAAGGCATCTGAAGTGGGGAAAGGGTCAGGCTGACTTCTTTTGCCTTGGTAGCAAAGAATGTTGAAGTCAGGGTGATGTTCAGGATGGTTAAACGTATGTGACGCTTCTCTTCCCCAGATAGCTACCCCTAGAGTCACAGTGGAGACTGTGTGGGATACAAAGGGAAAGACAAATGAGAAAATCACATCATCATCTCCTTCTTTTAGCCCTTTTCCAAGCTCTCCTTAAATTTTTGGCTTCTCCCTTTATTCACTTTTCTGTGTTCAATACTTTGTTTCAGAATTACCTAGAAAAGTTCTGTATTTTCTCTTTGACTAGCATTTTACTTGTCCTATAGTTTATTGAGCCCTAGGGAATTTATGCCCTAAAAATAAATAAAACTATTATGGTTATGTAGCTCTATTCAGAGCATTAGTTGAAGGAGAGAAGTGACATTTTTCTTTATTTTCTTTAGAAATATGTTGCAGTCACAACAACTCTCCTCCTGCCTTGGATTAATGCTATAATTATTCACCCTGGAAAACAGAGATGGAATGAATTTGAACTTGGCATGAATTAATACTCCAAAATATGCCTCCTGTTCTCTTTCACTGTCTAATTAATTCTGAATTATGAAATTTCATTTGAGCTACCCAAAAAGCATGGTCACTGGATTCCAGTGCAATTATTCTTTCGTTGCAATAAAAATCAAGTGATTTGATAGCTATGGGCTGTTTGGAAAAAGAATGTCCTTTTGAGGATCCTGAAAGGGAGAGGGTAGACATCATAAGGGATCTCTCAGGAGGTTTTAGTGAGGAACTTGTGCATGATGCATGGGCAAAGGTCCCTAAGAAGACTGAATTTTGCATGAACCAGTGACAACCTAGGGAAAATGGAGGCAGGTGTTTGAGAGCATTATTCCCACCCTTTCTCTAAGCTTTTTGCCTCGATGTCTGAAACTTTTACTGTGAAGGCCATACCTTTGGATTTCAATATCATCTTCAGGTTCCAGTTAAATATGAGTGAGTGGTTCACAGAGATTAGCACAATCCATCTACCAACCACCGCACAGGGGGAAGAGAACTTGCCATTGCACAGCCAGCTCTGCTCCCCTCCTTGCTGGCTGCCCCTCCAAGGAAGAAAGAGTTACCATTGTGAACTACTGGAACTCAAGACGTTGACTAGGTGATAACAGCTGTGGGTGGAAAGCCATGATGTATGAAGCATATACACAGTCCCTGCTTCTTTCTGCCACTCTATGGGGATATGTTATTGAGCCTAAGACCTGATCACTATCTTCAATTAACTTTCTTCTTGAAGTGTTCTAGAGAGGATAAGATCCCATTAATTGGATTCAGGATTTGGAAATGGGGTCCAAGCTTCAGGATCTTAGTCAATCATTGTTAGAATTTTGACCTTGGATATTGGGTGCTTGGATAGCCATTAGAGTAGAGTGACGATTTAATTCTTGTTATTCCTTGTGGGTGCCCCCTTAAGACCCTCAAGAAATGGAAGCAAAGAGAATAATTGACATGGCAGAATTTTAATATCTCTCTTTGGCTTCCTGGCAATGGTAGGATCAAGTATTATTAATATAAAATTTCCAATATAAAATATGACAACATTCATCACTCATCTGAGCATTTATTAGTTTACTATTTTACTTTGAAATGATGACCTTCCAGTGGATTTTTCTCAATTATAAACATTTCTATATTAGCTCTCATCTAAAAATAAAACGAGAAAGAATTCCCTGAATCTTGTATCTCCTTTCCTAAATCTTGTCTCTATTTTTGTTTCCCTTTATAGAAAATTTAAATTATCATCTGTACTTTTTGTCTCTATGCCTTCACCTCATATTCTATCCAGTTCTTGCCAATCTATTTCCCCACAAAATTACCTGTGTTAAAGTCATCAATACCCTCCTTCTTCTTACATTCATTACCATTTCTGTTTTTTTTTTTTTTTACTGCACCCTCAGTGTGCTTGACATCCAGTTCCTCAGATGTCTTCTTCCACCACTTCATTCAGGCTCCTATCCAAAGTCACCCTCAGTGAGGGTTTTTTTCACTCAATCTAAAATAGCCCCTGTTCCTTTTCATATCACTTTATGTTGCTTATTTAAAAATATCTTTAGAAGTTGGAACACTAACTACCTGACATAGTATAATATATTTATCTGTTTAGTATTTGTCTACCTCACCTGGGATATAAATTTCACCAGGACAAGCACTTTGATGGCTCTGGTCCCTGTTGTGTTCCCATCAACCATAGCAGTATTTAAAGTACAAAGAGTGCTTAGTAGTCAGGCACTGGTGGTTTCTGCCTATAATCTTAGCTACTTGGAAGACTGAGATTAGGAGGCTTTCAGTTTGAGGGCAGCCTAGGCAAGATGAGGCCTCATCTCAGTCAATAGGTGGGAGTGTGTGCCAAGCACATGGGAGGCTGAGATGGGGAGGACTGCAGTTTCAAGCTAGTGAAACCCCATCTCGACATAAAAAGCTGGGCATGGTGGTCCATGCCTGTCACCCTAGCAATGACGGGAAGCATAAAATAGGAGGATCATGGACCAGGTAGGCCTGGACAAAAAGTGAGACCCCCATCTTCAAAATAATAAAAAGCTGGAGGTGTGGCTCAAGCAGTAGAGTGCCTGCCTAGTGAGTACAAAGCCCTGAGTTCAAATCCAAGTACCACTGAAAAGTAAAGTGCTTAATAAATACTTGTATAACAAATAATTTAAGGCATGAATCAATAAGTGAGACGGTAAAAATTTTTGAAGAGAAATAAGAAAAGTGTCTAGATGAAGATAGTTGTAACACCACAGGAATACACTATTGTCTTAGATAGGAAAACTAAGACTTAGCTATCTTCCCCACAGTTGGGAAGGGTAGAGTTAAGCTCAATCCTAAAACAGTCTAATGCCAAAGCCATAAGTATAAACCTCAAACCATGTGTGTACCCAAAGGAACATGCAATGAAACTCTGGGATTTGGTAGGAAAATTTATTCTCTTCTTTTATAAACTTATATGATTTTAACTTCTATTTTATATAGATATTATTAATGATTATTTAATGTACCACTAGTGTGTGCATATTTTATTGCTAAATAAGTATTCAAAGGCAGGGAATGTATGCTTCAACAATATTCAGAAGCTACTTATTTGGCTTGCCATCCACTTCTGGGAAACTCGGAGCAGAATGGGGGTAATGGGTGCCTCTGGTGCTGGAAGACACAAAAGGAGTGGAGGTGGAAGGGCATTAGATGTGACATGTCAGCCTGAGTCTGTGGATAGGAAAATATATGATGACTGTATGCGTCAGATGAGTGCTTGGTGAGAGCTCCCTAACTGCCAGCACATCAAATAGTGGCCTAAGATAGTTTCACAATCATATTGGGCACATAACTGATGCTAATGGTTTTTATCCATTCAAATTCAGATGAAGACCAGATTGGGAATTTCTTCCTAGTTCTTACCTCCTTCTTTTCAGGTGCATTTGTCACTGGACAATTACTGAATGTGCACACTCAGCAAGACACACACTTCCATGCTTAAAACTTCCTTTCAGCTGAGAGGATGACCTGACTTGAAATGAGAATTTGAGAGATTAAAGGGATATTATAAGAAATGGTCCAGTGTGGATCTCTCTAGATGGACACGGTTTGTCAGCTTTCTATCACTATAACAAAATACCTGAAATAATCAACTTATAAAGGGGAACATTTTATTTTGGCTCACAGTTTTGGAAGTTCCCATTCTATGAATGGTTAGCCCTGTTGATTTGGGTGAGATAGCTTACCTCTTGGCCAGGACACAAAAGGAAGATAGCTCACCTCTTGGCCAGAACACAAAAGGAAGAGGAAGGGACAATCAAAAGCCCCTTTGGGGGATCCTAAATGACCTAAGGATCTCCCACTAAGCCCCACTTCCTAATAGCATCATCCTGGGGACCAATTCTTTAATGCATGGGCCATCAGGGCACATTTAAGATCCAAAGTATATTAGATACCAAGGCTCAGAGATATGAAGAACAGCTAGTTCCTCTTAGTCTCCTGACTTCCGTCACCTGGGTTTCTCACCTTTCCATAGAAGTCATCTTACTCACTATGCATGTTTTCTGACAGGTGGCTTTTACCTTGAAGGCTGGACACATTCTCAGGGTACCAGGTCTTCAGATTACTGGAATGCAGGAGGCTTTCAACAAGGATACATCACCTGATTTCCATTCATTTCAATAGGATGGGATGATCAAACAGCAAAGCCTGCAAAATATCCCATGAAGCACCAAGTGGCTCTGTAATCTTTATTTCCAAACCCTCTAAGTGGCAGTCCTTACTACCATACCCAAGACCCAGTCCTCTAAGTGGCAGTTCCTTACTACCATACCCAAGCAAGTACTTGAAGCTTAATTGATCTGGATGTTTAGAATCAAACTTCATTGGGTCAAATTACTTCAGTTTGCCTAATTTCTTTCTCTATGTGAGCTCTGATAAGTTTGGTTTAACATCCTCTAAACTGTGGTGTTTATCATCACCAATGCCTACTCAAATTGCCCCTGCAGAGTACTGAACCAGGAGAAAAATGGTTTAAAAGGTACAACTAATTTGTGTGCATATCTCTACATACCTCACAGTAATATGTGGAGCCTAAATCACTACAGAAGTGCATTTATTTCCACAAAATAACTCTACTTTTTAAAAACAAAATTCAGCCAGGAAAATCCTCTCAGTCATTAATCTTCAAATATGTTTAGGTGTTAGGAATTCCATAAACTTTGAAGTTTTTTTCATTTATTGACAGGGATAAACCCATTCTTTAATTATAGATCTTTTATTAGGATATATTCAGTATATGGGGGAATTCCTAGTGACAATTCTGATTAGACTTATATTGTATATTATTTACATTGCCCCCATTATCTCTCCCCCACAGCCCACTTTCCTTCCCACTTAAAGCAATTGCAAGAAGTTTTTAAGTTCTGTTTCATATAGGTATGAAGTCCATCAACCATGTACTGTAACCTTAATCTCTTTCCTGCATCTCCCCCCCACTAGTTACCCTCTGCAAACACTGCTGGTTTTACAGTCCTGATTTTTGTTATCAATATTTAAAAGTTGACATTCAAAGGGGTGTCTCAATGTATGCCCACTGTGAGTGTGCTTTACTTTGATCTGTTCAATCCCTTCTAATACGCTCCCTTACCCCTTTATTCCCACTCCTGTTTTTCAACAGTTTTCAGTTTACATCCTTATATCCTCTACTTTCACATCTTGTGTTATGCCTTATTACTGAGGTTCTATCATTCTATTTTCCTTTCCCTCTTTCCCCAAGTTCTATGGAGTAGTTCCTCTCTTACAAACATCTTCTACATCTGAGTTCATTTATGATCATGCTTGTTTCTGTGTATATGTTTACCTTTGGATCTATCTTCCACATATGAGAGAAAACATGCAGCTTTTGTGTTTCTGATCCTGACTAACTTCACTTAACATGATGTCCTCCAGATGCATCCATTTACCTTCAAATACCATGTCATTATTCCTTATGGCTGAGTAATAATTGTGTTTCTTGGTCCATTCATCAGTTGTGGGGCATCTGGGTTGTTTCCAAAGCTTGGCTATTGTGAATAGTGCTGCAATGAACATTGGTGTACAGGTGTCTCTACTGTATCCTGTCTTATGTTGTTTTGGGTAGATGCCCAGGAGTGGTATCACTGGATCTTATGGCAGTTCTATCTTTAGCTTTTTGAGGAGTCTCCATACTGTTTTCCATAGTAGTTGTACTAACTTGCATTCTCACCAGCAGTGTATAAGGGTTTCTGTTTCACCACATCCTCACCAGCATTTGTTGTTATTACTCTTGATTCTGGTCATTCTAACTGGGGTGAGATGAAATCTAAGTGTTGCTTTGATTTGTATCTCTTTTATAACCAGGGAATTTGAACACTTCTTCATGTTTTTACTGGCCATTTGTACCTCTTCTTTTGAGAAGTCCCTGTTTAATTCATGTGCCCATTTTTTCATTGGGGTGCTAACTCTTTAGGGGCTGAGTTTTTTGAGTTCCCTGCAGATTCTGGATATTAGTCCCTTATTGGATGAATAGCTGGCTTCCATTCTGTGGGCTGTCTATTGAGTCTGGTGACTGAATAAACCCAAGTTTTAAAAAATGTTCCCAACCTACTAGAGAGTTTTGACTAGCCTGTGTTTGTATAGTTACGAACACACATATTTGTACTTGTGGATAAAGTATCCATCTGAAAAGGGATGTGTCTCAAAGGATGGTGGTGGAGACTTTCTTCAGTTTATCTGTTTATCCATGTATAATTGTACATATAATCTTTTCCAAAAATTCAAAACAAAAAATAAGTTTCCAGTAACAATAATCTCAAATAATTGATTTCTTCCTAGTACTTAGGCTGTGCTACATGTATAGTTCATATTTTTGTGTAATTCTAAGTACCTTTTTTTCCAGTGCATTAGGGCAGTAGCCAGGCAGATATTAACATGGAGATTTGTTGTGAGAATATGGAGACCTATTTTAACACTTATCACACTTACTTTAATAATTTGTTGTTCTCCTAAATCTGGAACACACAGGTTTTTTTCTATTCATTCATGCTGACATAAGTTTGGGGTCCAAAGGGAGCAGCCACTGTCACATTCATAAGAAGGATCACTTTTAAGTTGTCCAGTCAACCTTTTACACTGACAAAAATCAGTGGATTTCCCCAATTGCCTTAGGCTTGCCCTCTTACACAAGAAGTGGAAAATTCAGATAACAAAACGTCTAATCCAGAGCCCAAATTCCATAGGCACAAAAACAGAGAGCTCTGATAGGCAAATATTGTCTTTCTTATTTTTTAAGTTAACTACATAATTGTGTCAAGTTCTTACTTTGCTTAAAGACCATGTATCCCTGGACTGACAACATACAAGCAATCACACTGATATGCGTGGGGAGGATTAGCTGACTTGACAACTCTCACCAGTGGAAATCTGAAACATCTGTCCCTCTGACACTATTCAAGGGCCACCCACCTCTACCATCTTGAGGAGCCCTTGGGGTAAGGGGTGGTGGTGGTCACATTTCATTTAAGGATCCATGCATAAGATAGCATGGCTGCTCCATGACACCTGACCTGCTTTTCACTTCCCTGGGTGCTGTCTATGTCTTCATGTCCTTCACCTCCAAGCCTCTTTCCAGGCACTTCCTCCAAGTTAAGAGGGCACCACTGGAGCTGCCCTCCTGGCTCAGGAAACGCCATCTACCCTGAGCTTGTACCCTTATTGCTATCCTCACACTGTCAATGGAGAGAGAGATAGCTACTCTTCCTTGATGCTCTTGCCAGATCCTACGGCAAGATTTCATGGGCCACTTTTACTTCTTAAAATCAGCTTTGCTGAGATCCATACACTGTAAGACTTACCTGTTTAAAGTGTAGAAGTCACTGGGTGCTGGTGGCTCACACCTGTAATCCTAGATTCTCAGGAGGCTGAGATTGGGAGGATCACAGTTCAAGGCCAGCTTGGGAAAAAGTTTTGTGATGTAGTACTGAACTAAATTAGAGAAAATGCACTGACTACAGACAGGGCAGGGAGTAGGTGATTAATTAGGGGCCCACATCATACATCTCAGCACACTTTCAGGGTACCTGCTGTTGCCGTTCATTAGCATTCAGCAGCTGCAGAGCTCTAACTAGTCCCTGCCCACTGGAGGAAAACTCTAGGGTCCATTCATTTATGAAAGGTGTCCAGAACTTAAATGCTATACTGTTAGTCAAGGTCCTGGGAGGTGATGCTTACACATGAAAAGAGGAGCAAAGGGAAGATTGCTTGCCTTCTCTGCAGGACCCCGGGGAGAGAGTCTGTGAATCCACTGTCTGTTTTCAGTGGGAATGTGGGTGATACGAACTTTGCTACCTGGGAAAACTTTTTTTTTTTGTGGGACTGGAGTTTGAACTCAGGGCTTCATGCATGCAAAGAAGGAGCTCTACTGCTTAAGCTACACCTCTGGCCTCTTTGCAATGGGCCCAAGCTGGCCTGGACTATGATCCTCCCATTTTAGGCTTCCCACTATATCTGGAATGACTGTGTGTGCCAGCTATTGGTTGAGATGAGGTCTCAGGGCTGGTCTTGAACCACAATCCTCCTGATTTTAATCTCACAAGTAGTTAGGATTAAAGACATGAGCCACTGGTGCCCTGGCTTGGGAATACTTTTTACATGGAAGAAAATGGGACATACAGCGCTTTTTCCACTTTTGCTAAAAATATTGAGACTACTAAGAAGTTATTTTTGAACAAGATAAGGCTTAAGGCTGAGAAGTGCAGTCAGCAATGGCAGTTCAGTGCCTTTTCACTCAACCAATGATTTCACCTTAAACTCATCTTGATCGGTAGGCAGGGTAAAATTTGTTATGCTCATTTTATATGAAAAGCATTCATCCACTCATTCATTCAGTAAGCATTTAATATCTGCAAAGGTTTCCTTACTAATGTTCATTGAGCACTCATGATATGTTGGGCACAAGCTACTTACTATCTAATGTCTTATGAAATACATGCTATTATTAATCCCATCTGGCTGATCAGAGAAGTCTGTGGTTTGCCTGGGACATTAGAGGATGGCAGAGTTAGGATCAGAGAACCCACACTTCAGACTGTTCCATGGTACCTACAAGCAATCTATTAAACACACAAAGAAACAATTATTCAGCTACAGCTGATACAGGCTGCAAAGGAAAAGTACAAGGTGCCATCAGAAAGTATGATGGGAGTCCTAATAGTCTTCCTTTTGAGGGCTCAGGAGACTGTGTGTCTCATGAAAGAAGAAACTTCCTGTTATTGGTGAGTGTTTCTGAGTGTGCATGTGCATGTGTTTAAAGCCTGTTTATAAGTTCAGATCACAATACTCTCGAAGAACTCCAAAGAAGTGTTTCTAGGATGTTGCAACAGATCATTTGAAAGGGAAACAGTCAAGTGTACTTGGACTTAAAGAGTGTGCTTTAGAAAATACCACCTGGGTTATTAGAGGTTTCATCATTAATATGTGTAATCTGGTTTAAATTTTGTCCTAACTTGACACCCAAAGATTGCTCTGATCTCCAGCTGTTATTATATCTTGGCATTATGACATTGGACAGAGCCTGACTGAGCTGAAAGACAAGCAGACACAGTGTAAAGACAATGAATCAGGTCTAACTCCTTGAAAACTTTTTATTGAAAATAATCCTTAATTATGAAATTTCTCCAAGAATTTAATCTACTCAATTCCTTAATAAATCTCTCTGAAATTTCTCAGGGGACCATGCAGACAATACTTACTTGGTTTGAATAAATGACTAGCAGTCTGCCTAAGGAAGCTTCTCTTTAAAGTATGTCAGCTGATGAATGACTTAGGCTCTTTACACTTTACAGTACTTGATTGCAATGATTAGTCATTTAATCACAAAGGGGTTCTGTTGCTTTAAAATACAACTTTCTTTATGGAAACCTAGGTAGGTTCACATGTGTATGGAAAGGTTAGCTGACCATGCTCACTCTGTTCAGTGACTGAGGCTTTGCAGGAAAAATGTAAGCATTTTGACAGTGCACACTTGAAGATCACTGACAAGTAGTACACAGAATCATAAGTCTGAATGAACCCTAAGATTTCTTCCAGCCACAGCCCCTGTTTTACAGAGGTATTACTGAGAAACAGAGGTGACAACAGGGGCCGACGTGTTGTGAGGCTGTTCCCCTACCTCCCTAATCAACAAGTCTCTCAGATGCTGTGTTATGCCAGGTGCTGGGGAAATCCAGTTTTCATCTTGGTTTTACAGTCTGTTTGGGGAGGTAAAAGTGGCACAATATGTGAAGACAGCACATGCCGATATATTAAATATTGCAAATGTGCCTATGCCCCTATGACAGTTCTGGATTTTATAGCTATGCTTTCTGTTAGGATCAGACCATAGTTAAGGAAAGAAAATGAAGCAAACTTTGAGGCCAGGCAGAGCAGTGACAAACATGGCTCTGTGCTACAACATGAAGCTGGACCCTATATAACTTCAGTCTATGTCATGTGTGGCAAAGCTGTGGAGAGGAGCAGAGTGGGGCTTCCGGCTGCAGGAAACCATCTCAGAACCAGTAAGAAGGAAGATTGCAGAACCCTGAAGCTCTTGCCTATGAGATTTTCTTCTTCCTCATTCTGGCACAGTCTTTGCAAACATAAGGCCGGTACAGTGCAGGTTGTAGAGTCAGATGGGCCCAGATAAAGAGTCCCAGCCCTGCGACTTTGCTGCTGTGTGACTTTGAGCAAATTATTTTGCTTGTTTAACTTCCTCATCTGTAAAATGAGAATCATAGTTAATGTCTGCCTCATATAGTTTTGTGAAGATCAACTGGGATAGCTCATGGAAGTAAAGCATCCAGCACAGTAGAACGATGCTTATTACAAAGATCTGATTCTTTTATTCTTTTTTTGCTTTTGTTATTTTTCAAATAGGGTCTCACATTTATGCCCTGACTGTGATCCTCCTATTTATGCTTCCTATGTAGCTGGGATGACAGGCAGGTGCTATCATACTGAGCTTTTACAGCTTGAGATGGGGGTCTGGTGAACTTTTTGTCTAGACTGGCCTTGCACTGTGATTCTTCCAATCTTTGTCTACAAAATAATTAGGATTACAAGCATGAACCACTGTGCCCAGCTACAAAGATCTATTATTGATACTGCAGTATAGTTGCTGGGGAGAGAGAGAGAGGGAGAGATAGAGAGCAGGGGAGAAAGAGGAGAGAGAGAGATTGAGATTGATTTAGACTTGGATTATAGAATCCAATTGGTTGTACAATGAATAGCTATATAATGGCTGAAAACAGCAAATGGTGTTATGTTAGGAACATAAGGCACTCTCGTTCATAAGTGGTCCTGTCAATTGTTAGGTGATAACCAATATGGTTTTTTTTTTTTCTGTAGACACAAGGAAGACTGCATGTACACTGCTGCCATGTTGGACATTAAACCACCTGATTCTCTTCTCTCTCCACTCTTTCTTCTCCTTCTTTGGTTGCATGTGCCAGACAGTGTAACTACTCAGTGGAAAGATTACCTATCCCTGAGTTGTTATTGAATCAAAGGAGTGTAGTTATTCACACTTTGTTTTTTAATTAGTTAATTAATTTAAATTTATATTCTTTGCAGTGCTGGGGATTGAACCCAGATGTGCTAAGCAAGTGGTTTGCCACTGGGCTGTTTTATTAAACATTGGATGAATAAATAAATTTTTATAATGTTAAATGCCTCTGATATCTGGGGATTATTATAGAAACTAACATTAATTACCCTTACTTGAAACCTGGGCAGCTGAAACTGAAAACTCAATAAAAAAATAATAATAGGGCAAAGAGGTGGCTTAAATGGTAGAGCACCTGCCTAGAAAGTGCAAGGTCCTGAATTCAATCCCCAGTACCACCAATAATAATACTACTACTAATAGTATAACAAAAATGTTTATTTCCAAATAATTCAAGAAACACATTCGTTTGTTTTTGAATTAGCATATATTAATAATAGAAGTGGATTTCATTGTGATAATTCTATACATGTGTACACTATTCTTGAGCAAGTTCACTCCCTCTGTTATATGTCTAGTCCCCTTTTTCTTTCCCCTCTTTACAAACAGGGTTTGCAGGTTTCATTGTGCTGTCTTCATATGTATATATGCACCATACTTCCATCTTTCTCACCTCTCATCAAGGCCTACATTTAATAACAACAAATTGTATTAATAAAATATATATAAGGTATTTTGAAAAGGTTGAAGACTTAAACATAAGATTAGAAACAGTAAAACTCCTAGAAGAAATCATAAGGGAAAATCTTTACCAACTTGGCCTTGGCAATGATTTCTTGGAAGTGACATCAAAGCACAGACAATCAAAGCAAAACCAGACAACCTGGACCACGTCAAACAATAAAGCTTCTCCACAGAAATGGGAACAATTAATAGAGTGAAAAGGTGACCTATGGAGTGAGAGAAAGTATGTGCAAGCCATATATCTTATAAGGGGTTAATATCCAAAATATAGACAGAATTCCTACAACTCAATAGTAGTAAATACATAAATAAATAACCCAATTAAAATGGACAAATGACTTTAACAGACATTTCTCCAAAGAGGACAGATGAATGGCCAACAGGTAAATGAAAAGATACTCACTGGGCATCACTGATCCTCAAGAAATGCAAATGTAAACCTCACAGGGCCCAAGTGTTTTGAAGGGTCACCTCAGGATGCCTGGTCATCACCTCACCTCACCTAATCCTTATGAATTCTACACACCTGCTTCTAAGTTCTGTGTTGTGGCAACAAGTGGGGGCACATTACTTAGGTTGTAGTACAATTTAGTAGCAGTAAACTTCAGGTAGGAGACTAGAAAACATCAGATACTTTATACGTCATTCCTTAATACTTTACTTTTCAATTCAATTTTATATGTTCTTGCAACATTGCCCGATTAATTATAGAATTCATTTGAAATAGCACTGAGGTTGTAGTGAGAAGATCTGGATTCTCTCCAGATCTTGATTTTGTTGTCAACTTTAGTTGTTATTTAATCTTTATTTTAAAAAGAAGACAACAAATACAAAATTGTCAACTACATATTTGTATGTAAGAAATGACACATTTCTTCCTGTATTTCTTTTCCTTTCTTGTGTTGGCTGTACTGGGGATTGAACTCAGGGCCTCATCAGTGCTCTACCACTTGAACCATACCCCAAATCCCTTTGCTTTTAGTTTGTTTTTTTCAAATAGGATCTCACTATTTTGCCTAGGCTGATCCTGGACTGTGGTCTTCTTACCTCCTCCTCTTGAGTAGCTGGGGCCACCAGTGGCTGCTACCACATCTGGTTTGTTTTGAAGTAGGGTCTTGATAACATTTTCCAGGGATAGCCTTGAACTGTCTCTATCTCCTGAGTAGCTGGGGTTACAGGCATGTGCTACCATGCCCTCTCTATATTTTGGTTATTAACCCCTTATTTCAATGGATAAACATGATTTATGTTAACTCTACATTTAGGCCAAACTAAAACTGAAAAGTTTGGAATCCTGAATTTCACTTAACTTTTCTACATAATGAATAGTGCTCAGGGTCCTTAGAGATCATCTAGTTCAACACCCTCCTCCTTTTTCACCTCCAATTCTATTGTTGAGATACAGAGAGGTAAAGGGCACATGCTCTCTCAGCCTCATAGACAGTCAGTTTCAGAGAATGGCTCTGTGTCCTTTTCATGGGGTCTCATTCCCTCCTACATGACTAAGTTCTAGTGAGATGAGTAAGACTTCCTTGTGGCATTGCCTTGTCTTAGAGCATACTGTCCTGCTAGGCCCTAGCTCTGCATGGGTGCAAATGGCTGGGAATCTGGGTGGTGGAGAAACCTGAGGAGCTGGTCTTTTTTCCAGGTGAATCAGACACTGGACAGTGGCACTAGGTCCTTCTCCACACTATCTTGACCCTTTAGACTTGGCTTAGGTTTGCATTTCTCCCACTCCATTTTTATGCCATTTATGTTGAGAGCCTCCTGAGAAAATGTCTGGTGATTCTATGGTTTGAATTTTAGTTACCTCTTGTATTCATGTTGAAATTTAATTGCCATTGTAACACTTTTAAGAGGTAGGAGCTTAGAAAGGTGACTAGGCTACAAGGGCTCTGTCCTCATGATTAGATTAAGGCAGTTATTGTAGGAGTGGATTTGTTATTAGGGGAGTGGAGTATTATCATGGGAGTGGATTCCTTTTAGAAGGATGAGCCTAATTAGCCCCCTTTTGCCTCTCTCTCCCTCTTTGCCCTTCCACCATGGGATTATGTAGCAAGAAAGCCTTCCCCAGATTGCCAGCTCCTCTGTTTTGGCCCTTCAAGCCTCAAAAGGACATGGGATTCATTGTAAATTATCTGGTCAATGGTATTTTTTATAGAATCACAAAACAGACAACAATTAGGTGTAAGATAGGCGTTGTTTCCCCCCACTGGCATGATTTTCTAAATAAATTACAGGGTTGACAGTAAAGGGAGTGAGAGTGGGGGCTCTGATGCACCAACCTCCAGCTAGCTTGTACACTAGGTACCTTCATTGTTAGTACACAGAGCCAGAGAAGCCATATGCTGTCTGTAAAACACAAGTTTATTATATTTCCCTCACTTCAGGTGGGAGGGGAAGAAAAGCATATTTCTTGGAAGATTGGTTCTCTATTGATATCTGCACCTAACATGATTTTCTTGAATTTGTGTGGCTGCACATGTGACACATGGTGATGGTGTTTGCATTAATATTTCCCCATGCCGGAGTATGTCTTTTGCTGGCCCTGACACTTTAACCAAAACTTCACACAATTCCTTCCTTGGGCTTAAATTAAAAAAAAAAAAAACCTGTTAGAATGAGTCTCACCTCTAAGGCTACCTTAACATTCATATTACAGAAGGAGCTCAGAATACATTTCCTAGATTATTTTTTGGCAATAAATCATGGTCAGTCACCCAGTGAAATGTTTCATATTTTTTGTATACCATTCACCTATTTGTGTCTACCAAGGAATGTCCAAACTCCTTAAGATAAGGATTTTATTTTATACTTTTTCCTTTTCTTCTGTACTAAACCCAGAATTGTTTAAGGTAGATGCTGAGTAAATATTTTCTGAGGGGTTAACTGGTCATTTGTTGCTACTATCCATTTGTTTTTAAACTTGGGTTAGGTTTAGAAATGATTCAGGTTGATGCTAAAGACCTCTTTATCCTATCTCCCAAAGTCATTTCCCAGCATTGTGTAAGTGGGGAAACTGCAATAGCTGTGAGCTGCCTAGGATAACACAGCTCATTAGTGGAAGCATTAGAACAAGACTTTTCAGTTCAGTGATCTTTCCAGTACAAAGTGCTGCCCCCAGTCATCTAATGGGGTCAGGAGGAAATGGGACATAAAATAGATAAGTTCTGTAAGGGAGAAAGCACCAGGAAATGTTGGGAGAGTGAGACAGAATATGAAGAAGGGGAAGCTACTAGAGACCATGGTGGAATGTAAGGGCAAGGTCCACAACAGAAAGCACATGGGGCTGACCTGCAGAAACTGAAAGGCAGACTTCATCCACCCTTGCTCTTGCCAAGGTCTGGGCCAGCTGTGGCAGCTATCATGTTCCAAAGATCACTGCAACAATAACACATGTCCAACAAGCTCTTCTGCAGCACGGCCTCACCATGCCCCTAGCAGGAGGTGGTGTCTAATTCTTCTCCCTTGACTCTGAACTGACTACCCTGAGACCACCTGAGACTACATCTGACTACCCTGAGACCACCATGCTGGAGAACCCACATGTAGCTTCTCCTGTGGACAGTCCCAAGTACACTCAGCTTTCCAGGCATCCCCACTTTATTCTTCTACTTTTTATTACTATTATGAAATACCTGAGGTAGGCTACATCATAAAGAAAAGAGTCTCATTTGGGCTGCTCCATTCACCTGGCCTCTGGTGAGGGCCTAATGGCAGGTGGTGTCATGGTAGGAGAACCTGAGAAATGAGAAATCATCTCATTAGACAGGAAGTTAGAGAGATTCAAGGGTTAGGTTTGTTCTTATAACAGCAGCTCTTGCAAAAGCTCAGGGGGCCCATGAGAACTGCATTAATTCTTTCTAGAGGCAGAATCCCCAATGACCTAAGGACCTCCCACTTGACTCCACATCTTAAAGATTCCACATCATCTCCCAATGCCATCACCCTGGAGACCAAGCTTCTAAAATCTTCGTCCTTGGGGAAAAAACCACATGCAAACCATTGTCAAAAATACCAGGTGTGTGAGTGACCCCATCTTGGACCCTGTAGAGCAGCCCATCTGCCAACTGAACACAACTGAGTGACCCCAGTAGATGCCATGGAAAGGGAGGAGAAAGAAGACTTTCTCTGTCAAACTAGACCAAATTCTTAACCTGCATGACTTTGAGAAATAGTAAAAGTGGGTTTTAGGCCACCAGGCTCTGGGTCAATTTGTTACATAGCAACACTTGGTGGAACTCCAGCTTCTTCTACATTTGTAAATATAACATTCAGGTCTTTTTCTTTGAGAAAGTATCACTTGCTTTGCCCTGGCACATAACTAAATAGTTGCACATCTACATTTAAATTTTTTAAATTAGCATGTAAGTTGAATGCAAGGGGATATTTACATATGTGTTTACAATATATCTTAGTTAGATTTTTCCCCTCCATTGTTCTCCCCATGTACTTCTTAGAACAATTTCAACAGGTTTCACTCTTCTATTTTCATATATGAGTACAGATTACATCCACCATGTCCACCCTCATTCACCCTTTCTTTGTGATCTCCCCCTCCCACTGGCACCTACATTTTAATAGGCTGGGACTCTGAGGCTCTGTGGGTGTCAGTCAGCCACTACAAGGCCAGTGAGCTCCTATTTGTTGAATGGTGCTATGACATAGATCAATGGAAAATCCATTTTCAGTTTGGTATACAAACAGGAATTGATCCTAATTGAAAAGAGAAATTTAAAATAGCCACCTGGTGTCACGGGGCAAAGGAGAAAGCTGATTGTGGGAGAGAGATGGTGTTACAGAATTTAGACCCAGTGTGCTTACCCTAGAGACAAAAAGAATTGCATTATTTCATAGCCATTTTCAATAACAAATTAATCAGGTGTATTCCATGATATTTTCTGAAGCAAAGATTTTCTATCCAAAATACTTTCTGGGTACAGGAAGCCCCATGGCTTTCATTTTTGTGCTGAGGTTCTGCAAGTTAGAGATGGGTATGAGAAGGGCTTGGGTGTGGCAGGTGCATGTGGCATATTGCAAAGATAACCACAACACATTCCATCTCGGAAGCCTCTCCCCCATCAGGAGGAGAGCCTAATAACCTGTCTTTGAATCTGTACTGACCTTGTGTCTCTTTTGACTGATAAAATGTGATGGGAGAGATGTTTTGAGATTTATAAACCCAGACATGAGGAAGGCTTGGCAGGTTCCACTTTTGCACTCTGGAAGGAGCCATCTTCTGGGTAAGAAGTCCAACTGTCCTGAGACAGCCAGGTCATAGGAGTCCACGCCATGAGCAGCACACACCCACCATATGGAAAGGCCACCTAGACGGGGACTCAAGATCTTAGCTGCCAGCCCCAACTGAGGCTCAGCTGCCAGCCAGCACCAACTTAACAACTCTGGAAGTAAGGCCATATTGGTAGTGGATCCTCCAACTTCAGTCAAGCAGTGCTGGCTGACAGCACATGGATAGAGATGAGCTGCATCTGTGAGAGTTGCTCAAATCAGAAACATAAATAAATGGTATTGTTGTCATAGTTCATAAAGTTTTGAGGTGGCTTTTTTTACTGCAGCAATAAATAAACACCAAGTTGAAAGAGGCATAGGGCTGGCCGTTGGCTTGTCAGTGTGGAACACTGGATTCAGAAGGGGTGGCTGATGGTTATAAGACAGACCCCAAATGGAGAATCTCATCAGAAACTTCACCAAGAGGAAGAAAGGAGACAGAGCCAAGGAGAGGATGCTGAGGCAATGGCTAGGGAGGCAAGTTTGTTTTGTTGTGTGTGTGTGTGTGTGAGTGTGTGTGTGTGTGTGTGAGAGAGAGAGAGAGAGAGAGAGAGAGAAAGTGCACAAAAGAAAGAGAGTGTGAGAGAAAAATAGAGAAAGCAGAAAGGATTTGTCAGCGGCTTTCCACAACACTTTCATAGAAATTACTTGAATATACCCAAATTATTTGAATATATCCCCCACACAAATCTTTGAAATGGCTGTTTTATAGGGCTTTGAAGCAAGTGTACATTCCCAGTCTCAGTGGGAAGAGAAAAGGGCAGCATGATATAGGAACCGTGCAGGGCAGGGTTCCTATACAGCCCTTATGGATGAGGCAGAATGATCAGGATGCATTGTAATGAGCTGGTGTACATACAATAAATTTTGTATGGCCTAATTTCTTACAAGGGCCCAGACATTGCCATCAAGTCCTTGTGTTACTTTCATAAAAGTTTTTGGGAAAGGACCTCTCTTGGTACTCTAGGTAAATATCCAAGAGGGACCCTATTAATGCAAAGATTCTAGTACTTAAAGTCTGTAAAAAGTGATATAGGCACTACCTTTTCCAGAATTCTATCTTAATTATGTCTATTTCCAACTGTGTGCCCTGTGTGGCACATAATAATAGATCACAACTGATGCACTATTGCCTAAAAGAAATTGGATTTATTAGTCTACCCATATATTTCTTCAATCACATTTAGAATATTCTAAACTTCTAGTGTCTCACCAAAGCTATGCTGAGGCTATTTTTTGCTCCATCCCTGGACAGATCTGAGCCTAAGCTAAATTCTGGAATGTTCCAAGGGTGTTTCCTATTTCCCCAGCCCTCTTTATAACGTGCTTCCCTTTCCCCAGGGGAGACAAGCCCTCCATGTCCCCTAAGAAGTAACCTCGGTCCTCCTGTGCCCATGGAATCTTGCCCCTCTCATGTCCTTCGTTTTCTTGACCCAACCCCTTCCCCAAATGTTGACTCATCCCAATGATGAAATATTATGTGACATTAAAATTTTGAGTAAACTTTACTGACATGGTGAAATGTTCACAATATAATTTATTTTAAAAGGTGCTGGTGGAGCATCTCAAGTGGTAAAAACACCTGCCTTGCAAGTGTGTTGCCAAAAAAAAAGAAAAAAAGAAATAGGTATATTTTTAAAAGCATACAAAACCATACAATATCCACAGTATTAAAATGTAAATTTCACTATTTTACCCACTGACAGTAATATTCCTCTAAGGAGGAGTTATCCTTGCTTTAAAAAATAATAACAGTAACCCCTTGAATTAGGAAGAAAGGCCTGCGTGCAGGAGAGTTGGTGGGAGCCTGAGCAGCTGCAGGAAGAGGCTAAACTGCTCTGTATAAGCCAGGAACAAGGAAAGAGAGTCTGAAACTATTCCCAGGCTGAGCAGGAGGGCACATGGTGGCTGGTGGGAATTTGTGGGGATGTTGAAGGACACCAGGAAGGCCTGGCTGATGTTTTATTTGAAGCTCATTCTTCAGTATACGCTTTTCCTTCCTGGTCTTCAGCTTAGCACAAGCACAAAAGTGTGTGTGTGTGTACATGCACTCACACATGTAGAAGTGTGTCAGGGGAGGAAGCAGACTGGAAATGAGCAGAAAGCATCAGTGGTGACAGGTGTTAAAATCAAGAACTGACTATGAGAAAGTCAATTCCTCATCAAGCTGTAGAAGTTGGGTGGAGGATTCTGGACTTCTACAAGGAGACAAAAGGGTTTGTGTCATTTCGTCCAGACTTCAAGATCCATGCAATTTCAGGCAAGCTACTGATTACAGATAAATCTTTAAGTATGTGCTTAGAAAGAAGAATCAAATTTAAGAATAATTATCTCATAGTGGTGAGGATAATTTTCTTTAGTTTTCTCTATTATCTATGTTGTCTACAATGAACATTTTTTAAGTTAGAAAAATTATTTTTTAAAAACATGCTTATTCTGAGCCTACCCACCTCTAATCATACATTTGGGAAGGAGTTAACATACAGATCTCATACCTGGTGTTAATGACTAATAATGTGTAATGGTTGAATAATAGCAGTGAACGGGTGTGGGAGCATGTACTTTTAGCAGAGAATTCCTGAGGACTGTGATTCTGTAAGACAAAGGAGTATAATTTGAACCAGAGGAAGGCAGCACAGTTAGAGTCAGGTAGCTCCATGGTCTGCCCACCTGAAGACTAATCTTGGCCTTTAGCTAAGGATGTTGATAAACCCTGGAACTGGATATAGAGAATGGTGACTCCTAAATAGCATCTGAAAGATGAAGAGCTCTCCAAACCATCCAGAGACTCACCTGCAGCAATTCTGGCCCTGTCTGGGAAACTTGACACTATTTCCTAATGAGCTCTTGAGCTACTGTGAATGGTTTTTCTCTTAGGTTTAAAAAAATACACTGAGAGATTTTTCCTTCCATTGTGGATAAAATCTCAGATAGCTTAAAGTCCAGAGTTTGTGGGTTTGTTTTATGAAGACTGGGACAATGTTATCTTCTCCAGCTGCATCCCTGGGATCTGGAACAAAGCCTGAAATGAAGGTGTAATAATGAGATAGAATAGAACAATGACTGTTAGTAACTTGTATTATTCATTGACAGGTCGTGTTCTAAGTTCGGCAAATATACTTTCAAGATCTCAGGCATAGTCCATGAGGTAGGTACTATTTTTTAATCACTAATTTTACAGATTTAAAAAAACTGAGGCACACACAGGGATGAATGCCACAGACGTTTGTTTCAGTGTTTATCACATGAATAAAAATTTGACTCCAGAACCCCAATCCAAACCCCTTACACTAGTCATTTGGGGTCTACCTTGCAATTGCAGCCTCAGATAGGAAGCTGGGTGCTCCCAGCGTTTCTCAGAGAGGCTGCTCCCATACCGAAACACAAGAGGGCAGTATTTCAACAGATTTCCCACACATCAGAACGCATGCTGCCGCTATTTTCAGAGGGGAGAAAAGCCTATTGGACTGATTACTTCAGCTCAAGCAATTTAGAGTTCAGGGGAAGATGCATTTTAATGACTCCGGGGAATGGGTCAAATTAAACACATTATCCGGGATTTTCTTTCCGACCCTCCTCTCACTGCCTTCTCAGTGCTTCTGCCTGCGCTGCTCCCCAGCTCCATGCCTCAAACCACCCCCCCTTTTGAGGAGGCAGCTCTTGCTGAAGAACCGAGGACCAGAAAAGGGCCCAGCAGCTTGTGATGGTGCAGATCCTCCAAGGTCACCTTCTAGCAGGACAGAAGGGCCCCCCAAGGGAAAAGCAAACCCAGAGCTGGCTGCTGCCACAAGTCCAATGGCTTGCCAAGAACCACACACTCATCTAGGAATCTTACACACTCACCATCTCTGTTTTTCTCAAAAAATCCTGGCAAGAAAAATAACATTACTATTTTGTAGAGGAGCAAACAGAGTGGTTAAAAAATGTGCTCAAGGTTCCAGAGCTTAGTGCGGTAGCTAAGACAATGTGGTCCAACTCCAGGGTTTGGATCTGCGTGGCCTCTTCCTAAAACCAACTCTTACTCCCATGTGCACCAGGACCCTTGGCCAGAACACTTGGTGGATGCATTAAGTGATTTCCCCGGTGGGAGGGTGGGCTGGTGGCTGAGGCTTTTTTGGGCTCCTTGAGTGTAAACTTTGAAGTTCTGTTTATCATCCAACCCCTGCAGCTCTTGGTATAGCCTGGCATTTAGTGGGTGCTCAGTGCTGTAGAGATAAACTCAACTGCATTTAATGAAATTCTGTGACTCCTTGGGTTACTTGGCAGGTTTACTCAGGATTGTAGAGGAGTTGCCTTCTGCCTCACTTTTATAGAGGACTTGTTTCTGCTTTTTGTTAAAATACACTCTGAAACTCACAAGTGAGTGTAATTGCTTTTTTAGCTTTATTCTCTCAGATAAGAAACAGGACTTTTTAAAAGGCAGAAGTAACTAATTAATCAAAACAAGCAGCTGTAATCTGATTTTAGCGCAACCTGTGTGATAAGGGTTAGCCATGGAGAAATAATTTCCTCTCACAGTAGGATAACATGCAAATGAAATTTAAACTGCAGGCTCCCTCACCTCACAGAATGTCACAGAAGTGCCGAGCAAAACGAGTTTATGAATGGGAAAGCCAATGGTGTTATATTTTCTCTTAGGTTATTCTCAGTCTCGTTTTCATAAGGACAAAATAGATCTAAACATTTCTAAATATTTCACTCCATATGGTCCAAATCCCAGACTTAAAAATATTCACCAACTGCCCACAGAGAATGTTTTTAAAGAAAAATAATCAGTCTTACTGGAAAATATTCTCAGAAAAGTTTTTCCCAAGAGGTAAAGTATTGGTTGCCTATCCTATGTAGTTGGATCTGTCTGACAAAGGTTCATTAACCATGGCAAGGCAAGTGTTGAACTTGGAGGAGTGAACTAGATGACTGTGGAGAAGGTTTCACCAACTCTAAAATTCTTCTCAATGAAGGATGTGAATGGTGATTGCCTTTGATCTTAATGAAGTCTACCATATCCTTTTGCTAAGAAACCAGGAACAATGATATAATTTCCCACACTGTCAGAGGGCTCTTCACTTTCTCCACACTTAGCTTCTAACTCCTGCAAACAGAACAGGTCATGGACTGTGAATAACACTTCAAAGAAAAGGAAAGAATCTGCAGTCATTATAAAATGGGTCATCTCTGAGAAAAATGGGCTAGGAAATGATCACTGTGTTTGAAATGAGAAGGCTCTATGCCTCTCCTTGCTATCTTGAAAACCAGCTGAGACATAACAGACCCAAACATCAGTACAATCCAATAATTCTTTCTTTCAACTGTGGGCCCAAACACTGAAGTCCTGGCAAGGGAATGGCTGTGGTGATTCCTGGATGCCCTGTCTGGAAGTCAGCAGGACATTTGCATCGGTTGTGTGCCCCAAGTGGGCAGCTGGTCTTCCTCAGAGCAATGCTGGACATTTCATCCACAATCACCCTTTCCCTCACTTATGAGATAAACATGCCTTGAGTGTCTACTATGTGCCAGCACTGTTGTAGGTGCTTAGAACACAGTAGTGGACAAGGAAGTTGAGTTTCTTATTCTTATACAGTGTCCTGGGGGAGGGAGAGTAAATAAATGAATAAATAGGAAATAATAGTAATATTTGCTATTAAGAAAGTAAAACATGGAGATGGAAAGGAGAGGTCTTAGCACATAGTCTGGTACCAGGGAGGCCTCTCTGAGGAGTGGTCTGAATAATGAATAAAATCCAACCATGCACAGATTTGGGCATGAGCATTCCAGGCAGAGAAAATTGTAAGTTCCAAGGCTAGAAGGTAGAAACAAGCTCCAGGTGCTTGGAAAGCATCAAGAATACCAGTGGGGTCCAAGTGTCATGTGTGTAGAGAGTGCACTGTGAGATGAGGTCAGTGAGAAGCTGCCACACTGGGAGAGGGACTGAATTGCAGGTGTACTGTGAATGGTGTAGACCCAGCCTCAGTCATTGGGCAGAGGACGTTTCAGGACAGCCATCGTTGCTGAACCTACTGCTCTATCTGATCATTATTCAGGGTACAAATTAGGACCATTAGGATCCAGCCAATATTATAGTTGGTAGGAATGGCTAAAATTCCCTGTGATATTTGTGACCGCTGAGTCTGGAAAGTCAGTGGAGAAAGAGAAAACAAAAAAAAATCCCCCAAACTTACTCTTGCCCTTCATCAACTTTGAAAAACCCATCAGGCATCTACTTTTTCTAGGATTACAAGGGCAATGCCAATATTTTAAAGTCTTCCAAGTGCCAGTGACTGTCCCATTTCGTCAGACTCACCTGTATAAGAATTTACCTCAGGGTCCCATCAAAACAGCACTGTCTGTGCTAGCAGTTTTGAAAACATCATATTATTACAGCAAACTAAAGAAACACAAGAGAACAAAATCTGACCTAGATCAATCCTTCTCTGTTTCTGCCATCTTTCCTTGGGCAGGTTCATTGTAAAAGTAAGCATCCACCCGTGATTGCCTCTATACTGCCCTTCAATCTTGCTCTGGGCTAGCTGTCAACCATGCCTATTATGCTACCCCAAGTAATAGTGCTAACAAGCAGTGTGTCTTGGCATGTCACTTAACCTCTCCCAGCCACAATGCCTTCACTTACAAAGCCCCTTAACTTAATTAACTACCAGGACTGTCATTTGCCTAGATGCAGATGGTTATTGGTTTTTCTTGTGTGGATGACTTATGAAATAGGCTTCTGGGTGAATTCCTTTGGAAGGCCTCTGAGACCCTCTTCATGTGGTGTGGGCTAGCCTGTGCATGATCAAGCATGATGAAATCTTAATCTCTGTGCTCTGTGTACTTACCTATATGTCTGAACCCTTCTCCCAGTTGGTCAGAACATCTAGCTAGAAAGAGAAAGGAATGGTCAACATTTAGTTTTATTTTTCTTTGTTTGTCTTCCAAACTAGCTCTTAAGAATCAAGAGAGATGACCCTGAGGGTAGCAGAACCTAGTATATGCCATGATACAGATTTAATAAGAGAAGAGGAGAAGCTGACAGACAGGCCTCTTACCTAGGAGAGAGTATGATGGTCCTCTTGGATGAAGGAGGGGAATAGAAGGCAATCCTGGATACAACTGTGAAGGCAGCAGAAGCCATATGAGAAAGGAACTGACTGGGTGAGGACCCACAGATAAGAACAGACCCTACTGAGAAAGACAAGCACAGCACAGCCTACTGTCCCTGCCTGCTGCCTGTGGCTCAACCAGCGCAGTGATACCTGCTGGGATCCTCCACCTATACTTCCCGATATAGGACCTTCCCCAGCCTTGTTATCATCCCAGGATACTGGTAATCTCTTCCCTTCTGAAGCAGAGGAAGGGATAGAGAAGGATTGATGATGTAGGGGGAAAAAAAAGAAAAAAGGGGAATCCCCCCAAAACCTGAAACCTGTGTGGGGCAGATATGAGACAAATATGCCTTATTATAATTCAGTGTGATCCTTTATGCTGATGGGCACCAGCCCAAGAGGACGATGGAATTTGACAGAATCTTTTTCCCAATATATGGAGCACTATCCAGGAAACCTGAGAGATAAACAAGGAGTTGCATTTGGGGAGCCCCAAAACATGGGACTTTCGTTGACTGACTTTAAGCCTTAAGTGTGATTTTTTTTTTCTTTTTACTTTAAGGATTTATAGGTACTCGGGTCACATGACTGGCTTTCATAGTTTTGTGATTGGCTTTTGACTGGTAGGACCTGAGCTGGCAGCTTTGGGTCTTAGATAGCATATTCCAAAGAGATTTTGCCCTTGCAGCTAATGGCAACTTGATCCACAGGCATGTAGCTGGTTTGATACAGGTGGAGCAGCAAGGGCCAGCCTTGCAAATGTACAAAAGCTCTGTTGGTTTCCATGAACAGGAGGATGCTGAAGAGGGTGAAATTTTGATTAGAGGGGAAAGAGAATATTTTCACCGCTGCCTATTAAGTATAGAAGATGGAACAATTTTCTTATGGCTTGGCTACAAATCTATAGTCTTGGACTTTAAAAAGAGAGGGAAGATACATTTCATGAATCCTACAAGTAATTCATGTGAGGTTAGACCTTCAAACAACATGCCCAGCATAAATTGCCAGGCCTGGATCAGTCACTCAGCTGCTGGCCCTCTTCTATTATATTTTGAAAACAGACAAAGCACTAGACAGGGATATTGTACAGTGATTGCTATGGTTTGGATGTGGTTGAGTGTTCCCCAAAAGTTCATGTGCTGAAGACTGGGTCCTTAGTGTGGAAATGTGGAGAGGACATGGAATCTTTAAGATGTAGTACCTAGAGTAAGGTAATGAGGTCAGGGGCTCCTGACCTCCTAGAGGAGATAGTTCCCCCAGAAAGAATTGTTGTAAGAGAGCTGGCATATCCCCTGATATCTCCTCGCATATCCTGCTTGACATTTTTCTTTTTTCCAGTACTGGGGCTTTAACTCAGGGCCTGCACCATGAGCCACTCTACTGGCCCCTTCTTGTGATGTTTTTTTTTTTTTTCTGAGATAGGTTCTCTTGAGCTGTTTACCTGGGCTGGCTTCAAACTATGATCCTCCTGATCTCTGTTTCCTAAGTAGCTAGGATTACAGGAGTGAGCCAGAAGTGCTCAACTCTGCTTGACATTCTTACATGTGCAGCTGTCTGTCATGTGGCCTTCACCAGAGGCTGAAGAAATGGGGTCATCTGATTGTGGACTTTCAGTCTCCAAAACTATGAGTTAAATAAACCTATTTTCTCTCTAAAGTATCCAGTATCAATTACTCTGTTATAGCAATAGAAAACTGACTAATACAGTGATAAAGTTATCAATTCACCAAGGGAACACCATTATCCTAAATGGATATGAGTCTAACAACAGAGCTTCAAAATTCATGGAGCAAAAACTTATAGAACTAAAAGAAGAAAGAGACAAATCCACAATTATGGTTGAAGATTTTGACACAGTAATTGGTAAGAAAAAGTAGACAAAAAATGTGTAAAAACATAGAAGTCATAAACAGCATTATTAGTCATGTTGACTTAATAGATCTTTATAAAATACTTTAAGACAGCAGAATACATATTGTTTTCAAGTGAACATAGAATATTTGCCAATATTCTAAGTCATAAAACAAGTCCTAATGAATTTTAAAGGGTCAAAACATACAAGAAAATCAAACTAGCTTACAATGGAATTTTTTAGACATTAAAATACACATATTCAGAAAGCCACAAGTTAAAACATTTTTATATGATACATGGGTCAAAGAACAACTCACAAAATTAACATTTTTGGATTGAATGAAATTGAAAATACAAGATATCAACATTATTGAGATGTATCTAAAGCAGTATTTGAAGGAAGTTTGTAGTATTAAAATCATTTACAGTATTAAAAAAAGAAATACAAGATGTAGACCTAGTCATTGACTTTCTGACTAGAACTCGAATAACTCAGGAAATAAGATCAAAAATTGACAAATGGGATTGTGTTAAACTAAAAAGCTTTTGCATAGCAAAGGAAAGAATCAACAGAGTCAAGATACAGCCTATGGAATGGGAGAAAATCTTTACCAGATATTAATATGATAGAGGACTGATATCTAGAATATATAAGAACTCAAATAATTGAACAGCAAAAAATCAAATATTTCAATCAATAAATTGGCAATGGAACTGAAAAGACATTTTTGAATTTAAGAAATATAAATGGCTAATAATGACATGAAAAGATATTCAATACCCTTAGCCATCAGGGAAGTGAAAGTCAAAACTACATTGAAATTCTGCCCTATCCCAGTCAGAATGGCTATCATTAAGAAAACAAATAACAACAAATGCTGGTGAGGATGTGGGGTGAGGGAGTGGGGCCGGGGGAGGAACTGGTACATGCTGTTGGTGGGAATGTAAATTAGTATATCCAACTATGAAAATCAGTATGGAGGTTACTCAAAAAATTAAAAATAGAACTGCCATATAATTTAGATGTATCACTGCAAGGAATATACCTCCAAAGAATCAAAGTCTGTTTATTATAGAGATACCTGTATACCCATGTTTATCACAGCCCTATTCACAATAGCCGAACTACAGAATCAGAGTAGGTGCTGATAAGTAGATAAAGACAATGTGGCATATAAACATAATGGAGTTTACTCAGCCAATAAAGAAGGATAAAATTATGTCATTTGCTAGAAATGGGTGGGACTAGAGATTATCATGGTAAGTGAAATAAACCATTTCCACAAAGACAAGTGTTGCATGTTTTTTCATTTGTGGAAGCTAGGGGGAAAAATGCCAAGGCAATGAAAGTTAAAAGGGAATACTAGAGAGGTGGAAGGAAGGAAGATAAGAAAGAATAATAGGAGAGATAAATATGATCAAAGTATGTTATATGCATGTATATCAGTGTCATAGTAAAATCCCTTACTTTGTACAATTTAATATATGCTAAAAAGGAAGAAGTATCTTAAACCAAAGACCTAAACTTGAACTCTAAGAAACAAGAAATATAGCAAATTCAATCTAAATCAAAAGAAGGAATAATAGATATCACATTGGAAATCAGGGGGAAAAACTGGGCATATAATAGAGAAAAATAAAGAAATAAAAAACTAACAGTAATAGTAGACTGAATAATCACTCCCAAAGAAGACTATGTGCTAATCTTTGGGACCTGGAAATATGTTACCTGATATGGTAAAGGGACTTTGTAATTGTGGCTACTTGTAGATTTTATTCAGGTGGGTCCTCTCATGTAACCACAGTCAATCCTATCAGAAGGAGATGGAAAGATTAGAGTTAGTAGTAGGAGATGTAATGATAGAAGCAAGAAGCTGGAAGATGCAGGAAGTGGGGTGGGATGGGGGGATGCAGGTGGTCTCTGGAACCCCCTGTCTCCCCTAAAAAAACCCAAGAAAATTGGTGCTGCCTTTAAAGCCTCAGAAGGAAGAAGCTCTGTGACACTTTGACTTCAGCCTGGTGAGACTTTATAGTCCTGATCTCCAGAACTATAAAGTAATAAATTTGTGCTGCATAAAGTCACTAAGTTTGTGGTGATCTATAGTGGCAGCCCTAGGAAACTCATTTTCTGAACATTTGATGAGACAAATAAACTAGATAAACCTCCAGTCTGAGTTATCAGGAAAACAAGATAGAAAATATAAATTACTAGTATCATGAATAAAAACAGGGTCACTTCAGATTCACCAGATAGTAAAATGACAACAAAACAATTATAAACATTATGATAATTAATTCTACAGCTTAAATGAAATGGACATTTCATTTAAACACAAGTATCACCACAGTTCAGTTAAGAAGAAAAGGACAGAAATCTAAAGGAATAAAACAGGTAACCTAATAACAGACAGATAAATAAGCCTTATCCACTAAAGGAATTGAATCCAAGTCCAGATGGCTTCACAGAGAATAATTCCAAACATCTAAGGAAGAAATAATACCAATTCTATAGAAATGCTTTTTTAAAAAAAAGAAGAAATAATACTTGCAGTTTATTTTATGAGGTCAGCCTTGCCTTGGTGCCTAAACAAGAAAAAAATACAAGAGAAGTAAATTACAGACCAATATTTCTCATGAACAGAGATGTAAACAACTCTCAATAGAAATTTGGCAAAATGAATTCAATCTACACTAAAGGGATGACACATTAATGACCAACTAGAACTTATGTCAGATGCCTGGTTGGTTTAATATGAGAAATACAGTAACACAATTCACCATATTTACAGATCAAAAAGGAAAGACAATGCATGAATCTCTCATAGATGAAAATGAATAATTCAAAACTGAAAAATTTAAATACTATTTATAATGGCATTGGAAATATCTTAAGTGAAATATTTCAGAGAAATTTTTTTTAAAGTGAGGAACCTGTACAAAAAGCTGTAAAATACTGTTGAGAAAAAAAATTTAAAGACAAATTAAATTTAAAAAACCTATGTTTCTGGATTAGAACACTCAATATTGTGCTTCTCAAACTGATCTATACCTCTCAACAATCTCAATATAAGTTTCTGCATGAATTTTGTACAAATTGGTAAATTCTCAGATTTATATGATAATGCCAAGGCTTAGAATTGACAAAACAATTTTGAAAATTTTGGAAGTTAGAGGACTAACCCTAACTTTAAGACTTTTTATAAAACTACATGGAGTAGCGGTGGGATATTGGCATAATAACACATAAATACATTTGTGGTCAGAATAGAGAATTCAGAAGGAGACTCACACAGATGCAACCAATTGTTTTTTTGACAAAAATTCCAAGGTAATTCAATTCCCAAGGTAATCCCAAGGTAGGAATAGTCTTTTAAAGAAATAGTGCTAAAATAAACTATATGGTGGCAAATACTTTGACTTTTACCTCATACCATATAGAAAAATTAACCATTATCCTATATATAAGAACTAAACTAGAAATCTTCTAGAGAACAAATTGTTGTGACTTTTGGGCAGGCAAAGACTCCTTAGGTTGCAACTTCAACATCAAAACTAAAAATTTCTACTCTTTGAACAGCATTGTTAGGAAAACACAAAGACAAACCACAGTTTGGGAGAAAACATTTATAAAATACATTCTGGGAAAAGATTAGTTATCAAAAATATTTTTAAAAAACTCTTACAATTCAATAATAATAAGAGACAATTTGATGTTTAAAATATAGGCAAAAGATTTAAACAGGTTCTTCACTAAAGAATAGATGATGGGAAATAAACCTGTGAAATGTGTCTCAACTCCATTAGTCATTAGGGAGAGGTAAATGAGATGATATAACACATCCATAAGGATAGCTAACATGAAAAAGTCTGTCCAAATCCTAGAAGACTAACTATTAAAAATTTAAAGTCCAAAATATTAGCCTTCCCAAAATACTGAGAAGGCTGTGGAACAACTGGAACCTGCATGCATTGCTGGTCATGATACAAAAAATACAGCCTCTTTGGAAAACAGTTTGGCACATTCTTAAATAGTTAAATATACACCTAGAATATGGCCTACCATATTAGAAGTATTTATCTAAGAGAATTTAAAAACATGTTCGTGTATGTTCATAGCAGTGTTATTTATAATTGATAAAAACTACAAATACACACAAAAGCCCACTAACTAGTAATTGGGCAAATAAATTTTGCTATATCCATATTTCCTAGTGATACAAATGAAGTACTACTGATACACAAAACAGTATGGTTGAATCTCAAAGCATATGGTAATCAAAGGAATCCAGATTTCTAAGACTACACAGTATATGATTCACACATAAAATTCTAAAAGAGGTAAAAGCCACTGACAGAGCTGATCAGTGAATCCTCTGGGCTTGTGAGTCAGGGTAGGTTATTGACTTCAATGAGACACAGGGAAAGTTACGTAATGTTCTGTTTCTTGATGGTTGTGGTGGTTAATGATCACATACATGTTAAAGCTCAAACCGTATTTAAAAATTGTGAATTTTATTGTATGTAAATTATAGTTCAGCACAACAGACTGAAATAAAATTCACTGATTTTTTTTCTGAAAAGTACTGAGAAGATTGTATTCCACAGCTCAAAATAAGCTGTGATCTGCTCTGAGTTCAGACAATTCAAAAGCTGAGAGAACACACAGAAGAAAGTTTTGTTTCTCACTGGTCCCTGGGCAGAGGCACCAAATGAGTTTCCCTTCAGGAATCCATGCTACAATGACAGCCACCACTGTGGCCTAGGACTGAAAATGCCCCTTCAAGAGACAGTGGGGACTGAGTCACTGGACAGAACCCACATTCACTTCAGGAGTGGCATGCTAGAAGCATAGTTCTCAAAAGCAAATTAATTAAGATATTTTCAACAGGCTGGATTGGATGTAAATAATGGCTTAAGAGAAGAAGAAGCAGGGACTGGGACAGTCACCTTTTGATAGAAGGTAGCTAGATGTCAAATGCTGCCCTCAAATTGCTGAGATAGTATGCACAGATGGCCTTTCAGTCCCTTTCCTGATCGGAGCTATTATTCAAACTTTGAATTCCAAGTTGTGTTTTCTCAACAAAGTCATAGAATGAATGTCATCATGCAAAGTTGAAACCAAGGATTCTGTCTCATTTCTGTCTCAATCCCCTTCTCAGATAACACTGAATCTTGGCTATGGTCTTTGGCAATAATAAATTGAGGGTCTAGGAATATAATTTTTCCTGGGATGTAGGTTGACTACTAAGGATTGAAGTATCTAAAACAAGTGGTTGTAAAGCCACTTGTATTTGAATAATCTTAATGTGCTCTTTCATCTCCTCCACAATGAGGCACGTGAGTAGAATTGAACTTTTAAGGTCCTCAGGGAACTATACCTATTCCAGCAGAAGAGAGCGCAACTATAGCTGCCCAAAGAATTCTACCCAAATAGGGAGTATCCCTCTGATGGACTCAGAAGAATAAGAAATTGGAGAGCGTAGCCTTTGGAACTCTGTTTCCTTTTGGCCTTTAACACAAAAACAAGGTAATTTAATTTCAGTTGTTAATATTCATGAGATTTAATTTTGGAGTTGTATTTTCAACCTGGGAAAGTCATGATGGAAGAAGGTCTATACTAAAATTTGGAGCCTGTTAATATTGACATTTTTATTAGATATCTTAGTGCTATTATTTACTCTCACCACAGAATCTCTAATGAGCTATTCTGAACAATGTGGCTGGATGTGATATAGGATGGGAAATAGAATAGGGGGTGAGTGAGTCCAGTGAAGCCTATATTCTAATCCATTTCATAGCGCTCTGGGGATTAAAATCATCACTGTCACTTGTAGTCCCATGAAAGAATAATGGTCAGTATCAAGGGAGAAGCCTCATGAAGTGGGAGCTACACTGTTGATTCCTTACTGAGGACAATGCCATATACAATAGACTGTAGGAATCAAGAGTTAAGCTTCATGAGTTAAAAGGGGAAAGCAGCTGAGGAAACACTTATTCTTGTCTCCTAGTGATTCCAGTTCATTGCATTAAGACAGGGACAGCATCACCGGGGAAGTAGTTAGAAATGCAAATCTGCAGGTCTCACCCAGACCTACCAAATCAGAAACTGTAAGTGGGTCCAGCAGTCTGCACGTATGCCAAGCCCTCCAAGTGATTCTGTAGCTGGAGTTTAAGAGCCTCTGTGGTGGAGTAGCTCTGGGGCCTCTCACCACCTTCTGGCTTGTGTTTGGTGAGTGGGGGGCAGGAGTGGGAACGGCTGATTAGGTTAGCGAGCTGGGGGAAGAAGGTGAGAATATGAGGCACAGCCTGCCCTGCTTTCTTCGGTCTCCTCTGCTTTCTCTTCCTTTGGCATACAGAGAATATGCTGTTTTGGCTGATTATCTCCAATAGATGGCAAGACAGAAGGACAGGTGCTGCCCCTGAACACAGTCTCAAAGCCTGGGAAGTTTAATATTGACAACAGGACTAAGTCCATTTGCCTCCCACACCCAGGTCAGGTTCCCAAGAGCTCTATCATTAAGAGTTCATTTCCATCTATTTGACTCCATTGCTTATTGCTCAGTTGGTTTTGAACTGGAAGAGGGATGATATTTAATGGGGATCTTCAACACTAACCTAGGGGGAAGGGGGAAGTTGTCTCAAAGGGAGTTAGGGCAGTGAAGGTGCTTTGGACCCCACTAAGCACCCTGCTTTGCAAAGGTACTCTGTGGTATGGAGGAGGAATGAAAGTAAATAGAAATGACTTACTAGGTTCTGTTGTCTGGCATTTCAGTGTTCCCAAACCCTCCTCCGCTATGAATTCATTCATTTATAATAAGCAGAGTTGAGGCTGGGCATGGTGGCACACACCTGTAATCTCAGTAGTTGGTGGGGGGGTTAAAGCAGGAGGGAGAATTCAAGGCCAGCCTGGGCAAATAACCAGACCCTGTCTTTAAAAAAAAAAACAAATAAAAAAAAGAGTTGAGATGAACACTTCCATTACAGGCTGAGGGCTTGCCATTAGAAATGAGGAAAAAATTAGAAAGAATGAAGACTCAGATCAGTTCATTATGTTGTCTATTAGATTCAGAAATAAAAAGTGATGGCTCAAGTAAACTTCTGGATACTTTTGTGGAATATATACATGTATATATACATATATATTCATCTTACTGCTATGTATTTATAATTGTAGGTATAATAATAGATGCATTCAAACTTGAGGGGGACCTAAAATGGAAAATGCTTCCAGAATTGTTAAAAAACTTCCTTAACCCCATCTTCAAATTTTATGACTACAAACATGTATATTTCCCCTCCTGTGACAATATCTTGTGATTAACTGTGCAATTTATTTTCTTTTTATAGCCTCTGGGTCTCTAAGATTGAATTAGCTACATGTCAATAAACCCTATATTTTCATTATTTCAACAAAACTGTGCCACGTCTTAAGATTAATTGTTGAAGTTCAGAAGAGGACACAGCCACAGGGAGGAAGATATGTTGGTGGTTAAGAACAGGCTTTCATGTCTTATTAATATTTTCCCAGTGGATTTGTTTTCTAATTTTTTCCTTAAGAGAGGATTTAGTCATAACCAGGTAACTATTAACACAGAGAACCAGGAAATACTAATAACCAAGTGTGATTGCCCTCCAAGATTTTGTGCAAGTTGTCTCAGCATTGAGGTCACTTTCAGGATGGACTAAGTTAGGTAAGAGGACCAAATGTGGTAGCAAGATCCATCAAGGGTTGGTGCTGAGAAAGAAAATCAGATCAGAATTATATTATACATTTAGTCTATCCTTGGCTTATAAAGAGGTTACACTGATTATGTTCCAAATTTTCATTTATTGTCAGCTATTTAGAAATCAAAATGCTTGAAATCCATCTTATCAACAAAGATCAGTGTTCCCATTACATTGGGACATTCACAGATACATAATCTGACCACACATTTACAATGAAGTACTCTATACATTTGCAATAAAATCTTATTATTCTGTTAGCATAGGAAATTCAGCCAAGCAATATAATGAATATCATATAGCTGTTATTTATTTTGGAAGTTTTAGAGGGTAAAGGAATAGAAGAATGATCTTGATAAAAATTTGAACAGGTTTTCTATGCACTTTTAAGTGTTGTAGAATTTGATGACACTGATTCCTTCTGGGTAGTTTCCTTTTACTTCATGTTTCTAGGGAATTTTGATTTATTCCTTCTCTTTCTTCAAGATGAAGCATTTTTTATGAGTGGGGAAACATTTCCAAAGGTAAATGGGTCAGAGTTAAAAGAGCTGAAGGAGGGATGGAGTTAAAATGTATGTGTCTTGATTTAAGAAATAGAATTACTTAGAATTAACTGAGCTTTGAACGTTTAAAGGAAAGTGGGGAGGGTGACATGGGAGGGCCCTGTAAAAATTCACAAGTAGAAGAAAAAGAAAACTGTTTGAATGAGATAGATGCATAATTTCTTACAGGGCTCCTGGATGGCCTTTACTTGGAACCTTGTCATTTCTTGATATGGGGGCACTGTGAGTAGTCTCTAGGAGAATAGTTGACAGGTGCTTTATAAATGTCCACTTGCCAAGGAAAATGTTTGTATCTAGGGTCCTATGAGCAAATGTTTGTATCTAGGGTCCTATGAGCAAAGCCATTTGCATGTCAGCTAGCCTGGCTAAATTTTGGTCATGCTGAGCCTATATACTATGTGTGTCATTCAGAGGCAAATCAGAGACTTCTAGATGCTTGTGGTGCATTGGAACCACTCCTAAATTCTTAGCCTGAGTTGATTTCCTCCTCTGCCTACAAGTTCAGCCAGCAGCTCAGTGGTGGGGCTGTTAAAGCACTGAGGGGACGAACTCCTGCCTCTTTACAAATTGCTCATGAATTTTCAAGTGTGCCTGTTGGCCGCTGATAGTGGCAGTTTTCTCAGGCCTCCTGCTGGATAATGCTATTGGATACAGTTGCTGGAGAGACAGCAAATGAACTGAACTCCTTGTCCAGCATGTCGGATCAAAAGCAAATGGGCAGGACTGTGCCAAGTTTAATTCACAAAAATGGCCCCAAGGAAATGAATGCGAGTATAAGCTGGAGTTCTCTCTACAAGTATCTGCAGTTCCTGTATGTGGTGTGCCTGCATCAGCAGCAAGAATCTGTTGCAGGGCAAATCAATCCAAAGCAGAAAACCAATGTGAGAGAAGGCAGATATGAAAGGATCAAGTACTCAGGTAGGTAGTAGCTCTCTGCTGTAGCAAAGTGTCAGAGAGGACCTCAGCTGACAGATGACTACAACTATACCACAGGACGCATTTCTAAACTTCAAATTGATAAGTGTGAAATGCAACTATATTTCTTAGGGCTTCACAGTTAGCAATCAAAATCCTTTTGTAAACAGAACTTTTTGCTTTGATAATCAACTCTCATGAGTGGGTTAATTCTGAGTCATTCTTGGCAAATGAGTTTCCTGAGACATTCAGAGGAAAGCCCTGAATGCAACAGAAAAAGGGACAAGCATGTTTAGATGGAGAAATCTGATCCTCCTGTCTGATAGCATCTGGCATTTCCATTTTGGCTTATTTATTTGCAAATTAAACTTCCTACAAAAATCTTATGGGAAAGCTCAATGATCAGCTTCTATTCTTCTCCGGAAATTACCAGCACTGGTAAAAAGACTTATTCCAAGATTACCAGCACTGGTAAAAAGACTTATTCCAAGATTAATAGAGGAGACTGATTGGTAACTTTAAGTATCACAAACCCCAAGCAGGTTTAAAAATGTTGAGATAAATGCAAGTGTGTAACTCAGAATTGGTGTTGTGCTGTCTCCTGGTTCTGATCTTCCTTACTGGGTAGCAGTCTCTGGGAGGCTGGGTAGTAGGTACTTCATAAATGTTCACTTGTAATAAAAGCGAGAGCACACAAGGGAGGGGTGAGGACAGGTAAGACACCTAAAAACCAGATAGCATTTGTTGCCCTCAACGCAGAGAAACTAAAGCAGATACTTTAAAGCAACTGAGGCCAATAGGAGAAGGGGACCAGGAACTAGAGAAAAGGTTAGATCAAGAAGAATTAACTTAGAAAGTAACACAATGCACAGGAAATCAATGCGAGTCAACTCCCTGTATAGCTATCCTTATCTCAACTAGCAAAAACCCTTGTTCCTTCCTATTATTGCTTATACTCTCTCTTCAACAAAATTAGAGATAAGGGCAAAATAGTTTCTGCCAGGTAGCGAGGGGGTGGCGGGGAGAGGGAAGGGGTGGGGGGGGGGTAAGGGAGGGTGTGGGGGGAGGAAGGAGAAATGACCCAAACATTGTATACACATATGAATAAAAAAAATGTCCACTTGTGCAGATGGAAGTTCCCAGGGTGAATGTTCATAACTTGGGTCCTGTAGACAAATTGATTTACATATCAATATAATTTGCCATTTTATGAAGGTAAGATTGTTAGTAGTACTTTGGCATTTGGGGCTAACATCCAATCTGATTCTCTTTCCTTTCTTCTCCTCTCTTCTACTTTTTGTAGTACTCTCCCTTCCTTTCTTAACCTTAGGAAGCAGGCTGTCAGATCACTCCAGTGATGAGAAGCTGACTGGTGGGACCTAGTCCTTTGAGGATTGTCTTGTCTTCCTTTTCATGAAATTTCCGTTAGGTTTCAAATCATAGGCCTTGGGACAATCTCCTCTCTCCCCATTCTTCATCCTCGTAAACATCTCTGGGCACCTAGCTTTGTATAATAGCTAACACTCAAAATTGGCACAATCGCTTTGTGAAATCTTTTGTTAGTATCTGCAAAAACTGATCGCACACATCCTCTGACCCATCCTTGACATACACCCCCAAAATTCAAACAGATGAACACAAAACAAGAGTACACAAATGCAAACACCAATACTATTCAAAATAGTAAAAATGTGGAATCAACTTGTCATAAGTAATGAATTAAATTTGTGTCACATTCACAAATAAAATACAGCCATGAGAATGAACAAATTGCAACTAACAATAAGAATTACCCTTGTGAAAATACTCCTTAGCAAAAGAAATGTGAGCATGGATTTTTTTTTTAGAAGTAGGCAAAATTAATCCATGGTGTTGGAAGTCAGGATAGAAGGAGTGGGGTGTGGACAAAGACAGGAAGGAGACAGGAAGATGGCATCTGCGAACTAAAATGATGTGTTTTTTGATCTGAGTGCTGCATTTACTTTAGGAACTGTTACATTTGTATGCTATATGACAATAAAATTTTACTTTAAAAGGAAAACAAACACCAAAAATAATTCTGAGGCATATTTATCTTTTCTCCACAAAATATAACTTTCTGTACAAAGTGACACAGCAAGCTCAATTCTACCACCCAGCAAGCCACCCCTGACTGTCATCTCAGCAGTCCCAGCTGTCAGGTCAGTGATAAAGCTCTGCATCCTGCCAAAAGCTTCCCTAGGGTAGGGAAGTACAACACCTACAGAAAAATCACTTAATACGAGGTGATATGTGTGTCAGGTACGGGGCAAGGAAACAGGTCTTCGTCCTCAAAGACCTTGCTGTTTCTTGACTCTCCTATTCCCCTGGCTCCCCCCACCCAGGTCTCATCTCTTGCACTCTGTTGAGACTGCTATGTTTTAACAATTTCTTTTGTGAATATATTAACTTTCTGTCCATGAAACCATTCTGTAATAAAGTTGGAACTTTGAGGATACCAGGGTATGATGCCAAATGAGAACTGGACTTCAGGTATCCTGAGCCATAAACCTGTCTCACCTGCCAGGCACATGGGTCACAATTACTACACTATTTACCTGACACCTGAAACTCAGCCATGTTATTTGCAATTCTGGAAGACTATTAACCTTTTGTGCCACACTATGACCAGCTAACGCACCAAAAGAACTTAAAGAATTATATCCAAGTGATAGGAAGCATTTAGCTATCATCCAGAAGTAAGGATATTTCAGAGATATGCCTGTTGACTAGGTACTGAAACAGATATCAAACTGGGGTCAATAGGATCTAGGTGGGAACCAGGTCTTTAAGATATTTTCAGTATGTTAAAAAAAACCTGGAAGAAATTGTACTATTATTCACAATAATGGTGTATAGGCTAGGTAAAAGATAAATTTTTATGTTTAACTAGAAATATATATATATAATTTTTGTGTAGTACTTGGTTATTACATGTTGATCTAATTGGCATTTTCCTAGGACTTTGATAAATTAAAAATTATAGACTCATAATTAATAGCTGGAGTTTTCTTAAAAGATAGATTAAAAAAATGTAAGGTCTCTAGAGTTAATGAAATAATAAAACAGCTTTCTGGTACTGAAAAATTTGACAAAGATTCACTGATTTAGTTTCAGATGTCTTGTCTTTCTGCAGGACCAGCAGAGGGTGCTGGAATTAACTTGTTCCCCACTGAGACATGTTTCAGGGGTACAAGACAAAAGTGAGGGCAATTAGAATAGAGGCAGAGTCCTTTGAAGATAGAAGAATGACCACATTGGGACAGTAAGTCCACTTCGTGAGAGAGTTTTTAAGGAGTAGGAGGATTAACATGAGACAAGGAACAGATCTTTTTCTTTCTTTTTTTAGTGGCCAGCCAAATAGACATTTGTTTTCTTTTTAAAATTTATGAATTGTACAAAGTAAGGAGCTTCATTATGACATTCTATATATTTTACTTCTATGTCCTTTCCCCTTTCCCCCTGGACTCCACATACGAGAGAAGACATTTGATACTTGTCATTGTTGGACTGGCTTATTTCATTTAACATCATGATCTCTGGTTCCATCCATTTTTCTGCAAATGACATGGTTTCATTCTTCTTTACGGTTGAACAAAACTCCATTATACGTGTGTGTGTGTGTGTGTGTGTGTGTGTGTGTGTGTGTGTGTTACATTTGATTCATCCATTCATCAGTTGATGGGCATCTATGCTGATTCCGTAATTTGGCTATTGTGAATAGTGCCTTAATAAACATGGCTATGTAGGTATCTATATAGCAAACTTTTTCATGGTAGTCCGGTTTTTATTATGACCTCTAATTGCCCACAATTGTTCAGACATAGGCCATCCCTAGTGTATATTCATTTAGGGCACAGCTGAATGGAAGAGCTCACTGGGGACCTCCTGAAGTATCATTTTTATAAAAGGAAGAGGTCTGAATTGGTCAAAACACTTAAGTTGTCTTGGCATTTTCTTGCCTGGTTTCTCTTCCTCCAGAGATGACTGAGAGGGAATTATTTCAGGCATTAATAAGAGGTCTTTTTGGGGCATGAGTTTAAAATCTCCCCTTTTGATGAATTTAGCCAGGTGCTGGTGGCTACTTGGGAGGCTGAAATCAGGAGGATCACAGTGTGATGCCAGCCTGGGCAAATAGTTTGTGAGATCCCATCTCCAAAATAACCAGAGCAAAATGGACTGGAGTGTGGTTCAAGTGGTAGAGTATCTGCAAGTATATGAAGCTCTAGGCTTAAACCCCAGTTCCACAAATACATAAGAAGTAAAAAAATAAAATAAATAAAATCTCCCCTTTCTTCTTTTCCAAGACGAGAAAGGTGCAACCTGTCCTGCCATCATGAGGGAGACTCTGTCTTAGGGAAGGTACATGGTCAGGATGTTCTGGACTCCATCATTTCATTCTGTACATATGACTTACCATCTCTTTCCAGAGAAATTAAACATGGGTCATCTTGTCTCACTGCTCTTTTTATATCTACACTTTCTATTGATTACTATTCTGCAGATTCACAGCAAGTTTCATTAGGTACTTAACCTTCTTAATTATAAGAATTCTTGCACTCTTCATTTCTTCACTTCTCAAATGTTCTATAATTTTCAAACTTGTTTATTCAAGCTAGATATGTGACTTCAAAACTCATTTTATATATTTGGACTTTAAAGATGTGTTTTTCTTTTATCCTTCCATTTTTAATAGCCCTTATTTTCTATAATTGTAACCCTTATTTTCTGAGTCCAAATAAGAGAACTCTAGAGTGGGTGAGGGTTTTGGAGATAGCTCATAACTCCTTCTGCAGTATTCCTAGCAGCTCAGTCCTTTTTCTCACACTTAAACACTACCAATGATAGGAGGAAGGAGCTCTAAATCATGGTGCAGAATTTGTGACCAATTCTGATGTTCAATAGTTATTCCTTGAATTATCCAACAATAAATATAAGTCATGACCTTCCTCTCAAGTATCCTCATAATTTTTGGAAGTCACTATCCAGATTCCCCTCTATTTTATTTTCTCCAAAGATAGAGCAAAGACAAAGATCTTTAAATAGGTCTCATGTGGCACAAGGTTATTTTCTCTCCTTTGTCATCATGATCAAAATTCTCATTTGTCAACATCTCTGAAGATAAACTCTGTCCATACACCTCTTCCAGAGAAGCAGATGCCTAGATTCTTTGTGATTCAGCAGCCTACTATGTTATGGGGGTGGGTTTAGACTGATCATGGGGTTGCATGCAAGGTTTGTAGCAAAGAGAGCCAAAAGACAGCATTCTTAGGCAAACCTGGGACACCAGGCCAACTGATAACTCAAGAATAGTACCTGAAAAAAAAAAAAAAAAGAATAGCACCTGAGTCTAAAGTAATTAGGCCAAGAAGCAGAACCCAACCAAGAGGTCAGCTTAGATCAGAGTGCAAAGACTCCCTGAGGCACTAGGAGAGTTTCTGTGCATCGTCCAAGGTGAGGGAGGAGTCCCTGTGCCTGTGTCTACTGCTGCATTCAGCTTCTTTTAGCTCCAACTGACTGCATCTTTGAAAGACATAACTAATACTGCTGATGATTTCTTAATGATGGAAAACTAGTGATAAAGGTCTGCTTTTTATGGTTAAGATATTTGTTGAGCACAGTAAAAATTTTATGGATTTTATCAGGGGTATGTTCACAGTGGTTTTTCTGACACCACATTTGATACTAAATGTGTATGGGGTTTTCATACCAATTATTAATTTTTTGACATCAACTTGGTATCCAACAATTAAATTTAATTCAGATACTATCAGGAGTTAGTACAGACAACACATATGAAGGGCTCAGTTTCACAAGACTGTTCCCACTTCAGATTTCTGCAGGTGGGGTGCTCAGAATTTCTACATTTCTGCCCATATTGGTTCCTATACTTCAGGTGTAGTAACTTGCTATAATGCCTCACAGAATTGAGGAAAAACATATTACTTACAAGTTTGTTATACAGGATATAACACAGGAACAGCCAAATGGAAAAGATGTTTCAAACTGTCCAATTCAACATTATTAGGTCACATAGCCAACTTTCTCCAATCAGCTCCTTGAATGTCCTGCCTCAGTGAATGGTACCACTAGCTCCTGGTTGCTTATGCCAGAAAGCTGGGAGACATCTTAGTCCCTCACCACATCCTGCCTCACTTTTTGGAATTAAGTACCAATTGTTCTTCATTCCATCTTTTCCTCTCAAATCTTGCCCTTGCTTTTCAAGATCACCATTTTAGCTCTTTCCTCATGGCCCCATCCAACATCACAGCAATAGCTGGTCTTCTGTGCTCCATTCTGCCCCCTGCTGTCAGAATGCTGGTGCTAAAATGTGAATCAGTTAATGTAAATTTTATGTTTATAATTCTTCAGTAGCTTTCAAGATTCCAGACCCTTCTGCTTAGCCTTATAGTTCTCCAAAATTTGGTGCTCACTTTTCTCAGGCCCCTTCTCCCAATACATCCTAGATTCTAGACATTGTTAAAACTCCATGAATGCTCCATGCAGCTTCGCATGTAAATTGTCTAATTTGAGTTATTTCCTTTGCCTTGTATGTTCTTATTTTTTAAGTTAGTTCTTCCATTATTGTACTAACACCAACTGGCTTTCTTTCTCTAGAAAGCCTTTTCCACATACTCCTTCCAACCCAGGCTTCTCAACATGGAGACTTCTGATTTTCTCTAGAGATGCCAGGGGATCACCTATGCCATATTTCATACCACAAGGTACTGCATTCAAGATCTCTTGCAGGGCATGGATCCATTGAGATTAAATGATTAAATACATAATCATGATACCTCTCATCAAATGTTTGAAGATCTCCTACTCACTCAACAAATTAATGATTTATCCTGAGAGGCCGAGGAATTAATAGATACTAATCAGCAGCAGTTATAGGGAGGCTAATTTTGGTTATTTTAAAGAATTTTTGTTTCTAACAGATGGAGTTCCTTTCAAATTAAATCAGTTGCTTGTGAAGTGTTTATTATCAGCAACATTACAGGAAAAGTTCAGGAGAATGTTGGAGATCTATGTGGGACTGTTTTGGGGGAGTCTCGAGCATCAGCTTGGGACTGGATTACATGATTATCATTAGACTGGTCACTAATATTCAATTTCTCCAACCAGGCACAAATAGGATCATACCTCCCACTTCTTTGAAGTTACCCACTGGTATGAGATTGGTTTTGGCGAAAGGAAGCTGAGTAGTGATGATAGGTATCACTTCCAAGCAGATTCATAGCCATTTTGGAACAGTACTGATGTGATACTTCTGTCAGCATGAGGTTCCAAGTGACCCTAGGGAGCCCCTCTGCAGACCTACACCAGACGTGTGTGAGTGAGAAATACATTTTATTTTGTTTAGCCTTTGAGATTTGGGGGTTATTTGTTTCTAAAGCATAACATACCCAATCAAGACTGACATTCTTTTCATGTTCCATGTACTGAGAGGACTCATTGACTGGAAAAGGCAGAGTCCTTGCATTGGGAATTGTGGGAAGTGTGTGGCATATGAAGCTCTTGGGGAAGCACTGTGGACAGGAAAGCCAAGCTGAAGTTTCCTACAGTTTTGTTGTGGACCAATTGATAATTGCCAAGTATTCTTCTCCTTGTAAATAGGAAACTTTGCTGTTTCAGGAAAGTTCTGGTAAAGAGATCTCTTAATGAACTTGAGTTAAGTAGACCATGTTCCACTAGTCACTGTTTCTAAACCAAGGCAGCTAACTAGAGATTGATGAAGGTGCAGGTTCCTGCTTCTCAACATCATTTGGTATTCACAGCTGGCTGTGGGCAGGTGAAGAGAGGGACTCTGCAGGTGGCTGAGCTCTAATGTGTAACTTAACAGTAAATGTAAAGAACCTTGGTCAGAGGCCTCAAGTACTTGCCTCTAAGGCCACGTGTCTGATTTTGGGCTGGTCATTTAACCTAGCTAAAACTTGAAAACAAGAAGAGATAAAAAAAAAAAATCCTTCCTACTTCACAGGAATTTTATGACAATCAGGAGATAACGATCCTGGAAGTGTAAATTGAAAATCACTAATCGAATATCTGACTATTGCTCTTGTTCTTCCATGAATATACTCAGGCTTTGCCTGATTTTCTTTCTCAAATATAGTCATGTGATGTTCTTTAGCTACCTGGTAAAAGTTGTATTGGTAAGTTCTTTATTTTACAGTGCTTTCACTGGTACAGGGCTGATCCTTTGTTTTCAGATTACCAATCTCCCTGTAGAAATTTCCCTCTTGTATTGATCACTCAAACTTTACAAAACACATATTTCTCAGAAGTTTTAGCTGATGATTACATTTAGAAATTTTAAATCAATGCAATGTCTTAACGAGAAAGTTAACATTCCAAATATCACTGATGGAGCACCAGGATCCCAAAGCAGATGTTTTGGAAAGCACACCCATGTCACAATGGCTGTGCTGGCACAGAAAGGGTGAGTCACTAGTTACTCAAAGATACCATTTATTTATCACCCTACCTATTGGCTGGTGATTTAATTGATCATGTTACTGATTGCTGAGAGTGAAGTTTTAAAGACTTCCCACTCTAATATGGGAAATTTTACTTATAACATAGATATTTCAATAGTGTTTTTGGAAAGCTTGTCTCAGGTGTAATGTATTGCAAGTTTTGCATTTAACATATAAGAAAGAAGCTCTGCATTAGTTTTCTTGCAGAATCTGACTTTCAAGAATGGTAAGCATTTTATTTTGGTGTTCTCCATTTGAAAAGATGAAAACTTGAGATTCAGAAGAGTTTAAATCTTTTCTGGGGTCCCACAGCTTCTTCTGAGGAATAAATCTGAGCAGGGTGTGTTGCACCTGTGGTTACAACTTGGCCTGAGGTCCCTCCTAGACTGTTTCAAAAGACTGGGCCTTTGTTCTCTCAGTAACTCCATTGGGGACTGTGTCTCTGTTCACAGCTCTGCAAAACACACCTCCCCACCTCCCACAGCCCTGGGTGAACTCAGGTGCATGGGGTAACTTCAAGTCACCCCATGACTTGAGCACTAGTCAGCTCAGGCTGTTACCATAGACTGCGTGTTTTAAATAATAGACATTTATTTCTCATAATTTTGAAGATAGAGAAGCCCCAAATCAGGGGAGGGGGGACAGCCTGGTCAGGTGCTTGGTGAGGGCCTTCTTCCTGGTTTGCAGATGGTAGGATCCTCACTGCATACTCCCATGGCAGAAAGAGAGCTCTAGTTTCATTTTCTTTGTTTAAGGACACTAATTCCACTAGGGGGAAGCACCCTTGTGACCGCATCTAAATTACCTCCTAAAGGCCCAAAGGCCCCATCTCCAAATACCATCTTATTGGGAGTTAGGACTTTAACATACTAATTTGATGGGGACACAAACATGCAATCCATAACATCCAGGGACAGATTTTTCCCCCCACTGCAGCTGTCAGCTAGCCTCTCTCCTCTCCTTTTTTCTTTCTTTTTGCAGTATTGGTGTTTGAACTCAGGGCCTCACCCTTGCTAGGTAAGTACTCTACCACTTGACCTATGCCCCCACCCTCTTCGGTTTTAGCTATTTTTCTGGTAGGATCTTGCATGTTTTTGCCTGGGCTGGCCTCAGACCACGATCCTCCTACCTGTGCCACCTGTGTGGCTGTGATCACAGACTTGCACCACCACTGCCTTTTTCCTGGGACTGGCCTTGAACTGTGATCCTCCCAATCTCCACCTCCAGAGGTAGCTGGGATTATAAGGATGAGCCACTGAACCTGGATCAGTTAACCTCTCTTTAATAGTATTTTCTCTGGTCTTCAGCCCGTAATAAACCTGTGTTCTCAAACTGATTAACTACTGGAAACTAGTAAAAGTTACTAAAAAAATCAGATTAGCCAGAACAGTGAAATGCCTGTTCTGATGATGTTGATTTTAGTGAAAAGAAATCCCATCAAATTATTTGAACAAAGAAAAGTAGGGGGATTGTTCGCAAAAATAAAATGATGATGATCCCAGAACCCATGGACTGGAAATGTAGCCAGGGCTCTCAAAGAATGAAGGCAGGTTGAGTTGGTAAGGCAGCTGCTGATGTCTGTTCCTTCAGGGTCACTTAGCCTTTCACTTCTGCATGCCTCTGAGTAAATGTCCCCTCATTCTTCCTTTGTTATCCATTTCAACTCAGGTAAGAATGGTCCAGCAGCACTAGCATTAAAAGTACCCACCAGCAGGGCTGGATGAGGTGGTGCACAGCTGTAATCCTAGCTACATGGAAGGCAGAAGTAGAAGATTGTGGTCTAAGACTGGCCTGGGCAAAAATGTGAGACCCTATTTAAAAAATAACTAAAGCAAAAAGGGCTGGGGTATGGTTAAAGTGGTAAAGTACACACCTAGCAAGTATGAATTCAATTCTCCAGTACCTCCAGAAGAAAAAAGAGCCCAATAGAATAATAACTGCCTTGTGTGCCAATTCCAATTCTTTGGAGGCAGAAACTAACCAATGTCACTTAAATAAAATGGTCACCCATTATTCTAATTTGATCAGTTATTATTAGAGAAGGGGTTATGGATCTGTAGGTGCCCACTGCTGTCTGGATACAGGGCTAGACAAAGGATTTATTTTTTTATTTTTGGAATTTATTTACTTATTTATTTTTATTCATATGTGCATACAATGTTTGGGTCATTTCTCACCCCTTCCCTCACCCCCTCCCTTACCACCCACCCTGCCCCCTCCCTCTCCCCCCGACCCCCTCAAAACCCGGCAGAAACTATTTTTCCCTTATCTCTAATTTTGTTGAAGAGAGAGTATAAGCAATAATAGGAAGGACCAAGGGTTTTTGCTAGTTGAGATAAGGATAGCTATACAGGGAGTGACTCGCATTGATTTCCTGTGCAACACATGGTCTTTAACCATAATACAAAGCTAGGTGCAGTGTGAACCCCTCTGATCTCAGCTATTCAGGAGGCAGAGGCAGGAGGACTGCTTGAGCCCAGGAGTTCACAATTGGCCTGGGCATAGTGAGACCCTATCTCAAGAAATCATAACGTATGCACATGTACATATGTATGGGTGAGTGCACACTTGCACAAATCTCTCTAGATCACTGAAGATTATGTCTTTTAATTCAGTAAACCCTTCTTCCCTCTCTACTCTCCCCTTTGCTTATAGTTTTCTTACTATCTAGGAGGGTCTTTTCAGAGCTGAAGCCAGCAGGAAACACATCAATTTCTAGGAGTATCAGTGACTCTGATTAGAGAAGTACACAGAACAGTCAGGCTAACATAGTCCAATCTGACTGAGGTCTGAAAAAGCATCTGTCTTATTTATTTCACTGCTGTCTCTGTTGTCAGCACCAGAATGGTGGCTAGCCAGTAGTGGACACTCAGTAATTGCTAATGAGTGAATGGGGGGAAGGATGGATGGAACCTCCACAGTTTATTGCTATAGGCAGGAGACCAGGAATGAATGGTTAGAGCTAAAATCAGAACACCAAGCTAGAGAGACCGAAGAATAACAAGAGAAGAAGGCAATCAAAGAAGCAGGGCCAGCAGTCACCCAGAGCTGTCTCTTTGCCATATTTGAGGCTAAAGTTGGTCAGGAGTGAGGAAAGATTTCTTTAAAGAGACATGGCAGGTGGGATAATATCTTAATCATATATCAAAGTTGTTTTACTTCAACTCCTCTTATTTGTAAACTTGAGAGCAACAGTAGTGTTTGGTTTATCTATGTACGCTTCCATCCCCTAAGAATATGTTCTTGAACACAGCTGGCATTCATTAAATATTGGTTGAATGAGTTAATAAATTCAAATTTTGGAAGTCAATTAAAAATAGCTTTTGACTCACTTTGATAACTGTTTTTAATGCAGGGAGTAAATTTTAATGTTTTTGTTTTCAAGGATTCAGATAGGTGTCAAAGTTGTAGAGTATTGGGTGATAATTGCTTAATATTTATCCTCTTTGCTTTTTTGGAAAAAAAATCATTATTTTTGCAGATGACTATTTGTATTGAAAGTCTATTTTCAACTGACTTTCAACACTGTTGAATGAGAGGTGTTATTTGCTTTATATGTCATGTAGCACCTTAAATCAAATGATGTGTAGCTTATTGTTTCTATATATGAGTTTTTGGTTTAGCCATTACCCAAAATCAGCTGCTTCTATTACTTGCTGGAGCAATTGATTTTTTTTACACTAATTTTGTGTCCTGTAATCCATGCTAAGTGTCTTAACTCTAGTAGGTTTTTTTATACTTTGTTAGTATTTTCTATGTATGAGCATGTCATCTGCAGATAAAGACTCAACTATCCACAACAGAAAGCAAACATTCTTTAAAGGAAAACAACAAATCTAACACTCCAAAACGAAAATGTAAAAATTCTCAAGATCCAACTAAAAACTGTTGAATTGAATATTCAAAGAAACAGGGAATGACATCTACCAGTATTAAAATCAGGAGTAACCGAGGTGATTAAATAAGCAAAGTCTTTAGAATAGCTATCATATATCCTCAAGGATTTTAGGGAAACCTGAGCATAATAAGAGCAAACATAGAAGATATTAAAAAAGAACCAAGTGAAACTTCTGTAGATGAAAAACAGTATATCTTAAACTTAAAAAAATGCAGGCTGGGATTAACACAGGTGTGCTGTTGACTCCCATCCCTCTAGGAATTTAGCAAGGCAACTTCCCTTCCCTTGAATTTCCTGTGTCTTCTCTGAACCCAAACAAGCTCAGGTACAACTTCCTTTCTCCTGAAATCCAGACGACAAGACAAGGGCCAGTAAAAGTTGTGCTGCCATAAATCCTACCATCTGTAGTGTTTTGTGATCACTTCTCACTCTGGAACATTTACAACTATTCTTCACCCTACAGTCAGAAAGGAATAGAAAGGGAGATCACTCAGGCAATTATTTGTATAACTTGTTTTGATTTAATCTTTTTTTCTTGTCATGTAATAAAAGCAGTTTCTAAAGTTATTAAGCTTCTATTTCCTAGTCCTTCCCTAGAATATATACGATAGACTCAATGAAAGGACCCTTGGGTGGACTCCTGGTCTTTAGTTGGAACTGCTCAAATCCTCTTTCCCCACAGATTTTCATGTAAAATATAACCATGTGGCCTCTGTTTTAGAATCAGTGCATTAAGGATGTTGATTACAGAGACAATTATTGAAAATGATCTTAGAATATCCCACTGTTACAGACATATATGGGAGGATGAAAATTAGAACATAAAATCTATTTCCCAATTTTCAAAAAAGATTTTCCAGCATCTCCACAAAGAGCTTGTGTGACTAATAGGCTATAAATAAATGTAACTTCAATGCATTATGCAGCAAGTAGTCTGACTGGAACTGAGACAAACAAGGAAAATAAATGATCTATTCAGAATCATCAGAATATTTAATGATAAAGTTCAGCTAAAGCATATGTGATTTTTTTTCCCCAAAGAAATATTTTTAGGTGACTTTCATGTGCAGAAGATAAAGCACTTTTCTGTCTTTCTTTTGTAAGAGATGATAAAAAAATTGCAAATTAATTAAAAACCTAAGAAAATTAGCAAGCATTCCCCCAAACATGTTATTGGGGATTTCCCAATACTGTCCCATGTCTTTTTCACTATTGTTTTAATTTTATGAATCAGCTTGACTAAGGTAGGAAATGTCCATAGCTAATAAAAGATTATTTTGGGGGTGCCTATTAGAGTGTTTTTGGAAGAGATTTGCATTTGAAGGAGAGGATTGCATGAAGAAGGTTGAACTCACCAGTGTGGGAGGGCATCAGCCAATCTGTAGAGAATGCAGATAGAACAAAATGGCAGAGGAAAGACGAGTTTACTCTCTTGGCTTGAGCTGGGTCATCCATCTTTTCCTGCCCTTGGGTATCAGTGCTTCAGGTCTTGAGTCTTCAGACTTGAGCTAGGTCTTACACCACTGACTTCTGTTTCTCAGGTCTTCAGACTTGGACTGGGATACACCACCAGTTTTCCTGGGCCTTCAACTTGTAGTCTCTGTATTTGTCTAAGCCAATTCCTCATAGTAAATTCCTTTACATGTATAAAGACTCTTATGGACTACTTTGCTATTATTCTACTTCTCTGGGCAACTCTGATTCAATATATTAATAAAGTCACCTGATTCAAAAATTATGTATGGATGTACATGTGTTTGTCTGTGTGTGAACATGCACACATGTATAGGTATGTGTAAAGTGTGTTTTAAACTCCCATTTCCCATCTGCTCAGATCCATAAAACCACCTACTATACTATTATTAACTGCTTATTTATCTATCTAGCATATTTTTTTTCAGATTCAAGCTGATACCAGTATATATTATTATTTTCTTACATACTTACTCAAATGGTGATGGTGACATATGCACTGCTGTGTATCAGCGTCATGCCAAAGGCATACTATACTCTTCATTGTGTTTCTCTGAAGAACCTTGATTAGTACAGTTATAATGTATTATTTATTTTTAGTGGTACTTGGTTTTGAACTCAGGGCCTTGAATTTGGTAGGCAAGTGCTCTACTGCTTGAGTCATGCCCCTAGTCCTTGCTTATTTTAGTTATTTTTCAGATAGGATCTTGTGCTTGTGATCCTCCTATGCCTCCCGAGTAACTGGGATCACAGGCATAAACTACCATGTCTGACTTATATTATTTTTTAACTTTTATTCTGAGTCTATTTGCAAATGCTATTTTGGGAATTTGGTCATTGATACTCATATGTGAAAGTATACTTGTTTTCCTTTTGTGCTACAATTGTCAGGTTTGGATATCAAAATAATACCCAAATCACAAAAATAAATTAAAAGTTTTCTTTCTTCTCTGATATTCTTGAATAGTTATAGTAGCACTAGGATTTTCTTTTTTTCCCCTCTAAGGATTGAGTAGAATTCCCATGTGAGGCTATTTGGGTCTGGTGCTATTTGGGGAACACTTTTTCCTGATTTTTTGGGGTGGGTAAGTTTTTACTTTCTTAGAGAATAATCCATTTTGTCCAAGTTTTAAAATTTAGGAAATAACTCATATGACTCTTTTATATTCTCCTTTGGGGAAGATACATCAATTTGTTCTCCCGTGTTTGTACTTTATCATTTCGGCTTTCGCATCCCCCTTTGTAACTTCTTTTCTTTATTTCCTCTGAACAGCTTCCTCATTTATTACTTTTGAAGGGTATTAGTGGATTAATTCATTATTATTATAAGTGGAACTAAAAAGAAGAATCAGGCATTTACCTTACTGTTTTTCTATGAACTCAGCATACCTCAGGCTAACTAAGTACTTGTTGAAAGGAAATTTTTCTTCATGAAAGTATTCTGGCTGATAAATTCAAAAGAACTGATAGAATCAGAATATCTCTTTCTGTAAACCCTAATCAATTAATAAATCTGGGCACTGATAATCAACATATGCTAACATTACAAAAAAGGGACAAAGCAAGCATTATATACTTACTATTAGAAATATGCAAAATCACTTATGAAGTGGTATTGGCAAAACAGTGAATCCGATCAAATCTATACATCTCACTATCAATTTATAGGAAATAGCAGATGAGAGGGAAGTATAGCCAAAGGTGTTTCTTCTTCCCTTTGGAAAACTAGAACTTGTTTAACACTGTTTCCTTGAAAACTGCTCATGATAGAGCTACTCCTCATTGGCAAACTTCATTTGTACTGGGAAGACCACAAATCAACTATGGATACCTGCTGGGAACCAATAGCTTAGGCTTCTATGGATGTCCCAATTCTTGTAATGGGCTTATCTCTTTCTGGTCCTTACAGACTGTGTGTACAGAGTTGTTAGAAGAGATATTGGTTCCCTTTTGGGACATGGAGTTTCTATGCCAGGGGGAGGTATAGATCTTTCTCGCCTACCAACTGATCTCATTCTCTTGCACCTGAGCTGTCCCTGCCGTCAAAGAACATTAGTCTGTGGACAACTGTTAGGATTCCCACTGAAGATTTATACACTGTTCTGACATTCAGAATGTCTTGTCCTTATATCTTTCTAAATGATTTTTTTCAATGCTAAGTATAGCTTTTTTTTCTTTATAGTTGAGTGAATCTATATATCTTTAAAAAGCCCCACAATAGGAAGTGACAGTAGGAAGCAGTTACATGGTAAAGGGCACCATGGGGATGCCATCAGCAAGAGGTTTACATGATGAAAACCTCTTCGGGATAGATAATCAACATATAAATTGGATGGAAAAGAAAAGATGGCACACAGCCTATACATTGAAAGAAAGTTGAAATATACATCAAGTGCTGCAATGTATGGGACTTATTTGGATCTTGAATAGAAAACAAGACAGTGAATTTGAATACTGGATATCTCATGATATTCCAGAAATATTTTTATTATTTTAACTATAATAATTTTTGTGGTTATGGTTACCTAAGACAGTCCTTATCTTCAGAAAAATATGCTAAAATATATATGGATGAAATGAAGGTAACTTCTGGAATTTATAGCTAAATAATCAAGTAAGGGTGAAGGAATATAACAGTCACTCAGTTTTCAACAATTATTGACATAATTATAGCTCATCAAAGCTTTCCCCACTTTCATATATCTTTCAGTTTTCTTCTTTTATTTTTATTTTTGTGTGGCTCTTAGAAAATTTAACATAGTATATATGGCTCATGCTATCTTCCTATGGGACAGCATAGCCCTAGATCTATTTTCTAGCTCATATGATATAGAAGAATAGGTTGTGATCATATGAGGAAATATTGAGCCAAATCCCAAAATCAGGACATCAACTGGACTGCGTCTTCAAAGAACTGGTATTATTAAAGAAAAAAATAAAGTAGGAAAAGTACTGTCGATTAAAAAGTTCCAAAAAGACACAGTGACCAAATGCATGATGAGAAACAATTCAAATGCTAGGGAGCAGAGAAAGAAAATATTTATTTATTTCATTTATTCACATGTGCATACATTGTTTGGGTCATTTCTCCACCCTGCCCCCCTCCCCCACCCTTCCCTTCCTCCCTCAGAAAAATATTTATTTTATTCTGCTATTTTTATTTTTAAATATTTCATTTTTGAATTAGCATATATTAATATGAGGAGCTTTCATTATTATAATTCCCTACATACTACAGTCTACTTTGAAGAAGTTCAACTTCTTTATTATACTTCCATTCCTACTCTCCCTCTCCACCTTTTCAAACAGTGTTTGGTGGGTTTCATTGTGCCATTTTCTTATGTGCATATGAAGTATACTTTGATCCTCTTCATCCCTCGAAGGTATTCCTAAAAGATATTTTGAGGACAATTCAGAAATATTAATATAGATTGGATAGATTCCAGGAGACATTATGAAAAGTTTTCATCTGAAATTTTGTAAGCTATAATAATAATAGTAACATCGTGGTTTTATAGGATAATGTCTTCATAAAACACATGAGCTGAAGTATTTAAAGATCACAAGGATTACACTTTACTCTCAAAAGGTTATGCACACCCATGTTTATTGCAGCACTATTCACAATAGCCAAGTTGTGGAAAGAGCCAAGATGCCCCACTACTGATGAATGGATTAAGAAAATGTGGTATTTATACACAATGGAATTCTACTCAGCCATAAAGAAGAATGAAATCTTATCATTTGCAAGTAAATGAATGGAACTGGAGATCATCCTAAGTGAGATTAGCCAGGCTCAGAAAACCAAAAATCGTATGTTCTCCCTCATATGCGGACTTTAGATCAAGGGCAAACACAGCAAGGGGACTGGACTTGGGTCACATGATAAGGTGAGAACACACAAGGGAGGTATAAGGATAGGTAAGAAACCCAAAAAGACATGATAACATTTGGTGTCCTCAATATAAAGGAACTAATGCAGAAACTTTAAAGTGACAGAGGCCAATAGGAGAAGGGGACCAGGAACTAGAGAGAAGGTCAGTTCAAGAAGAATCAACTTAGAATGTAACACATATGTACATGGAAGTTATGCTAGGAATCTCCCTGTACAGCTATCCTTATCTCAACTAGCAAAACCCTTGGTTCTTCTTATTGTTTATACTCTCTCTTCAACAAAATTAGAGATAAGGGCAAAATGGTTTCTGCCTGGAAGTGAGGGGGCAGGGGGGGAGAGGGAGAGTGTGGAGGGAAGGGGGGGGAGAAATAACTCAAACATTGTATGCATATATGAATAAAAAGATATATTTAAAAATAAAAAAATTAAAAAGTTTATGCACAAAGAAAAATATAGCAAAAATAGAAAAATTTTACCAGTTGTTGAAGTTCATTATATTTTTGTATTTTTGAAAATTTTCATAGAAAATAGTTCTGGATAAAAGCATGCAGAAATTAATTTGAGGTTCCCACTGGTCTAGGGTGAGATAATTTGAGCATGAAAAAGAATAATGAACACAACTGTTTGGTACACTCTTCAATATATAAAAACAAATAATATTCTAAAACTAACATTTCGTTGTTAGTATTGAATATAGCTCTTATATTAACTTATTATGCTCTGAGTTAATGAAGAAAAGAATAAATATTTCTTCTGGTTTTTCCATCCATGCCAACTGCATTTGAGATGTGGGAAAGTACTCCTTTATAGTAAAATTACAGTAATAAATAAAGAATGATAGAATTGCAAACTTACAACCTCTAATGAAATAAAGGACCTATGTAGTGGCCTTCTTGGCTACTAAAGTCACTGTTGTGTGGGTTGGCAGGAAATTTGCATAAATGATGAATATCAAAATATGATAAATCTTTGTCACTTAAAACAAGGAGATAACATGAGTCTATGTGCTAGTATCATTTTAAAAATCTATTTTACCTGAACCTTATCAAGCTTTGAGAACTAATCACCAGCATGCAGAAGATATAAAGATGGCAGAATAAGTTAAATGATGCCAAGAGGGTGTGATCCACGAAATCTGGAATGTGGAATATTCTACAGGAAAGGCCACTTGATTTGTTTGACAAATGCATAGGAAAACAAAAATAGGGATAGATTAAAGAGACAGAAAAGATAACAAACAAATGTAACATGTGATGTCATTTTGATTCAAATGAGCCTAAGATTTTTTTGAGACAATCAGAAAAAAATGCTATATTGATTCCAATGAGATATAAAATTTTCTGCTGAAATCCAATTTCTTGGAAATGTAGAAATTTATTCAATATTCTGAATTTTAAGGAAACTGTTCATTCACTCACTGTGCATTCATTCATTGATGAGATCTGTTCTGACTCTATGCTGTGTACAAAGCCCTGTGGAGAAAGTAGATTGTAAGGCCCTGAACTTGCCTGGCAGGAGCACACAGTACAGGTGGAGAGGTAGTATGTGCACACGTCATCTCAATACAAGGAGAAGTGCATTGAGTGGGAATAAGTTTGTGGAAGCCCAGGCAGAAGAATCCTTTTGGTTGGAGGGATCAGGAGGGTTTCTGGTAGAAGTGAAGAGCTAAGCCAAAATTTGGATGTGCTTACTGGGTGGGTACAGATTAGAACAGTCTATTTTATCACAAAATTCTGCCCTTACTTTTTATCTTGGTTATATGGCAATGAGATAAAAGTTTTGTTCCATTTTCACTTCTCTGTTTTCTTTTTCAACTGACACAAAAGATAAAACCTTTCATTTCTTTATTTCCTAGCAACTATATTATTTTGTAGAGGAACTGGAAACATAAGTTCGTATCTTGGCATTTTTATGCCAAATATTTACTCACTAAGCATTCAATGAGCTTGGTCAAATAAATACTCTTGCTTTTCTTTCGCTAATTCCAACCTGGAAAGAGTAGCCAATTATTGGGTTTTCAGAAAATGTTTGTACTAATAAGCCAAGACTCTATCACTCCCACAGGGAAAAGGGACCTCCATTTTCAGGGATGCCTAAGAAAACATGGTAGCAGGAAATTGCATGAGCCTTATAAGCTCAAGTCTTTTTCAGAAACCCTTTCCCTCTGTGCCCATAAAGTCTGCAGAGTAAATTCTTATTAAACTGGTAGCTATTATTTAAAACAGCTCACATTTCAGAGCAATTACTATTCCCAGTCAACTAAATGCCCAATTAGTCTTTAATAAAAACAGCACCTAGTACAGTGCCCAGTGGAGAAAGGTATTTAACAAATCCTTTATTGACCAATTCATTTAACTTAAGTGACCTACATAACATTTATATATTTTTTTTCTAAAATTAATACCTTCCCTGGGTAACTGAAAAGGAATTTTGACTAACTCCCTTGTTATAAAAACTACTGGGGAGGCTTAGGCATTCTTCCTTTTGTCCTTACAGTCTCCCTGTCAAGAACAAGAGAACAGGTCACATTGTTGTTTTAGCATTGACTCAATATAGGGCAACAGTCATGGAATTTCTCCTTCTCTGTCCCAATGCCTAATCATCATCTTCTCTCTGAGGCGTGTGAGAGGGCAGACAGGTAGGGATAATGGCCCTCCCTGAGCATTGTAAGGAAACCCAGTTGGCATGTACAATGTACATGAAGTGACCTCAACATTATTGTATTGGGCATCTTAAAATGCAATTCTAACCAAAGAGTTTTTATTTTTAAATGAACTATCAAAATGGATAATCTTAAATGGGACTATTGGATTCCTCAAGTCAGCATTTCAAACATTTTGAGATTAATTTTGACCATCATTTCTTCTTACCAAAGAGCAGACAGTAGCACTTTGCTTGGAGTGGCCAGCTAAATTGTCCATGTCTTTCTTGTCTACCACTACGTGTTGATGTGTTGTCCTCTTTTTATTTACAGGGAAGAGGGCTCAGTTAGCTCTTCAAAATATTCAGTGTACAACTCTTCAATTAGAAGAGATTTACCTTGCTTACTCCAAATTAGGATAAAGGTGTTTCTTTCTGCAAAAGGTAATAACCTTCTACTGTTTGCCAGGAGTCTGTAAATAGAGCTGTGCACTGCACTGCTCATCCTGAAGTGATGCTTGTGTGGTGTGCATTTGCAGTAGAACAGCCTTTGAAATTCTTTTGTTCATTTTATGTTTTACCTGTGTGGAAAAGCGTTTTTTTTTTTTTTTTTTTTTTTTTGAGAAGCAGACTACTGTTTTGAAAGAGCATGTGATTTGGAACCAAAAACTTGAGTTTAAATCCCAGCTCTGTTGCTTATCAGTTATGTGACTTTAAATAATTTGATTAATACTTGTGGTCCTCACTTCCCTTATCTATTAAACAGGAAGACTAGTATTACCAATCTTGTAGAATTTTGTAATGATTAAGTGAGATCAACATAATACATAATCTCAACTTAATACTATATTCCATTGGCTCTGAGGTACCACTGATTGTATAGTACAGCATTATGGGTTGATAGTATTTTCTGGGAATAGGATTTTAGCATCAGAAGGGTGTATACCAAAAGATCCTGTAAACCTGAGGAAAGCTGGTGATTAGGAAAAGTGGACAAGGACAAAAAAAGGGAGAAAGAGGATTCTGAGGAAAAGGCTTTACCTAATTTTGTTTGGCCTAGCTGTAAGTCTTCAAGTAGAAGGACTAAAAGTTATGGTTATTTTGAACTATTCCTGGATATTTAGATTATCACTATTTTGACTGCAAGTAAAAGAGAAAGAAAAAATGCTTTCCAAAGTCACAAAGTCCTAGGTGAAATCTGGTGGTCTGAGGTTGCTGCCCTGCCTGGGATACCTCTGTAGGTGTCCTGTCCATCTCTCCTTCCTGTAGATAGAGTTTCTTGCTTGTAACCATGGAAGGTGAGAAAAGGTTGAGTTTTGGGTGTGACTTTAGGCGAAGAATACTAGTTTTTTTATTCTGCTTTGCATCTGGCTCTAGAGACCTCTCAAATCTAGATAAAAGAGTTCTCCGGCTATAAAAGAACAGCATGGGTTTGGAGGAAGCCCACTGAGTATAGAGTGCAAGGTTTAGGACTCCCTGACTGTTTCCAGTGTCTTTCCATTTGCAGCAACTGCTGTACCTATATTGGAGAAAAGAGAGAACAGTAAATCAAACAGTCAAACTAGGACTTCAAGAACTGAAAGGAACAGTAACAAAATCTTAAAAAATTAATGAATAAAAAATTTTAATTAGGATATATTTGTCTTATAGGGGGTATTCATTGTGACAGTTTCAAATAGGCTTATATCATACATTGGTTAGATAACTCCCCAATGATCTTTTCCCCTTGACCCCCACCCTGCCCTACTTAAAGCTATTGCAAGAGGTTTCTTTGTTCTATTTCGTATATAAGTGTGTGTAGTCATCAACCATATTCCCTCACCTCAATCTCCTTCATTCCCCGTCACACTCCCACAAGTACCTCCCACACACTGTACCTATTTTATAATCCTGTCTTTCATTATTAATATTTAAGTTGATGTTCAAAGGTTTCTTGATATATTCCCACTATGATTATACTTTACTTTGGTCCATCCAACCTCTTCCCTCGCTCTCATTTACCCCTTAATTTCTACCCTCCATTTTCAACACATTCTTATATCCTCTACCTTCACGGATGTTATGTTTTACAATATTGCTGATGCTTTATCATTCTCTTTTTCTTTCCTTCCTTCCCTGAGTCCCATAGAGTAGTTCCACTATTAAAAAACATGTTCTACATCTGAGTTCTGAGTTTGTATATGATCATGCTTGTTTTTGTGTATATGTTTGTTTATCTTTTGGATCTATCTTCCACATTTAAGAGAATACATGTGGCCTTTGACTTGCTGAGCCTGGCTTACTTCACTTAACAGGATGTCTTCCAATTATATCCATTTACCTTCAAACTACTTGGTGTCATTATTCCTTATGGCTAAGTAAAACTCCATTGTGCATATGTACCTCATTTTCTTGATTCATTCATCAGTTATAGGGCATCTGGGTTGTTTTCATAGTTTGGTTATTGTGAATAGTGCTGTGATGAACATCGCTATACAGGTGTCTCTACTGTATCCTGACTTAAGTTCCTTTGGGTATATACCTGGGAGTGGTATCACTGACATATGGCAGTTGTCTCTTTGGCTTTTTGAGGAATCTTCATACTGCTTTTCATAATGGTTGTAGTAATTTGCATTCTCACTAACTGGTTGTAGTAATTTGCATTCTCACTAACAGTGTATGGGTGTTCTTGTTTCTCTGCATCCTTGCCAGCATTTGTTGTTGTTTTTGCCATTCTAACTGGGGTGAGATGAAATCTTAATGTAGTTTTGATTTGTATCTCTTTTATAACCAGGGAAGACGAACACTTCTTCATGTATTTATTGGCTATTTGTACCTCTTCTGTTGAGAATTCCCTATTTAATTCATGTGCCCATTTCTTCATTGGGATGTTAATTTTGGGGGAGTTGAGTTTTTTGAGTTCCCTGTAGATTCTGGATATTAGTCCCTTATCAGATGAATAGCTGGCAAAGATTTTCTCTCATTCTCTGGAAGTCTCTTAAGTCTAGTGACTGTTTCTGTTGCTGTGCAGAAGCGTTTTAGTTGGATGAAGTCCCATTTGCTCATCCTTTCTCTTACTTGCTGAGCCATAGGAGTTCTATTTAGAAAGTCATTGCTTATGCCTATATGTTCCAGTGTATTTCCTACTACTTCATGTAAATTGTTTCAAAGTTTCAGGCCTCATATTAAGGTCTTTGATCCACTTTGGGTGATTTTGGTGCAGGGTGAGAGACAGGGATATAGTTTCAGTCTTGTATATGTGGATATTCTTTTTTCCCAGCAACATTTGTTGAAGAGGCTGTCTTTTCTCCATTGTGTGTTTTGTGCTCCTTTGGGGAGCCCAAAGCTGTGTGGGTTTATGGATGAGTTTTCTAATCCACTGGACTTCATGTCTGTTTTTGTGCCAATACCATACTGTTTTTATTGTTATGGCTCTGTAGTACACTTTGAAGTCGTGTATTGTGATACCTCCAGCACTAGACTTTTTGCTAGGAATTTCTTTGGCTGTTTGAGGACTATTTCGTTTCCAAATGTATTTTAGGATACATTTTTTAAAATCTCTGTGGAGAGAGTCATTGAGATTTTGATAGGGATTGCATTGAACACAGAGTGCTTTTGGTAGTATGGCCATTTTCACAATGCTGATTCTACCAATCCATGGTTCACTTTTGGTTGGTTATATGCATCTAAGAATTTATCCATTCCTTCTAGATTTTCCAGTTTGCTTGAACATAAGTTTTCAAACTACTCTGTAATGATCTTCTGGATTTCATTAGAATTTGTGGTTATGTCCTTTTACTGTTGGCTAAGGGTTTGTCGATCTTGTTAATCTTTTCAAAGAATCAACTTTCAGAAGCAAAATCCTTTAATTCACAGACCTCTAGATGATCTGAAACAAATATATGTTGTCTCTTCATTGAAGACAAGCTGCCCCTGCTTCTTCTCTCAGCCTCCTTCATTACTTTAGCAATACTTCACTTAATTGTAATTCATTTAAACTTCCAAAGAGGTTTCAGTTTGTCTACGAGAGTATAGGCACAACTTTTTCAACTTTGGTAGAATGAATCATCCCGGAAGTTGCCAAGAGAACCTTTGGGATAAACATCCATCACACTATTTATATCCATCAAATGTGTATCATACTATTTCTACATCGATCAAACTACTTACTATGAAGCAGCGTGTGGCTTCCATCACCATGGGGACGTGAGTCAAAAAAAAAGAAAAAGGGAAGAGGGATTGGAAGCAAGATTCTATGGTGTGCCTCAGATAACAGTTTTTGGAGACCTAGCAGCTTCCTATCTCATGAGAGAAACCTGGCCGACTCATGGTTGTTGAGCTGCATTCAGGAGGGAAGGAAATAGGTAGACACAGTAAAGCCCCTCAATGCGGGGGGTTTTATGCTTGGGCAGAAGGTTTAGCATATTAAAGGTCAGCAAAACACCAGAGTAACGTCAAGCTCAATACCTCTACCTTGAAGCCAGGAAAATTCCAATGGTCATGAGATTCTTTGGACAGGAACAAAATTATTTCTCTACCTTTTGCACTATGCTCTGAAAGCTCCCAGCTTGCTCACCAAACTGCTGCATTGTGTGTTTGCCAAACAGAAGAATACCACTTCCCAATAGCATACCACCAGATGGTAATTGGATTCTAATAATAGAACAAAATACAGAGAATTCCCACTGCTTGGCTGGGTTTTAACTGATGTGACAGTGGAGAGTCAACCCCTCCACTGCATCCCATATAGGGAGAAAGCTGTGAAGGTTTTGGACTGAAAAGTTCCCTTAGAAACCCTGGGTCAGGAAAGGAGTCACACAGTTACTGCTTGGGGTAGCCCTGGGGGCTCCAGCTTTCTCTGGCTGACTCTAGACAATATAGGCTGCTCCTTTCCAGGTGTTTTCAGAAACCAACAAGGGAATATGGGTTTCTGCCTTTGAAGCCACTCTACTCCCGTTTCTGCAGACCTCAGTGACTGTATGTTTCCTGGAGCCAGGGCTTCAACCTCATGTGGAGCCGACGCCTCTCTTTCCCACCTTCAGATCACGTCCAAGCACATCACGACTCCCAGAAAGGCTCCTGACATAAGACATGAGGCACCGTGGTGGATGGAATCGATTTGTCCTCAGTGTCTTCACTTTATTTTCTGGAAAATGGGAATTATGTAATTCAGATATGGCCCAAGCAACCTTCAGCTCATCTCAGTTTATATACAGCTACCTGGAGGGCATTTTCTCAGGGGAGCAATTGATCTCAGATGAATCATCAGACATGTGGACTCCCGTAGGTCCAATGATTCATATAACTTCTATTTCCAGAGATCATTTCTAAAAATATGCCTATGATGCAATCTACAAGATTGGGGTTCACTTTACTAAGGTAATAAGACTAGAAAAGCACCTAAGATGATCACCAATTCTTCAAGTAATCCAACAATACTAAACACCAATATTTGCTCTTGGTGATGTGGGAGGCAAAAATAAATGAGTAAGTAAATAAATAATCAGGACATGGGGTTCCAGACCCATAAAAATATTTACAATCTGAATCATATATAGAATGAACCTCAAAAATCACCTAGCCCAGGCCCCTCTTTTTGTAAATGAGGAAAATAGGAATCAGAAGAAAAGTGGCTGGGTCAGTTATGAAACTAAAAGAAAAAGAGTAAGGATTGGCACATATGCCCCCCACACATAATTCTATTCTCAATGCAGAAAAGCTTATTTTTATACCTAAAATACTGTGCATGAAAAATAAACAGGAAAAGAAAGAGGGTATCTATAGAGTAGGGGGAAGATTACAACCCAAATGTCTTTGAGACTAGTTTTGTGAGGACTGTAGAAAGCTCTTAGGTGGTGTGGAGACCCCAAGTGCAGACACTTACAGAAAATGAGAAAAATCCTGCATCTGTGAAGGCTTTACTTCTCTGTGCTCTGAAAGATTGGAAGTTTTTGTGAGCTGAGCAGCAAAGGAAGGCTTCCTGGAGGTAAGAACATTTGAACTAAACTTTGAAGGCGGGCTACAAGTCAGGTGAGGAGCAAGAATAAGACCGGCAGTCCTAGGCTGGCCCACAAGCCGCAGTCCTGGACATATGTAGAAGATCCGGTACTGGTAGGAAGCTTGGTGCCCTGTTAAAGGTAGATAGAAGCCTGCATTATTCAAGGAAAACAATAGAAATGCTTAAGCATTAGGGGTTAAACATCATTGCTAAGAAGGAGGAAGTCAATGTATGAGGCAGTGGTACAAAGGACTCAAAAGTTTTGTCTATCATGAACATAAATTTAGCCCTAAATTCTATGTATATGAATATGTATAGAGATCCCCTTTGGTAGGATACCAATACATTTTAAGGACTGATTAGAAAATAGGAGCATCTGTGCTTATTTTGGTACTTGAATACAAGCTAGAAGGAAATATCTGGTAAGGAGCAGAGGTTACCACTCATGGATCTTGACAGTTTTGGGGGCATGGGTCAGTGAATAAACAACATCAGAAATTACATATGCAGATGTTTCCTGCCCAGATGGTGACCTAATATGAGATGCTGGCTCCTTCCCTTGAACCAACTCCAAAGATGTCACACAAACAAGTTTGATAAATCTAATAACATGGAAAAAATGTAGAAAGATCCTGGGGAGGCAGAAGGGGATGGGGTTCTAGAATTTCTAGAATGTATGTGTGGGGATAGGAAAAATGTCTGTGGGGAAAGGGAGAAGATCTGATGTGAAGATTGAAAACAGACTACAGAAGAGTTTTCTAGCTCCATCCTCCTCATTATCCCACATTGCTATGGGCAGAATATTACTTTGACAGGCAGAAAAAAAGCTCTGCTTATCTAGAATTAGGTAGAAGCATCAAGTAACACTGGTGTAGTGCTGCAGCCCACCAGGGTAGAGAGCAGGCTTAATGGCTAGGGTTCCCCCTGTCCCCACCTCCCTGTTCCATAGTATAAAGGTCAAGAGCCTAGGCTCTAATGCCAACCTGCATAGACTTTTATCCTGCCCCAATTATTTAGTTCTCAGAGATTTTTGGTACAGCTACTTATTTTCTCTCAGTCTCTATTTTCTCATTTTAAAAATGGACATAATAATATATTGCCTGTTTCTTGGGTAGCTTAAAGATGCAATATATGTAAAAGTGCTTAAAACTGGGATTGATACTTACAAGTGCTCAAGAAATGTTAGCTATTAGTTTGGTATTTTAAAAATATTTTATCAGTATATATTAGTTGTGCAGGGGTTTAATTGTAGTATTTTCATATATGCTTACAATGTACTTTGGTGAGGTTTTTCCCCACCATCATCCTATCTCATCCCTCTCCCTGGACTTAAAATGATTTCATTGTTCTGTATTCATACAGGTATATAAAGTGCATCGACCATATTCATCCTCCTTTAACCTCTCCATTCATCCCCACCTCACTACTATCCACTCTTAACAGGACCCGTTTTACATCCCTGTCCTTCACTTTTAAAGTTTATATTCATTATTTGAAGGGGTTTTGTCATGGTATTTCACCTGTGAAAATATTGTACTCATTATTTTGAAAACTGGAAAACATAGTCTTACTGTCACTTATTTGGGAGTTGGAGAATACATAGCAAATGGTGGAATCCAGAGTTATGTTTTTACACACTAATCACTCTCAAAACTCACCAGGAGAAGCGTAAACAAGGGCTGAGCCTTCACAATTGAGGCTCCCAGGATAAATCAGTTATAGACAGAAGTGGTGACATTTCTGCACTCACAAAGCAACAGAGGGAGACTGTATTGAAAGGATAAACAGGACAGAATCAGAATTTAAGTTAGTACAGGAAAATCCTTCATTAGAGTAAGAAGGATTTTGGAAGCATAAAGTGGGAACAGTAAAAGAAAAACAGGCTGAAGATGCCAGGAATGAAAGACAATTTTTCACATAAGGAATTCAACAGACCACTTGGATCATAGAATGGACATAGCCACAAAATGAAAAAAAAGTGAAAAGAAAGATCAGGTCAAGAATTCTCCCAGAAGATTTTAACAAAGATTTAAAGAGTTGAAACCATAAAAGTAGAAGTTAAGACAGATGGAAGATAAAAATAGAAGTTAACAGCTGTATGCCAGGAATCTCATGAGAGAGCAAAAGTAAATGTGGGGGAGAAGATACTTGAGAAAGGTAATAGAGAATTATCCAGAATCAAAGCAGGGTGCAGTGGATTTTGTAGGAACAGCCTCTAAATTGTTTTACCTCTCTCTACCTATTTGGTAGGTCCCTCCCACAGTGGAGTGGAGGCATGGCCACATGACTTGTTTTAGCCAATGGAACAAGAATAAACCTAATGCAAGCAGAGACTTGGAAAGTGCTGCCTCTTGTAACCTACCAGTTTTTTCTGCTTGTGGAAGCCTGAGCTGCTGAATAAATATGCCAGAGCTAGACAGCTGGATGACAAGAGATGTACGGCTAGTTGCCCTCATTCTACATCTGACTGCTGGTCAACATCCAGAAACAGACCCATTAATTTAATTGACTAGAGCCAACTGCAGAAGAACCACCAGCAGAACCCAGCCCAAACTGCTAATCCATAGAATCATGAGTTACTAAGAGGTTGATTTTTAAGCCATTAAGTTTTGATATGTTTTATTACACAGCAATAGAGTATATTAATATTCAAGAATAAAAGGACTTAAAGGATGCTAAACTGGACAGATTTTTAAAATTTAGAACAAGAATATGAAAGATAAAGGGAAAATTCTAAATGCTTTGGGTAGGAAAACATCAGATCATATTCAAATTAAAATAATTAGATTAACATTAGGCTTCTCAATAATCTTGAATATAACACAACTGATAATATTTTCCAAGTATTAAAGAAAGGAAGTCTCAAATCCAGAAGTTTATATTTAACCAAGCAATCGTCTAAATATAATGCCAAGATAAAGACATTCTCGTGCATACTAGGCCCTAGAAGGTTTAACATACAAAACATTGCTTGGAAAAAGTTACTCAAAGAATTACTTTTATTAGAAAAGAACAAAACCAATGGCTATGGATGTGATGATGAGAAAATAAGTCAGTAAATTTAAGTTTTTTCAGAATAAGCACTAAAGAAAGAAGAAAGAGTGAAGAGAAGGAAGTAAGAGTGGAAGGCAGGGATGTGCATATTTTTAACAATCCTGAACTAAAATCCTAGAGGATTTTTATCAGGAGAAGGCTGAGAAGCACAATAGGCAAGCCAGATGCTCTGGGTATAAGTTCTGCGTCAGTCATTCTAGCTGGGTAACTTCAGGTAACTTAACCTCTGTGTGTTTCAATTGCATCACTTGAAAGTGGAATAGATAAGATAAAACCTCTATCATAGGATTATTGTGAGAACTAAAGAAGTCTCATTTTAAAGCTCTTGGATTCATACCTGGTTTGTAGTGTACTTTTAATAAACATTTGGTGTTATTATTCATATGGGGAGAGGCCAGCAGGAGGTGGGAAATGGAGAATTAAGATAAGAAAACCACCTTCATTTAGACAAAAGTGAATAGTCTAGAGATAATGCATGGTGATCTGGACAAGCACTATATATTGGGAGCCACTCTGCAGAAGGGAGTTTTGAGCTGTGATTGAAAAAGATTCCAGGATCATGATATAAATTGCTAGAAAAAGAGCCCCACTCCCTTAAAGCATTTCAGGGAGGAATGGCTCCTACTTCCAGAGAATTCTAGGACTTATGCGTTCAAAGATTCCTGAGTCTGTGTGTGGCATAGTTGAAGCTCATTTTAAAGGAGCTATGTGAGCTTGTGAGATGACAGTCAGCTTGACAGGTGACCCGGGGACCAATCGCCAGAGGGGTTTTCTGACCTTCTCTGCAAAGGAAATTCAAAAATTTTGTATGTCACTGGGGATGGGCAGAAAGAAAAGAGAATTTCCACAATGACTGACATTGAATTTCTCACCACTTTGGAGGATGGGGACTTCAAAATCAGCTTCATTAAAAAATATATGACATTTGTTTCACATTGTAGTTTGTGCAGTAAGAGTTACATGTTTACTATAAAAATGATTCTTTAACTTACTTGTTTCTACTATGTTCCTTTCTCTTCCCTCAACCCAACCCTAATACAGTAATATATGAAATTTCTTTAGGAAGGAAGACATATTAATATGACTGGATTTAGGAAATGGTTTCAGTGACTAAGACACCTATACCCAGTGCCAAACCTTTTAATCACAACAACATCCACCTGGGTCCCTCTCATTTTAATACCAGGTTGAATCTTTGAGCATAGAGATTTTTCTGAACCCTAATTTTAAAGTCAGACAAGAGGATATTTTTAGGTCTCAGCTCAGAAGGAAAGATAACAGCAATGAGAATTTAAGACCCTCTTTCCATAGTTTCTTGAATAGGTGACCACCACCACTACCATTCTCCTGGTCCCACCTCTGACTCAAAACCATTTCTGATTTTTTAACAATGCCCACAAGCAGCAAACACTTCCCTCCTATGTTCCTAATTCACCAGTGACTTTGGATCTCTGATTGTGCTAACTTCCATGCTGATTTTTTGGAGCCTAGTCAACTAGAATGGCCATGCTTTGGGGAAATGTTAATTCACTCTCATCTCCCATTGGACTTTCAAAATGCATTATCATGGAAAAAATATTACCCAGGGTATTGAAGATCTAAAAGCATGTGACTCTACATATCTTATTGTATGGTCTTGGGCAAGTTACTGAACCTCCCTAAGCCTTGGTTTCTTGTTTGTAAAGTGGAGAAAGTAATAGAATTGAGCTTGAAAGGTTATGAGAATGAGAATATATATATAAAGCACTCAGTGAAGTTACTAGCTCATGGAAGCTTATAGAAGGCATTTAACACATTTTTGCTGCATGTAGCTTTGGTGAAAAGGGAGAGGCTTGTGTCGGACAGTCCAGTCAGGAAATAGAAGCCATGCTTTGCATCCCAGGATAGAGAATTAGGGGCTTAGACAACCACTTGAGATGCTGGAGGAGTCAAACATCAGGGAAACCATTCCCAACATCTCTATCTAGAGCAATGAAATGTGTGCTTTTTATGACCTAACTAGACATCACTGAAATTCATAATTATTTCTGGGGGCACCTCTACCAATGATTTCAGTCTGAGTGCTGAAGAAAGTGTAACTCATCAAAATCTTGCTGGGAAGATGCTGTGAATCCCAGCGCTGGCCCTCTTTGGTTGCCACTGTCCCTCTCCGACTTCCTTTGAGAGTAAGTCTGGACTTCTCCCCCACCTGCAAGTCTCAGTGAGAGCCCTCAGTGGTAGGCTGCATCTGTGAAACACACAGGGAGGGCTATGCAGTTCACAGCTTCTTGTTTGCATGTGCTCCTTATACCAAAGCTTTAAGCAGATTCTTCGCAGTAGCAGACTGAATTGGTTGCATATTCTCATTTAATTTTCACTCCGATTAGTGATACTAGTGAGCAGGGAAATTGTCCAGAGATTAAATCACCTGGGTAACTGAGTGAGTAGTCCTGCAATATCTGAGGTTTTGTTATAATCTGTTTAGTTTTTTTTTTTTTCCAGGAAGACCTCTTTACAATGTCACCTGGGGATATATTTCGTATTAAAGTAATGATTTCCTGTATTTATGCAGCATCTTTCAGTTTGTAGAGAACTTCCATGATTATTTTTCCCTTTTACTCTCAGAACAATCTTGTGAGGTAAATATTATCACTCCAGGGGTACAGTGTGAATATTAAGGTTCAGAGACTCTGCCAGCCAGACCTCCTAGATCTTCCTACCACTGTCTTCCTTAGTGTAGTGGATAAGTAAATAAGATAAACAAGCATCTGAAGAGCTTATTTGTGCCAAAAGTAAAAATAATTCACACACAAAAAATTTTAAAAGTGTACTCTTTGTGTTAGAATGTTTTTAGTATGGCATACAAAGCATGAAATTCTTTGGTAAGTTATAATCAGAATGTCAGGATGTGAAATTCAGACAGGATTTTTACAGTGCAACCTCTTTGGTCTGGAAAGGTAAACCACTTTCCTCAAACACATGGCTTGTTAATAATAAATTTAGAACCTAATCTTCAGTTACAGGACTCCAAGACCCACTGATGTTTATTAACATGTCAACATGAACTTGGTACATTGCAATGGTGTAATTCTATCTTTTCTGTCTATAGGAATTATAGATATTAGAAGCTTTTATTCTGGACAGTAAGTCTTTGATTAAACTCGGGAGGCCCAAGCACAGTGTTACACTCACAATAATGTAATTCAGAGCAGGAAGTGAGCCTGAAATGGGTTCTGAGGAGGATAGTTACAACATGCTTCAAACACGCTGAAAACAGCTGCACCAATTAAAAGGCAATTAAGTGTGTAATAAATGGAAATGCTACAAAATTGTTCTATAAAAAAATCCAAGTGGGAATTGCTGGGTGTACTCGCAGAGTGAGAAATGTGCCAGGATGCAGGTTGCCCTTTTTTTTTTAAAGCTGTTGTGCTCCTGGGCAATACCAGCAAGGCATCTTTAAAGGCAACAACTCAGAAATGGCTCTTTCCACTCCAGCTTGTAAGAAGGGTATAATTTCTGCTGGTCCCATGTGGGGAGAAAAATGAATGAAAAGCACACAAATGGGGGTAGGGAGTTAGAGGGAAACAGGGAGAATGCTTGGCAGATCTGCTATGACCTAGAGCCCGTAAATCTGTGCATTACATGGTATGAGAGGTGGGACAGAAGAGCTCAACAGGGAAAGGATGTTTTGAGCAGGAGAATAAGCAATATGGAACTTTATAGAGCGTATCTGTCAATACTCCCTCTTTTGGAGAAGGGCCACTTCATCTTTTCTGTCTGATTTTCTAACATTCCTTAATCAAAAGGGGAAAGATACACTGGTTGAATCCTGATATATTAAATGTTTATCACTCAATTCTGTATTATAGACCTCTCAGTCACCAGATGACAGGGTCAATCAGTCATGGTCAATCAGGGAAATAGGACCACTATTCATCATGGGGTAGGGGGTCATTATAGGACTTTGACCTAACTCAGTATGACAGTATCTGGGGAGGTGACAGTCCAGGAAGGAAGGTGGAGACTCAGAGTTGACATCCAGTATGCCTGAGAGGCCAAGCATGTCTGTGAGCAGCTGTGCCTCCATGGATCTATCAGCAAGTATCTGTGGTGGGACCTGGGCTATCATTGGTCAGGAAGGAGAGTGGGCATAGAGGAGAAGAGAGCAAGGGTAAGCTGGAACCCACTGGCACCTCAGCATCATTTGGTCACTGCCTTTGACATGGATGATCTTTAGCCACTAACCATTGTTGCTTCACTTCTGCTTTCAAATCCCATGCATGTTCCTCTTTTGGCCATCTCTTAACAAGAACCATATAAGGAAAGGGATTTTTAGGAGATAACTTAATGGAGTTGCGCAGGACAAACTATCCTACAGGGTGAGTAGTGATGATTGGGAAATCTAGGTTGGAGCTGAGATTTCAGGTTAGCATGCAGGGTAGGGGAAATCAGAGAAAGAAGACAGGACATGGGGCCCACAAACAGGTCCAGAATCGAAGGAGCAGGGCATGGAAGAGTTGTGTGGTCTGAATAAATAAATATTAGGAAATATAGAACTGGTTTGATTTCACTATGGGTGCTAAAGGCTTGCTTACTTTAAGAATTCAATTGTATTTACCTGAAGGTGGATTCATGGATGTTAAAATGATTTTCACCTATTAGAACATCTTGTAACCTTGTGTATAATTAGGACTACTCTTTTTCAAATCACCATGACAGTAACCAACATAAAAATTCTGCTGGAGCCACCTGAATTTAAGTATCTCTTTGTAACAGAGAAATTTTCTTTACATTAAGTTTTAGAATGACAATAAAAGGAACTGCTTGAAAGAGACTCAATTACATTATGAATGAATTTTGTCTGAACTTACTTAGGTAGGTTGGAAGGTAGATATATTAACACAAATAAAATAAAAATTCTAAAAATAAAACTACAGTGTGCTCATCAACTATCATTTCTTCCTATAGTATTAACTACTAACTCAGATTATAATGCTAACTCATTATATTATTTATGAAGATGGAGGAGATATTTCAGTAGGAGTTTCTTAGATCTTTCAGGTAGTAAATAAGAATGACAAACTCAAGCCAGGCATGGTGGCTCACGTCTCTAATTTTAGCTACTTGGGTGGCAGGGATCAGGAGGATTGCCATTCGATGCCAGCCAGGACAAAATTTCTTCAGACCCTATCTCAACTAATAGCTGTGTACCTGTCATTCTAGCTACTGGGAGGCTGAGATTGGGAGGATTATGGTTCTAGGCCAGTCCAGGTAAAAATGTTTATGAGATCCCATCTCCACAGAAAGATGTTTGGTGTGGTGGTGCATGCCTGTCATCCCACCTATAGCAGGTAGCTTAAGCTAGGAGAATCATGGATCATGGTGACCTAAGTAAAAAGAAACCCTATCTTTAAAATAACCAAAGGAAAAATGACTTTGAGGCATGCAGCAAGCAATAGACTACCTTATAAAACCTTGAATCCATGCCAAGATATGCCAGATTTCTTATTTCCCTTTGCTGGTGAGATGATTTTCCTCTATTGTGCTTTTTCCTTTGAGGCATGTGAATGTATATGGGGTCTCCTACTCCTTATGTGGCATCCATCAAGGTCTTGTCACCTGCCACCAACACATCCAATAATACTCAAGCCTTTTGATTCCTGAAACAGATTCCTACTTTGGTGTACAGCTCCACTTGTAGCACCTCTTTATCCCTAGATCCCAATGTCCTTACTTACTTCTGAATTCAACCATGCATTTAAAAACTACTTGAATGTTTTATGCTGTATTTCCAGTGCCTTGTATCAAAGTTGTCTAGTAGTTAAAGAATTTGTTTTCTATAAAATGAAATTGCCAAGACAGTCACTAAAATTCCTTCTGCCCAGCAGTGTGCTACAAATTTCAATCTAACTAGCATCTTGTCTTATGCAGAATCTGAGGAAAACAAGCCTGGCCAAGAGAGGTTTTCTTCTAGAAGTCTAGGAGTGGGGACACTGAGTTAGCTTTTCCTTCTTAGACTTTCATTTTTAAAGTTTTAAGTTTAAGTGGTGAGAAAGCCTAATCATTACCAATCTTTGAAGGAAAGAGTTTCTTGGTGCTCAGTTGTGGTTTTGAAATTCCAAATTAATGATCTGTTGAGTAATGGAGATAAACTCCTGGAAATTTCTAGATCTAGTAAGCCATCTGTTCTTTCCTCCATTGCGGTGAAAATAACCCAAGCCCCACAAGTCATGTGCCTTTTTAGATTAAGAACTAGTCAGTACCTGGACAAAAGGGAGAGGAGTTGAAAAACTTTTTCACTTCTAGCTAGAAAAATCAAAATGGAGACTTTGACTTGTTCTTCCTTCTTAATTATTTGGATGCTTCTTTAATGAGGGTTCTAAGGCTCTCTTACCTGATCAAGAGTATGAAGTGACTATAAAAGTCACTCATTATGCAGCTTCTATATCAGTACTAGGTATGAAGAGCAAAGGCCTTCCATTGTTGCTGTAACCTACAAATTTCCCCCATAAGAAACCAGACAAAATGGCATTGGTATTAAAGCAAGCTAGCCCATAATTGGGCTACTCTTGACTTCTATTTGCTAACTGAGTAGATGTGGTCAAAAGCAGTACTGAGCACCCCAGTGAACACACTTTGCATATGTGCAGCACCAGGGTTGAGAGAGGGGAATAGGGTAGAGAGGAGACACACTCCCTCAGCCTCCCTCAGACTGTACTGTGGGACACCTCAGGCTACAAAGTACATAAATCAAATAATGTAAATAACACATAAAAGAGAAGTCAAGGACAACACATATCCATGACTTGATTCCTCAGCAAATCTTTATGAGGAAGTAGAAAATAAGTACAAAGAAAGATGGAATGCTACATTTACTTTTAACTTAATTTTTATTACCATTTTACTATAGACTTATTTCTCATGCTCTGGCAGTTGCTGATGTCTCCCAACCATTCCAGAACCACTATCATTCTCCTTCTTAGCTCTGTCACCTTTGCCGCACACGAGGTGTTTGGGCCATAGGCGGGCATTATCAGAAAACTCTTAGAGTATTGCCCTTTGATACTGAAATTTTCTAGAAGGGACAGGGGATTAAGCATAGTGGATAGAATATAATCTTCATGAGGACAGGGACAGACTTTCTTATTCCCTGCTGTATCTCCAGGACAGTATTTTCCAGTGCTTAGAAAGTAGTAGCTACTGAAAAAATATTTGCTAAATCAGTGATCAGATGAGTGACTGAGTGAGTGAATGAGGAAAGGAGGAGAGCTGCAGAAAGGTCTATTGTAGGGAATTTCATGGGAGTTTTTGCCAGGAGAAACATCTTACCCAAGTGGAGTACTTAGGGGTAAATGTTCTTTCTTAGGACATTTGGAAGGATAGGGAACTATATTTGCTAAAGACCAGTGAAGCTCTTTCAGGTCTCTGACACCTGAAAATAGATGGACATCATCTCAGGGCCTAAAGACTATGAACATTAAGGAAGACGGCGAGCTAAGCTGTGAGTGGAAGGATACCAACGCATCCTTTTCTGCAGTGTCATCAGCATCACCACTGGCCTTTGTGATAGCAGCAGCCACAGGCAGAATGTCTGGAAAGTTTACACAATGTACGACTGTGCTGAATACTACAGACAGCAAAAGGGGCTGACATTACAATCTCCACACCACAGGCTCAGCAAGCCCATCTGTGACTCATTTTGATATGGGCCACAAACAGCAATAGCTGTGTTTGCACTTCCCTAAGATAGATCACCAGCCCTCCCCTTCCAAGAGCACATTAAATCATAAGTTAATTCTGGCTGAAATTAAGAACAGGTAAATAAATATGATTTACATGAATAAAAAGCAATATAAACATAAATATAAAGAGATAAACCTGAATATATGTATATAGTTTTGTATCCAGACAAACTGAAGAGTTTTCCAGCTGCAGAAGTGGGAGGAAAGGGTGATTTGGGGAGAAGGGGATGGAAAGGAAGAAGGGTGTCTAATAGAGTAGGAATTAGGAAGCCTGGCACTGAATAAAACTTGCCCAGTCATAAAATTTCCTTAAACTGGGCTCTTTGAAATATCCCCATTAACCAAGATAAAGAGCCTACAGATGTTCAACCAGTCTAAGCAGTTGATTAGCAGAACATCTGAATGTCTCTATTATGAAAAGTGATGCTTTCTCATTCAGAAGCAATAATGAGCTGTTTCTCATTGATTCTAGGGGGAGGGAGTAAGGAGGATTTCAATATTTTTTCCTTCTATGATGTTAATAAGTTAAAAGTTGACCGTTAATGTTAAAAGAAATCCACTCACCTTCACCCATACACACACTTTGTGACTAATATTTGTACTGACCTCTCATAAATTCTCACTTCCATAAATTCCTCACATTACTAAAATCTGACTTTGATGATCCAGCCTGACCTGAACACAGCCATCTTGTTATAACTCACATTTTGCTTGCCAAGTGGTCCTGGTGCACATTTCAAATCCTACAGGATGAACAAAGTCACTAACTAGGACAGGCAACTAAGCATCTTGTTCTACAGCTGCCCAGACTGTTTAACTGGAGTTCAATAAGGCTAGGTCATTTCGATGGGTTGTGGCCCACCTATGGCGGCTTAACATGTGACCCCATTCTCCTGCCTTGCCACCACTCAAGGCTTGGCCTGTAAATCCCTAATAAGTTGCATTTTGTGCAATCCTTGATTTGTCTATTTCTTTCTTTGGTCTCTTGAAACCTGCTTTTGGTGGCTGGTTTTTCTGAAACAATGATTCATCTTCCCTAGTCCTCTCACTCAACTATTTTAAGATATACTAAACTATTTTAAGATTACTTTGACCCTAAAATTGACAAAATATAAAACTCCACATTTTTCCTTTTTGAATCTTTCTGAAGAATTTGGAATTTTTAAAAAACTTCTCCTTTCTTGGCTCTGTCCTATGACATGTTTTGCCACCTCAGATAATTTTTTATATGTTCTTTAAGAGGGTCCTCTTCCTTCCCTGGTGTCATACTTAGCTGCCCATCTTCTCATGTCATTCATGGTCCCCAGATAATCTCAATGCTTTCATCAGGTCAACTGCCACTCTTAGGTTAGATTGTGCCCTCAATTTCATTGTCATAAATCCAATTTTGTTCCATGGGCATTTTTTAGCTCAAATTTTAGATATAAAAAAATATCATAATCCTCTTTCTTAAGCTGACTCTCATTCCAATATTATCTGTTATATTTTTAAACTTCTATTCTTCCAGGTAACCAAACTGGAATTCTGGTAGGTGACTGATTCTTCCTTCTTACTGTTCATCCAGTGATCATTTCCTTGCTCTTCAAATATATAATCAGTACATACATTGTAGCTGGCAGAACTCCAACATTGGTTTCTTGAACTAACTCCACTAGATAAGATATCATTTTTTAAGGCAGTAGCTAGTTTTACCCTTAAAGAACTGAAGAATGCATAGCTAAAGATTCTCATTTTGTTGCTAAGTCTGGCCCTGGCTAAAATAAAGCAAGTCTTAGAGGGTGACACTTCAGTCTGAAAACTCACTCAAGTGGTAGCCACTATTACTGCTATCATGCTAGAGTAGATTGATATTCTTGCTAAGTGAACACCATATTAACACAACTTTCAGTGCATGTTGTATGCCATATAGATCAGGCTATGTTCTTTTCCATCCCGATCAGGAAGGAGAATCAGAAAACATTCACATTCACTGGAATGGACAACAGCATACATTTATGGTCTGCAAAGCTCAACATATTCATCCCCCCAACTGCTAAGGGTGTTTTCTGCTGATGGTTCACAGCCGAATATCTCCCAGCCCTTGTCATTTGCCTTCTGAAAGGTTCTACAATCTTCCTTGGGGTCACCCAATATCCAATGACTGACCCACCTCTTTTACCTTTATTCAGAACATCTCTGAAGTGTAGATGGCTGAATTCTCTGTTGTAACTATATTGCAGTTCAATTTCCCCTTTCCTGATTTCAGCACTCTCTCAAATAATTATTGGCCTCTGGTTTTTCCTAAAACCAATGCCCAGTCAACCACTTGTATGGACATTTCTGCCTCAAAATGTTTGCCATGGAAACTTGTCCACAACAAGCACTGAACCACTTGCATGACACCACATCCATCATTGTTTATTCAGGATTTTTCTATATGTAGAAAACCTTTCTCCTTTGTGATAGTGAGGCAGGCTTGTAAAGGGAAAGCCCCCCATCCCACCCACAGGACTCAACCCTCCTCAGCAAAAGTCACTCTACGCTGAACTCCTCCTTGTCCCCACACAGTACCATCCTTGAACATTGCCTCGAATGGTCATTTTTGGGTCACATTTGCAGTTGTTAATTACTCTGCAGCTGTAAATTCCCCAAATAGACAAGGGAGTCTCTTGGTTGGTTCAATCCAGAGAATAGTGCATGCTCCAGGAAGGAAAATCTGCCCTCAATCTGACCTCTCTAATAATACCCTTTACTTAAGACCTTGTGAATATTGTTTGCATCTCACGCATACATTTGATACATGGGAATCAGCACAAGTGCGAATGCAGAATGCCCCATGTTATATAATAAGACCTCGTCAAACCTGTCAATTATCCTGGCCTGTCCTACAAAAACCACCCAGACTTTTCCTGCCATTTGCCTTAAAGACTTATAAATCGTCCTTTCAACAAAGATTGGGGTTTCTGTGAAATCTGGCCAGAGCCCACTGCTGTCCCCTGCACATGTCCTCCTGTCTACACTTTCCTTTCTCTTTCAATAAAACTTTGCTAATGCTTTGCAATCTGTGTCTCTGTCCAATCTCTGAAAGATGCAAGGATCTGAGATCTTCTCAGAGTATTCTGAGACCACCCTCTTGTAACAGCAGATGCTGGGATCTATTGCCTAATCCTCTTCAGGAATGAAAGCCTGATTTCCCCAGAACATAGAATTTCTGCTGGAGAACAGCCCTCAGCTGTTCACAGATTTTTGAAGAAAATTACACACCCATAAACACACCTTTTTTTTTCCCCCAGGGGAAGCCCACATTAAATGACTGATCATCATGATAGTGTAAAGACTGGGCTCCCTTCACTCCTACTTAGAAAAACTCTGAGGGACTCATCTCAGCTTTAGATTTCTTATAGACTATCACAGTTCAATTCCTTCTCTCCATTCCAATGTCTTTCCTCTCCCAAGAGCATTCCATTTTTAAAAAATTGCTTCATGTGCTCATGGCATTTTTAGAATCTGTATCCTGGTGACCTAAACCTGTAATCTCTCCCTTTTTCAGGGTAATTTTTATGCATCCTCCCCCAACCATGTCCAATACCCAGTTTTCCTTTGTTGATATTTCTATAACATCCTATATGTGGCTCCATCACCTCTAACATAGCAATTCTCTCTTTGGCTTTTTATTTATTTATTTATTTATTTATTTGTAATTGGTTTTTACACTTTATTTCTTGCAGCATATAAGTACCAAAACCAGACAACCTAAGAAATGATTAAAAACAGTAAGCCCATGTTGCTTTTGCATTTAGCACCCAGAATGCTTCTCCTCACTTAGGTGACAGAACCTTTTTTTTTTTCCTTTCATTCATATGTCATCTCTCCCCCCTTTCTTTGGCTTTTTAATATTTATTTGCAATGTGGTTTTTCTCCTGCACTACCCTGTAGGCTTTTTGTGTTGTCCAACTGATCATCCCAGGGGTAGAAGAGAGACACTAAGGTATACTTCAGAGAGCTAAATCCTACCTGAGCTCTTTTCAATGTACCTTTTCTCTCATGTGTCAACTTTCATAATGGCAAAATGGGAATGGTAGTCTCTTTCTTCTTGAGTTTAAATCCATCACGAAAGTCGTGGCTGGGATATGCCAGGAAGGACGCTCAAGTGTGTTAAGTAGGCTCTCCACTTATCAATGTCTGCCTATTCAGCCTCCCACAGGGTCAATGTAAGAGCCAGCTGCCTGTAAGGAGGACACAACAGAGCCCAGTCTTGGTTCTCAGGCTAAGGATATACTGATGTAAGCATAGGCCCAGAATTTTCTGACGGCAACCCCTATTTAGTTGTTTTAATCAAAGTGATTATTTAAGAATATTTAAATATAATTAGCATTTATATTTTTGCAGCACTTTCCATGTAAACAAAGTCCTAAACCACAAAAAGAAATTCTTTATTAGGCTATTTGACTCAGTTCAGGTTTGAGAAATTATCATTCTATTTACATACATACTAAATCATAGTAAATTGGCATATATATATTTGTAAAATATATGTTCACATGACGTACAGATGACACATGCAGGAATTTTCAGGTGTTCAGGGTTCTTGGGTCCACTCTGAGAATGAAAGCACAGGCAGATGTCACAGGCAGATGTGCAGACAGATATTTCCTGGGAAGGAGATATCTTGGCCAATTATTACCTTTTGGGACTTCTTGCAGTCCATCCTTCAATTCCCACCCTCCTCAGTGATTGCCCTAACTGCTGTTAGGGATAAGGACAAGGAAGTCTATTCAGTGACTGCTTCCTGCTGACAGGGGGTGATGAAGGGGCCCACAGCATCAGGGCTGACCCCGAGAGGGGTTCTCAAGGGGACCCCACAGTAGTAGGACATTTTCATCTCCATCAGAGGCATTTGTAGTTTGATGGATTCTAGGCAAGAAGAAATAAACTTGACAAGTAAGTTTAAAATGCAAGGCTCAAACACAAACAAGAGAGTAATGGCAACTATAGGCCCCAGAAAGGGTAGGAACCATGACCTGGAAGGAGCCAGGATTTTATTTGGTCCCATATCTGTAGAAACCTGAGTTTCAAAAGATTGCTCCCAGAGCCACTTAGCCTGTTGGAGAATGTAATCTGCACATTCCTCTACAATGCCTGAAGTGTTTATATATGTGCAACAGGAGATATTGGCCATGGCACATACCTCTCCTTGTTTAGCCAAAAGAAAATTTAGGGCCAGGCAGTGGTCCATGACCATACAGGCAAGGGACAACAAAGACCTTTGCGTGTCCTTAATGGCAAGGCCTACCTGGTCTGAGGTGTCCACTACCACTTTGGTTAGGTTTTTGGATTTTTTTTTGTAGTTACATGATTGGCAATCACCCCATAGCTTGTTCCAGCTAGGGCTGCAATCAATGCTGTTATCCCTAAAACTATTAGAGTAATCTCCCTTTTACCTCTATGGGAAGTTTTTCCTGTTGTAGTTAGCGTTCTTCTTTCCTTACAGATGGCTGCATGAGCATGCAGGATCAGGAAGGCATACTTAGAATCTGTATAGATGTTTACTCTGTTCTTTTGACAGTTTTAGGGCTTCTGATAGGGCCACTAGTTCTGCCAATTTAGCACTTGTGTTAGGAGGAAGAGGACCTGATTTGAGGATGCTAAATTCTGTCACAACTGCAAACCCTGCATGTCTGACACCATTCTTGACAAAGGAACTGCCATCAGTGTATAATTCTAGATCTGGGCTTTTTTAGGGCCAATCAGTTAAGTCAGGTCAGGCAGCATAACACTCCATAACACCTCCTCACATGCGTGTTCAGGATTTCCCTCTGCTTTTGGTAGAATGGATGTAGGGTTTAGGCTCTGACAAGTCCTTAAAGTTATTTCTGTCCCTCCCAGAAGCTGGGCCTGGTATTTAAGTAGACAGCTGTCAGATAGCCAAAGATCTCCTTTTGAGTTTGAAATTCCCCCTAGGTTGTGTAGGTTGTAAACTGTTAGAGGCTGGTTTAGGATAAGTTTCTGAACTTTAGGCACTAGAAGGCTTACTGCAGCCACTGCTCTAAGACATCCTGGCCATTTCTTGGCTACCTGATCTAACTCTTTAAGTAACCTACTGGCTGAGGAGTGATGCCCCGGAGCTGAATCACCACTCCAGAGGCCAGTCCTCCCTTTTCATAGACATATAATTGAAACTTGTCTTGTACTGGGAGATCCAGGGCTGGAGCTGTCATAAGGGACTTTTTTAACTAGTGGAATGCATTTTCTGATTTGTCATCCCATTCAATAAAGGGCTGGAGATCCTTCTGTGTTTCCTTAAGGATGTGATATAAGGGCCTGGCTAGGTCTGCATATCCCAGAATCCAAATTCTACAGGATCCTGTCACCCTCAAAAAGGCCCTCAATTGTTTTAGAGTCTTAGGAAGAGGAAACATCGGGATCAGATGGATTCTATCTTCTCCTAGAGCCCTCATTTCCTTCTCAAGAACAAGACCTAAATATGTAATCCTAGACTGACACAATTGGGCTTTTTCTTTAGAGATTTTATAACCTCTATCTGCTAAGATGTTTAGCAAGGATTCAGTGGCTCGTGAAACGACAGGCTCATTTGGTCCACAGAGCAGGAGGTCATGTACATATTGTAGTAGAGTAGCTTGTGGATATTGCCATTCTGCCAAGTCTTGGGTTAGAGCCAACCCAAAGAGATGGGAGCTATCTCTGAATCCCTGGGGGAGGACAGTCTAGGTGACCTTCATGTGGGGTCCTCAAAGGCAAAGATAGGTTGACTTTTAGGGGGTAAGGGAAAGGAAAAGAAGGCATCCCTTTAGGTCCAGCACAGAGTAGTAAGCAGTACCTGAGGGTTTTTGGGCTAAAGGTATATAGGGATCTGGAACTACAGGGTGGAGAGGCACTACTGCTTCATTGATCAGGTGGAGATCCTGGACTAGCCTCCATTTGTTTGGTTCCTTCCTGACACTGAGAATAGGAGTATTATATGGGCTGGAGCATTCTACTTGCAGCCCCTGTCTTTTTAAGTCTTTGATTATGGGAATTAGTCCCTTCTTAACTTCTGGTCTTAAAGGATATTGTTTTTGATGGGGAAACCAAGAGGGATCCTTGAGATGAATTAGGACTGGGTCTGCTGTTTGTGCCCGTCCCATGGTATGTCCATCTGTCCACACTGTGAGGTCTACTTGTTCCTCTATCAGAGGCAAGCAAAAGTACTCTCCTGGGGGTAAAAGTAGCTGTGCCCCCAATTTAGATAGGAGGTTTCACCCTAGCAGAAGAATTGGGGTTTCTGGAACAACTAAAAAGGAGTGGCAGAAGTGAAATCTCCCCAGGAGCAGGCTAAAGGCTGAGTGAAATAACGCTCTAGAGGCTGGCCTGATAGGCCTCGAACAGTAATTTTCTTGGAGGACCTGGGTCCGGGAGAGAAAGGAACAGCTGAGATGCTGGCTCCAGTATCAGTGAGGAGGCTGATCTTGTGCTTTTCAATAGTAAGTATTGTCCGGAGCTCCTCTGCTTTTATGGTGGTCACAGGAGCCTGTATGGAAGGCCCTGGGACCCATCATTGGGTGGAAGGCTCCAGCCTCAGTTCCCCTGGGAACCTGGGACAGTGTGCTTTCCAATGTTTTCCCTGACAAATGGGGCATGGTCCTGGAGGTAGCTTTCTCCAGGGGCACTCCCTCCTAAAATGGCCTGCCTGTCCACATTGAAAGCATGTCCTCGGGTTTGGACTCTGTCTTGGGGGAGCCTCTCTGAGTGCTGTGATCAAAGCCTCCTGCCATTTATCCTTTCTTTTTTCCCACTCCAGGTCCTTCTTTTCTTTTTCTAAGTCCCTACCTATTATAGTACATGGATGTGGCTACATGGACCAATTGGTCTAGATATCTGCTCCCTTCAGCCACCAGTTTTTGAAGCTTTCTACAGACATCTGGGGCTGTGTTAGAAATTTATCTTTTAGGACAATCTTCTCCTGTGACTCCAGTACAATGTTGGTATGCTTTTGTAAAGCATCCTTAAGTCTCCGTAGGAAAGCTACTGGAGCTTCTAAGAGTCCTTGCTGTACAGCTGTGACTTGGGAGTAATTAAGAGGTTTTACCTTGGCTCTCCTTAGACCCTCAAGAATACAGTGGATGAAATGGTTACGACTCCATTCATCCTTGTCATTTTCAGGGTCCCACTTAGGGTTATACATAGGCACTCTCTGATCTCCTGTAGGAATTGTGGTTCCCTTTTAGGTATCCAGTGTCTTTGTCTTTCTTCTCCCTTCCCCTCCTCCTGTTGTGAGGGCCCAGTCTGAGATAGGCCTGTGGAGCTACTTTTATCTAAGTGATAATCATCCCCAGCTATAGCTGCCTAATCTAGTACTCACTGTTTCTCCAGAGAAGAAAGATTTGATTTCTGTCATGGGGGAGGCCCCTTTGACATTATTGGGGGCCCTTGGGCATTAGATGTTTCTTGGTTCTGGTTCTTCAAGTGAATTTGGGGGCTTTTTGTAAAGAGTCACCATGGTCTGTGTATCTAGCCTGCATTTGCTCAGCCATTTTGGGTAGGCTCTTAGGAAAAAGTTGAATATATGGGACTTCAGTCCACTTTCCCTCCTTTTTACAGAACATACCTAATTGAAGAATGGTATTATAATTAATGCTCCCTCCCTCTGGCCATTTTTTCCCCCATCTCCCAAAGGATACAGTGGCCAGGTCTGGGTGCAGTAAAACTTGAGTCTCTTTCATTAAAATTAATATTTTAATAAGCAGGCAAGCTTGATTTACCATCTAAAAAGGGAAACAAGGGAAAATTGGTCACCTTAACAGAGATTTCTCCTTTTACCTAGGCATCCTCAGGTGAGTAGAAACTCTACATGGGGGAGGGCATCCCTCTCTCCTGTGCTCTCCTGCCACTGCCACCTGTGACTAAGGTCATTGGGAAGACATTAGGTACTCTGGCTGCAGCCACTGCAGCAGAGTGCCCCCTGATCAATTTCTTATCTATTCGTTTTGATTTGCCTGTTTGCCCTGTGACCCAGGTATCTGGTTCCTGGGTTACCAGCTGAAGGCTTATAATTTAAAAATAACTTTATCAAAGTAACCAAGAGGGCTTACATGGCCAGAGGGAGGACCCCTGTGAAGGGGTGGATGGGGACTCCTGATGAGGTAGACTTTGTCCCCCTACATATCCTGTAAAGCATACATGTTTTCTATGAAAAGACAGGGAGCATCTGAAGGCACTGTTTTTTTGTTTTTTGCTGCAGTAAAGGATGAAAATGGAGAAGACTGTTGAGATCTCTATCCCTTTAACTTTTTTTTTTTCCTGAGGGAAGACTACAGAACCTGCTCAACCAGAAGAACTTTGGGGTCTCTGTCCCTTTAACTGTTTGTTTTTGAGGGCAGACTGTGGTGTCTGTCATGGGGGATGCAGGGATCTCTCCCAGACTCAGCTAAAGAAGCCCACTGCTGTTTAGAACAAAGGGGGGAGGCCATTCATCCTGAACTACTTGGGAAAGAGGAAGAAGAAGCTGAGGAGTGGGGGAAAGAGAGTTTCCAGGCTCAACACATGAGGGATTATTGGTAATCACTGCTGTTCAGGTCGATCTTGCCAAAGACAGTACTGGAGCACTGGAAGCAAGGGGTCACCTCTACTCTGGCCGTAGGAACCACAAAGAAAGCATAGAGATCTGATTGTTTATTTGCCATGGACATGGTTGGAGGGGGTCCAAGACTTAGCTGCCTTTGGAGCCTCAGGGCAGGTCAGGAAGTTGCATCTCTGGTCTTCAGGTGTCACTGGGGAGTTACCCCACCCAGAGCACCCTTATAGCTTGGAGAGAGACTTTCCTTTCCACCTGCTGTTCTTGGACCTTGTCCTAAGTGGGTCAGATCTTGAAAGGGAGAGAGAGTTTAAAGAGGGAGGGAGCTGAGAGTTGAGAGGGGAAAAAAAGCCTCAGTGCACTGCAGTTGGGCTCCACCCATGTAGCATTGGCCGTCTGGTATAAGCTCCCAGCTGGCCCCAAATTTCCCAGGTTGCCTGCCTTACAGCTGTAATGGGCTTGGAGCTTTTCCTCAGGTTCCCAAGCAAGAAGCCCTCCTTAATGAGACAGAGAGAGAGAGAGAGACAGAGAGAGAGAGAGAGAAGGTCAGCTTGAGAGGTCCACTATAGCTAGGACATGGTTGGGGGAGGGGTCTCTCCTGGAAGACAGATTCCATTGGAGTGCCAGACGATCACAGTCACTTCCTAGGCAGTCTTTTCCAGTTTGGCACAACCTGTATGGATCTCAGGTGAAGACTTGTCCCTTCATATGTCACCAAATATGATGCACAGATGACACACGCAGGAATTTTCATCTGTTGATGGTCCTTGAGCCTGCTCTGAGAATGAAAGCAGAGGCAGACTCGAGCAGCAGAGCTCAGAAAGATTTTATTTGTAGAGAAGAGAAGAGAAAGGCTGCATGGGGGCATGCAGGGAGACCGGGAAACCGGTGGTCCTGTGGGCCAAGTTGGAAATTGGGTTTTTATAGCCTTTTTGTGTATTGCCTAAGGGTGGAGATGTCTCTCAGTGCAGACAGATGTTTCCTAGGAAGGAGAGGTGTCTCCTTGGCCAATTATCACCTTTTGGGACCTCCTGCAGTCCATCCTTCACATAAAACATATTTATGTGTATATATGTAAATATGTTTGTAAAACACATACATGTTTATAAAACACTTTATAAAACTCTTGTGAGTTTGATTGGTGTGAATCAATTCCTCAGATTTCTGGTCATACCTGTGTAATGAAATGCAGTTACCAAAAGTTTTAGGCTGAGGCTTTGAGTGCTCAGAAAACTGAAGCCATTTCCTAAAGCCCAGCTTAACAATGATACTATGTGAGGACAATTTATTGATCTCCTAGTGTGGCTCAGTCTCTATTTCAGTCACCTTGCAGTTATTACTTTAATCATCTCAATATCCCTGCAAGTGACTTTATCCCTGTTATACAGATAAAAAAAAAACAGAGGCTTACACTCAAGTATGATGGAGCCAGCTTTTATGGGTTGCAAGAACCAATGGTAGGACTCTCTTCCCAACTTTGCATCTAGTGGCTTGAGATCAGCTTTGGTGAGATAATTTATACCATGTTAGCAGGCACATGTTATAAATCAAGACTTTATTTTGAGACCCTGTGGTTAAACCTTTACCCCCACACCACAACTTGCTAATAATCAGCTGGGCCAAGATTCAAACTCAGGTTTGTCAGTCCCCACACTCTTGCGTGCGTCCTATTAGGAGAAGCTGAGCTTCCTAGCCCAGCACTTTCCTAAGGTTCTGAACTGCTTGGAAGCCCTCACCTCTTCCCCAACATATTCTGCTAAAAATAGGCAGAAATTCAGCCCCAGACTATCTAGCATTCCCTTTATTTAGTTTCAAGTCTTGCCAAAAAGTAAAGTCAAGTGGTGAAGCTGTTAGAGGAAAACTAGAGGCAAAGACAATTTGACTCCTGTTTGTTAAGCATCCACAAATAAATAAATGTCAAGGAGGAACTGAATAGGTCACTGGTTCCCAAATGTCCCAAATGTTTTGAGGAGCCCCACTGAAGAGCTCTTTCACTTGGCAGTGAGGAGAAGAACCGCATGGAAGCATTAATCGACACCATCTAATTACAAGAGATGAAGTTTAATCTCTGGGCCAAGTGTCCATCTGCTTCCCATTTCTAACCGGCTAACACAATTAAAAGTGAACACAACATAAACTTAGAACAACCTCAGTGATGCATTAGATCTCTGAGACAGGAGTAAGACAAGAAATGAATTTCAAGGAAGATACAGAAGAAGGGTCAAATGCCCTACTATGTCCAGCATGGACTAGACTCAGCTATTGAGAAAAAGGCCTTTAATAGATAAGACTCTCCACTGGCTAGGATGACATTTCAATCCTGCATTTAATAGCCCTGTATATTCATTTTCCATGTACTTTATTGTCCCTTTGTTTACATATTAGTCCCATATTTGGGTTTTAATTAATTCTTTGAGGATAGAGACCATATCTATTAAGTCATTACAATAATAAGTTGAGTGCTTTTTGCATAGTGAATACACCCTAGGATTGAGTGGCTTTTACTGGTGATAATTCCAGACTTGCAGAGAGACACTTCTCAGAGTCATGCTTTCTCTTTACATGTTCACAAGGTTTCCCACAGCTGTTACGCTTCGCTCTTGCTTGCTTTCTCCAAAGCAAGTGGAGCACGACAAAGGTGGAGCTGGGAAAACAGGTTTTTGCTCAGGCCCAGTACAGAAACCACCTCCTGTGATCCCTGCAAAATCCACTTTTTCCCTCCGTAAGTCAAGGTCATATGCAATAGGCTTCTTGGGACAAGACAGGCCACAAGGAAGTCTTGAAAGAAGGCAGAAAGAAGTTCTCTTTTCAACAAGGGAAAAATGTGGTCCAAGAGAAATGCTTTCCTTTGAGGACTTAAATTAACAAAACCAGTAGGACCAGGTTTTTTTTTTTTTTTTTCATTTGATGATACTAGGATTTGAAGGGTTTCATGCTCTTCCACTAGGCAGGTGCTCTTCCACTTGAGCCATGCCTCCAGCCCTTTTTGCTCTGGTTATGTTAGAGATAGGGTCTTGCTTTTTTTGCTCAGACTGGCCTGGATTGCAGTCCTCTTACTCTATGCTTCCTGTTATAGCTGGATGACTGCATACACCACCACACCCTGATTTTTTCTGTTGAGATGGAGTCCTGAGAGCTTTTTGCTGAGGCTTGCCTGGAACTGTGATTCTCCCAATCTCAGCATCCCAAGTAGTTAGGATTACATGTGGGAGCTGCTGGCGCCCCATTAATCAGGATTTTGAAAAAGCATCAGACCTAGGGAAAGCATAAAAAGACACTTGAATGCCTACTTCCACCATCCATACCTGCTCTGGGATACCATTTCTCCTTATATCTCAGCTGAAATCTAGAGTAGATGTTCAGATGAGGAAAAGTCCTGTAGCTACCACGTATTACAAAATACTCTATTTCAGCAACTAAATGCCCAGCCTTGGGCAGGAGTCAAAATTTACACCTAATTTGAGAAGTATATTTGAAACTCCTCCCTTACCCCAGCATGGTCTTGCTCAAGATAGGAATCTGCCATGGAAAGAGAGGAGGGAGGTAGGAAGAAGCTAGATGTTTGGTTTCTTCTTTCTTGATTCTGTCAGCTACTTTCCCCCCTGTGCTACCAGTTTTCTATCTGGGACTTCGGTGCTCCCTCCAGTGCTGGAGTAGAGTGGAGAGATGGGAAGTGATAGGGCTGGACAGGTCTTAGCTAACTGGCACAGTTATGAACTCGCATTGCCTTCTCTGGGTGGAGATATTTAAAGCTTTCTTACACTGGTGAGAACCTCCAGTAAGTACAATGTTGATTATTTCTGAACTTAGTGGGTTTTTTTGCAAATACTGTCAGATTTATCATAGTGTGCTAGAAGTTTTTACTTCTACTTCTAGCATAATAAATGACCATGGAAGCTTACAGAATTTTTTTCTACATCTATTGTAATGATCACAAAACCTGTTTTTTTTTTCTGCTGCTGTGTAAATCCCATTAATCAATTTTTCATTCCCAGATTAAACCCCACTCAGATATGATGTATTTTCCTTTACCAAATGATTTAATTCAATCTTCTTTAATTTTGCACATATTTTTGAGAAAGACTAGCTTATAATTTTTCTTTCTTACAATGTCTCTATCAGGTTTGTTATCCTGGTTATTCTGTCTTCATGTAATGATTTGAAAAACACATACTTTTTCTATTATTTGTTGAAGGTATGTAAGATTAGTGCTATTCATCAAATTTTTAGTAGGGGGCTGGGTGCAGGGGCTCACACTGGTAATCCTGGCTACTTGGGAGGCAGAGATTGTGGTTCAAGGATAGTACTGGTAAAAAGATTGTGAGAACCCTTCTCAATAGACAAGCCACGTATGGTGGTACACATCTATAATCCTAGCTATGCAGGAAGCATAAGTAGGAGATCTTGGCCTGAGGCTACCTGGGAAAAAACACCAGAGTCTATCTCAAAAAAAACTCCCAAACTAAAAGTTTTAGAGATGTGGTTTAAGTGGAAGTGCGCTTGGTGACTTTAAGCCTCAGTACTGTCAAAAAAATGTTTGGTAGGATTCACAAGTGAAAACATTACTCATGGAGATTCTTTGCAGGACAAATTTGTTTCTCTTGGATGCTCTGTGGTTTCTTGGAGATTTCTCATTACTGGGAGCTGTTCACCCACAAATCTCTGTTTCAGTAGATGTCATTGCAGCTGGCTGCCTGAGAGACTCACTCTTTGATCTACCTCCACACAGACTCTCCTCTGTTCTTTTCCCACTATGTTTTCAGGTGGCATCATGGACAAAGACTCTTAGAGATGGTTCTCTCTCCTCTCCTTGATTTCCTTCTCTTTCTCTCCCTCTCCAGCTCTGCTTAACTCCGGCACACAGAAAATCATCTTCATCTTGTATCTTTCCATAGAGAGAATGCAAATCACTCCTCAGACAGCATCGAGTAGTCCTTTGGTTTTCTTAACTGTGAGATAGACAGAACTGCCTAGGGGTCACCTGCAGTCCTTTGCTGCCTCCTCAAAGCACTTATCATTGGGCTTCTGGTGAGGCATAGAAGGGGGCAAGAGGCTCATAGCCCACTTATCTCCAAATAAAAGCCTTTCTCTAATTGCCAATCTTCCTTCTGGTCTCTTCATTCTCTTTTATAGGCTGTAGCTGTAATGGCTTAAGAGTCACAAAAACTGACTTTAGGGTACTTCCTTTCTTATTCCTGCTTAAATGATCTAGCTGGTCTTGAAACTTCTGCTGGAATCAGGACTATGTCCCATTGTAATATCCTCCTACATTACCTAGCATACCATAAAATAACAATTTAAAAATACTCCACAAAATTTAGAAGTCTATCATCATTCTTATTTTCCATCTTCCTGAATTTATCTCAGAACTTAAAGTGCCGCAGTACTCAAAGAAGATGATTTTGCATCTTTTGGTGCCAGGCTTGCATTGGCCCCATTTCACTCTCCTTTGAGAGTTAGGGTCTAGGGAAGCACATTCTTTCTACTGCATTGCTTGCTCAGATCCCAAGTCCACCACTCTAATATTATAAAAAGAGACCTTGGCTTTCCACCGACCCTTTTGGTCATGGCTACCTGATAGGGTTTGGCCACTATGCAGAGGAAATAGATGACAATTACAAAGAGGTGACTGCAGTAAGAATCTTAAAACTTCAAGGAGCAGAAGTGAGGCTCTGACCTGAGTTTAGGAAACTGGAGAAAGGCATTCCAATGCCTTGGCTACATGGGGAGGGGACAAAGGCTACATGGGCAACAACCAGCACCCAGGGGAGTGCTTTTGAGTGCCAGAGCTGAAAAATTGGTGGTGTGGAGATTTACAATGATCTATCTGCTTCTGAACTTTGACCTACCTAGTTTTGAGACTGCTTTGCAGTCTCATTCATTCTCACAAATGGATGTCAGAAGATTATTAGGGACAAGCTTGTTTCTAAAACTCTAGAATTCCTTGGTGTGCCAGGGTGGTTTGGTATTAGAAGATTTTTTTTGTGGTACTGGGGCTTGAACTCAGGGCCTTCACCTTTTTTCTTTTTTTAATGTTAATTGTTTTTATTTATTTCATGGTTTGATGACTCAGAACAAGGGTATAGTTCTAAATCAAGCAGAAACCATGTTTACAGAAAACTAGCCATCTTCCATTGAATTGTGTTCACATGTTCTGGACTAATCCTGACTCTAGCATTTTTTTTCCTTTTTTTTTTTTAAATTTTATTGTTTTTACATTTACTCACATATAAATGTGTATATGTTTTTTGGGCCACCTGTCCCACACTGCATCCGGGCATAACCTGTTCCACCCTCTTGTTCTCTGATTTTGTTGAAGAGAAGACACAGTGTTTTTGCTACTTTGAGATAAAGACAGCTATACAAAGAGATTCCTAGCATTGCTTCCATGCACATATGTATTACATCCCACATTTGTTCATCTCTACCAGACCTCTTCAGTACTTCCTGGTCCCCTTCCCATGTGGACTCTACCAGTTTAAGATTACTATATTTGCTCCTCTACAGTGAGCACATCAACCACATTCAAGTTTAAGTTTCCTTCCCTTTCCCTATTCCTCCTGCACATATTCTCCCCTTAGTGTGTGACCATGCCCAATAATATTACTGCATTTGTTTCGGGTCTATAATCTGCACATGAGGGAGAATATGAGATTTTTGGCCTTCTGAGCCTGGCTAACTTTGCTTAAGACGATGTTCTCCAGTTCCATCCATTTACTTGTGAATGATAAAATTTCATTCTTCATTGTGGCTGAGTAAAATTCCATTGTGTATAAATACTACATTTTCTTAATCCACTCATCAGTAGTGGGGCATCTTGGCTGTTTCCATAGCTTGGGTATTGTAAATAGTGCTGCAATAAACATGGGTGTGCAGGTGCCTATGGAGTAACCTGAGTCACATTCCTTTGGGTATATATCCCTAGGAGTGGGATTGCTGGATCATATGGCAGGTCTATGTTTAGATTTTTAAGAAGCCTCCATATGGTTTTCCATAGTGGTTGTACTAGCTTACATTCCCACCAGCAGTGTATGAGAGTTTCTTTTTCCCGCATCCTCACCAACATTTGTTGTTGGTGGTGTTCTGGAGTGAGGTGGAATCTTAGTTTAGTTTTGATTTGCATTTCCTTTATGGCTAGAGATGGTGAGCATTTTTCCATGTGTTTTTTGTCCATTTGAATTTCTTCCTTTGACAAAGATCTGTTTAGTTCAGTTTCCCACTTCTTTACTGGCTCATTGATTTGGGGAGAATTTAGTTTTTTGAGTTCCCTGTATATTCTGGTTGTCAGTCCTTTGTCTGATGTATAGCTGGAAAATATTTTCTCCTACTCTGTGGGTGGTCCCTTCAGTTTAGAGACCATTTTTTTTTTGTTGTGCAGAAGCTTTTTAATTTCATGTAGTCCCATTTGTCCATCCTTTCTCTTAGTTGCTGGCCTGCTGGAGTTCTACTGAGGAAGTCCTTGTCTATACCTATTGCTTACAGAGTATTCCCTAATCTTTCCTGTACTAACTTCAGAGTTTTGGGTCATATATTAAGGTCCTTGATCCACTTAGGGTTGATACTAGCACAGGGTGATAGGAATGGATCTAGTTGCAGGCAGATAACCACTTTTCCCAGCAACATTTGTTGAAGAGGCTGTCTTTTCTCCATCATTATGTTTTTGGCACCTTGTCAAAAATAAGTTGGGTGTAATTGTGTAGATTCATATACGGGTTCCCTATTCTGTTTCACTGGTCTTCATATCTGTTTTTGTGCCAGTACCATGCTTTTTTTTATTGCTATGGGTCTGTAGTATAGTTTGAAGTCAGGTATTGTGATACCTCCAGCATTGCTCTTTTTGCTGAGTATTGCCTTGGCTATTCACAGTCTTTTGTGTTTCCAAATGAACTTTAGGGTAGATTTTTCAATCTCTGTGATGAATGTCTTTGGATTTTGATGAGAATTGCATTGAACATGTAAGATTGCTTTTGGTAGTAAAGCCATTTTTACTATGTTGATTCTGCCCATCCATGAGCATGGGAGATCTTTCTACCTTCAGTAGTCTTCTTTGATCTCTTTCTTCACCTTGAGCCACTCCACCAGCCCTACTTTTGTGAAGGATTTTTTCGAGATAAGATCTTGCAGAACTGGCTGGCTTGGAACCATGATCCTCCTGATCTCTGCCTCCTGAATTGCTAGGATTATAGGCGTGAGACACTGGCACCCCACTAGAGGAATTGTTTATAGACACCAAAAATCTCAAAGTTCGATTTACTGACAGTGAGATCCATGACTGATGAATCTGTTCCCAGTTCCATATGGAAGAAGTAGCTGTAGATGTAGGATGTACACAAAATACTATTTAGAAGGACTCCCAAATATTGGGAGGGTTGTGTTGCCTGGAATTAGTTTCTTTTTTACCTTCAAATAATCTCAAGGCCTCCCACAACCCTTTTCCTTGTTTGTGGTTCACCACAATGACCACGATGAGTGAAATATTTTGAGATGGCTCTGCCTATGGAAAGGATATAGCTAATTATCACAGAGAAGAGTCAAAATTGTCTATACATCATAGGAGAAGTTACAAGCATACTTTTGCAAAGTAAATTTTGCAGTGCTTTTCTCTTTTCAAATGGATTTGTGCTTTTTAAAGAAAGAATGACAACACGGGCAGTTATGGGGGTGGTATTGAGAATATTGTGCCAAGAGAGGCAGGCCAGGGTCTTTTGGCTTTTCTGGGTGGGTGCAAAAGAAAATGGGGAGGATGTCCTTACACCCACTTTTCCTGAATTGCCCTGAATTGAAGAAGGTGTAGACAATTTTTGTGCTGTAGTAGCTTGCTGAGGTCACTGTAACAAGAGTACCATAGACTGGGTGGCTTACCCAACAGAAATTTATTGCCTCACAATTCTGGAAGCTGGAAGTCTGAGATCAAAGTATCAGTTGGCAGGCAGTCTTGACTCCTTTTGAGGGATGTGAGGGAGAATCTGTTGTAGGCCTCTCTCCTTGACCTGTAGATGGCCATGTTTTCCCTGAGTCTGGCATTGTATTCTCATTTGTCTCTGTGTTCACCTTCTCCCTTGTTATACAGACAAGAGTCATACTAGATTAGGGTCCACATTAAAAACCTTTTTTTTTTTAACTTGATTGCTTCTGTAAAGACCCTAACTTCAAGTAAGATCATATTGCGAGGTACTGGTGCTTAGAAATTCAACATATGAATTTTTGTTGGAGAGGGACACAATTCAACGCATAATGGATGCCTTTAGTGAGGGCTGCCATTTCACCCCTGGGGCTCCAGCCTCACCTCATGTACCTTACTCTGTTCACAGAACAGGGGCAACTGGAAAGCTTTAGTCAAGTCACTTGGCCCTAGTTCTAGTTCTGTCCCTAATTGTCCATATGGCCCTGGACAAATCCCTTCTCTTTTCTCAGCTTGTTTTGATGCATAGAAAATGAAGGACTTGAACTAAAAGCCCCTGAGTTGCTCTCTAAGGTCCCAATGTAGAAGAGGGCCATGGGGCAGACAACTTGGTGATGGTGGTGGTGAGAACAGAAAGAACAATTGCTCCTCTCAAGCAAGGCATAGGCTTGGGATTCACTGGTGGATTTTTTTGTTTTTATTTTGTTTTGTTTGAATACTAAGTAGATTGTTGGGTGGTCCAGCTCTGTAAGAATACAAACCATATGTTTTCCTTGGCTGAGTTTCTTTCTATTGTAAGCCAATGAGGGATTCATGGGAAGTTTTTACTTTTTTGGGAGGACAAAGGAAAGTTAAGATAATTGGATCAATATAATATTATTTTTGCTCACAAAACAATAAATCTGGAACCCTTTAATGTCATTTAGACCAAGTTCCATATTGTATAGCTTGAAGTACTAAGGGTCACTCTATCAGTTAGAGGAAACCTCAGGATTAGTTAGAATCTAGCCACTTTTTATTTGATGTTATACTTTTCTGTATGGAAAGAAGGGTACATTCTTGGGTATGTGGAAATTAAAAATTGAAAAGTCACTTCTGCTTTTCTGCTTTTATAGTGAACATTTTTTGGGGGTACCTTCCCTGCTCAAGAACCAATTCTTCTCCCTGCTTCCCTGAGAGCAACAGTATGGTGGTAGGGTGGGAGGTGGGAGCAGCCATGTTAGTCCATCTGACTGTCTTGTCTGTTCGAATTCTCTTTGAGGCTCTAAGGAACATTAGAATGTAAAGAACAGCCCCCCTTCTCACTGAACTGGTTTCAATTGAGTTGGTGCTATTCCTTCCAATCAATAATTTTACCTAACATGATTCCTTCTTATGTTAGAAGTTGATATTGGCTATCTGCAATAATCTCCCAAATGGTGACTTGACTCTGATCTCTTATTTTCAATCCAATAAATCTACAGATCCAGCTCCAGAAGCTTTCCTAAGGGCTAAAGTGTTAGGATTTGAACCACAAAACAGGAGAGTTCTGGGGAAGGGCTAAAAAGGTATTGCTTTTCTATAATTGCATAACAAATTCCTATGAATTTGACATGTTAAGCTAAACAGCCATTTATAGTCTCACAATTCTGTAGATTGGACTGTAGTAGAGTTGGCTGGGTTCTCTGCTCATGGCATCTGAAGGCCAAAATCAAGGTCTTGACTAATGTAGGCTCTTATTTGGAGGCTCTGGGGAAGAATCTTCTAAGTCATTCAGGTTGTTGGCAGGATTCAGTTTCTTGTAGCACAGGAATGCAGTCTCTTTGTTGGCTGTGAGCTGGGAGTCAGTCCCTGCTCTGAGAGTCACCCACATTCCTTTTCATGTGGTCTTTTCCATCTTCAAAGCAGCACTAGTCTCCATGTTTTAGTGTCTGACTTTCCTTTTGCCACCAGGTGGAGAAAACTCTCTGCTTTTAAAGGGCTATGTGATGGAAGAGTCCCACCCTGACTTACATCTGCAGGATCCCCTGGGCCGTATAACATAGCACATCACAGGAATGGGGTCTTATCCCCCCACATTCAAGGTGTGGAGATTATGTAAAGCCAAGGGTCACTGGTGTTCTTAGAATTCTGCCTGCCATAGACAGTCAGTCCATAGGTGTGTCCACTTATGCAATTTGGGAGAGGTCAGAGGTATGAATTTAGGTGTGTTTAATGTGATGAGCTGCACAGTCCATGACTGAAGTCTGGGGGAGGTAGAGGCAGTAGCACGGCCAAAGCTAGGAACACCAGATGGACTTTTCCCACTGTGTATTTGTGGGGTGGGAGAGGCAGTGTGAGGAAGGAGAATGGTTGGGAGGGGGCTATGCCACAAGGGGAAAGTGGGGGTGTGTTCTTTGTTATTGTACAAGCCTATGAACCAACAGCCATATGGGTCTGGAAGGAATATTTCCTTTCTTGGGGCAGCTTGAGCTCCAGCAGTCACTTCCCCTAACCAACATGCTCAATGCTTCTCCACTCTTCTCAGTCTGGCATTGACTGCTTCTCCTTATAAATTCCCACATACATTTCAGCCTTACAAATCTTCCTAATGCTCTCTTGCTGAAGTTGCAGTATAACTGGTACATAGTGAAATTGGTATCACATGGAAGTGATCAATACTAGCAGTTGTTTCCCAGCAGGTATCATTGGAGGGAGTAGTTACCTTGGAGAATCACAGTAATTCTTCAGGCTAGGAAACTTTGTGTTATTAGTACACACACACACATACATACACACACACACACACACACACACCTGTCTAGGGCAGTGCTCAACAGACATTAATAACATTTGCTGTCTGTGTTTCCCTGGTCAGATGCCCTGGTCTTTGCTTTTCCCCTGTTGCTGATATATCATCCTTGGGATTTCTAGTCTCTCAACTAGGCCTCTGAAGGCATTCCTTCCCCAGCCCTCACCAGTTCACCAGTGTATCCTTTTTCCAACAATCATAGCAGATCCAGCCATATAATTTGTGGCTCAATGCAAAATGAAAATGTGTAGCTCTTGTTCAAAAATGATTGAGAAATTTGATGGTGACTGCAGAGAACAAGAGAAAAATTCCCAAGTTTTTTAATGTGTGTAGTGCACACACACAGGACACACTGCAATGAAAGGTAGCTCAGAGCAAGGGCTCAGAACTCAGGCTTATACAGCATTTTCACCAAAGAACATTACCTTTTAGAGAAATAACAAGACAAAGGATAAAGACTTTGAGTCTTTATGGACAGCAACTTGGAAGATGGCAAACAAAGAGCTGATCAATGTTCATTAATAAATCTTGTTAATAAAAATTTCTCTGGTATTATCTCCATACCTTTGAGGATGTAAAGCTGCATTTTGTGGTTAATCTTTGTTCTCTAATGAGGTGGATCAGGACACCTTTTATCATTGTAAATCTTTGGCCTGCTTTTAGACAAACAAGAGAGATAGCAGAGAGCTTTCTGCATGTTCTGCTTCTTAATTGTCTTCAGATCAACAGTTGTTCTTGTTCTGGGAGGCATATTCTGGACTCCTACAGCAACAACCTTGTGAGAGGTCCAAGGATGAGATAACCTTACCCACTGCTTCCACAGCAAGTAGATACTTAAGAAATAGGATGTGTAACTTAAACTTGAGTGATTTATCTTGATTACTAAGGCAGAACAATGTTTATGTCTGCATTGTATTTCATAAAATCTACAGACTTTCTCAAAATTCCATTGAAACTGAAGTACATGGTCAATTAAAACTGTGTGGTCATAGTAGTGGCTCTATATTGGGTCATAGCCAAACCAGAAAGAGAAGACCATTAAGCTAGAATAATTATGGTGAGAAACTTCTTGAAGAAATTGTAAGTATCTTGCTGCATCAAGCTGCATGTAACACAGAGTAAGATTTATATCATATACTCATTATCATAAATTTAATTTTAATAAAGAACAAGGTTAAACTGTGTGGCAGGTGTTAGTCCTATTTGCCAATGGATGGGGCTTGTTATTAAATTTCCCTTCTGTTCTCAATACAAAACTCTAATTAAAATATAGGAGCAAAAATGGCCAGGCACCAGTGGTTCATGCTTATAATCCTAGCTACTCGGGAGGCAGAAATCAGAAGGATCACAGTTCAAAGCCAGCTGGAAAAATAAATTGCGAGACCCTATCTCAAAAATACTCAACACAAAACAGGGCTGGTGGAGTGACTCAAGTGATAGAGTGCTTGCCTAACAAGTGTGAGGCTCTGAGTTCAAACCCTAGTACTGCAAAACAAAGAAAAAAAAAGGAGCAAAAATAAAACAGACATTCATGGCTCAATCAAACCTCTCTTCTTGTCATTACAACACAATTCTTCATATATGAGTTACTGGAGACTAATAGGCATATGTGTAAGCTTCTATATTTTTTTGCTATAATTGCCAGATATCAAAAAATGAAGACCAAATCTATGATGATCTCTTTGAACACTGGCTTTTAAATTTGGTGGCTTGTTAGAATTACCAAGGGATCTTTTAAAATACTGATATCTATGTCTTACCCAAGACCAATTAAATATGAATCTCTGGTAAGGTAGCCTCAAGAATCAGTATTTAAAAACAGTTTCTCTGGTGACTTTAATGAATATCTAAGCTTGAACCACACTTTAGGTGAATGATCAAAGGATATCAATTTAATTTGATATAGGATTCAAGCTCACTCATGTACCCACTGCCTTATACTTATTTTTAATTTTAGTTTGTGTGCCTAAGTTTGCTTGAACATCTAGATTAGAAAATATAAGTTAAGTTCACTTATAATTGTTAATTGTATAGACAATTGAGTGTTTTTCTTTTCTTGAAGGTGCCTAGGTCATAAAGGTAGATGTCTAAGTGCATCTAGTATCTCTGACAACTTGTGAGTTCTTATTTAGGATGAAATCAAAAAGGTTCTCTTTGTGAAAACACTCTTTCAAAAGCATAATTAAAATCTTCAGCTATAATTTGGAGGCCTTGGAGACCTAGCCTGATAAGCTACATCACCTCCCTTACTCTGTTCAGCACTCCTGAAGATACACGAAGAAGAAGCAAAATGAAACAATCCAGTGACAATAATAAAAACTTCTTTCTCACTAGTCTGATACAAAAAATAAAAATAAAAAAAACCAGACAGGTGGAAGAAATGTTTGCTTTTCTTTGTTTTGTTTTCTTTTTAAAAACTTACTTAAAAAATTCTCTTTCCTCATTCAGTCTACGTGAGAAGAAAGGATGAAAGATGGATAAGTTAGGCCGTTATTGTCATTGTACAAAGTTAAGCCATAGAAAACCAAGCTAATCACACAGATGCTGGGACCAACAGCCAGGTGGGGTAGATGCATGGCCTTTGCTTCCCAAGCTGATGGGGACAAACACATCCATTGCTCAGGTACGTCAAGTGGTGACGCAGATGCCTTCTGCAGCCTTGTCATCCTGCACATTCCTTCAGGCTTTGAGTCTCACACACACCATTCCCATTCCTTGCCAATTCCTGGCTGCTTCTGGGTTGTTCAAAATACTGATGCCTATCCATGCAAAGAGTTAACTGATCGATTCTTAGGTGCCGGCAAATATGCCAGGCGCTTTTTCTTGCATTATCTTAATTTGTGAACACTTCTACAATAGGTACTATTGTACTTAGTTCTGTATCTCCTTTTGGAAATGAGTAATTGACTCAAGTAATTCTCCCAAGGTTACTTACTGACTCTTTCAGTTGGTGGAAACATGGGGTAGCTGAACTCATGTTGTTTTAAATCATAATATAATGTACCAGGTTTACAAGTGGAAATTAGACTTGATTTTAAAGGAGAGAACGTGCTGGCTGATGTGTAACTTCTTTATTGTGTGTGTGTTTTGGCAGTGCATGTGGTACAGGTTTACACCATACACCCATGATAGGTATGCACACATAGACAGACTTTTAAATAAAGTCACAAAAGTAGTACACATTATTGTGAAGTCAGATTAGTAGGTAGAATTTACCCATCTTAAAATTTGCATGAGAAATCTATCTTTCTTTGTTTTTTGTAGTTGCAGTAAAGGGATTCAAACTCTGAGACTTGCACTTGCTAGGTAGGTGCTCTACCACTTGAGACATGCCTCCAGTCCTTTTTGTGCTTTAATTATTTTTCAGATACAGTTTTACACTTTTGCTTAGGGTCATCCTCAGACCATGACTCTTCTACTCTCACCCTACCTGTTAGCTAGAATTATAGAAGTATCCCACCACTATCAGCTTATTCTTTGAGATAGGGTCTCCCTAAACTTTTTGCTTATGCTGGCTTCAAACTGCAGTCCTTCTATTTCTACCTTCCAGGTAGCTGGCTTTACAGTGGTGAGCCATGGGCTTAGCTCTCTTTCTTTTTCAACACACACAGACACACACAGACACACACACACACACACACACAAACATACACACACCACTTCAGCCTTTCAGTTTATCACTTTTCTGGGAAAAAAGTGAAACGTCTTTTGTACACATTTTCCACCTCTTCATTATCTTTGTTCTCTCCAGCAACAAGCTGTTTTTTTTTTTTTTTTTCCTTGCAGGTGAATTCTGTTCCTCTTAACTTCAGAACTTACAAGTTTCAGAGAAGTTGCTCTAAGTATCTGGTATAAAGCTTCAAAGTTTATTTCTAGGCTTTTAAACACTGAAAATGTTTGGGTAATTAATTTGGTTTGGTATCCTCTTTTCTCTTCAAGTAAAACTGGCACCCAATGAAATGACCTTGGTCTGTTTTCCCCATAGTTCCTAGATGCTCAGGAGTTCCTTTCAGTGAGCCATAGTTTTTCTTGGTTTTAAGGAAGACTCTTGGATTTGGATCACCCTTGTGGTTTCACTTTGGCCGACTTGGATAGCTCAACATGCTAAGTTGAAATTCTTGGAACACAATTCGAGCAGTGAGATGTCATCACTCTGAAATTTAGATGTGTTTGCAAAATAGCAAATGTGTATTTTTGGGGATCCAATTTTTGAAAGGTCAATATATTGCATTTTCAAAATCTGGGCTAGATTTTGTTTTCACACATTTGTTGTGGCACATTTGGTTATCAGTAAGAGTAAGCAAAAGTTCAGTCATTTCTCTTGCTAATATATATATGTGTATATATATTTATGCACACATACATACATAATATACACATGCATATATGTTTGTATATGTATGTGTGTTTATTATGTATATGTATGTATGTATGTATAGATATCTGTTATATCTGCACATATGATGTGTATATATGTATATGTCAAGATATTTCTAAAATGCAGCACAGAAATTCTTTAGAAAAAAATATCAACTCAAATTGTTTAACAGCCAAACTTCGTTTGTAGTTGGAATACACTGTCTTACTCTGCTACCCAGAAATCATTGGTACACACAACTTGGTAGAGCAGGAAATAGGCTCATTATCTATGAACAGCTATTGGATTGGCTACCTAACAGACCAAGTTTGGTTCTCTCCAATGATCAGAATGTAGTTTCTCTATTGTGCTTTAAGCTACTTTAACTACACTACGATCTATTAAAGAAAATGATTACATCAACATGCATCATTTGGTACAGCAGAAATGAAGTTACAGTATAAGAACATTTTCTTACAATCAATGTTTCTCAATTTGCCTCGACATTTACTTTCAATAAATGTCTAGCTTTACCTTGGCATTTATCTAGCAACAGGGAACTATTATCTTGTGACAGTGTTCCAGTCTAATGACATTATCTCTCATATATATATTTTGAAAAATATGTACAGTAATGAGGAATATATTAGGCAGAGGAAAAAATAAATGAAATAGCTAGCTAAATGACATTATTAGAAGACTAATATTCAGCAAGATAAAACAAACAAATTAAAAACAAGAAATATATCTTGAAAATTTGCCCAAGTGACTTTCAACACTTCTTATTTGGTCAAATATTTTCTTTCATTTCTTTCCATTGTCTTCTTCTTGGCCAGCATGATGAGGGCTGTGCAAGTTTTAATGAAAATTCTTAAATATTTAAACATGAAATCCTAAGAACTTATGTCTCATTTTATACTATATATACTGGAGAAGAAAATAGACAGATATATTTGTTTATCTATTTTTTTGGAAAAAGACTAAAAGTTGGCTTGTTTCAAATGGGCAAATCTTTCATAGCTTCAGGGGACAGACAACTGGAAGCAGGACTCTATCTTCTATTTATGGGTGGAGAAGCCTAGAGGCTGTTGTTAGCAGGATTTTGTTTGTTCTAACCCTCTGGCCAATGTTGGCTTTGTTTTAAAACTTATTCTATTTAATTATATTCCATTCTTTGATGGTGATAGGTTTCCTTTAGTAGTGAAACAGTGCATGCCCAGTAGATCCTTGCTATTTTTGTTCCCAAATAGACAATCCAATTTAGAAGAATAGTCAATAGATTGTCTGGAGATGTGGATTATAATCCATACTCTACTACTGCTAATTGGTTATGAAATTTTTTGATAAGATACTGTAATTCTTTTGTATCCTTTTTCTATAAAAAGGATAAAATGGAGATTCCCAGTCTATTTGATACCTAAAATTTTTCCAATGTTATCAATCTTTGAATATATGGAACTTCCAATGTTATCAATCTTTGAATATATGGAACTTGTCTAATGTGTACACATGTATGCAAATGCAAAAATGATAGCTGTTGAAACTGTTCCAGGAATTGGGGGAGGAGTGATATAGGATAAGGGTGCAGGGAGTGAACTCAAGTGTAATACATCTGACACACTGTAAGAACCTTTGTAAATGCCACAATGTCCACCCAGCATAACAATAAAGACAAAAATAAAAGGCATCATATATCAAAATTATAGTGAGGATGACATTTTGGTAAAGGAAAGTGTTATTTGAGTTCAATTCCTTGAATCTTCTCAAATATAAATTTGTGTATTTATTCATATAATATTGCTACTGGGATTGTACCAAAATATTGTTGCTCTTCCAAGGTTTAATTTCCCACTTGTAAATAGGCTCTCGATAACTGTTTTAAATAGCATTTCTTTGCCCTGAGGGTCATATTCCATGAGGGTTGCTATATTCTATACCTTGTGAATTTGATAGCTAGGTGTGTCCCCTTCTGAACAGTAGTAACTCATTTTCATAGATAAGTGGCACTGTGTATATGAGAAACAGAATGAATCCCATGGTTTTTGAAATGCTCTCATTTTTCACATAGATGCTCCATCATTGCTGTGGATGAAATAATCTGCCAAGTTGAAATAACAGTGCAGGTGATATTGATGGGACTGTGATGTGATTAATATCATTCAAGATATCAGGATATCAAAAATATATAGAGAGGAGCATACTGAGTGAAGCCAACCTTTTTACATGTATCCCTTTAGAGGATTATGCTTTGAACCTTGGGCTTCTGGAGTAGGTAGGAGTCATGGCAAGATAACCATGACTCATTATCACAAACTTTGGAGGAAATGACATTGGAACCAGTGAAATTAAAATGAAACTGGTTATGTTTTCTGAAATGGAAATCTTTTATCTACTGGGAAGAATTTCTATAAGGGTCTACTGTTTTAGAATTTTTGAAAAGCTTTTGAAGTACTGAAAATAACAAGCAGAATGAAGAGGTAATTAATTCTCATTTTATTAAGAGAAAATAATTCATTACTTCTGTATTCTTATCTCTATCACATAAAATTCCAGTGTACCTGTGAAACAAACATATTGATTGAGTTATATACCTTTATGGCTTCACAATTTATCTTAAATAGAAAAATAATTAAAGTATATTAATTACAGATTGCTACTAAAGAAGTATCTGATCATAAAAGAAGACTGAATTTACAGATTTCAAATCTGCTTTGTAATCACCAACAGAATCATTCTGGAAAATATTTCTGTGGCTAAATCACATTGGGGAATTTTAAGGTGAATAATGTCATAACCTTATTAGCTCAAATTATTTACTAAAGCTATATTCAGATACCAAGGTTTTCAGTATCCTACACACTAGACTTAAAAGAAGTCATAATTTCCCATAACCCCCCAGATCATTCAATATATGAATTTATTCATTATTTTAGGCAATTCGTCAATAAGAATCAAATAAAAAATGATGGCTTTTGTTGAGCAGTGATAAGTTAAAAGAAATCAAGTAGTCATTGTGTTTGTTCACTGACTGGTGTATGATGTGCTGTGTTATCATCCAGGATCTCAGGCTGTCAAAAGAATAGCATGGGAAAAGTGCTGGCAAATAATACAGTTCTATTTGACTAAATTCGGAAAATATTTATTGTAAGTGTCTACTGGTTTTCAGGATTGCAAATGATAGAAAATACATAAATTCTGTACCAAAACACCAAAGTGTCAGAGATTAACTTCTCATCCTATGGCAGGTGGCTGCTATTTTAGTGCATCAGTATGAATTAGTGCAAAGAAAATTAAGTAGACATAAAGTTGTTACCTAGATAACTAGAAAGAATAAGAATACTAACATCTGACAAAATCAGTAATTGGAGGAACCAAGTATAGGGGAAAAATAGAGAAATTGGAATTATTAAAACCCAGAAATCTGCTGAAGAGGACCGTGGGGCTAGGACTCACACTTCAGGGAGAAGAGATAGGGTGGCTGGTGCTGGTGTCCCTGAGAGGCCCACTGTGAGGCTGATTCTGTAATTAGTGGAAAAATTGCAAACAAAATTCAGCTACTTTCAGGGAAAAAAACCTGCCACTTCTGGAACAAAGCAAAGCTATGGTTGACACTCACAGGAATAGGAAGCAAAGAAGAAACAAACAGGAGGGAGTAATTCCTTTCTGTCTTTTCTCATCTTGCAGCACCCATCTTTCACCCTCCTATTGGCTGAGTGCAGCAGAGATGCTGGCAGTGCAAAAATGCTATTTGCAGAGTCCCTGCCTCAGCATCACAAAGCTTAGTATATTGAAGGGTGGATTTGGAACTAAGAGACAAAGTCTTAGTACATAGCCCCTTCAGTATGAGTAACATAAGGCATGGATTGGAAAAAACTAGGCAATTTGTCAGTTAGTTTTCTGGTACTGTCACAAAATACTCAAGATAATAGACTGCAAAGAAAGATTTATTTTGGCTTATGGTCTTGGAGATTTCAATCCATGTTTTGTTGCCCTGTTGCTTTTGGCCTGTGTCAGGGCAGTACATCATTGTGGGAGCTTGTGGTGGGCGAAATTGTTTACCTTGCAGCATATGAACTATAAAGAGAGAGGAAGAGGAAGTGACTGGGGTCCAGATTTCCTTCAAGAGCTCTTCTCCAGTTGACCTAATTTCTTCCTTTTAAGCCCTACTTCTTAAAGTTTCTACCACCTCCTGGTAGTGACACAGGTTGGTGACCAAACCTTTAACACATGGGCCTTTGTGGGACACTTTATCTCAATCATAGCAAGCAAATGTATAGTTTGCCAGGTGTCAGGCTAGACTTTGTCTGTAGTGAATGGACAGCGACCCAATATTGCATGAGAGAATTAATATATAGCATCATTCCTGGTTTTTCAGCACATTCCATTCTCAGTGCAGTTATAAGCTTGCCTAGTTTTTCTCTTTTCAGAATGACTTGCTAATAGTAACACATATTTTGTATGCCCTTAAATAATTACCACTGCTAAGTGATGGCAGAGCTTGGCAAAACAATGGCTGACTCATATATTTTGGCGACTATAGTATTAAATTTGTTTTTGCTGAGAGGAAGTCCATTGCTCACTCACTGATACATCTAAGGAAAGTTTCCTCCCAGTTCAGCACTTGTCCTTGTGTTTGGAAATTGAAGCTATTTTTAATTTAACTGTTTTTGGAACTTCAGCTTAGTTGTCTCTATAAAACATCCTCAATGCTCAGGTTAGGTTGTACTTTTCTAAACCAGACAGGTGAATTAGAAGAACACCAGGGAAGGAGGGGTGAGCTATCAGTGGCAGGGGACCTGAAGGGACAGAGATGTACAGAGTCAGTGGGTGTCCAAAAACCTTGCTCAGTTGCCTGTCTTCTCCAGAAATGTTATGCTGGACCAAGAAAGAGAGAAGGAAGACTTCAAAGAGTTAAGAATTGAGGGAGATTTGAAGGAGAACTGTTCTACATAATTCAGTAGATAGGGATAAATCCCATTCTCGCTCATTAACTTGATTTTTAATGCCTTGAGGACTTTGTATAACTTTAATAGGGACGTTTAAAATGTGATGGGCAAGAGAAAGATTGAAACTAATATCTAAGTTCAGAATTGTTCACATAGAAATACTGATGGTCTTTGTTAGTCTCAGATGTTCACCCTATTCTTTTCTATGACAAATCTTCTAAAACAATTACTGATGCTTCCAAATAATTTTAACAGAACTAAAAAATTCCAAAGGAAAATTATTTCTTCAGTATAGAATATTTTTCTGTACCCAGTGTGTCATTATTTAATGGACTTGATATTAATAAATTATTGCAATAGAATCTAATAACAGTGGATTCCTTTGTGACAAGAGCAAATTTTCATCAAAAGGGAGAACATATATTACGATCAGAGACAGGGTGCTTGAATTGAAGATCCCCACTCTATTAAAATAAAAAATAATAAAAATGATAGTTGAAAAGAAAAATATGTCAAGTAGAGGCATGCTATAAAGTGTAGATTAATCTAAAATTCTTTCTATTAACTTGTCATTCTACTGGGGATTTAATATTCCAACATTTAACCCTAGAATCAGTGACTTGATTTGGAGTCACCATAAGTAATTTGTCTTATTTTGATTTGAAGTTTATATTTATAGACAAATACATAGAAGAACACACAAACCCTCATTAAAATGCCCAGATAATAACCACTATATTAAGCAACAGTATGAAGGAGGGTATAAGAGATTTCACGGTACTCTGACATTGAGTAAGCAAGTCAGAGGATGGGTAGCTTGGGAGATACTGGTATCCTTGAGGGCAAAGTCAGAAGCAGGTGGGAGAGTGAAATAGAAGCTTCTAAGGGAATTTCAAGATTCATTAGGCAGCAGGCCTGGCATATATGTTTGGTAGGCCTGGAGGTCTATGAGGTCTTCACTAGGGTTGCAATGTAGGAATCCCCATTCCTGGAGCCCTTTCCTTAGGCTTATTGCTGGATAGCGTGATAGACTGATAGTCATTCAGTATTAGTTATCTACCCTGGATAACAAGACTGCTTAGATAATGATTGGGCCCAATTCAAAATAAAAACATGGGGCTACTTGTTTGAAATAATTAACAACCTTAGGATCTTGACCGAAGAACATTAAACCAAGTGTGGGTTGTTCTAGGTATGGAGTCCTGTACATTTCCACAGATCACATGAAGCTGGTCCTACTGGAGATGGAGTTGGGATTTGTTCATTCATTTGATTAATTCACTCATTTTACAGGCATATATTAGGCATTTACTGTGTTATGACATTGTGATCAATGCTGGGGATATAGCAGGAAATAGAGAAGTGCTCTGCTTTCATAGCTGGTTAATGTGTGTGGTTGGGACAATTTGATGGTGGGGTTGTGGTCTTTCTCTAAACACTTCAAATCATTTTACAGACGTTGTAGGACTATTACTGGCAACAGAAGGTCAAATACATATGGCATTAATGTATGTGTGCAAAATATGATCTGCTTCAGCATTTATTTCTCTTCTATTCAACCCTGAAATCTACCATCCTAGGAGCAAAAGAAAAACTATGGTTTCATGGTTTGGGTAGCATGCCTTGCCTCTTAGGGATATCTACCTTTTATAGTCATTTGATGTCTGATCATATGTTCCTTTTGTTTCTCACCAATTCTTTATACAGAATAGAAATAGAAATGTAACACATGCATTTAGGTTTTAGTTCCTATGTTGTTTACATAATTGATTAATCATTAGGGATTTTCTGAGCACTTGCTCTGTGTCTGGCATGAGATAGCTACTTCAGGGGTCACTCAACTCATGTAAAGTCTCTTAAGACATTGGCACAAGTGACAAGATAGAATCCTATAAAGGGCAACATTTGGAGGCAGTAATGTCCTTATTAACCACTGACCCTGTGCAAAGGTCAGTCATAATTACTGTCACCTGCATTCATGTATTCAATTTTCAATTCAGTGAGGTAGTTCTTATTATTAAAGATCAGAGAGGAAAATAACTTCCTCAGGTCTTACAACTAACATGTACCAAAGTGAGCATTATATATTTGAGCACTCGTGGAAAAATTGTTTTGAATGAGCATAATTGGGAAAGTCTTCATGAATAAGTTGCTATTGCCTTTGCAGGATGTTTTCCTACTCCTGCAGCTTTGTCTTAAAATTGCCCCACTCCCTCCCACTCAGCATGTGACCCTGAAACTACTTTCTTAGGGGAGACTTCAAGGGCCCATTTATGACCTTAGTTGTTTGAACTAAATGTATATACCTGATCAGACCTGGCCTGATAGATTGTTTCTCTTGGGAATCTAAAATCTGGACACAATTTAATTAGCCTTTGTTCTCTGGGAAGCAATGTAAACAAGGCCTAGGGCTTTCTTGTTTGCTTTTGTGTATTTGGAAGCAGAAGCATTAGTCTTTGGTAGAGATAGAGAAGACAGGGAGAGATGAGAGCTTTGCTGAGACAGAAATAAAGAGAAAAAGGGCAAGACACACACACACCCTTGTGTGAGTACATGCATCTGTGTGTGCCCGCGTGCGCACTCACACCCACACCCACACACACACACATACACATACACACACACATACACACAGAGGCATAGAAAAGACAGAGAAAGAAACTCAGAAAAGCAGGAATGGTGGTGTGTTCTCCCAGAACTTGGGAGCCTGAGGCAAGAGGATTGCAACTTTGAGGCCAGTCTAGACTATAAAGCTAGGCCCACTCTTCTAATTAAAGGAAGAAAAAGGGCTGGCAGTGTGGCTCAAGTGGTAGGGTTCCTGCCTAGCAAGCATGAGGCCCTGAGTTCAAACCTCAGTACTGAAAAAGAAAAAAAAAAAAGGAAAGGGAAGGAAGAAAGAAAAGATAGACACTGATGGGAGGCATAGAGAGATTCAGACAGACAGACAGACATGCCCACACATGGGTGGGGGTTGAAAGAGAAAGGAGAGTGATTGAAAATAGAAGTGGCCTTTTCACAGGACAAGATTCTAGTGTGGAACCAAGGACTCTTATTTCCATATCCTCAACACCTCCACTTATTGTCCCTACTTTACAATCTTTTTACATTAATGGTACAGTGGTGCCTCCTTTTTCTTTTTTCCATATTTTTTCTGTTCCTAGATAAACCTGCACAGCCAGTATTTATTTGGGTTTCCTTTTATAGCTTGAAAAATATTTAGGCACAAATGGGAATCTGGAGGCAGTTTATGTATACATACATTTTGGCACTTTTCTTTTTTCTGAACCTGATTTATAATAAACACATTGATTTAATTTTTAAAATATCAGCTGATTAATATACTATAGAGGTTTAAAATACTTCATTCTTTTCCATCAAGCTCTTGCTTCTCCCAGCTCCAAGTCCTTGAAAACCAAGGCTGGTTTTTTGAAAATAACATTCAGGAAGATGTGATTAAGATATTAAATGCCAAATACCTCTGCAAACTCTTTAGTTTCTATGGAAATAACTAAGTAAAAATTAAATCCCTTATCAGGCACTAAAAGCTACAAAGGATTTAGATTAAATTGGCAAATGCAGTGGTATGCCTGTGATCATCTGGCTTGTTGCTCCCACCGGTCACAGGACTTCTTGTGGCCAGGAGTGTGAGGTTGCATTTGCAAGGCTCCTTGTCTAGAGGAAGCTGCCGTCACAGCTTCCTTTACTATTGAAGAACTGGTGGCCATAGGTCTCAGCAGTGTTGTGTGAGGACAGTGGTGTGTGAGGACAATATTAACTGTCCTTTTGGCGTTGCCATTTGTGAGGAAACATCTTGCTTGTCCTGTCTTGGTGGAAATACTCCACTCTGGTCTATGGGTCTGCTGTATATTAAAAGTATTGTCAAAAATTTTCAGACCGTCCCGTTAAAGGATCAAATGTTTATAGAAGAGCCAGCAGGCCACCATCTCCATAGGGAACCAGCAATATTGTGGTGAATGAAACTTTAGAAATCAAGATGCTACACCTTGAAATGGCCTGAAATTACTGAATGTTGGTAATGACTTCAAAGTCAGGGAAACTACCTCTAGGTAGGTAATCAAAGGATAATTCCAAGTAGCTCCAAAAAAGTCTTGGAGAACAGAAATATTACGTGACTTTGATCTTCAAATTCAAGAAACACCTAGGACTTCTTTGAATCTAATCCTGAACAGCACTCTGGAGTCATTATTGTCTGTTTCTGTTCAAGAGTTCTCAGTGCTATTTGAATAACCTTGAACATAGTCTATATTTGAGGTCTGTTTCACATCTACTTAGTGTTGTATTTTTAGTACTGGTCTTTTCCTCTTTTTAAGAACCAATATCTTAAAATAAAGCCATTTTTCTAATTGTATCTCCTTTCTCAATAGATATAAACTATTTAAATGTTGTTTATAATTACCTATTTCCCATGATTCTTTTTCTTCTCTCCCTCTCTCTCTTTCTTTGTCTCCCTCCCTCCTTCTCCCCTTCTCTGTCTCTCTGACATCAAACACCACCAAACAGATGGTTTGATCATATAATCACACTCTAAAAAGCCAGAAGGATAAGTTAATAAAACCAGGGTTGTAAAGTCAGATGTGAGGAGGAAAGGGAGAGCTTCTGTGATTAGATAATGCTCAGTCACATCACTTTTACATGTGTCTGCAGTATCACAAAGAAAAATTGCTAAAAGTTGAGGAAGGCTTTATCTTTCTTCATGGCAACTTCATCATTCACTTCCTGTCTCCTTACCTTCATATGTGCCTTTCCTTCTGTCCAAAGTGCTCATCTCCACTTGAAAGCCCTGTTAATTTTTGTGCTACTTCCTCTGTGTAGTCTTGCCCAGACTCTCTAGAATGTGGTACTCACTTTCCTCTGGGATCAATACCCAATTATATCCACTATGGGTCAAATTATTAAGTATTATAATCACCTTACTCCCTGAGATCTGGATTCTGCTTGTTGTTTTAGTGTCTATGTCACATGATATCTAGATGCTCAGTACATATTTGTTGAATAAATAAGGGATTCAGTAAATAAATTATGGTTTGGTCATTTAATAGAAAATATTACAGCTGTTGGGGATCATGTGCAAAATATTTCTAACAGGACATTCAGTGATGACTATAGATGATAAAACATTATTTATAATATAACATCTAATATATTCATGTATATTTATATACATCAAAAGTATACTAAAACATTTCAGTATTTATATCTTGGTAGTGGTTTTGGAGATGATTTCATTTTCCAAATTCCTTTTCAGCTGTTAAAAGAATGTTAGCTGTCCTTGATAAAAGTTGTTTCAATGCTCTTACTGGGTGTTCATCTTTAGTTTTAGTGTAGTATTGTTGTTGATGGGCTGATGTTAGGTATAGTAACTGCCACTATTGCTCTAGAAGTCAGTGGTACAAATGAATATCCACTCTGAATTCTTGCTAGTTAGCCAGTGGTGCTGAATGTTGAATATAAATTACAACAGACCATAAGGATACCTGCCTAAGCACAGTTTACACTGGGGATAAAGTGAAAAAGGGCACAGAAAGAGAAGAAAGGGAGTCGTGTCATCACTTGGGTTTCTAATACTTTACTGATGTTTTAATTTTCAAATTTCCTGTATAAAAATGCTAAAATAAATAGTGGCATTCTCCATCTTTTTATTTTGTGCTATTGTTTTGATTGCTGTTTTTATAAAAATTGAATTCTTGTTATTTCAGAGAGTGATTAATACCTGCAAATCTCATTATTGTGCAACTGTTCCCTGGTGGTTTCTTTGTTTGCACATTGTAATTATGGATTGCATTAATTGCTCACGAAACAACCATTTCTCCTTTTTAGTTTTACATATATTTCAAATACCCATTATATCTTCTCCATCTTCTATATAGTGAATGTATTTCATTGTGGTACGGCAATGCATTTGTCTTTTGCACTGCCTTGCACAGGATTAGAACAATTCATAAAGAATCAACATTATTATTTTGGAGCTGTGCTGAGTGTGGGTTTCAGTGTAAATCTCCATGAAGCGCCTCTTGTCATAGTAGCACGTTTTATTATTTTTTCCAGAGTTACTGTAATTCTGGGTTGTATTTGTTGCTTCCTTTGGCAACCAAATGTCACATCACTGTAAATTGATTGCAGCAAAATTGACCTTTGTTATGGGCTTTTTTATTTGCTTAACTCAGAAGGATTTACAGCATTATATTTTGTTACCACATTGACTGTTAATCAGAACTATAAAAGAATGACTGAATTCTACATATCCTTTTTATTCTCTAACAGCCAAGACATTATTTACTAACTATACTTTCAGGTTTTAGGGTTTTTTGAGCAGGGTTTTATAAAATCAAATCTTCTTCCTTATGTGAGATGCCCACCTTGCTATGTTCTGTCAAAATAATTAAATGCTTGTTATATATTTGGGCACATAAAATGACAAAATGATTGCATGTAGAGTAATGAAAGAAACAAAAAATTCTGGGGGGAACAAAAAAACCATTCAAACTACAAAGTGACTCAAACTGCTTCATCTGTAAATAATGAGAATTTAATGAGTTCCATATTCTAACATCTCTCATTTCTAGCTGTAATAATCATTTATTTATGTATTTATTTATTTTTAGTTGTCTTTTCCTTGCTTGCCTAGAGTAGTGTCCACCTGGGAAGGTTACAGTATGGAAATGGAGGCTTGTGAAGGCCCAGCCTAGAGCTGCCCAGGACTCCTCAAATGTAAGGAAGATGCTACTTTGTCAACTTAGCCTGTAGGACTGGATCTTTAAGGTGCAGTTAATAGAGGAAGGGAGAATCATTCCTGCAGGCACAAGCGTGCATGAAGCTGGAGGGGAGTTGTGAGAGACTTGGTGGGTGTTGGTATCTCAGCTCCACGTAGCCTCCACAGTGGCCATTATAAGGCCAGAGTGACAGGCCTGGGTCTAGTGTAAGAATGTTGGTGACCACAGAGAGGGAACCACTGCTGATTTCAGTCCACAGGTTCTGTCTCTACTAATACATCTGAGTTTCACAGTCAACTTGCTGTCATGTAAATCAGTAACATTGTACTTGCTATCTACAACTTTCTGTAGTTTTCAAAGAGCCAGAGTTTTTAAAACTTTATCTTCTTCTTCTCCCTCTCTCCAGAAGTGTAATTTCCTTTCTTGAATCATTTAATTCTTTTTTTTTTTGGTGGTACTGGGGTTTGAATTCAGGCCTTCATGCTTGCTAGGCAGGTGCTCTACTACTTGAGCTATTCTGCCAGTTCTCCCTTTAAAAAATAATCTTGAATACCACTAGATTAAAACTTGTTTATGCTTTTGAATTGGTGTTTAGCTCTTTCATGTTATGCACTTTACTTTTTGATGTAATTTTTTTACTTTTGAAAAAGTAATACTTTTGAATAGTTAAAAAACCTGGCTTGGCCTTTTCAAAAAGATAATGATATGGGGCAGGGCAAAAATCTCAAAATTCCCAAACAGAAACAGAAGTAAAATTTTAAGTACACAATCATAAAAATAGTTACCAAAACAATATTGATAAGAGATACTGTGAGAAACCTTATACTCACCTCTATCCCTTATATCTCATTTTCCAGCTCCATATAACCCAGAAATAATCAATAGTTCATGTTTGCTCATGTTCCATAGTTGGTTTAACTAGTCCCATACTGAAAAACTCTTGGGCAATTTCCAAGCATTTGCAATTACCTCCAATGTTGCAATGAATTGGTTTGTGTATGCATTGTTTGTTGTGTGTGGAGTTTTATCTGTAGGACACATTTCCAGGATTAGGATTGCTAGGCTAAATGTTAAATTTATTTGTCACTGTTAAATGTACCAAAAAATGCCCTCCTCTAGGTCAAATGCTAAATGCATTTGTCATTTTGTAATATATGCCAATATGTTGCCCTCTGCAGGGTAGTCCCACCAGCAATGCATGAAAGTGCCCTTTTCCTACAGCCTTGCCAGTGAAGCATCTTGTCAAAATGTTGGTTCTGCAAAATCGGTAGGTAAAAATCACATGCCAGGATAGTTTAAATTTGTTTTCTCTTAAAGATGCCCAACTTCATATATATGTATGCATATGCATATGTGTATATGTAAAATGATATATATAATGGTATACATATATAAAATTACATATAATACTGTATGCATGAGCTATATAGGCAATAGTGGCTCATGCCTATAATCTTAACTATTTGGGAGGCTGTGATGGGGGAGAATTGCAGTTCCAGGCCAGCCTGGGCAAAACAGTTTGCAAGACCCTACCTCAATGGAAATGAGCTGGGTGTAATGGTATGCACCTGTCATCCCAGCTCCAGGGGAATTTGAGGGTTTGTACTTCAAGAATCCCCAACTCTGTTGCTATAGAGAAAAAGGAAAGGCTTTCCTTAATGTATGCACAAGAATTCTTCCTAACTCCTGGCCTTTTGGGTGCTGATCCTGATTTAGACGATTAACACACAAACTTTAGAGCCAAACTGCCTGGGTTAAATACTGGCCAGTCCTTATTAGCTGATGGTCTTGGGAAACTTTGTACCTCCATTTCCTCATCAGTAAAATGGGCATACAATGAAGACTTATGTCCAAGGGTTGTTGAGATTACAGAACTAATAAGTGCTTGGAACAGGGTCCAGCACTTGGTAATGGTGAGCAAATCTAAATGAACCCAGTGGTTTCCATCTACCCAACTGTAGATCTGACTAGACATCACACAAGAACTCCAGGAATTTTTGCTTTTTCATACTGTAACAGGGAAGCATATTTTCAAAGTATATAAGATTCTCTAAGAAGTTTGCTTCCCAGGGCTCTTGCTCATTGTCTGATTTTTTTCCTCTCTGTCTCCCCCACTGACTGCGTCCTGTGTAACCTCAGTTCTGCTCTCAGCAGTGCCTTCTCAGGGGACCTTCTTCTTTTGGAAGATGAAATTTGCTGGAGCTTTCTGAACTCTGCCATCACCATACCTTCTTGAAACACTCTGTTCTTCTCTGGAGTATGCTCAAGACTTCTAGCAAAAGTAGTATACCTTGATCAGTGCTAACTTATAGCTCTGAATTTGTGGGTATTATATAAACCCCAGCTTCGTGGACTTTTTCTGGTTTCCCAGTTATCTTTGTTTCTCTGAATGATTTCCAGATGAAAAAGTAGGAGATTCCAGACCAAGCTCTCACTGTGCGCCCCAGTGGAACAGATATTTGTTTTTTTCTATGCATTTTCTTTAGGGATCTGTATTGGAGTTCTTTTCTTTTTCCTTTCCTTTCCTTTCCTCTCCTCTTCTCTTCTCTTCTGTCTTCCTTCCTTCCTTCCTTCCTTTTTTCTTTTCTTTCTTCCTTCCCTCCCTCCCTCCTTCCTTCCCTCCTTCCTTCCCTCCCTCCCTCGTTTCTTCATTTTTCTCTCTCTCTTTCTTTCTCCTTCCCATTTCTTATAACATCCAAAGTAGTATAAAACAGATGGATGGTTGAGCAAAGAAACTTCCATAATTTCTGGCTGAGGACCAGCCTCTCCTCAGAGTTCAGGTCTTCTGCAGTAAATGGTTTGGGGGCGCTGCAGAAAGGTCTGGGTGCCCTGACTCTTGGCCTGCTGGTCTTCCTGTACTTCATATCCCAGAAGGCTTCTCCTTGTGTAGCTTACAGAGTCCCCCAAACATTACAGAAGAGGAATCAATGGCCATGACCTAAATAGATAAGAAATATTGTGTCTTCATTGTTTGTTTAATTTTGGGAAAGAGACAGGACATCAACTTGCCTGGGAATTCACTGGGTTTCACAGCAGTTTTTGCATTTTTTCATTTGCCTTTTTCCCCATCTACAATTTTCAATCATTTACATTGTGTTAGGCAAAAGGATATATTGGTAGATGCTTTCCATAACTAACTAGCAATCTTCCAAGTCTTCTGTGCCTATACCCATTTTACAGATGGGGAAAGTGAGACACTGAAGTTTTAGATACCTTTCCCCAAAACATATGGCTAATAAATGGCAAAACTGGGACTTGAATTTAATCTGACTATAGAGTCATGCTGCCAACAAGTCCTTTATTCACCTGTATAGTTATTTTGGTGCATAAGAGAATTTAGCACTAAGTAAATAATTCAGCTGCTAGCCCCAAAACTGTATTTTAAATTAGCCAGTGGATAGTATTCCACAAGTCCCAAGAAGGCTCTGTTTGGGTTAAGAGTAGCTGTGGAAAATGTTACTTGGTATATAGTCAGGAAACCTGGGTTTTCAGTGTTAGTGACAGTGATAAGTAATAGTTTGTAAGTATTTAGCAGGTAAGGGATCTTTTCTAAGCACTTCACACACTTACTGCTCTGATCTTGACAACACCTGCATGAGGTGAGCAGTATTAGTTCAACCTTTTTGGATGAAAAAATCTGAAGTCACTCATTGTATTTTTTCTGAAGGCAGAAGGCTAGTAAGTGGCAGAGCTCAGAACATTTCCCAGGTGATTGGGCCTCCACTTCTTCACTCACCATGGTTTGTTCCTGTCCTGTCATGGTGAACAAAAGTGAAGAAGCCCAAATTTCATTCATGCATACTGGATTGTTAGTGGTAACAGATTTGATTCGTGCCTTGACTGGAACAAAACGACTCTTATTGCAAAAGAAAGTTTAAAAAACTTAGAAAGGCACAACAAAGTAATGTGTGCGTGTTTAAGGAACATGAATCCATTCTCAGTGGAATAGCAAGAGCATCATTTCATGTGGAGTTACTTAGGAACCACTTTCTTTAAAGAGCATCTTCACCTTTTGAAAAAAGGATAGCAATGCAGCTACATATGGCATGAGGCACTATACAAATATTTTTATGACCCCCAAGCACTTACAACCTTTACCTCTAAAGTATCTTCTCAGTCTTCAACAAGTAATGATTTTCTGTTTCTACAGAGATTATTTCAAAAGACAGTATGTTTCCAGTAGATGAGGTCAAGAGTTATTAGTTTATTTTCACTTCAGTCAGTCATTCCTTGTTGGTTTAGTCTCTAGCAATTTGTCCTCAGTACAACACATGTGACTTGGAGAATACTGAAGGAAGAAAAAAAGAATGGGAATATGGCTAATTACTAAAACAATCTGTTTCTTTCTACATTGAAGAAAGAATTGTTATCTAGTGCTGAATAGCAAAGATAAAAAAAAATATGAAGGGTGAACACATCTGTTTCTTTGTTTGATTTAAGAATAGAGAGCTTTTATTTTTTTCCTGTTGATTTCACAAGGTAAGGCACTGAAGAAACACACCCAGAGAGGACTCATAAAGAAATTCAAAATAACAACATTTCTCCTCCTACATTATGGCGCTACTTCCATTCAGCTTGCAACAATTAGAAAGAGTCTTTTGTATAAGGTATGCTTAACTTGGCCTTTATAGGTCTACAGTAGAAATATGGACTCTGTCCTGGAAATCTTATACTCTAAAACTGTATTCTGTCAAAGTGTAAAAGAGAAAAAAAATCACAGAATATATCTTCTATAATTTTTATTTGCAAAATAATGCCACAAAATTACTTTAAGTGTGATAAGTTTGTATAATATGCATTCTGTATATGCACATGTTATTTATTACTAAATTGCTTAGGGTACAATATACCTATAAATAAATATGACGAGTCTATCATCAGTATAAAAATTTTAAGGCACATTAATCCAAAAATTGCAAAACTGTTCTTTGACCATTTGACTGATATATAACATGTGAATGAGGCAGTGTTTGTCAGTAGTTCAGATAAGAAAAGGATAAACTTAAATATTAAATTTTTACATATTTAATCTATCTGAATGTTTTCTGTAAATTGCCCCCTTTTTTTTATCAGCACCCCTATTGTAATGGAATTGATAAGATTCTCCCATTTAGAAAACTGTGGCGGATTAGCTGTTGACAAGTGGAGCCATCTATTCACACCTCTGGCTTACAACCACATTGTCTATACCTGCACAAAGGTAGCCCTCTTCTCCCTCCTTTTTAGTGTGTTTGTCTTTGTCCTATGCCAATATAAAGTGCCAATCCAAAAAAACCACAACAAGATTTGGGAGAATATTTACCTAACCAATCTTATGCTTATTTAAATAATAGGGTGTTAATTACTATGTGGATTGCAGAGAAGTAATGTGTAGTCTTTTCCCACCATAATATACCCAAACAAACAATAGCAGTGGGGGAAACAGTGCTCTTAACAGGTGAACAAGAACCAGCAGCTCAAGATGAAGCTCCTGGGTGCTGGCCATGTGGTACAGATAAAGCACAGATGGATTGGAGCTGCTCAAAGTAGTGCCACTATGTTATGATTAGGGCAGAGTCAGTTCTGGGAAGCCCTCTCAGAGGAAGAGAGGCTTACATTCAACCCTGAAGGAAGAGTAGGAATTGAATGAGAATTATTTTCATTTAATTTCAGCAGAAGATTATTATGATTTATTGTCTTAGACAATTCCATCTAAATACAATTTCCAGTGCTTTGAAAGTTCATATTCATTCTCTGTCCAACCACACCAGCTTCCAAACAGTATTGAATCAAAAGAAAGTTTCAATCTTTCTGCTCTTGCATTATTGAACACTCTGAATATTCCCTAGGCCTACTCATTCTGAAACACTTTTCTACCATATACAACTGTCTGAGAAAATCTACTTGTATGCAGTAGATTGCTGTTATTCATTATTCATTACAACATTATTTAGTTGAACAACCTACTAAAGAAAACTTGGTTCTGTTGGGGAAATGTACAAACTCAGAGAAGTAAATTATTTTACTATAAATGCTTTAAAAAGAACAAGCTTTATGGTCCTCATTATTTGGTCTGTGCTGAGGAAACAAGTTTCCTCCAATGGAAAATAAGCCATAAAGGACAGAAGCTATGTGATCCAGTGTATTCAATAAAAGTTGGACTTATAGATTCTGCCAGCAGCATACTAAATAAGAAAAGATCATTAAAAGTTTTATAGTTTTCAATCAAATAATAAACATTGAGGAGCTACCGTGTGTCCAGAACTCTTAATTTGAAGAAAACACACATTTCACCAGTCACAAAATATTATTGGCACAATGGGTTGTTTCTCAGATTCCTTAACATGTTGGGGTGAACATACTTCTTTGTTATGACTGACTCTGCGGAGCTGCTGTTGCTTGTTTCTCTTTGCTCCAGGAGGAAATCTTGTGCAGGGCAGGTCTCTAAGTGTCAGGGCACTCTCAGGTAATAAAATGTCCAGTGCAATTTAATATAAAACTTACATCTAAAATAAATGTTTACTCTTCCTTCTTTCACTATTTCCCCCCCCATGAATTCTTCTACTTCCTGTTGTTAAACTCACTCCTCTCCCCCCAAGTAGATGTCTTTCTTAGGAGGCTCACTGTTCTCTCAAGATGAGCTGGTCTGGGCTGTGGACAACTCACATATCTTTTTCCTTGAGAACTCAGGATATGAAAACCACCCTGAAACAGTCTTTCTTTATTATAACATTGGAGCATCCTGAATGTGTCACTACTAGTTCCTAGATCCCTCAGAGCCCACAGTGGCTCTGAGGAGTTCTCTTGAAACATCCTTCAGTTGGTTTAAGAGCACTCTCTTTACTTTGCCCATGGTAGGAGAAATGCCTCTTGAAACACTGACAATTCCTCCCACAGACATTTCTCTACCAGTCTTTTAGCCTATCCTCCAAATTCTTCATCTTCTTTTAAACAGTCCAACTGTACATAAGGACCTGATGGCTATGGAATTAGTTTCAAATCTCTTAGCATGTGTTTTATTGGTGGGCTAACACCTCAATTTAGGATCCAAGGTTATCTGATCTGTGGGCCAAAGGAATAACAACAAAAACCATTAAGCATTCTGTTAACTTTTAAATTCCCTCTTGTTTTATCTTTCGGTTGTACAGAATTTGAACTCAGGGCCTCATGCTTGCTAGGTAAATGCTCTACTACTTGAGCCATTCCTCTAAGACTCCCATTTCCCTTTTAGATTGATGGATATTATCCTAACAAGTTGAATCTTTAAATCTTTTATATCCTCTATTAATGAGATGGAGGATGGCCATGAAAATATTTTGCAAGAGAAGTCACTGTTTATATTGTAAGAAATACTTAATTGTTGTATAACTTAAATATGTTAAGTAATTTTCTATTATGAAGAGACAAATGTACCATATTGGTGATCATCCATAAAAGTGTCTGTCAGTAGTGTATTGCCCAGGAGATACTTTAAAAAATAGTCATACTTAGCATGTCATTTCAAGTTAAAGTTGATATGTTAACAAGTAGTAAGATATTAACACTTTCAAAGGAAACTGATACTGTAGAGAAAATATTGTGAAAGTGAATTTTGTTCATTTATGTTTTCATTTATATTTCACATTCACATTAAATATTTGGTCAAAACCAACCTGTGTCACATATAACAATTCTTATATCAAGTCATGTATTTATTTTAGAAATGGAATTATCTAATTGACTCTGAAAATCTTCTAAAGAAATTGATTTTTGTTAGTCTGAGTACCTTTGCCAATCACACACAAATGTTGAGGCTGGGGGTGTGGCTCGGAGATAGGACACTTACCTAGCATGCGAAAGGCTGTGGCACCTCACACAAAAAACATACAAATGCTTCCCCCAGTTTTACTTGTGCTCATCCAAACAGACTACCTTCTGATATCGCACTCCAGTTTGTCAAACTGTTACCATTGGAAGAAATTGGGAAAAGTATACAAGGGATTTCCTTGTGTTATTTCTTATAATGACATGCGAATCTATAGTTATATCAATAAAAAAGAATACAAAAGAAAAAATAGACAAGTGCAATATCTTCCCATTAGTTTCCCAGTACAACTGACTGACATGAAGGAAGATAACAATTGATAAGACGAATCTCACAAAAATGAAATTGCTAGTGGAAATAAAATATTGAATGTCAGGAGACAGTAAGTACAGTCAATTGTAGCTTTTGTCTTGCTCCTGTGTCTTTTTTGTTTGTTTGTTTCCTAAGATAGGGTCTCACTTTGTATCCCAAGCTGGCTTCGAATTAACAATTTTTCTGCTTTAACTACCCATGTGCTTGTATTACAGGATATTCCACCACACCCAGCTTCTATTATCTTTGAAAGGTATGTTTTCATACCTCTCTTCCAGAACCCTTGATGGTTACTCCCTGACAGTTACTACCAGGTGCCCACCTGGTCTAAGCCACCCTCATCTGGATCACCACATTTTCTTCCCTAACTGGCTTCCAGATGAGAGTAGACATTAATTCAGTCCATGCTACCTACTCCTCTATTGACACTTTCCTACCTGAACCTTAGTTACCTCTGTTCTAGCAGAGGCCTCCAGAGAGGAAATGAGATGGTTCCTAGTAACTTCCTCACGTCCTTGGGGTCTTTACTCAAAATCCCCCATAGAAAAGTTTCCTTGTACCCCGTCTAAAATTTCAACACCCTATCCCCATGGTAATTTATATCCTCTTGCTTATGTTTTCCCCTTATCACTATCTAGCATACTGTATATTTTGCTTATTAATCTTATTTTTGTCTGTCTACCCACAAAATGTCATCTTCATAAGGCAGGGACTTATGACAGGGCCTGTCATGTGGTAGAGACAATGGATATTCATTAAATGAATTTATCATCCCAGAGAGCAGCACAGCAAAGCTCTGTGAGCAAAAGCAGGATGGGTGTAGAGAGGAAAGTGCTGAGTTGTGGAGCCCTACGTCCCCAGCTGGGTTGGCCCAGCTCTCCTGGGATGGCTTTGCTGTGTGGGATGAGCTTGAGTCAGATGGGCAGACAGCTAGAGTCAGTCCTGGCAAGCAGCCACACAAGTCCTGAGGACATGGCATTCTGGTGTCTGGTGAAGCATAGCTGTGGGGAACCCAGCCCCAGCAGGTACTGTTTGCAAGCAGTTTGCACCAGGGAGATCTGTGTGCAGGTCGTAGCCTCCACGTTACTGGGCTGGGGCTTCAGGCACAACTCAGGCTCTGGCTGGAGGAGAGTTAGGTACAGGCTGAATGCTACTTTTTTCCCCAATTCATATATATATATATATATATATATATATGAATGATAAAATCAGAGCATTTAGGATGTCCATCACTTTAAGCTGCTATTTCTGCATGGTGACTATTTAAAATCTCTTCTTCTAGTTATTTTGATATATATAATTCAATATTGTTATATATTCACCCTACAAATGTGATATATAGCCTGGTGTACTGGTGTATGCCTATAGCCTCAACTACTCTAGGGGGCTGAGGTGAAAGGATTGTTTGAGCCCAGTTTGAACCTGCCTATTTTTGTTTCAAAACAGGCAAAAATGTGTTGTATATACACAGTAGAATACTACTAAACCATTAAAAAGGGTGAAACCTTGTCATTTGCAAAAATGTGGTAGACTCAAAGGCCCAGAAAGACAAATATTGCATGATCTCACTCACATGTAGAATTTAAAAATTTGAATCCTGCACAGGATGGAAGACTAGCTTGTTAGAAACTCGGGGATCTATTAATGAAGAATACATTAGGAATTCTTTTCCAAAGTCTGGGGTGCTTCAAGGGGGCATGAGTTCAGGTGAAGTTCGCTATCTTTTCTACAGGAGCAAGACCAGAGCCACTAGGAAGTGAATTTGAAAGATGGGTCCCAGTGTATGGAGCTCAGTTCTTCTAAACACCTTTGATCTAAGTTCCAGACATTACAGGATTAAGATTAAAAGTGGGTCAAAGGGGGAAGAATGACAGTCAGGGAGCAGACAGTCCCTGGCACTTGGCTTTCTCTCTGCTTATTCATCACAGAGCACTTTCTTGATCATTCTGTTTCTAACTAAATGAAATGCATATGGCCAAGGAAGGCCAAATCAGACCCATAGGTATAATTTAGTTTGTCAAAAAATAAGTCTTGAAATTGACTTGCAAATCCTTTTGGTGGGGCATTGATGGTACAGTGTGCCTCAGGCTCTGCCTCTCTTGAGCTTCTCATGTTTATGTCACCTGGCTGGCCCTGAGGCATTTCATTTTGCCAAGCCCTAATTATTTTTATCTTCCTCCAAGGCTCAGCCCCAAGTCTTTTCTGCCTTTTTCCTCTTAGAATGAACTGTTCTCATTTTCTTATTTTTGGTACTTCATTTAACACATTGTATTGTTCTTTGTTATAGGAAAACCTGTTTGTGTACTTGTCTTCTGCTTAAGATGGAACACCGGAGGTCAGGAGCTAGGACTGAGTCACCCTGGCTCTTCACCGTCTAGCACAGCATCTTGAACTTAGAAATGCTTAATAAATTTCTTAATTGAATTTATTACTCAGTATAATCTTTGGTCTTCCTAAAAAAATAAGAATTCTTCAGAAAGTCACCAGTTTATGCATTTTTGCATCACATTTGTTATTTATGTCATCATTAAAGTTAATCACAGAGAAAAAAGATCAATTTGAAAATGCTCAATCCAATCTGTCTGCTTCATGATTCAAATAACTGAATCATGCTGGTTAAGGTCAAATGATTAAGCTAATTGGACTGGATGACCACATTCTAAGTGAGCAATCCCTTTCTCACCATCAACCTTTGGGTAGCTGATGCAATCAATTATGTGCATTTACAAATAATTGCAGCATAAAGAGACTTCGAAATTAGACAAACTGTGCTGTGGGAATTGTGCAGACAGTTCTACACTTACTTTCTATTTTTAGGGTTTTGTTATGGTTTGTTTTTGAGAGGGACTGGGAAATGGGGTAGGGATAAGAAAGGATATATTGGTAGAAAAATTAGAAGCTTAGCCCTGGTCATGAATGTCTGCTAATGTGGTCCTGGAATGAATAGAAGAGATAATTTTGACAAAAAAAAAAAAAAGATTTCTGTCAGCGATTATCTCCCTGCTCCATGACAGAGGTGAAGTAAGCTGTGCTCCTGAGTCTCGCCCTGCCACTGCCCTGCTCTCTAAACCCAGTCTTTCACTTTTGTTCTGGTGACAACTAAATGAGCCCCTTTATTAACTGCAAGAGTTACATGGAGGGAAATATGACTTATGAGTTGATGGGGTGGGAACAATGGTGTGTGTCAGTTACCGGCACATCTTCCACTTTTATTGAACGACTAGCAACGCCCAACTCTACCTTGGCTGAGTTAAATTAAGGAAGGGACAAAAAATAAAACCTTTATAAATGCAAAATCATATTTTTTGTTATGTAAAGTGTCAGCCCCTAATATACTGTATAAAAAGGTCTCAACTATTCATCCAAAAAATGGAGGAACTTCAAACATTTTTATTTGTTTTGGGGATGTCATATGTTTTCCTGATAAAGGTTTTCTGCTAAAGTGTCCTTGGTTTCAACTGCAATAAAATAAAACTTAAATTCCCTGTGTCTTCCCTCCACCGGTGGTCCTAGAAAACCATCTAACATATGTTGGTTACTAGGAGCACCATCCTGGGATTATCGTAGTATGACAGTGCATATTAAGGCACAGGAGTGGATCATGGCTGTTCTAACAAACTTTTCTATTTAAGTATGGCACGGTCAGCCAAGTTAATTTTTTTGCTAATGTGTTCCATTACCATATCTATGTAGTGTGAGGTGTGAGTGTCCGTTATTCAGTGTGTGAGGGGGGAACTGTAGCTGCTCATTTAATTAACATCTCAAAACATAAATTTTACATTCCTGGCCAAAGCAGAAAAGGGTAACTATTCCATTTCACTTATTTTCTTTGGATTTATTGGCTTTCTTGTGCCCTGAGGGATCTGCATGAAATCCAGGCAATGGTGTTACAAGGCTTTGGGAAGAAGTCAGCATTTACAGTGCTGAGAATCATATAGTAAATGAAGGCACAATTGACCTCTTATGCAAATTTGGATTTCTTGTATGTGAATGAGGGCTGGAAGTAAGAGCCAGGAAATCAATTTCAAGGGTGACAGCAGCTGCTGCATCTTTTATTGTTTTAAGGGTTATCCCATGTCTTTTGTAGCAAAGTGGATCTATTTTTAATTGAGAAAAAACTACAAAAATGTGCGTCGATTGGGGATCCTCAGCCAGCTTCTAGATCTTAAAGATTTTCCAACCCAATGCCTTATTTCACTAATGAGTTTAAAATGACACTCAATATACCTGCTCAGAGTTAGAGATTAGTGAGTGTTAGGAATACATTGAATGCCTTTGCTCCAGGTCAGTTCCATTTTCCACACACCATGTTCAGAGATCTTGCCATATTTCTCCCCATAGAGAAATACACAAGTCTAAAGGTAGGTTCCCTTTAAACAAACCGATATCAGAATGTTGAATTGAAACTTGTGATGATTGCAAACAAGTGTCAAAGTGCGGGTAACGGTACAGCACCAACCCTTTCACACTTGCTATTGTCCAGTTGCATTCAGCAGCTCTTTCTATGGGGCTGGGAGTTTGCCTCATTAATGCATGAGGGAGATAGGACCTGTCTGCATGACAGTATCCTTTAGGGGATACTGTTTTGAGAAAGGAGATGAGGAGAAGCCTGGGTCCTGTGGTTTACACCTGAAATCCTAGCTATTTAGGAAGTAGATCAAGGTTTAAGGCTAGCCCAGGCAAAAAGTTCATGGGACCCCCTTCTCAACCAATAACTGTGCAGTGGCACCTGTCTGTCAACCCAGCTACAATAGGGAAACACAAATAAGAGAACTGTAGTTCAGACCAGCTTGGGCATAAAGCGGGGCCCTACCTAAAAAATAGTCAACCTCAAAAAGCCTGGCAGAGTGGCTCAGGTGATAGAGCTCTTGCCTAGCAAGATTGAGGCCCTGAATTTAACCCATAGTACCACAAGAGATAAGGGTAAGAAGGTTTCATCTTTCCCTAAGGTGGAGGGTGTGGGAGCAGAGATGCTTACCAGACTTTCAGATTTCACAATCCTACACCTACCCCTTTCTTGGCCATAGTTTCTGCTTTGCAAACTTCTCTGCCGATGGCATTTAAAAAAAATCACTTGTAAGAGTTTTAGAGATAGGATCTGGAAGATTTGCAAACCTTCTCCTTCTGGACTGCTTATTCTGCCAGCTTCCTTTAACTCTTTTGGCTGGTGTAGCCATTTGACTTTTCTGCTGGGCAGGTAGTAGTAATTTGGGGGGCCCCTAATTAGATTCCAGCAGCTCAATTCCCTGGTTCATTTACCCTGAACCACCTTCAAATTGAATTTTTTTTTTTTCTCACTGCCAACCAAAGCAGGAGTGGATCCTGGGGAATTACACAGAAATAACAGCCTTCTTCTCCTGGTCCCCTGCTCTGACTCATTTGCCTACCCTTTTGTGCCTCTCTTCCATTATGCCTTCACAACCACATGCTCTGCGCCTTCTTCTTAAGCTGTCTGAGCTCGTTTCCTCCGTGAACCATCGTGATGTACGATATTGAACAGTCCCAGGGCCAGATGAATGGTTTTCCATTAGAAGTACACTGTGCCATCTGGGGCACCTGGGACGACAATGTCACAAAGAAGCCCCCATCTTTCAAATGCTGGGGATGGAAGATTTGTACTGGTTTCCCTCGCCCTCCTCTGCTGCTGCAGTGCAAGGTGCTACACCTTGGTTCTGAAATCGGCGTTTTTTTCTCTCTTCCTCCTTCTCTGCGCAACTCAGTGCACTGTGCAGCCTGGAGTGGGAAGTCTTAAAATGGGATTCTGGATGCACCAAAAGCTAAAACACAGTAACAATGCAAACTGTCAACACAGATAAAAGGATTTCCCTCAATGAAAGCAATCAGGTGAAATCATTGCTTCTAAAAAGGGCTTAAAAAACAAGAGGACTGTTTAATAGGAGCAAGGTCCTTCACTGGGCCTCAAAATTAGTGTTTTCTTATATCAGCACATTAGTTACTTCCTCTGTGATTGAAAGCGATTGATGGGGAGAAATCTTGGTTGCTACATAAACCTTCTTAACTGATTTCTTTTGTTTGTGTGCATGTGTACACCTCTAGTTCTTTTAAAGCCTGTAAGACAATGCAGTTGCCTAAAAAAAAGAAAAGAAAAGAAAAAGAAAAAAACGCTTGATTAGTATTCTACATATGGTGCAGTCTTCATTGCAGTAGATATAACAAAATCTATCTTCACTTTCACCACCTGTCACCTGAGAATTTTAGAATGATCTAGGTTTGAGATTGCAGGAAGCAGCCTTTCTGATTCTCATCTCCACTTGCCACCTCCCCCACCCCCTCCCTTTTGTCATTGGCACTGCATCTACAGTGAACTCCGGTCCATTTTTATTCCTTTGTCAAATGCTTTTATTCATGGGAAACTGAAGGCACATGTTTACTAGGGATAGAAATAGAAACACAATAAAAACGAGTTTGATAGATGATCTAGCCTATTCTCCACACTTCCCTGTTGTTTTATTGATTTACAGAACACAAAGACTAATCCGAATTTACATTGCTTGTATTTCCCCTGATCTCAAAGGAGTTGTTCCCCTTTGCTCAGATTAACCAAGCCAATTTTTTTTTGTATCCAGTAGCCTCTGTGACAGTCAAATAGCCTGTCAACTAATCAATTTATGCTGCAAAAACTAATTTTTACTTTAAACAAACATCCCAACATTGTGTTGACACAATTAAATGATTTCTGAGTTACACCATATATCTAACACACACCCTAGGGAACAGGTAAGAGCTACGGCTGAAATCACACACACGTGCTCCAGCATCAAATTAAATATTTTCCCCTTAATCCTACCACCAGCAGCTGTTAGGTACCGTGGCTTATTGCATATGGCCTGCATAATTAGACTGATCCAGGCTTCTCCACTGAATGCTGAGTAGCTCTCTTGTCCCCAAGGACATTAAGAGCGACCACGATTGAAAGTTCTCGTGCCAATGAAGAGCCTCAGCATACATGTTTAGAGATGAGCGGAGAAAGCATTTATAAAGCTGGAATGGAACTTCTACCCTGATTTAAATAAAAGGGATCGGTTCTCTGCAATGACTTGAAACTGGCCAGCTCCCCAGAGTTACTGCAGGACAGAAAGGGAGAAAACGGGAGGTAGGGCAGAGGAGGAAATCTTTGCTCTCTTCGAAACCTGTCAAAAAATTAGGTCAACATGATTTTGTATTTTAATGAAATAACTTAAGGGTAAGCCTGAGACTTGGAGGCTGCTAATACTTTTATGCTGGAGTGGCTCGTCATGCTTGACGTAATGTCTGGCTCTGGATAAGAAGTATCGAAGCTAATGTTCTCCATGGCTAATCGGCCTGTAGCTGCTCCTGTTCTTTTAAATTTTCAGTAGCTGGAGCATCAATATGGATGTTCCCATGGCTAGCAGTATAAACACCGTGCAGGCTGCACATGATCATTTCAATTGTCAAAACAGATGAAAGGATTTCTGATACTCCAATTAAACTAACCTGGAAAAAATCATTTTCAAATATGCTCCACAAAATAACCTGAATGTTAAAACACCAGAGCCCTCCAACTGCTTCCTCCAACTGCATCATTAGCATTTCCCCCTCCACAGTCCTTATCTGATTTGATTACTTTTAGAATGAATTTGGTTTTGAACATGAAAGCTGAGGAAGCTAAATTGGAAGAATAATGGCTGGCATTTTATGTCATTTGGTTGAAATTGCAGGTGTGGGAGTCAGGCCTGTTCTTGTAACTTGTGCTTGGCTATTTCCCCTTTAATTTTCCAAATTTGAAATGGATTGCCTGTTCCAAATTACACCACACTTAAGGGACTTGCAAAGAATGCTTGTGATTTAGGATCCTACATTATTGCCTTGACGAAAAATTATGCAGACACACTCACAGCCCTACAAGAAAACTACTTCTTGTAAAACAAGAGCATTTGACAAACACCAGGAAGCTGAAGAAGATAAAATGCATTCTAAGCTCCTTTTGTTATTAATCAAGAAGGGGTACTGTGTTAGTGGTGATCCAAGGTATCGAATGGGAAGGAGTACATAGGAAGAGGCTTTATTGTAGAGGATTAGAGGGGTCAGGAAGAGTAATAGCCACGGTCCAGATGATGGCAATAAAATTCTCTCATTTGAAGACATAGATTGAAGGATATTTCCTGATACCAGAATCATAATAATTACCTTCAAGTACCCAAAGTCACTTGTGTTAGAATTCACAGTATTTCCTTGAGAAGGCATATCTTTAAAGAATGACTAACATCTTTATTTATCAGTAGTATTTGCTTTAAAGGGATATATACTATAATTCCAAACCTTTTACTTCTTTACTCTGGCTTTAAAATAAAAAATCGATTTAATGTTAATTTGTACCTGTAAGAGTGATAGCGAGGAAATGTTGTTTTAGGTAATTCAGAAGCATATATGAGGTTGATATTTTACAGATTTCAAATTAGTCACTCAACCACTGGGAGCTTCTTTAAGCAGCCAAGTTCAACTCGGCCCTACATCACGTGCAAGAAACATACCAAAAGAGATGGTCAAACAGGTTAGAAGTGTATTAATTTCCAAATATGCCTCAGAATGTGGTCTATTTTAGTGAATGTGCCAAATACACTTGGAAAAAAATCTGTGTTCTGCTGTGTGAGGTAGAGTGTTCCATGAAGATCATTAGGTCAATTTGTTTGCTAGTGTTTCTCTGGTCTTCCACATCCTTGCTGATTACGGTTTTACTCACACTATCGATTACATGTGGACTTTAAGGGGAGCTCTTAAGTCTCTAAGTGTAATTGTGGACTTGCCTATGTTCTTTTCAGTTGTATGAGTATTTGCTTCATGTGTCCTGAGGTTCTGTTTGTCTAGGTGCATACACAGTGAGGTTTGTTGTCTTCTTAGATAATTGATTCTTTTATCATTGTGTAATGCATTTCCTCATCCCTGGAAATTTCCCTCATTCTGCAACCTACATATTATCATGTTGATATAGCCCCCACAGAGCATTTCTTCAGTGTTTGCATGGTATATTTTTCTATGTTTTTACAATGTCATTATAGTAAAAGTGGATTTTGTAGATAACAACTATTTTAGTTAATCTGACAAACTCTGTATTTTCATTAGTATATCTAGAACATTTATATTCAGAGTAGTTATCCATGTGTTTATACTGAAGTCTAGCTTCTTAATGGTTTTTGTTTGCTCTGTCTGATTTTTTTATTCTTTTTTTATCCTCATTTGAACTACCTTAATATTTTTAGTATTTCATTTTAATTCATCTATTAGCTATTTGACTCTATCTTTTTGTATCAAGTTTTAGTGTTGCTCAGGGGATTATAACATACACACCCAAATTTTTAGTTTATTTATAATCAATATTTTATCATCCCAATGAAATGTAGAAGCCTTAAAATCATATATGTTCCATTCATTTTCTTTATGCTACAGTTTTCAAAGATAATACACCTGTGTACAGTAAGCCCTTCCCTGCAAGACGGTATTGTGATGTTTTTCTTTTAAGAATGACACAAGTCTGGTGTGGTACCTGTTGCTACTAGAAAGGCTAAGGCAGGAGGATCATCACTTGAGCCCAGAAGTTCCATACCAGTCCAGGCAGCATGGAGACCCATTTCAAAGATGAGAGGGAGAGAGAGAGAGAGAGAGAGAGAGAGAGAGAGAGAGAGAGAGAGAGAGAAGAGAGAGAGAAATTATTTGTTTAGCAAAGTATTCATCATTTTTGCTGCTCCTTTACTACTAAAGTTTTAAATTTTTCTCTGCTACAATTTCATTTCAGCTAATAAACTTCCTTTAACATTTCTCTTATAGAAGGTCTGCTAGTGACATTTCTTTTAGTTTTACTTCACATGAACATGAAATATTTTTAGTTCACCTTTAATGCTAAAGGATCTTTTCACTGAATATAAATTTCTTGATTAGAATAGAATTCTTTTTTATTTTAGGCTTTTGCTTTGTTTTGTTCTGTTTTGTTTTTCTGACACAGCGTAACTCTATGTCAGATGTTGATCTCCAACTTGAGTTCCTCCCATCTCAGCCTTCCTAGTGCTAAAATTACAGGGCACATGCTACCATACCTGGCTTAGTATAGAATTCCTTGTTTTGTTTGGTGGCCTTGTTTTGTTTGATTGAAGCATGTAGGAAATATTATTTCTAGTCTACATGATTTCTGCTGAGAAATCTGTACTTATTTCTGTCATTGTTGTATGTGATATGTTAAATTTTCTCTGGAAGTTTTCAAGATTTTTTTCTTATCTCTGGTTTCCACAATTTGATTATGATGTATCTGAGCACAATTCTCTTTGAGTTTATCCAGTTTGGGGCTCATTGAGCTTGAATTCATTAGTCTGTGCCAGCAATTTAATCTCATGTGATTCAAGAAAATAAAAATTCTTTGTATGGCATTTTTAAGTTTTTTTCTTATACATTATCATATAGTAGAATTGATATCATTCTAGGAAGATAACAACTGTTGAGCACACAATATTGTTTTGAGGGTAGTTCACTAAATGGAGATGATAGATATATAAGCTAGTGAATAAGAGTAACCTGAGTTATGTCAGAATATTTAGGAAAAACAATAAAAATTGATAAGCTATTGTGGGTTAAAAATAAATAAGGATAACAGTAGTACAAGTTTATATTCTTAGTTCCAGAGACATGAGCTCATGTAAGAACCCAGGTGGTATTTGACCAGAGTATGCCAAGTCTGACATGCAAATATGCCACTCTTGATTACTGACTTAGGAGGTAATTACAGTGTCAAGGAAAAAGCAAACACAAATGAAATTAATTATAGCTATGGGTGTCACCATACATAGTTTAGATGCTATATTTTAGAGGAGGGTGTGAACAAGATATGGTATTGTGTAACAGAAAGAATGAGATTATGTGGGAAGCCTATCTATCATCTAGCTATCTACCTATGTGAGGTTATATAACTATATATATTTACATATAACTGAGGTTTTGTGCTTGAGAATCTCGAGTAGTATAAATGCTATCTATTTTCCACTGACTCCTGTCATAGAGAATATAAATGAAGAAACTGAATGTTGTGGACCTATCACATTTCATGTAATGCCTAATGGAATTGTTATGAAGAAGGAAAGGCTGGAGGGAGCAAGATAGATAATTCATCAGCAGATGCCATTAATTGAGCTCTTACTATGTCCTGGGCCAGAATCATTGTGCAGCTGGTTTTATTCAGTTTCTCTAAGAATTCTATGAAATATATGTTTCTAATATCCATCTTTTTAAGTGAGAAGACTGAGCCAGGTACTGTAATGGATTTGCCAGTCATAGCCCAACCACAAGGTGGTAGAAACAGATAGGAACCAAAGCCTATGTTTTTAATCATTACAAGTACTATGGATTTCTTAATGACCAGAAGAAAATTTGAAATACATTATTGGAATTGAATTTTAAAAAACTGGCACAGATGAAAGATAAATTTGATGATAGACTTTTAAAAATCAGCCTATCTATTTTATTTTAGTTTTTTTGAGATAGGGTCTTGCAAGACAGTATAGGTTGGCCTAAAACATTTCTTCTGCTTCAGCATTTGAGTGCTGGGATTACAGGTATGCACCACCATACCTGGCTAATGATGGACTTTAATTAGACTAGAATATGTCAGAAGTCTCTAAGTCACAGCATAACATATTACAAGCACTCAACTCGATTTCTGACAGGTATCATCTCCCATATAATAAATTAAGGTGGAGGAGACTTCTTTACTAAATCTAAATTGGTTGATTAAATGAAAATACAGAAATCTTGGAGGAAATAAACCAGTCCAACTTATTATGATCTCATAAAGGGAAGCTAGGCATAGACAATTAAATACATTAAATTCTATAATGTCAGCTTTCAAAATGTTTGGAGAAAATACTGGAATTCATTCATAAGTTTTCAAATAAATGTTGGATCAAGTGAGACATTTTTGAAGATTAAATTAACTTGACTATAAGGTGCATATTTTTGAGGTAAAAGAACCACCAACAAAAGGAGTAAGTTGCTCTAATTAGTTCTGATTTTAAATGGAACAAAGAATATGAAAAATTAGAGAAAGTGATACCCATGAGTAGCCAAAATAAGGGAGACAAAGATTCAAATGAACACAGATTTATGAAAATTTGAAAGAACACACACACACACACACACACACACACACACACAGAAGGGTGGGTTTACTGTCAGGTGAGGTACCAATGGTATAAAGTTGATGGTTAAAAGGAAAAGAGCTTCCACTTGTTTTGTTAGTTTTGCTTTCTCTAACAAAGAGAATGACATTTGAAAGAAGGAACTGGGAGTCCAAAGGGGTGAGGAAATTTCAATTGGATACTGAATAGAAATTCCAGATAGTGGGCTTTACTCTTCTATTTGGTGATTATTTTATTTGTCTTTTATACTTTTTACAAAGGCATATAATTTAGAAATTATTACCCACCTGTTAAAGATGAAGAAACTGAGACTTAGAGGGGGTAAGTGACTTGCTCAGAGTCAGTGAAAACTGGAACTATTTCGTTAATACCAATGCCACCAAAGTCAGCACATTTAACCCTATGCCAATGTTGCATCTAGGTACTCAAATGAATTCAAACTAGCAATTCATCTGAAATCTTGTAAATAAGAAAAATTGAGGCCTAAAAATGAGAAAGTATAGTTTTTAGTCTTTAAAAGCTAAAGAAGGGGAAAAAATACATAAGCTATCCAGACAATTTGTCTTTAGTCTCACATAAGCTTAAAGAATGCATTGTTATGAAAATCTTAGGTACAGAATTAAAAGCGTCATCAGGAGCCAGTTTGAATTCACTATGGAAAAATCATATCAGGTAAACCCAATTTTTTTTAGATAAACTCATTAGGCTATAAAGTTGGAGATGTGATTCAAAACAAGTAACATATTCTTCATCAGCAGGTAATGGGTCAGATTTTTCCATGCTCCCTTGAATCCAAAGGGAGAAATTTGAGAGAATATGATCACCATTAAAAGTATCATTAAATCGTTCAGTCACCATAGCTAAGAAGTATTGGTTGTCTGATCAATTTCAGCCCTCGAGAGCTGTTTCTTATGTGTCTGTCATGACTTTGACTTCATTTTTGTTATGTTTTTGGTGGCACTGGGATTTGAACTCAAGGCCTTATTCTTGCTAAGCTGGCACTCTCACCACTTGAGGCACTCAGCCAGCCATTTTTGTGATGGTTTTTTCGAGACAGGGTATCATGAACTATTTGCTGTGATATTCCTGTTTTCTACCTCCTGAGTAGCAAGGATTATAGGCGTGAGCCACCGGTGCCCAGCTGTGAGCCACCGGTGCCCAGCTGTGACTTCTATTTTAAATCTGTGATTGTGTCAAATTATTGAAGTTGGAAGATATAACAAGCATTTTGGATGACTGAATCAATATCTAAAATAATATTTACCACTTCGTAAGCGCTTATAATACATAAGGCAGTAGAGCTGGAGCTTATAGATAAGATGTGAGCCCAAAATTACTCAACCTCTCAGCAGGATTTGACACTCTTTTCTATTCTCATCCTTTAGGAAACTTATTAATTTCTATGATTTTATAGGTCTATACTTTTAAACTTCCAAATTTATATCTCCAGTCTAGATATTTCTTTCTCCTGGCATGTGTTTTCTGTTTCATATTTGACATCACTGGCTTATTGCCTAATAGGTATCCAGCTCAACATGTGTAAAACTTGAACGTCAAGTGATCATCAAATTTCTCTTCCTGAAGTGTTTTCTGATTCACTAAATGACACCCTCACTTTTCAAATTGTTTCTCAAAAATAATTTCTAAATAATTGGCATTTCATCTCCTATTAACAGAGAAAAGTGAGACTCAGGGAACTGAAGATCCTTGCCAAGATCAGATAGCCAATAATGAGCAGTGGCAGGGCCAAACTTAGGCTGTTGTGCCTCCAGAGGTTTCTAGTCCCAAATAAATCCATAGTTCAGAAAAAGATTGTACTAAAGCAGCATCCCCTGGTAGAGGATGTGGTTTAATTTCCAGGTCCTTCTGTAGGAGGTAGCTACTGATATGCAATGCCTTGAGAGTAAGTCTTGCTAGTTGAAATGTAGTGCATAACTTGATAGAATTGCCAGCACTACATACTCTGTACTTATGAAAACAAAGTTGCAATATTCTGTTTTATTCTGGAGAAGCATAATTAGAAAGAAAAGACAAAGATCTTTCATTGAAAAGGTGCAAGAATGAGAAAGTTCAAACTCATGACTAAAGAATTATTGAAGAACCTGGTGTGTGATATTTGGCTTGGAGAGAAGATGGCCTGAGTGACACAACTTTTTATTTGTGGGTATCAATTCTATTCAATAAACACTTAATGAAACTCTACTGCAGGTCAGTTGACCATTGTAATTAACACTAGAAATCCACTGGAAAATATGGTCCTTGCATTTCACTATCAAAGAATAGGTAGAGAAATTACAGAGGGATTGAAAGATTTGTCCTTTCGATTGAGCCAAAATTTAATGGAATTATTCAAGGATGAAATGAGCTAGCCTTTTGCCATCGCTAAAGATATTAAAACACATGTTGGAAGTCTTCCTGGTATAAGAGGATGGCTATGGAGTTAAATTAACTAACATATGAGTGATTGAACTGCATGACCTTTAAGCACTTTCAACCTCGAGATGCTATGATTCTTTCATCTGTGCTATCCCTGTCCCTAATACCATAAATAATTGAGACATAACTGCAAAAAATTGCATTTACATGGAATGTGTAAATCATCTACTCGCTTGAGTAAGACTTATCCTTCTAATTTTGTCACTTAGTGTAGCTTAGTGTCCTAGAGAAAATTATAGGGAAGATAAACCAAAATAGGTATACCAAAGTTGTGAGTGGAAGGGGGGTCAAACTTACGTATGTGTTTGCTTTTTTATTTATTTATTTTTGGTACTCTAATTGCATGAAGTAGAACTATATTCAAATTTTGTTGATAAGTGATAGTAGTAAGATATTTGGAAAATTTTTTTTAATTGTGCATACGTGACAATGATTTGTGACTAGTATAATTTCTGCATTTAATCCTATGCCACTGAAAGATGCGTTTGCTCAAATTAAAACAGCAGCACTCTCTTTTTGATCATGGCCATCTCTAGTGTAATTATTTCAGCAGTGGGTGAGTCCACTTCTATCTATGAATTTTACAAGCCCAGACATTTCCTAAGTTGATTTGATCAGGTGGGAAAAAGTGTAACAGTGAACTGACAGAAGAGTTTTGGAAACATTGCAGCAGAATTTGATCAGTTTCCATGGTTTCTTAAGAAAAAAGGAAAATGTTCAGATTTGAAGTTTTGAGAAAAATGGTAAAGGCAAGAAGAAAAGGGCATGGAAACTGATTAATTCAAGGTACATCTTGAACTTTTCTGAATATGATCACTCCAATAAGCCATATGTATAGTTTCCTAGAATGCATTATTTCACAATGCGTTTTACAATAGCCACATTTCTTTTTTAAAATTGTCTTTAGACTGAAGGAGCCAATAGACTGCAGTATAAATCACACCAAACTATTTGGACAATGACCCATAATTGACCAATTGCAAATAAATATGCATTATTCACAATTTCTACATGCTGCCATGCACAGTTTCATATAATTCTAAGAATTCTTATATGTTGATATTGCTACTGTAGTTTAACACATGAAAACAAGTAATCCTAAATAGGATACCAAGCCTTGTTCTGATTATAAAGTTCACGATAGCAAATTATGGCATAGATTGGAAGTCAATTTAATTTTACAATTGATCTGATTATTTGGGCATTTCATTACTTCTGATACTTAGGCAAACAGAACTGGTCATGTTCCTGCAAAGATAATGAAATTTAAAAAATACATGGCCAATATATCAAATTTATTGTCTCTTAAGTGTATTTAGAGAGTTTATTGCTTTGTTTTACATCTAGAGTGTTCAGGACTCCAGCTCTCAGGCTAACACGATTACCGAACGTGGAGTGGGGAAGAAGGGGTACTGGTTGGATTTTACTGAGAAGGAACATGCTACAAATACGCTAAGAGATACTTAGGAGAAAATAGAACTTGAATTTAGGACAAAATTGAGAGAGGGGGATGACTGTACACTTTTCAGGGAGAGAGATGGCTACATATTTTTTTTTGTCCAATACAAAATGACAATATACTAGACATTCAACGAAGTGCAGGAAAAGAGTGCAACTAAAAGTAGTGATTAACAAACTTTTCCCTTTCTTTTATGAGATATATCTTGACTTTCCATGATGCTTTATATTTGCTATTTACTGTTGCTTTAATTAAGAAATGTAAATTATCAGCATGAATTTTACCATTCATCTCTCTGTTGTACATTCTGATTTTAAATGCAAATATAAGAACAATCAATTAAAATAAAGAGTCTGAAATTACACAATTCATACATGCATGTGTATTTTGGGTTAACTAGAACAGAGGAAATGCTATACAAAACTAAGCAAACTGCTTTTATTTTATCTCTTGCTTCTCTCACTTTCTGTCACTACCTCCTAAAGGAAGGACTAAAGGAAATATTTACTTTATAAAGTAATTAATAGCTTTGTTTCTCCTTTGAAGTCACTATTTCATTGTAAATTGTTGGCTACTATGGAGAAGTAAAATGAACAAATGCAAGCTTCCCTCATCATTTTTGTTACTTAAAGCATCATTGTTTATTCTGCGTTCAAAGCAATTTCTGTTTCTAGCAGGAAATACAGATGCCAGGACCTCTATTTACTCAGTTGTAGAATTAACCCCTTTGCATTGCTTTCACCTAACTTCTGTGCTTTGTGAGTCTACTAGAATTTTGTTTTCATGGAACATCATGAGTGCTACATGCTAGTGGAGGCATCATGGAATAACAGTCACACATTTTTGTGTATCTCTTTTGCCCATGTGCATGCTCCATTATTTCATGACATAAACAACAAAGGCAGCACAGGGTGTTTCTGAGCATAGAGTACATGTGACTGCACAGGTTGCACACTCCTGAAGCCAGTCTTCTATGTAGACATGGAAAAGAACCTGCATCTTCCGGTATTGTCCAAGAAGAAAGAGACTATAAAGTCTATCCTAGTGATAACAACTAAAGACTGATTAAAACAAAAAAGCCCAGCTTAGGTCAGAAATGTAAACAATAGCAGGTGGACCAAGGAGGAGCAGCAAAACATGAAGAGCTAGTAAGGTGGTGTCAAGTCTGAGACATGTCCCAATCCTACCCCAATGCCTTTGTCTCCCTACTTTGATCCAAGAGAAGAACAAATCAGAATACTTTAATGGATGCAGGCAGCAAAATCTCTGGGAGAAGGCAGGTCTTTCTGAGCACAGGATGGCGCGAAGGGGCTCTTGCAAGCCTGTGAGATGGGAATGATCTCTGGTTTTTCCCCTTTCATCTCTGCTGGTCCTGCCCCAAGTCCAGCTCCAGTCACAGACCTGACCACTTAAAACCTGAGAGAAAACTTGTCTTTCTCAACTGAATTTTGTAGGAGAATGTCCTTGTTTGTATGAAATATACACTAAATTGTTCGAGCACGGTAGGGTGTCATGTTGGCAATTGATTCAATTTACATTTTTCTATATACATGGAAAATCCAAGTTCACATATATGCATTTACTTCAGAGTTTACTCTAGAATTCTTTCTTTCTTTTTGGGTATAAGGCCTTGTTCAATCTATTTAGTGTGTGACACCTGCTATGGTCTAGACTTCTTCACCACACTCAGACTCTGACACCCAAAATGAACATCCTTCTTTGCATTCCTTTTTCTCATTGGCAAAGGCCCCAACACCCTGCTTTGGGATATTGTGGTTCCTCCAGTGCCAGCTTCAATGAGCTCACTCAATGGATTTTGGACTACATTCTCAGGAAAGGAGGGAAAGAAAAAAGAACTTTAATTTTCCAAATGCTCTCTAGCACAATTCTGTCCTCAGGAGGGTAGATATCCATCCACACAGGTATAACTCCTTTTTATAGTCTCATCCTTTACAATGATGTTCTGCCTAACCAAAGGCCCAAAATAATGGGGCCAGGTAATTATGGGCTGAAATTGCAGAAATTTTGAGCCAAATATATATCTTTCCTCTTTTAAGTCACCTTCTTGGGTATTTTGTCACAGCCATAGAAAGATGCCTAATACAATTGCTTACCAAGTAATACAATTGAAAGTACTTAAGAAAACTCTTCATTATATACCAGATTCATAAGCAGGCACTTAGTAAACCATCTTATTCTTCAAAACTTGGGTTTTCTTTTACAACCACCATAAAGCCTTCCCTCCTTAAGGCTATTACCGGTTTGGGGAATTCTTATTGTTCTGAGCCTCTTCTCCAATATGGGAACACAACCGGTTTGGGGAATTCTTATTGTTCTGAGCCTCTTCTCCAATATGGGAACAGATGGGCAGGGAGACATTCCTCTTTGCCTTAAGTCTGGTCAGGGTGCTGCATATGGAAGCCTGGATCAAACATGAGGTTTGTTGATCATTTGCCCCAGGGGAAATGAGTTGAGCAATAGCATCTTATGGAAAAAGTGAATTAAAACTCAAGGGAGATCATCAGACAGATTTGTCAGTCTGAAAATGATAGGCAGAGTGGGAAAAGCCAGATCATAGCTGAGGTGGAGAGAGAAGGCTCTGAGCAGAAGGTGGAAACAATTGTTTGAACCTATGAGAGGTTTGTGTCAGGCACCTATAAGTCCCTCAGATGAAGACTGAATGATTGCTATAAATCGACTAGCCAGTTTGGGTGCCCATCATGATGCTTTTCTGCTCCTGTTTTCTCTCTCCTTCTTGTGTTCATATTGCTCTGCTTTCCATTCTCGTGATTGATTTCTATCAGTTTCTCATGGCCAGGCCATGGAACATGATGTAGCTATAGAACATATTAAAGTACACTTTAATATTTTCCTTCCTCCTTTTAAGAGGTTTTCTGCTTAATTCTGAACAGCTTCCTGCAGAACTCCACACAGGATGCATCTCATGAAAGCACGCCCTCTGTCCCCCTTGCTTCATCTACATCCTCCATCCTGAACCACTTGCCCTGACCCATTTCACAATCACTCCCATTTTCTGAAGTTGTTATTATTTCCCACTTCTGACCTGCTTCTTCCCTCAGGCCTCAGCATTACCTTGCTAGCTACTAACTTTGATTCTTTTCTTGACTATGATTTAGTTTTTCTCTAATGACACTGCCTAGAAAGTAAACATAGCCCCAGAGGCTGGGATTCCACTGGCACAGCTCTCATTGTCTCTGTGCCCAAAGAAATCTCTTGTGACTTCCAATGGGTCTTTACTGAGAAATTGGTCCCTCTTTCATATCAGTGGGAGTGTAAAGAGGAACTTTTTAAACAGGAATCAGCTATAGCATTTGACACTCTTGTGGCAGCTGTTTACCTCTGGCAATAAGATAAACTTAGCACCCCTCTTTGAGGTGCTGTAATTGGACTACCATACCTTTGGGTTGTCGAGTGGAATTGTTTTTTATGATTTTCCTGCTGACTTCCTTAATGTAACTGCAGAAAACTAGTTGTATAGTACAATTCCCCTGCATCTCTACCCATAAAAAGTTAGCTTTAAAAAAATTCCTTCTTTATAATGTTTCTTGATTCCTTTCTCCATTATACAGGGGCACATTTCAGCAAATTACTACAATTATCTTTAGTCTGCTGGTGCATTTGAGCAGGTCCTGCATTGTCTCCTACCAGCAGACAATACAAAAAACCCCATGAATAATCTTGAAATGCATAGCTAATTCACAATCTTTCATTTCCCCTTACCTTTAGGAATTTTTTCCAACTCATTTCCCACCTTAATGGTTAATAAGAAGCCAAAAAGAATTACTTGAACTTTATTTCACTTTCCTTCTCGTTCATAATTATTGATAGCAAGGGAGAGAATGATATGTGAATTTATTCAAGGAAATTTATTGAGTCCCTCTGATATAACAGGCACAAGGCTAAAGAATAAAAACAGAGTGTCTATTTCTCAAGAGATCATGGCCTAGTTGGGTATGGTGACCTACATACTTTATAACACAATGTAAACATAGATGAATCTTATAAATGTTGTGAGGACATACAAGGAATATTTAAAACTACTTGGGGGAGAAGAGGGTTAGGAAAAAATCTTCCAAGAGAGATGATGATGCTTGAGCTGAGTCATTTAAAGATTAGCAGGGATTTTCCAGGCATAGAAGGAAAGTTCTTCTCAGGCCAAGGGCACAACATTAACAAGTACATAGATACAAGAGAGAATGAAGACTATGCTAAGATTGCAGAAAATTTGGCAAGTCTGGAGCATGGGAAAGTGAATGAGGGTAGGAAGGAAGTGTGGAGGTGGGTCAGAGAAGGCCTCTAGTGTCTTCCTAAGCTATGATTGAAAGTACTTGGAAACCACTGATGAAACTTAAGTAGGAAAAGGTCATTATGATATTCATTCATTTGAAAACACATTTGGCTCCAGGGTAGCCGATGATTTAAAATGGGGTAAAGCTAGATGTGGGAAGGTGATTATTCAATTAATACAGAGAAGAGTTACAATGAGCTAAAATAATGCCATGGTAATGAAAATTAAAAGGAAATATCTGAGGAATGTTAACTGACTTCAAAGCAAACAAAGTAGATTAAGATAAGGAAGAGCCTCACATAGCACCTGTGGGTATAGTAATCTTGTATTTGCTGATCTAGCTGATGGGTACAGACATGGTTACCTTAAACTGATTGGTTAAAATGTGTATTTGTTTTATGCAGTTTTCTGTAAGTAGCTTTCATACTAATGTGTTTAAGGAACCATATAAAACCACACAAAGAAAATATCTGAGGGAGATTAAGAGGGTAGTTTGATAGGATTTGGTTCTACTCTACTTGCTTGAAGTTGACAGAAATGGAGACATACAGAGGAACTGCATGAACCTTATATAATAAGGAATAATAAAAATAAATGATAAATGGTAAAAGTAAAGAAGTTGTAATTTAAAAAATAGCATGACACTTACTGAGCACTTTCCTTAATCCTTAATATAATACTTGGAGTAGATCATACAAGCACATTTTGCAAATAGGAAAGTGAAGTCATGGAAGAAATGAACCTCTTTCCCAGTATCATCTAGTAAGTGACCGAATTGGGATTCAAGTCTTGGTATCTGTACCTCCAGACCTTTGGTGTTGAACCACCATCTAGTTTCCACAGGAGATGGACTTGGCTCGAGCAATACATGCTGAGTTATGGATATTCAGGTGGACTTCCAGGAAGAAGTTGTGATATGGACTTGAAGTTCAAGTAGTGGTATGATTGGGGGCACATATCTAAGGAAAGAGCTAAACAGACAGCCAGAGGTCCAATGAGTTATCCAAAATGTGGCTTGCTGTACTCTTGAGTTAGTTTCTTTTGTTGCTTCACAAAGCGAGGAAGGCATAATTGTCTTCAACAGGGTCAGGGGAGCTGTCATGGTTTGTCCCTCAACCTCACCCATCTCACCACCATGCTGCTATAATATGTTCCACTTTCTCTTTTCCTTCTGATAATTCCTATCATGAGAACACATTAATCTTGTGCTATTTTCTGTTTTCATTACAATCTTTGTCACACAAGTGAAGCATCGGAATGTTAATGCCTCATATCTTCTGTGAAAGATAGTAGAATTCTCCACTGTTTTGACCTTTCCAGTGTTCTGCATTTCGATTGGGCCTGGAAGTTGATGATTAATGATAATTACAATAATTACACCAAGGGACTCAAATATATATTGCCAAGTACTCAAAAGAAGCCCTTGAAACCTTTAATAGAATCTTGAACAATCTCTGTCCAAATGTTCCCATTTCCTCTCCTTTGCTTCCATTAGACATTCCTCAGTGAGTAGGTTGGGAGAGAGTCAGGTTAGGTTGCAGCCAAAAGAATAAAAGAGCTGTGATTTGTGAGTCATGTTTTAGTTATATGAAGGGGGAAAAAAATCAATTTCCAAATCAATAGAATGGTCCTTTGCCCAAACAGCTTTGCTTAACAAAGAGTGAGCATTCCATAAAACAAGACTTCACTTTCGATTCAGATCATTAACTACGATTCCCATTAGGCGGGAGGTGCCACAGGGAAAGGGGATATTTACTTGTCTCCTCTGCTCTGGTGTCTTGGCTTTAATTTTAGGGAGATGTAGCTTTTCAGCGTGAAGGGTTAGTACTCAATGCAGTCTTTGTACCTTTGCTCACAGAAGCCTTACAAGCTGAGGAGTGCAAGCACATGGACACTGTGTTGGGCAAGATGCAGATCCACTAAGGTTGATTTTGTTTGTTTGTTTTTGAAAATAAGCAATAAGAAGTACTGTAATGAGGTTTTATTTTGAGACTCCTGGTTATTATTTTTCTCACTGCAATAACTTTTACCTTATGCTGTGATACCAGGGCAGCATTGGAAGTTTGGAGAAATCACCAGGAAGTTAGGCTTTCAAAGGGGAGAATGTTTTTAAAACAAAACAATATCACAGCATCTGATACTGTGTTGCTATGGAGCACATTTTATATGACAGTAAAAGAGAAAAGAGTATGCTGCAATTGTAGCTCACACTTATATACAGGGATCATTCATGTTTAACTTTCTGCCAGTCCATGTTATGGTGTACAATAATGCTAGCTAGCATTCGTCGGACTAACATTTGGAAGTCTCTATGTTGAGGCTGTTGTGGGGAGTTCACGACTGCTTGTTGAGAGTCTCGGGAAGTCCCCATGATGTTGTTCTCCACACACATATAAGTCATTGTGAGTTTCCCCTGAAGCCTGACTTTACTAAAACTGAGTGCTGCACTTGCAAACATTTCAGCAAGTAAGATGCAGATTTCCTGAGTTTTGTTTTTATTTATTTATTGGTAGTACTAGGGTTTGAACTCAGGACCTTGAGCTTGTGAGGCAGCAGCTCTAATGCTTGAGTCATATCTCCAGCTCTCTGAACAATGTTTTTAATGATAATTAGTAAGAAGTATTTATCCAGGGAAGGGTTGTTGGGCCAGTAGACAGTGGAACCTCCTCTTACATCTGAGTCCTGCAAGGGCCTGATAGCATTCTCAGTATTCCCTATTAGCTGTGAGGAGTTTCAAGTCCCAGGTAGGCTTGTCTCTAGGTCAGGATCCTCTCGTGGCTGGAGGATCCTTTGTCCAGAAAATTCCATTGGATCCAGAAGGTTTCTAATAAATCAGTCTGGAGCACATGTTCTAGACAGTTTCAGCGAGTACTTAACTCTTAGGAGTATTTTATATCCATGAAAAGCTTGGTGTTGAGTTGCATGTGTGTGCACATTTGCATTCATGCATATTTCTGCTCATCTTAAAATTTGTCCCCTTGAAAGGTGTCACACTTCTTTTTAGCTTGTATTATACACAAGGAGAGGTATGGGACAGGAGTGTCAGTCTATGATGTTAATGGAGCATGACCATTTGAGGTAAAATTCATTAGTGAGGGACAACCTGCTCTATAGTTTCCTTTGATAGCAGAAACAGAACCCTAGAAGGACAAACTTGTACTCTGTCCAAATACTAGATCAGAGAATGAATTGATCCAAAAGCATTAGGTAAGTTTCTGTCTTCAAGTGGTTATGCTTTTTGAGTTTTTATTCTGCAGAGATATTTGGAGCTTGTAAACATGAACTCAAGAGCATCTACACTGTGACAGTTGATCTTGTAACCTGGGCAGTTTCTACTCTATTAAATTGCATCCTGATTATTTGGAAAGCACAGTGCTTTTGCTCCGCTACTGAGGCCATGCTTGTGGGGTCAAGCATCTCATTACACTTGTATTTTCTTCCAAATGGATTCGTACCTTTATTTCATTCTGCTGCTTCTTTTTCTAGCCTATTATTGCAGCCTATTATTGCAGTTTTAAAAATAACTCCTATTCCCACTCCCAGAAGTTAAAAGAAACATTTCTAAAGAAAAAATAAGTAGATCTAATGAAAAAGTTAATACACTAGCTTTTCCTTTTATGTGACTCTTTCTCTCACTGTCTCTCTCTCTCTCTGTATATGTGTGTTGTGTGTGTGTGATTGTTTACATGTGTTTTAAGAGAGAAAAGAACAGAGTTGATATGTGTCTGGGCTGAAGAGCTCAGAATGTTTGAGGATTGATCCTTGTCTCAGCAGAGTGAAGAGAAAGTAGTTTTGCATTCACAAGAAAAGAAAGTGTTAGTTGCAGGAGCAATGTGTGGCAATTCTGGGCAATGTGCAAGGAGCCAATGCAAATATTGCAAGGCAATTCTTTTTGGGAGTTGGTGAATTAGTTTGAAAATCTACCCAACTCCTAAGGTTCCATAACTGCCTCATTTAGCCTTGATTTTTATAGTTTCTGTTGTTCCAACCCCTGTCTCCACTCGTTAGTGATATATGTAGATATGTATGTGTTGTGCAGGAAGTACTGTGCATTAGTTTAGGTTAAAAATTAAAACCACAAGGTAATCCATCCCCCAAATATTTATTGAGTATATTGGGGTAATGGATGTCAGAAGAGTACTTCAGTAGCTTTAAGGCACTTTATCAAAGGACACACTCACAGGCTCTATGGGAAAGAGTGAAATGACCCCAGTTGGAGCAGGTTCTGGAGAATTCACACACCTCTTACTATTTCTAAGACTCTAACCTGCTGTGGTTGCTAGATTCCTCCCTTGCATTTTAGTCTAGCCTTTTCTGGTTTGTCTTTCCTTTGATTATCTAACTGGTGCTTCTGGATTAATTTCTCTTTTCTCTATTACACACTACATGTTCCTAATCAGACACATTTGATTTCCTGTCTCTATTTTCCAGTGATGCCAGTTTCAAACCTTACCTTCCATCTTTTCATATTGATATGTAGAAGAGATATTCACGATAGAATGTAACCAAGTCCCCAATCTCAAGGAGCTGTACAGTAGGTACTTTTGTCATGCAACAGAGTCATCTAATATTGTAAATGAGTGAGAAACAGTCTAGTCTGATGTCCTTGGCTTATTTCTGAGGTCATAGCAATTTAGATATGACTGACTGACATATTCCATTGTCCTTTTAACAAGTCCCATCTCTACATCTTGAAGTCAATGCTGATGGTGCTTGCACTTGACCATGGTCCATTGCTGGACATAAACCAAATTAAATGGGCCCAGCATTTGAACTAGTTTCCAACACTGGCTCTCTGCAAGCTTTCATTTATTCATTTTTGCCCATATCCTTCCTATAGGGTGTGGTTTTCACATGCTCATTGACTGGTGTATAGCTGGAAGCTATTGTCATCAATTAAGATCATGAGGATTCTATTTGTGTTCAATGGTGGTGGCCTCAGAATGATACCCTACCACTAAGACAGTTCAACTGTCCAAATGATCCCACTTAATAATGAGATAAACTGGCTATGTTTCCTACTCCTATCTTTTACAGTGCACCAAGGTGTCAACCATTTTTAAATGACTGCCACATGTCAATACTGGTGTCATATTTGTATATATGATACACACATTTGCCCCTGTTGTAACCTTTAAAATATGCTCAGGTCTACCATATGTACCTTTTCTATAACAAGAGTAGCTCATGAACCTCCTAATAAATATGAAATAATCACCATTACAAGTGAATCCCCTAGAGCCACATCACTTGATTCAGTGAACAGCTTTCAGGATCTGGGTTCATTTTTGCTGTTCTCCATAACTTGTAAATGTAACACTGACCTTCTAGATTAATATATTTCTCTCATTTATAAGGCTCCTGATAGCTTACTTCTTCCATGGCATTCTTTAGGAAAAATATTCACTTTGTGATTTCTCCACAGGCTGAAAACTTAAAACACTGAGCAAACTGAAAAGTCAGAGCAAAAGCCCCTCACACTCTTGATCATTAATCACTGGCTAGGAGTGGGAGACAGAACTCTGTGCTGCTCTGATTTTGCTCCTGTGCCCTCCAGGCAGAAACCTTGCCTTATTTGTGTCTCCTGGAGCACTCACTACACTGCCAGAGCTCCATAAATAATTAATTTTCCCAATAATAATGGGAAGCAGAGGCTTCCATGAGGCTTGCTTTTGCCTGTACTGTGAAACTGGTGTTATGGTATTTTGACTATCGAAACAATGATTAAGCAGTTTTGGCACTCTTTATGTTTGGGCTAAATGTGATTTTGCTAATACACCATCTCATTGCTCCCTCCCTCAATACTTGTATTTTAATGATTTCTAATTAATATTGTAATATTTCTTGAATAATTCATGTTTTCAAACAAGAAAGGCTGGCATAAATTTATGTCAATCTGCTTGTGTATTGCAGTGCTGTGAATAACAAACAAACACAGTCTGCTTCCCTTGGAGACTGTGAAGGGACAACAGAGAAGAGAAGCTGAGGAGAATGGGCTGGAACACATAGTCCTCTCCAGCAGAGAAAGGCCCCCAGGTCACCCTCTGAGTTTCCCAGTCATCTTTTCTCTTGATAGGTGCCACAGGCCTTCAAGCCTTCCTACCCAGAGCCCTGTTTTCCTCACTCTCCAGCTTTTGAATGAACTCTACCCCAGGCCTATCAGAAACCTACCTTTTAGCTTCTCTAAACATTTCATGGATAAGTGCTAAATATAATCTGATCAACCAGTCAGGACTAAGTGGATAACAACTGGAGGTGGGCTTATTCATTTAGTTAACAAATATTTAATGAACACCTGCTGTTGCCTAGAAGAGTGCAAAGCCTGAGTGAAGGACAGACCATGGGAAGTCAAGGAGACACTTCTCCTCCCTAGGAAATGCCTGTTTGCATCTGAAAGGCCTCTCCACCATCAGGCAATACAAATAGGCTATAAAACCCACTCCCCACCCTGACTCACAGGCTCACCGGTTTCCGGCTCCCCCTGCATTCCCCAATATGAAGTCTTTCTCTCCTCTTTTCTACAACTAAATTCTTTACAAATAAAATCTTTCCAACCTCTGCTGTTAGAGTCTGTCTGTGCTTTCATTCTCAGAGCGGGCTCAAGAACCCTGAGCACCTGAAATTCCTGCGCATGTCATCCGTGCATCATATTTGGCAACCACGAAGGGATCAGCCATCACCTGAGGTCAGTATAGGTTGTGCCAAACTGGGAAAGACTGCCTAGGAATGTGACCATGAGCATCCAGCACTACGGTGGAGTCTATTTTCCAGGAGAGACTCTCCCCACCATGGCCTAGCTATGGTGGAATTCTCAGGTAGAACTTTTCTCTCTCTCTCGTCTTGTTAAGGAGGGTTTCTTCCTTGGGAAACTGAGGAAAAGCTCTAAGCCTGTTAAAGCTGTACAGCAAGCAATCTGAGGAAACCCAGACGCCAGGTGGGGGATTATACCACACTGCCAATGCTACGTGGGTGGAACCTGACTTCAGTGCACCAAGGCTTTTTCTTTTTTCTTCTCCTTAAATGCTAACTCTCTCTTTCAAGATCTGACCAGCTTAAGAGTAGGTCCCAAAATAGCCGGTGGAAAGGAAAGTTTGTCTTCAAGCCAAAAAAGGTGTTCTGGCCAGGGCACTCCCCAGTGTCACCCAAAGGCTGGAGATACAACTTCCTGACCTGCCCTGAGGCTCCAAAGGTGGCTAAGTCTTGGACCCCTCCAGCCATATCTGTGGCAAACAATCAGATCTCTTACATGTCCTTCATGGTTTCCATGGCCCAAGAGTGGAGTTCACCTCTGGCTTCCAGTGCTCCAGTACTGCCTTTGGGCAGGATTGACCTGGACAGCAGTGATAACCAGTAATCCCTCATGTGTTGAGCCTGGAAACTCTCTTTTCCCCCAACCCTCAGCCTCTTCTTCCCCTTTCCCAGGCAGTTCAGGATGAGTGTCCCCTCCCCACTTTTGCTGTAAATAGCAGTGAGCTTCTTTCTTCAGGGAGTTTGGAAAAAATCCCTACAGGCATCAGAAAGTGCTAGTCTCCAATTTAGGCTTAACTGTCTTTGTCAAGCATCAGGTTAACTGGTTAAACAGGTTCCACAGCCTGCCCTCAGGGAAGGAAAAAAAAAAACAGTTAAAAGGCAAAAACCTCAGGTCTTCTTCTTTTTTGCCCCTTACTGAGCAAAAGCCTCCAAATGCTCTCGCTCTCTCTTTTCATAAAAAGCATGTATGCCTCACAAGATATATAGGGGGGCAAAAGTCTACTTCATCAGGAGTCCCCATCCATGCCTCTACAGGGGTCCTCCTTCTGGCCATGCAAGCCCTCTTGGTTACTTTGATAGCTTTTTTTTTTTTAATTACAAGCATTCAGCTGGTCGAAGAGAACAAGGCCTACCTAGGTCTCAGGGCAAACAGGCAAGTCAAAATAGATGAGAGATTGGTCAAAGATCATCTCAGGGGGGTGAGTTCACCTGAGATATCTGTAAATCCTCCACAACTTTACCTACAAGCAGCAGTGGAAGGAGCAAGGGAGATCGGGACGCCCTCTCCCACTAGAGTTTCTCCTCATCTGGGGATGCCTAGGTAAAAGGAGAAACCTTTCTTAAGGTGACCAATTTCCCTTGTTTCCCTTTTTTTTATGGGGAATCAAGCCTCAAGTATCCAGGAAGGAGCTCCCCTTGCCTGCTTATTAAAACGTCGGAAAGATGTTGATCCAGAAAGTCTTCAGCAAAAGTGATTCATGTTTTACTGCACCCAGGCTTGGCCACAGTAGCCTCTTGGAGATGAGGAAAGATGGCCAGAAGGAGGGAGCATTAATTATAATACCATTCTTCAATTAGATATGTTCTGTAAAAAGGAGGGAAAGTGGACAAAAGTTCCATACGATCAACTGTTCTTTTTCCTAAGAGACCACCCAGAATAGTTGAATAAATGCAGGCTAGATACCCAGACCATAGTAACCCTTTGCAAAAAGACCCCAAACTCCCTTGAACCAAAAAAACCCATCCACTCCATCTCTCCCCCCTTACCCAGCAACCTCATGCACTAGACATGGTCCTACAGGACTCTACTCCTTCCTGGAGGGGATAGGGCTCACATTCCTTTTAGAGTGAATGAACTTAAAGAAATAAAAAAGGATTTAGGAAATTACACAGAAAACCCAGATCAGTACATCCAGGCATTTAGAGAAGTCAGCCAAAACTTTGAACTGAGCTGGAAAGACATAATGTTATTGCTATCTCAGACCCTCACTTCTCTGGAGACACAGTGGGTACTAGATCAGGCAGTCACAGCTAGAGACAATTATCACTTAAAGTGGCCCTACAGGCCTGTCTCAGAGTGGGCCCTCACAGAAGGAGGGGGATGGAGAAGAAAGACAAAGACACTGAATACGCAGAAGGGAATCTTGATTCCCAATTCCAACAGGAGATCAGGCAGTGCCTAGGTTTGACCCTAAGTGAGACCCTGAAAATGACAAGGATGAATGGAGTTACAACCATTTCATCCACTGCATTCTTGAGGGTCTAAGAAGAGCCAAGGTAAAACCTCTTAATTACTCCCAAGTCATGGTTGTACAGCAAGGACCCTTAAAAACCCCAGTAGTTTTCCTACAGAGACTTGAGGATGATTTACAAAAGCATGCCAACATTGTACTGGAGTACAGGAAGAGGAAATCATCCTAAAAGATAAATTTCTAACACAGTCATCCCCAGATAATCTGTAAAAAGCTTCAGAAACTGGTGGCTGATGGGAGCAGAGATCTGGACTAATTGGTCCATGTAGCCACATCTGTATACAATAATAGGGACTTAGAAAAAGAAAGGAAGGACCTGGAAAAGGAAAAGAGAAAGGATAAATGGCAGGAGGCTCTGATCACAGCACTCAGAGAGGCTCCCCCAGGGCAAAGTCCAAACCTGAGGGCATGCTTTCAATGTGGACAGATAGGCCATTTTAGGAGGGAGTGCCCCCAGAGAAAGCTACCTCTGGGACCCTGTCCCATTTGTCAGGGAAAACATTGGAAGGCACACTGTCCCTGGTTCCCACGGGAACCGAGGTCAGAGCCTCCCACCCAATGATGGGTCCCGGGGCCTCTCATCCAGGCTTTGTAACCACTATAAAAGCAGGGAAGCCCCAGGTTAAGCACAGGTCAGCCTCCTTTTCAACACTGGAGCCAGCATCTCAGCTATTCCTTTGTCTCCCAGACCCAGGTCCTCCAAGAAAATTACTGTTCGAGGCATATCAGGCCACCCTCTAGAGCATTATTTTACTTAGCCTTTAGCCTGCCCCTGGGGAGATTTCCACTTCTGTCACTCCTTTTTAATTGTCCCAGAAACCCCTACTCCTCTGCTAGGGTGAGAGCGTCTATCTAAATTGGGGATACAGCTCCTTTTACCCCCAGGAGAGTACTTTTGCTTGCCCCTAATAGAGGAACAAGTAGACCCCGCAGTGTGGATGGATGGACACACTGTGGGATGGGCACAAACAGCTGTCCCAGTCCTAGTGCATCTCAAGGGCCCTTCCTGGTTTCCCCATCAAAAACAAAAGCCAAAAGTTAAGGAGGGGCTAATTCCCATAATCAAAGACTTAAAGAGACAGGGAATATTAATAGAATGCTCCAGCCCAAATAATACTCCTATTCTTGGTGTCAGGAAGGGACCTAACAAATGGAGGCTAGTCCAGGATCTCTACCTGATCAATGAAGCAGTAGTGTTTCTCCACCCTGTTGTTCCAAATCCCTATATGCTTTTAGCCCAAATACCTCCAGGTACTGCTTACTACTCTGTCCTGGATTTAAAGGATGCTTTCTTTTGCATTCCCTTACATCCTAAAAGTGAGCCTATCTTTGCCTTTGAGGACTCCACAAGAAAGTCTGGACAGGTCACTTGGACTGTCCTTCTCCAGGGATTCAGAGATAGCCCCCATCTCTTTGGGTTGGCTCTAACCCAAGACTTGGCAGAATGGCAATATCCACAAGCTACTCTGCTACAGTATGTAGATGACCTCCTGCTCTGTGAACCAAATGAGCCTGTCATTTCATGAGCCACTGAGTCCTTACTAAACTTCTTAGCAGATCGAGACTATAAAATCTCTAAAAAAAAAAAGCCCAATTGTGTCAGTCTCTGGTTATATATTTAGGTCTTGTCCTGGAGAAAGAAATGAGGTCTCTAGGAGAAGATAGAATCTGTCCAATCCTGACATTTCCTCTACCTAAAACTCTGAAGCAATTGAGGGCCTTTTTGAGGGTGACAGAATACTGTAGAATTTGGATCCTGGATATGCAGATCTGGCCAGGCCCTTATATCAAATCCTTAAGGAAGCACAGAAGGATACCCAGCCCTTTATTGAATAGGATCACAAGTCAGAAAATGCATTCCACAGGTTAAAGAAGGCCCTTATGACAGCTCTGGCCCCGGGTCTCCTAGTACAAAACAAGTTTCAGCTATATGTCTATGAAAAGGGAGGACTCACCTTGGGAGTGGTGACTCAGCTCCAGGGCCTCACTTCCCAGCCAGTAGGCTACTTAAGTAAAGAGTTAGATCAGGGAATCAAGGGATGGCCAGGATGTCTTAGAACAGTGGCTGCAGTAAGCCTTCTAGTGCTTGAAGCTCAGAAACTTATCCTAAACCACCCCCTAATGGTTTATACACCACACGACCTAGGGGGAATTTTAAACTCAAAAGAAGAACTTTGGCTATCTGACAGCCATCTACTTAAATACCAGGCCCAGCTTCTGGGAGGGACAGAAATAACTTTAAGGACCTGTCAGAGCCTAAATCCTGCATCCCTTCTACCAGAGGCAGAGGGAAATACTGAACATTCATGTGAGGAGGTACTTATGGAAAATTATGCTGCCCAACCTGACTTAACTGATTGGTCCTTTAAAAAACCCAGATCTAGAATTATACACTGATGACAGTTCCTTTGTCAAGAATGGTGTCAGACATGCAGGGTTTGCAGTTGTGACAGAATTTGGCATCCTAAAATCACATCCTCTTCCTCCTAATACAAGTGCTTAATTGGCAGAATTAGTAGCCCTAACAGAAGCCCTAAGACTGTCAAAAGAACAGAGAGTAAACATCTACACAGATTCTAAGTATGCCTTGCTGATCCTGCCTCTCATGCAGCCATCTGGAAGGAAAGGGAAAATTCTAACTACAATAGGAACAGCTTCCCATAAAAATAAGAGAGGTTACTTTAATAGTTTTAGGGATAACAGCATTAGTTGCAGCCCTAGCTGGAATCAGTTGTGGGGTGATTGCCAATCATGTAACTGCAAAAAACCTAAGCAAAGTGGTAGAGGACACCTCAGACCAGGTAGGCCTTGTTACTAAGGACATGCAAAGGTCTTTGTCATCCCTTGCCTGTATGGTAATGGACCACCACCTGGCCCTAGATTTTCTTTTGGCCAAACAAGGGTGGGGGCGTATGTGCCATCACCAATACCTCCTGTTGCACATATATAAACACTTCAGGCATTGTAGAGGAACGTGCAGATTACATTCCCCAACAGGCTAAGTGGTTCTGGGAGCAATCTCTTGAAACTCGGGTTTCTACTCAGGTATGGGAACAAATAAAATCCCGGCTCCCATCCAGGACTTGGTTCCTACCCTTTCTGGGGCCTATAGTTGCTATTATTCTCTTGCTTGTGTTTGGGCCTTGCATTTTAAACTTACTTGTCAAGTTTGTTTCTTCTAGCCTAGAATCCATCAAACTACAAATGCCTCTGGTGGAGATGAAAACTACCTACTACCACTGTCCCCTTGACAATCCCTGTCATGGTCAGCCCTGACGCTTTGGGCCCCTTCATCACCCCCTGTCAGCAGGAAGCAGTTACTGAACAGACTTCATCGTCCTTACTCCTAACATTAGTTAGGGTGGTCGCTGAGATGGGGGACTTGAAGGACAGATTGCAGAAGGTCAAGGAGACACTTCTCCTCCCTAGGAAATGTCCGTTTGCTTCTGAAAGGCATCTCTGCTATCAGGCAATGCAAATAGGCTATAAAACCCACTCCCCACCCTGACCCATAGGCTCACTGGTTTGCAGGTCCCCCTGCATTCCCCAATATGCAGTCTTTCTCTCCTCTTTTCTACAACTAAATTCTCTACAAATAAAATCTTTCCAATCTCTGCTGTTGGATTCTGTCTGTGCTATCATTCTCAGAGCAGGCTCACGAACCCTGAGCACCTGAAATTCCTGCATGTGTCATCCGTGAATCATATTGGCACAAGGATGGAGCAGTATTGTGGAATCTTGGCCCTACAAAACCATTGTTTTACAGGATCTCCTGAAGAATTCACTTGGATTCTTTTGCAAGAGAGGGGGACTTTTTTTTAAGGAGGATTAAAAGTCCTCCTTCTGGATAGCTGCTGATTCTCCTTTCAAACAGTTTGGCTATAGTCGTGAGGTGATGGGAAGCCATGGGTGGGATTTAGATTATTTCTTTCAGAAAAAAAATCAATGTAGGGACAAAAGGAAAGGTTTCAGAATAAAAACATGGCCAATTCATACTGTCCTACTAACTCCACATGGTAGTGGCCTCCTTTGTTCAGGACTAAATTCCTGTTCTGTAAAATTAAACATAAAATTATTCCAGAGAGCCAGAAGCAGGGACTCCTTCACACTGCGCTTTTCCTTCTCTCAGGTTTAAGAAGCCTGCTGCTTTAGAGAGGCTGTTTCCATGTGATATCTGTTGTCAAGTGACTTCTAATTCCACTTCTGCTCCTTCCTTGGGGCTAGAATAAAGACTTTAATATCTATCATTTCTGTCTGCATTAGGACACTACTAATGCTCTGTTGACCCTGCTGCTGGGGCCATTAATGCGTGTCACTGTTAATTAGTAGACATTGGAATACTCGAGCTAGCGACATGGTTCACTGAGATGGATGTGGTTGTTTTGATTGCATTGCTGTTTCTGGGTTATCATTTGTACTAATGATTTCCAAGGAGGTAGCAAAAGGGTAGGAGGGAAATGACTTAATTTGATTTTTTCCTCTACTATCTGTAAGAACAATTTCAGTTGTGAACATTCTGCAGAGCAACAGCTCCTGAATTTGTTGTGGTCTTTGGACAGATAGATTGTTATTAACGGACCATAAAGAGATAGGGAGTGTTGGTGATTATGTATACAGTATAATCTCGCCAGAATGGAGAGCTCAAAGCTGTCCTCTGATGGACTACAAATGGCCTCCATGGACACAATCATCTTGCAGGTAAGGAAGGTCTCCTATGACTGTTACTGGTCCTAATGACACTGAAAAATGGAAAGTAAAGTTGAAAGTAGACAGAAAGGAGCAGGAGTGTGTACCTGGTAGCAAGAGGAGAAACGTGACTTGTCTCTGCCCAAAGGGCATAGGAAGGCATTTAGAGGTAGACAATGACAGTTTCATGAGGGAACTTGAAACTTTTAACTTTTAAAGTTTTCAGAAAGTACACTGTCCTTCTGCCTGTTGCAATGTCTCTGTGACGCTTGCGTATAATGTTGCATTTTATAATACCACTGCCATGTTTCCCAGCCCCTAAGCAAAGATTAGGAATGGATTGTAGTCTGAAACTTGTATCTCTAAGTTCAGTCATCCCTCAACACCAATGGGCAATTTATTTTAGTACACATCCCTGTGGGTCTGTTCCCTGTCCTCAGCCATTGCACTCAGAGATTTTTCCAAACTTTTCTCTGTCCTCAGACTGTCTTCTCAGCATTTCATGTACTAGATGCTACACTTTCAGGTTCTTCACAACTATGTCAAGCCCTCTCAATTTGTACCTATCTTCTAAGACTGGTCAAGACTGTTACTGCCTCTTGAATTTGGGAATGAGTGTTGCCTTGTCTGGACTGGTCTCCTTTTGCCAATTCACCCCCTTCTGGGTCTACAGCCTTACCAGCTTCACTGGCCTGTGTCTCTCAAGTCTCTCCCATTATCAAAGAAAAAATCTTAATTTTACCTCACATTTTTCTTGAGCTTAAAACCTACATTTTCCCTTCCCTTCATAGGAAAATTTCTTGAAATTTCAATCTATAGTAACTATCTCCATTTCTCACTTCACATTTGTTTCTCAGAGGTGGGCTTTAGACTCTGGTTCTGTTGTACCACCGAAGTGCCCAGCAAAGACAACCACTTCCACGTGGCTATCAGTTACTGATGTTCAACTCCCACCTGATGTGGATTCTCTAGAATTTAGCCAAGTCAATTATTCCCTGTCTCCTGAGCATCTTTTTTTTTTTTTGGTTTCCATAACACTGTCTTTCTGTCTGTCTCTTTCTCCTCATTCTCTTATACTTCTGTTTTTAATCCTTGTAGTCTTCCAAAGAATTCTTATTCAGACTTTAGTTGCCAAATGCATGCTGATATTTTCCTATACTCCTATTCCCCCTTTAAAAAAATCTTTGACTCAGGGTCTTTTGGCATACTATCTAAAAGTATGAGACTTTACAATGGGGGCCTCAAATATTTCCCACTTTCATATGTTCAAACCCCAAGCAATAATCCTTTTTTCAGAGCCTAAAAATCTGATCTCCTTTCTGTTTCCTTAGCCCAGGGATTGACATCATCTACCCATGGTCCAGGAAACCTGGATCTCCTATCCTCATTCATTACAGCCAGTATGTAACTCAGTCCTTTTGACTCTCTATTTCATTATTACCCTCATGGTCACAGTTCTAATTTGCATCCTCCTTATAAAAAAGTTGTTTTTTTTTTAATTTGAACATCATTTTCCTGCTCAGAATTCTTGAATTCTTCCCAGTTTCTCACAAGATGAATGCCTTTTGATACCTCCTACTCTGCAACTTCATTGCCCACCATTCCTGCTTCTCTATTGTATGCTGTACTACAGTACTTGGAATTCCTGGACTATCCCACATCTTTTTTCATTCTTCCAGATCTTTGTGCCACCTGGATCCTCTCTCTGAAATGTATTTTTGTGTGGTCGGTCCTGTGCTTTGATGGCATGACTAAAAAGCTACCACACTTATTAAGCATTTCATTACCCCACAGGGAAGACTAAAAATCCTTTCTATATTTTGTTTGCCCCAAATTCTAGGGTTATTGTGTTTGGTTTGCACATCTTGACTCTAAGATCTTGAAGAAATAAATCTTTCTTTTTTTAGATACGTAACACATGCCTACTGCTTCTAATAGTACAAATGATAAATAAACTTTTATTGAATTTACACAATTATTCCATACCTCACTCAAGGTTATTTTGTTTTCTTCAGCATTAGATTCACATTTTATTGAAGCAAGACCAAAATCACCTATAATTCCCAGGTATAGAAAGCTGGGTAGCAGTTGTGTCCTTGTAACTTAAAAAGCACGTTACCTGGGATAAAATATTTCATCTGTTCTCAGATGGGGGCTAGCATGAGATCAAGGGGCTTAAACCATTTTCCAAGAGGACCAGGGTTTCTTGAGGGCAAAAGGGAGGATGAGCACGAGGGACTCAGTGCCCTCCTTACTTCTTTGTTTCTAAGAGTGGCTCTGTTCTCATCAATTTTACACATTTTGATCCTATGTAGAATTTTTTCTAAACCAAAGACTTCACTTCTAAAATATAATTTGGGAAACCACTTCACAGGTTTATCTCTAATTCTCTTCTAGCTGAAAAAATGTCTGTGGTTCTGTGAGCTGCATAATAATATTGGCCTGACAAATCAGTCTCCCAGCAGCACAATGGAAAGGCATTGCATAACCTTTGTATAAACATTCAATTTTACACTTTGTACATAGAAGAGAGAGGTGGTGGCAATAGGAAAAGAGCAAAGAGTAAGAAATGGGGAGTTAGGAGGTCAGTGGGAGGGAGGGCAAAGAGAATGAAAAGGTGAATTGAATATCTAAGGGTAAGGTGGATACTGATGCCTCACACATAAAATCCTAGCTACTTGGAAAGCTTAGATTGGGAAGATCGTGGTTTGAGGCCAGCCTTGGCAAATAACCAGAGCAAAATGGAGTGGAGGTGTGGCTCAAGTGGTAGAGTGCTTGCTTTGCAAACACGAAGCTCAGAGTTGAATCTCCCATCCAAAAAAAAAAAGAAATACATGTTTGGGAGAGGATTTCAGTGTTCTTCCTCGGATAATAAGCCAGGAGAGAGGAAAGCATACATCTCACAGTGCTGAGGAGTCAGTAGTCTCAAACTTGCCTTCCCAGAAGTCTTCTACATTCTGAGCATCTCACAAACCTGAGTGAAATTCGAGCATACAAAGGCACAAGTTTTTCATGCAACAAACACTAAGTGCAAGCCAGCAATTTTGTGTTTAATCAAAGATATGGGGATTCAGTTCCAGAGCTGAAGGACAATTTTTGACTTCTAAAGACACTGCTGCTCTCTCAAATGATGTTGTGTGCACTGTTTTATGTGTAATTTAAGAGTTGTTCAATTTTCCACATAGAACTAAACATCATAAAATGGAGTTATATGTTGTGTCTGAAGGTCTTGAGTTCTTTTATTTGTCTATGCTTTTAGGAATTATCATTAAAATTTCTATACAGAAGCTGCTTTACATGTAAGCTACACAATGATTATTTACTTGGTATAATAGTGATTGGTATAAGCAATGCAGAATGTGTTAGAATCTGTGGAGGAGGTACATAAATACCAGGACCCAGCAAAGGCTGTAGAAAGTACTCAGTGTCAGCTCTGATTTGCATCATCACATTTAAATGCAAGAAGGAATGTTGACTCTAAAGAAAATCAAATACATTAAAACAAAGTTCTTTGCATTTTTAGAGGCATAGACAAAACAAGCCTGAAATCTACACCCTGTTTAAATGTCCTTGAGAGAAAAGAAAGAAAAATTTGCCTAATCATGAAATTGAGGAAAGGAGAAATAAATCCAGATGCTGAGGGGCAGAAAAGGAAATGCTAAATAATGATTTTATAATACAGAAATCTTTTTAGTCAAGAAATGCATTTTAAAATCTCATGGAAAGTGCTGTATTCAGTCAAATTGTCCTCAGACTATTCACTTAGAAAAAATAATATGGAAGATGGCTGAAATTTCAGCACAGGAAATAGCCTTTTTTGTTTTCTTTTAGCAGCCTAGTTTTATAGCTAAACTCTATTGGAGACCTGTCTGAGATTTCTATCATGATTGTTGTTAGTTCCATTTAAGGCATTTACCTATTAGCTATGCCCTTGAAAAATCCAGAATTGCTAAATAATAGCAGATTTGAGATTTATTATTTTTCCCTATAAAAAATGTTGCAGGCTGAGGAAGAGATTGGATATAAACTTTCATTGGAGTTGTTAATGTTTATCATTCTAAAGCTTCAGAATGTTAGCATGCACCAAGCCCCAAATTAAATCAAGTGAAGACCTGTCAGAAGTAGCAAACCAATGTATTTTTTTTTGCAGTGCATAAATCCAATTTCACTTGAAAACATTGTAGTATATTGGAAAATCATTTCCCTATTTCTTTAATTGACAGCAGCTACTTTTCAGAACATTGCTTTGCCCAGACAAGGCTAATGTGACATAAAGGATGTAAATTGGGGTACAGTAGAACCCATGTATGTGAATCCACATTTTAGTTGGTATACCACAGTCCCACTAACCTGATTTCTTATAATGTTGGTGAGTCAGTTTCTCATGAGTAGATAGATCCTATTCTCAGGTGTGAGGAATGCCTTCTGGGAACCAAGGGTTAGAACATAGTACCCTTTCTCGGAGGCAGTGCGCATCAGAACATCAGAACATTACCTATGGTCTTTTCCTCAAGCCTGGCTTTGTTTTCTTTGGTGCCCTAATATGACTGATGTTGTGGGAACCCTTTCCAAATTGTGTTCCAAAGTCTGTCACTTCTCTTTTCCTGTCCTTTGCCCCTCACTGTGCTCTCAGTACAAGGAGTTCTTTTAAAAAGTAATCTTTTTCAGGTTGTTTTGGCTCCAAAAGATATACATGAATCATTTCATCTCCTATTTTTTATGTCCATTGTTATGTTTGCAATGGAAATTTCATGATTTGACAAACTTTTCTGGGATAAGTCTCTTCTTTTTCCTTTAGCAAGGCAGAATGTACCATGCATACAGCATGAGATCGGGGTTCCAACTATCTTAGTTCAACCTAGTCATCTCCCAAACAGTAAATCTCTGCCTCTTCAAAGATTACTCTCTAGCCTATAGTAGGGTTCTTTTCTGCTTTCTCAAAGTAGATGGTGTTTTCCTTATTTATTTGTATGACTATTTCAACATTTCTATCTTATTGGACTCTGAGAGTGTGAATGCAAAGACTACGACTCTTCTATTTACCAATTTAATTCATAGAATGAATGCACAGTCTCTGATGCATAGTAAGAATAAAATGAAATAAAACAAATAAAGTAAAATAAAATATATAAAGTTTTCTATTAGCACTTGTGCTAATAACAATAATAATAATACAGGGCAGTGTTCAGTAAAGACTATTTATAAAAAGGTTTTGAAGAAAATCTGTGACTCCTGAGTCTTAGATATTCACAGGTTTGAAGATTACCAGAGAGAAACAAGCTTATATGTTCCTATCTCAAATTTTCAGATATGCCACATATGTCATATGTTTTATACATATGAGGAGATGCTATGATAACATGAAGCATTTTAATTTCAAACATTATTTAATATTATTCTATGAAATGCTCAAAGCATACATTAAATTAGAAAAAAGACACAATACAAAACTATTACACAATCCTAATTGTATAAAATATAGGCATTAGGTAATAAATATATGCTAATAAAAATGAAAAAATAGTCATTAGTAAAAAATGAAATAAACACTTTACAGGGAGTGTTTAACTTCTCTATGATAGAATTAGGAATTACTTCAAATTTTTCTTTTTTGTGTTTTACAAATTTTCAACAATACACATATCTGTTTAAAAATCAAGGTATGATATATTTCAACTTAGAAAAAAGTAGGGAGAATAATTAGCAATACCTGTTTGCCAAAGTATAGTATTTATACAAATAGAAAACATATTTTGACTAATGACTGAAGGTTGAAGGAGTGAGTAAAAATGTTTTCAGCAAACATATTGTCATCTTGATTTTTAGAAACCATTTTTATGGAAGTATGGTTAATATACCAGCAACTGTATACATCATTATCATGACTTCTAAAATGCCCTTCTTATCTCCTTTTCTTGATAAGTTATTTAACAGAAGATTTACCCTCAACAATTTTTAAAGTATGTAGTATAGTATTGATAACTATATGTACTAGGTTGTACAGTAGAGCTTTAAGACTTATTTCTCTTGCATCATTGAAACTATCTGCTCTTTGGCCAATACTCCAATTTGTCTTCTGCCCAGCCCTGGTAACTACCATTCTACTTTCTCTCACGAGCTCAAGTATTTTAGACTACTGATACATGAGGCATCTTGTGGTATTTGTTCCTCTTGCTTCACTCAGCATAACAGGATTTCTTTCTTTTTAAGGGTGAATAATATTCTATTAGATGTATATGTATAGAGAGACACATATATGTATATATATATGTATATGTATCTGTGTATGTGTGTGTGTGTGTGTGTGTGTGTGGTGTGTGTATAACTTATGGTCTTTATCTGTTCATTTGATTATTGAAATTTTGTTGTGTATTTTGAAGTCAGGAAGAATGATGCATGCCTCTTTGGGTGTTTCCATGTCCTTGCTACAGTACATAATGCTGCAATGAATGTGCAAGTACAAATATCTCTTTGGGATCCTGGTTTCAATTCTTTTGGATAAGTTTCCAAACTATGGTATATGGATCATTAGGTAGGTCTACTTTTTTAATTTTTAGGGAACCTCCACAAACACTTCCAAAGTGTCTGTGCCAATCTACACTCATACCAACAGTGTACAGAATTCCTTTTCTATACTCCCTTGCGAACACTAGCTATCTTTTTGTATTTTTGATCATAGCCATCCTAAAAAGCATGAGGTAAAAAAGCATTATGATTTTAAATTTGCATTTTCCTGATGACTGGTGTATTGAGTACCTCTTCATTTGTCTGTTGGTCATTTGTGTGTATTATTTGGAAAAATGTATTCAAGTATTTTGCCCATTTTAAATTAGATTATTTGTTCTGTTACTGAGTAGTTCAAATTCCTATTTTGGATATAATTTCTTTATCAAATTAACTGTTTGTAAACACGTTCTATTGTGTAGATGCCTTGTCACTCTATTGACTGCTTCCTTTGTGGCACAGAAGTTTTTAGCTTTTAGGTTTTAGTAGTCCCACTTGCCTAATTTTGCTTTTGTTGCCTGTGTTTTTGTGATCATATCCAGAAAACTACTGCCGAGGCCAGTGCCCATAGTCTTTCTTCCAGTGCTTTCATTTAGAACTTCTCCTGTATCAGGTTTCTGTTATGTTTTTAACCTGTTTTGAGTTGGGGTATAATAAGGGATTAGTTTTATTCTTTTGCATGTAAATACCCAGTTTTCCAGTATCTCTTATTGAAGAGACTATTCCTTCACCCTTGTGTTTTCTTGCCTCCCTTGTTAAAGAGCAGTTCCCTGCAAATGGATGGGTTTATGTTGGCCTCTATTCTGCTTAGTTGGTCCGTATGTCTATTTTTATGACAGCACCATGCAGTTGTGATTACTGAAGCTTTGTAAGATATTTTGAGGTCAAGAAGTTTGATGCCTCCAACTTTGCTCTTCTTCCTCAATATTGCTTTGATTGTTTGGGGATCTTTTTAAGTTCTGAATGAATTTTAAGATTTTTTTTCTGTTTCTATAAAAATTGGTATCTTGTTCATTCTTTAAAAACCTGTAGAGATTCTTTGGAGCAATCTATAAAATAAAATAATCATATCTTTAATCTTTAAAGAAAAATTGAATTTGGTTTCTTTTTTAAAAAAATACTTGTGTTGGTCTTAGGACTTGAACTCAGGGCCTCATACTTGCTAGGCAAGTGCAAATATTGTGTACACATGTATGTAAACAAAAAATGAGACCCGTTGAACCTATTCCAGGAATGGAGGGAAGAGAGATAAAGGAGATTGATGGAGGGGGTGAATTCAACTATGATATCTTGAAAGAACTTTTGTAAATATCACAATGTACCCCCAGCATAACATTAATAATAAACAAACAAATAAATAAATAAATAAGTAGATAAGTGGTGTGGTTCAAGTGATAGAGCACCTGCCTAATGAGCCCAAGGCCCTGAGTTCAAACCCCAGTACTACCAAAAAATGTAAATAAATAAATAAATCTTACATAATAAAAATTAAAAATTAATCATTTTGAAGAGAAGTTTTATATTCACAGTAAAACAGACTAGAAGTCATGGGCATTGCCTATATAACCCCTGACTCACATAGCATCCCCCTACTATCAAATCCTACACCAAAGTGGTACATTTATTATCATTCTTGAAACTTATATTGACACATTCTTAACTGTATCCAAATAAAAGAAATTTCTTTTTTTTTTGGTGGTGCTGGTGGTATTTGGGTTTGAACTCAGAGGCTCACACTTGCCTAGCTTTACTACTTGAGCCCCACCACAGCTTTTTGCTTTAATTATTTTGGGAGTAGTTTCATGCTTCCATGGCTCAGTTGGCCTGAACAGTGATTTTCCTATTTATGTCTCCTGTGAATCTGTGCCACATGTGAGTCTCACAAACTTTCTGCCTGGGCTGGCTCACATCTGGATCCTCTTGATCTCCACCTCCTAAACAGCTGGGATTGCAGGCATGAGCTTCCAAACTGGGCCAGGAAATTTCTTTTTATGCTTATTAAGGTACTAGTGTAAGAAAATGTATTCTTGAAAATGCACGTGATCCAGTTTGAACATTTGAAGCATTTAAAATAAAATAGAAGCCAATTAGTCTAAGTCAGAGCCTCCAAGTTACATTTAGGAATTTGCCTTAGGGAGGTAGGTCAAGTCTAAGGAACAGGGTACAGACAGAATCATTGAAATCAAAAGTGTGAAGGATGGGATGTGACATGCCATAAATCACTCTTGGTCAAGGGAGATGGCAGCCTCAGATCATACATGCAACGCTGTGCTTAACTACAGGCATTAAGTTTTAAAAGGGATGTTGACAAGCAACAGCATGAAAATACAAAACTAGTAAAAATCATCTAAGAATTAGGTTTGGGCAATAGGTATCATTGTCTTTAATTATTAAAAAGTTTGTGATATTAAAGAAGGATTAACTTTTCCTACGCTCTCCAAAGCAGAATAAGGAACAACTTTGAGAATGATAAACTGGACAGCTGGAACTGTCTGGAGTGGGAGAGAAGTCTTGTAACTCAGTGAACTTTTCCTCTGGCTCAATCCAGAGTCTGGGGGAATACCTGCCATTGCTTTAGGAGCTATATTGACCTAGGTTAGAGGCTGGATTCTAGGGCCCTGTGGCATCTGGACAGAGATGTGTCCCCATTAAAAACACTGGATGGCAGTCACTGAACCTGTTAATCCTCAGCAGAAAAAAGTACCACCTATGTCTCCAAGGCTCTGTAAAGATATAATATGATAATATACAGAAATTTGAAACCACAGGATTAGAGAGTAACATCTGAATTATCAAATCTACAATAGGGAATCTGGGGACTAGAGTTTTCCTCACACTAAATTGTCTGGAGATAAACCAGGAATTGCCTAAAAGGTAGTTCTTACCTAACCTAGTAAGCTGGGAAGAAGCAGAACTCATTAGAGAGTGTTTATTTAATAAAGAGTAGGAACACTATTTGAGCATGCTTGAAATTGGGAAAAATAAATCACATACTCAACAAAATTAGCAATGTATTAAGACATAACAGAAGTTTCTAAATCATGTGTCAGAACACAACTAGTGTAATTTAAAAAGTATGTGCCTCCAGGTAGAACACATTGGTTTTAGGGAGGATGCGTTTAGACAAAATCTTAGTTTTTGAGCTAGCACTGTCCTATCCAATATTATAACCACCCCTCCATGTGTCTCCTGCGAACTTGAAGTGTGTTTAGTTCTAATTGAGATGTGCTATAAGTATGAACTTTAATCCAACTTTGAAGGCTTTGTTTAAAAAATATAAGCTAGCTCATTAATGTTTGTATGTTGATTTAATGTTTGTATGTTGATTTAATATTTGTATGTTGATTTAATGTTGAATGATATTTTGGACATATTAAGTTAAAGCATATTTAAAAAATAAATTTTACCTGTTTATTTTTACCTCCTTAAAGTGGCCAGTAGAAACTTTAGAATTTATGTGTGGCTCACATTTGAGGCTCACATATTTTTGTTAGGCTGCAACAGGATACAGTGTCAGGAATTGAGCTCACCAAAGTAACTTGCAGAAAGTGTTTTTGTTCTAGACACAACTCAGTTTCTAGTGAAGGTAAATCTTAGGTAGTTTTGAAAAAGTTAGTTTTGAGAGATTTTTTTTTCCTGAAAGCCTCATTTGCTCTCTTGGTCTGTTCTTCCTAATCACTTCTCCTGCTCTCAAGTTGTATAGAATATCTCAGGTCTTCTCATAAACAGAATCTTTGCTTAATATTAAGGGCCTCATCACTGGCCCCCCCAAAGTAGCTGCACTGTTTCTCAAATTTAACTTGCATAGAAATCAGGGGTAGTAGGTCTTGTTGGATGTACAGGAGGCTGTTAGTTGGTCTGCAGGGGGCTTGAGATGATGCCAAAGCTATGGGTCTAGAGAATACACATAAAGAAGCACCTTAGTCCCACCAGACATCAACATTTGGGAAAAAAAACCATCAGAGGAAAAACCCTCTGTCCTTAATGAATTTACTCCTCTTTCTTCTCTTAGATTGAGCTGTATCCATAGGAGGTGAAATGAACAGGCCACAGCACAACTAATCTGCTCAATTCTACTGTTGCAAAGATTGATGGAGACTATCCTGTGATCAATTTGGTCATGACACTGGGTATCAGTCATGAGCTTGACTGAAATGAATGGAATCACTTTACTCCAATCTGGTTTGCTTTCATTGTGTAAACTTAGCTGGTCCTGAGGGTTTGGGGTCAGGGAAATCAGGCTACACCTAAGTCTACTAACCTTCCTAGGATAATTTATTTTTGAACAAAATCAGCTTATTCATGCATATTAGTTATTATATGAGGCAATCAATCGATTTGCTTGCCTTATTCATGTTCTTGTCTTAAAAGAACTGCTAAAGTTAAAAAAATGTCACAATTTAATACTTACAAAATGACATTTTGTTACTAGATAATGAGATTTATCCTTAAATTAATTCACAAAATCAGTCCTAGAAAACAATTTCTACAGAAGATTTAAAAAAGTTTGAAACAATTATGTAATATTTTGAATGAATTTATAATCTGTAAAATGGCTACTTTGAAGAAAAAGCCTTACATGATTTTATAATTTTTTTTATATTTCAAAAATGATTTTATAACTTAAGTCTCAATTTATAGTTCTTTAGAGCATCATTGCAATGTGGATATATCTAAGAAATACATTTTGCATGACACTGGGGGTTTTGGGGTTTCTTGGATGGAAATGTTAAGTTCCTGTGACCTTGAACTCCATTTTCTGTCATTTGTAACATCAAATTACTTCACTGTTAGTTCCTTTTCTTGTTATTCCTGCAGTGGCCTCCTTATTTTAATTCAGATCTGGTTCAAAACATTGGCTGCTACTTTGACCTACACTGACATTTCAAAGGCTGAAGAATAATTAGTGAAATAAAAACCTCATAATTACTTTCGAGCACACACCCACACAAAGCCTTTTGTTGAGCTGGCAAAATGGATCAGGATTTTGTTGTGTTGTGTTTTGTTCTAAATGACTGAGCATGGAACTAAGGTGAAGTGACAGACATTTCTTGAATGCACAAAATGATCTGAAAGCTAAGATACTCAATGTTTCAGCTAACAGTACTGAAATCTTAAGAATCAACTTCATTTAACATCTGATAACTTTAAATGCTAACAAAAGGACTCTTTTGTGGGATTACTTTAAAATAGCATACGATATAATATTAATGATGACAATCTAGTTAATTTTTTGTAGACTTTTGGCTAATTTGAAAACCATGAATTGTTCTGATTCAGATATTAAAATAGTTCTATTAGTTCTTGTATCCTATGAAAATGCTTCCTGCAGCACACATTATGAAATATGTTTTTGCTGCCTTTTCTCTTTCCTTTAATCTGATTTTTTTCCAGTGGGTTTAAGCTTTTGCATGGGGATCTAGCATATTTTTTGTACCTGACTTCTTCAATAACAAGATAGAAAAGCTGATGATTCCTGCCTATTATGTATTGACCCAGTGTGCAAAATTCATCACTGGGCAATTTGTGGTATTGTTTCCATAGAAAAAATAAAGTTTCAAATAGTACTTGATATTATCTTGCCAAAAGGCTTTCAGAGTATTGCTTATTTATAAGTCAGGTACTGCCCACCCTAATGAGATTCTTTGAAGCATAGATTTTATTTTGTCTGTTTTTCATTTGATCATTTTTTACTACTGTGTGTACTGTTTGTAGTCTTTATAAAAAATACCTAATGAACCAGACACTGGTGGCTCATGCCTGTAATCTTAGCTACTGCAGAGTCAAATACAAGGAGTATCATGGTTTGAGGCCAACCCATGGCAAAAGGTTTATGAGACGTCACCTAAACCAACAGATGGGTACAGTGGTGCATACCTGTCATCTCATCTCTGCAGGAGGCTGAGATTAGGAGGATCACAGTTCCAGGCCAGCCTGAGCAAAAAAGTTCACAAGACCCAATCTCAACAGAAAAAGTTAAGTGTGGTTGTTGACTTCTGTCATCCCATCTACTTCAGGAAACATAAATGGGGGAGTACAGTCCAGGTCAGTTTGGGCAAAAAGAGAGATTCTCTTTTGATATTGATATATGGGTTATGTAGCCTGTGGAAATTTCTACAGTGTAGGATAATGTAACTGAAAAAATTAGATTATGTCTTAATATTATTATAAAAAGAGTTCTGATTTTGTAGACTCTGCAAGTGTCTTGAGGACTCCAAGGGCTCTTGACCCACACTTTGAGAACTCCTGAATCAATAATGAAAGTGAAAGTATGAGTAAAAACTCTTTATTATTAAAATCCTAGGCAGATTGAAAACCACATCTCAAACAGAAACAAGCTGCTGTAAGAATGTTAGGGATGTGCTTCACAGATCTCTTACTAAGCAATACCACCTCTGTGGATATTAACTGTATTGGCCCACAGCAGCATCCCAAGAATCTCAAAGTAGAGAAGAGATTATCTGCAGGGGTAGATTTTGTCTAGGGTAATGAAACTAATATAAAGCTTCATAGCAAGCCCACTGGTTTTTAAGAGAATTATGCTATCATGAACACTGGCACCTTGAATTAAAAGAGACAGGAATAAAAAATGAGAAAAGGTCTTTGGACTTCTGAAATTCTATAAGCAGGAATCAGGTTGAGAAAGCTATTGGGCTTCACACATTAGTCATTTTTCATGGAAAAGGAAGAATGACTCAGAAGGTGGACCAGTGAGCCCAGAGGGCAGAGCCAAGAGCTGTGAAGAATCATTTTCAAAGAATACCGTCTACTCCTAATTATGGAGCTGGTAGCACATGCCTAGTTGGAGTTCAGAATTACTATAAATCTATGATTCCTATTATATTCTAGGGTGTTTGTTTTTTTTTTAATGGATCTATAGTAATTATGTCTCTTTCAGCCCTGTAGTGCGTGAGCATGTGTACTTGCATATCACATATTCATTTTGTCTCTTTAGTTCAAAAGTCTTGAGATCAAGAGGTACTGTACACTCAAGGAGTACAGGAAATATAGCCAAGGAGTTCATGTATATCTGTACCTTGTTAATATAAGGAGACTCTAGATAGCTTTACTATAATGAAATAGACTTTTGTAGGCCTTCACAGCGGGTAACTACATTTTGCACATGGCAGTTACATGAATCATTGGAGACCATCAGGCAGACTAATGTTTGTTGGCCTCTAACTTTGCTCTAAATAAGCTTTGGCTGCTAGTCTTGATGCCCTTTGTGCAGTCTCCTCTCACATTTAATTAGGACTTTTGCTATGTGACAAATAGAATATGGTGGAAGTGACTGTTTATAAAAGCCATTGAAGCGTCTACCTTGGCCTCCTGGAGTTCTCACTCTGGGTGAAGCTAGACATCCTGGGACAGGCCCAAGTAGAGCAGATCTGATGTTCTGGCACTAGCACAGTACTTGCCAGTGCTGTGCGGAACAGCATAGAACTGAAGGGAGAAGCTTGTATTTTCCTCCCTAAGGAATCGAGGCTCTGAGACTTGTTCTACAGATATTCTGGGATATGAATCTTGCATAACTGTTGAACTTTTTGAACTGAGACTAAGATTATTAATCCCTAAAATAAAGATATCAATAACAAAATTTCAAAGATCTTTAATAATTTGAAAGTACTATATTTTATAAATCTAGTTCAACATAGAAAAAATCTTTGAAAGCATCTTATGTTTTCTTTCCTTGGTTGGCTTGGTATAATTTTTAATAATTTGAATGAAATAACATTTTATGTCATTTCTTTATCTGTTATCAATTGAAATCTGCCATTCAGATTCAACAGAAATGTAGGGTTTTTTTCCTTCAGTATGAATTAAAAACACAGTGTATCAATGAATTATTTTTAACTTGAAAGAGATAGCTAGAGATTTCAGTTTCACATCAACAATATGGTTGGATTTTGATTGTTATTGTTTGAAAATATATTTCAAATCAACTACATATTGTAGAAAATATATTTCCAAGCATATAAATAAAGATAAGGCATCAATGATAAAATGAGACAAGAATTTTTGGTTGAAAGAATATGTGGTTAATTCCAGCAGTATTATCATATTTATACTTAAAACCCAAACCTGCAGATTTATTTTCAGTTATTCATATGGCTTATCATGTGTTCAGTGTTTCACAATATTGGTAAATTCTGAAAGTAATTTGGGCATTTAAAAATTTTCTGCCTTTAGCAAGAAAAGATAATGAAGAGAAACTACTGTCTTTTCATATTAAGATCTCTTTAATTCAGCAATAAATATTCACCAAAGGCATGCTATCTTGAGATAAGGTCACTTTGACCATCTATTCCATTAAAAATATGTTTATTTTCTTTACAGGTGTCATCCATTAGGACAGGCAATTGATGCTTCAGCTAGTGGCCTTTGTCAAGTAAATAAAACTTACTTTTAATGGAATGGAAGTTTCTAAATGACCCAATCTCAAGAAGCATGCACTTTGGTGAATATTGATTTATTATAAACTAGTCAGCTGAAAATGCAATTTGTGCTGCAGAAGATGATCTGGTTATTTATGAATAGCATTATATCAGTAGTGATCATCTAATTAGAAAAAAAAATCCTTGAGGCACTCAGAAAATCATGCTGGTGTTCAACAGTCTCTAATTTTCTCTTATTTGCTTTTTTTCCATTCCCAGTGCTCTTTCTACACTTGTATCTTCTCCCTGTTCCCATTTATTCCATCTCTTGCCTCTATTTTGTCCCAACCTCTCAACCCAGTCTTTCTTTATTAAGTTACAATCATTCTTTATCCTTCTAGGACAGATTCAGGAGGCTGTAGCATGCACATGTTTCCCTTAGACTTCCATCTCTCGTCTTCCCTTTTTTTCTATTTACCGGAATTGGTCCTTCCCATTGGTTTCTTTATATCTCCAGAGCATCTTACCAGTTTCTCCAGGTAGGGGAAAGCAACCACACTTTTTCAAGAGTGGCCAGGATCTTAGTCAAAGTAATTATAAAGGTAACAGTTAAACAAAAAATGGAAAAATCAATTATTATTATTCTTCAAGTCTCAAATTACTCAGTAATATTTTAATCTCAATATTTCACATTTCATTTTTCTTTAATGACAACAGATTGCCATTAAACAACACAATGGTCATAGTTAGCTTTCCCCCTTTTGCTTAGTATCAAACTAGGTATGGACTTTACCAACTTCTTGATGGTTATTCAGCATTGTTCTTACTATAATCAGATTACTGACCAATGGCTACTTCTGGTTCTGTACAAATCCTAAAGTGGACTTTCTCCAGTGTAATTGGGCTACAAAGGCTATAGCAACAACAATCACAAAAGCCCCAAATCTAAATTTTATAATACAATCAGAACGTGTTTCTTTTTATTTTATTTTAAAATTGATTTTATTATAATTATTAATTCATATTAACTTTACAAAGTAATGGTTTTCACTGTGACATTTCACATATGCATAGACTATACTTTGGCCATGTCCACCCTCCCTTCTTTCCTCTCTTCGCTTCTACTTACTTACTTCTTCCTCTCCCTGGTCCCCTTCACTTTCCCTTATAGTCCCTCTTCTATTGTCAGATATATATATATATATATATATATATATATATATATATATATATATAGTTTTTTTTTTTTGGTTTTCATAGTATGAGACATAATATGCATTGTTTCTATTTTTATATCTGGTTTATTTTGCTTAACATGATGTCTTCCAGTTCTATCTATTTAACCACAAGTGACACGATTTCATTCTTCATCATGACTTAATAATAACCCATTGTAGGAATATACTGTATGTTTATCCGTATTTTCTTTATTCATACATTGACTGATGGACAACTAGGCTGATTCCATTGCTTGGCTATTATTAACACAATCAACACAGGTAAACAGGAATCTCTTTTACATGCTGACTTGATTTTGGGGGGAAAATATTCAGAAATAGTATAGCTGGATCATAAAATAATTTTATTTTTAATTTTCTGAGGATCCTTCATACGATTTCCATAGTGGCTATATTAATTTACATTCTTATCAACAGTATATAAGGAAAGGTTCTTTTTGCTCCACAAGAGATGAGAATTGAACTCAGGGCCTCAAACTTGCTAGGAAAAGCTCTTGACTCACACCCCAGTCCTTTAAATTTTTTTTATTTAAGGCTGCTTTACAGGCAGTGTCTTGTGCTTTTGCTCAGGCAGACCTTTGCACATGATCTTGCTATGTCTGCCTCTCAAGTAGCTGGGATTATAGGCATGAACCACCATTCTTTGATTGGATTACTTAGAAACTCATTCTTTATTAACATGATAAATAGAATTTATTTGCAACTGTGGGTTGGCTAGGAGGGTGGTAGCCATTCTAGTTACTGATGGACCCAAGTTCATGGGGGCTCCTCCTCAAAATATGCCACTGTTATTTCTGTGGTGAGGTGGTACATGGAGCTGAGAGTAGAATCACTTACACATGGCCCCACTCACTGCCTAAGTCGCTAGCATACAGTCACTAGAATTGGGGACTGTGGGTTCAAATGACACTGCAGATCAGATCAGTTCTTTTCCTTGCCTTCACTTTGGGTTATGAATGCTGGATCATATGTAGGAATGCTGGAGAAAAACACCTAGGGATGATTCAAAGTAAGACATTGTCACCCTATGAAAGTCATAGCAGATGGGAACCCACTTTTGTTTACACATTTTATGATGAACCTCTAAATTTGGAGTCATAGTAATCTGTTTTTGTTTAAGTGCCATGTCTTTGGGTTATTTCCACTGTTTTGGCAATTCTAAGATAGAAACAACAGATGCATATGTTCTGAGAGGAGTGCATGGATATGACAGAAACCCAATCTTAGCCATTGTATAACCAACAGATACAATGACAATTCATTTTTGATCTTAAAAGTTTTTTCAATACTTTGTTTTAAGCTGTTATAGAAAATGGATTTTTCTATTATTTATTTGCATTGGATAACACCAATATCTGGTGAGCATATTTATTTTTGCATATTCATATTATACTAGTTCAGTTATGATATATGAAGCATTATTACAGATTTTGAAATTAGAAAAGTATGTCATTTGCAAAAGAAATATTAAGGCCTAGTTTATAGTATCTATACTTAAATTTTTTGTTTCATCAATTATTATTTTAGCCAAAACTTTCAAAACCATGTTAAATAAATTGGAACTATTAACTGTATTTATCTTGCCATCAGTTTTAATGGAAATCTTACTAACACTTCCCCCAAAATGAATATTTTAGCTATTTTGCTTTTTTCCTTCACTTTTGAATTCCTTACAATGGAATTTTATTCAGCCACAAAGAAGATTGAAATTTGTCATTTGCAGGTAAATGGATGGAACTAGAGAACATCATCTTAAGTGAAGTTAGCCAGGTTCAGAAAGCCAAAAGCTGCATGTTTGCTCTTATATGTGGAACACAGGCCTGACACACAGGAATATCATGAAAAACAGGTCACACTAAGGGGAGGTCATATACAAAAGGGGGAGGATAAAAGAAGGAAGTTAAGAAGGGGAATATGTTTGATGTACTCTCTATACAAGAACGAATATAAAATTTCTAGACTTGCTGAAACCACCAAAGAAGGGGATTAAGGTAGAAAGAAGAAAAATAGAGGAGATGAACCAATTCAGATTAAAATACATATATACATGGAAATGTCACAAGGAAACTCCCTATGTAGCTATCTTAACCAAACAAAAACATCATTTTTTTTCTTTTATAAAATTGGAGAACAGAAGGGACGAACTGGCGTTCTATCTGGCAGGGGTGGGGAGTGATACCAGTGGGAGGGGAGAGGACGTGGGGAAAGGCTGTAGGAGGATGAATATGGTGCAAATACTGTGTACACATGTATGTAAATGGAAATATGATATCTGTTGAAACTATTCCAGGAATGGAGGAGTGGGGATAAAAGAGAATGGTAGAGGGGGGCATTCGAGTGTGATATATTTGATATAGTATAAGAACTTTTGTAAATGCCACAATGTATCCCTATCAAGGACAACAATAAATACATTCTGCATTCTACCAAATGCTTTATAAGGCATTTAGTTTGTCTTATTTTGATTTTGGATTTGTTGCAGACTGTTAATTTTTTTTATTCCTCATCATTTTTTGTTTTTGCTTTGCTTGTATTCCTTATCAAATCTTATTTTACTCACATTTTATTTTTAACTTGAATTGGACTTTTGAACATTTTGAATTGGGATATTATTTGCTCATTTTTATTTAGCATATTTACATGCATCTTATTTTTGTGAAGATTTGGTAAGATTATAGTATTGGGGAGCCATAGTTGAAAGTTCATGAGAAACAATATATTTTGTAAGACTGGTGCAATATTGCAGTTTCTATCATATAGAAAATGTAAATTAGAGCAGAGACAGGCAAGATTAGAAATGGCTGTCTGCAGCCAAATAAGACTGTAGATCTGCCAAGGTGTATCCTGATTGGATAAACACAACCATAACAACATCGGAGAGCTCATCTTTACATTGAGAATTGATATAAAGTGATCCTGGAGGTTTACAGTATGGAGATGCCTTCCAAAAATACGAACATCTAGAAGAAAAGGTATTGTCAGTATAGATTTTAAATTGATTTGTAAAGGAAGCCCATTTTAATTTCCTTCTAATAGATATGCAAGTTAGTGTACCCCATTAGAAATCTAATTTTGGCAATATCCATGACTAGGGTTTAGTCAGTCACGTAATATTTGGTGACCTGTATGTGCCTGCTCAGTTTGGTAGGGTACTGAGGGGTAGGTAGATGAAGTTCCTCATTCCAAATCTGTGTTTTCACAAGAGTTCTAGAGTAATTAAGAGAGCACTAGAAGTCTTTACAGAGGCTGCCACCCAGAAATGGATTTTCAGCTGATGCCCTAGTGCAGATGAAGCGCCACAGTACAGCTGCAGGGTCTTCTGAAAGGAAAGGGCAGTAGTTCCTCTGCAGTACTGCTTGTCAGAATCAGACAAGGGGCCCACAGCTCATCACAGATCAGTTAAATTAGAATCACTGGTTTTGAAAGCTCCATTTTTGTTTCCCAAGTGCAGGCAAATTTGAGAACAATTTCTCTAGGGTTCTTTATCAGCTTTTCTACGTTAAGCTGGGAGTGGAGAAGGGTTGGTTTTTACAAAGTAGTCTTGCCTTAGTATCATCTAAGATCTTATGAAGCAGAATCTCTACATCTATGTTGGAGTCCTTCAAAGAATCAGTTTGAGCAGTTAAAAGGGCAGATGCACTGCCTAGAGACCACACTGTAAATATACTTGTAATGAAGCAAGCTTCTCATGGGAACTAACTTTTCTGGTAAGTGCAGGGAAATAATGAATTCACTTTTTAGGGTTATGGTAGCTATTCTGTGTGATGTATTTTCATATGGATGCTCTAATGGGAAGACTACAATTGTTTTCTGAGATCAACAACATGAATATTAATAGTGTCATTCGTACAGGTGCTAAGCAATCAAGAAATGAAACAACTCACATGAGATCACTCTTATGCTTTGGAGACATGCACTGAAGTTTACTATCCTCTAAGTCACTACCATACAATTTAAATAAAATGTATGTACAAAGGGGTAATTTTGGTTTTTTGGCATATGACAGGTGGTGAGTAATCTGGCTTTTATACTAACATCTTTCAAGTTTCCTACAACATAGGCAAATTTGTGATATTTATGTATATACTCTCCACTGGTGATCATGTGGAAGATTCACTTCCTCAAAATTGCTAACTGAATCAATTGATACACCATAGTAGTTTCAAAAGGCATTGCTTCTTGTGTGTGTGTGTGTATGTGTGTGTGTGAGGATACTGGGGATAGAACTCAGGGCCTCATGCATGCTAGGCAAGTGCTCTAATACTTGAGCTACATCCCTAGCCTTTTTGTTTCTGGTTTGCTTTTGAGACAGGTCTTGCTTGTAACCTTTGCCCACACTGGCCTTGAGCTCACAATCAATCCTCCTGCCTCTTCTTCTCAAGTAGCTGGCATTGGTCTTTATGTGACATATGAGGTCATAATAGGGTGTTCAATAATAGCTATTGTTTCTAAAGAAGTCACTCCGTGCTAGAGGTGGTGATAAGAATTTTCTATATTCTAAATGTGTTTATTCCTAACAATAATGATATGAGGAAGTATTATTACCCCATTTTAGGAAATTGACACCCAGATCTTGGGTAGTGTTTCTTTCCATCAGATAATCAGATACTGATGAAGAAAGGATCCAACTCAAATCTGTCTGATGCCAAGGCATGAGTTCCAATCACTATGCAAATAACTTCAATATATTGCTAGAACTTAGATAAGCAACCCATTCTGTTGAGAGAAAATACCTGCACTTGTTTGTCTACTGGCTAAGGAGAAAAAAGGAAAGCAGCCATTACCAGTATACTTTTATGATTACATGGGCTGGGTCCATCCTCTTCATGTATTCTCCCAGAGAGCATGATTTAGTAAGCATAAAAAAAGAGAATAGTTCCCAAACTTTAATGTGTATCAGAATCCCCTGGAAAAGAAATAAATAACATGAAAGCCCAAGCTTGCTGAAATAGGACAGAGCTAGGGTCTCTGTAGTTTACCAAGTTTGTCAGTTGACTTTGATACCTACCAAAGTTTGAGAACCACTGGAATGAGGTATTAGCCAATGAATCTCTTATGCAAGTGTCATTGGTTCAAGAAAGTAATGCAGAGATGCAAGCAAACTAGTGGTAAATACAGAACTACATACAGATGTGAATGTATGTACGTATATAAAATATTACAATTCAGACTTTTTAAATTGAGCTCTTCTGCACACAAATTCTGGGAGCATTTAGTGTATGAATAAAATATATGTCCAATTTATTTGAGAAATGCTACAGGTCAGACTTTCTTCATGAATATTCATAATTCCCAACAAAATACAAATAGCTCCAAGAATTCCTGAAACAAAAATGTGGATTTTTTATTTCTCTAATTTTTAGCAAGCCAGTTACCTTACAAACATTTTACAAAACCAAACTTATTTAAACTTATTTTTATTGCATATCTATTAATATCTCCAGGGCACTAGTTTGAGAAGCATTAATGTAATGACAAAATAATTTAAAGATATGTGAAATTCAATTTTAGAGACCCCTTTTTTTGAAAGGTATGTTGTTGCTTTTGCTACATGTAAAATGTTTTCTACATGTTATATATGTATAATTGTAATGAGGTAATGAAATATTAGCAAAAAAGAAAGAGTGTAAGGAGTAATTAAGAAAGGGATGTTTTAAAATAAATATTTAAATGAGCTATGCAGTTGTGATGCTATGACAAGATTCATAAGATAGAAGAGGATGGTAAGATATGAGCCTTCCAAGATTTTAATGAGATTCATGAAGAGTTCTATGCAATAAGATGTATATGTTAAAGAGCTGTAATGAGGTGAATATGTGAGATGGTTTAATGAGCTATGTCTCAGGAAGTGTCCTGTAAGATGGGCATCCTTCAGGGCTGAAATGAGATAGGTGAAAGGAAAATTGTAATGAGCTGGTCACATAAAGGAGAACCATTATAATTAGATGCATAAAGGAAGAAAGGAATACAAATTTTCAAAATATGTAGGATATAACGGAAACTAGGTTTTAATGTAATAAGATGCAGAAATGAAATGACAATGAGATACAAAAATGGAATCGTGTAATGAGATATGTAAGGACTGTGTAATGAGATGTGCATGTTTAAGGGGTATAATGAGATGCAAGATGGGAAAGGTATATTGAGATGAGCACGTTAAGCAATCTAATGAGGGCATAAAGGAAATGATGTCATGTCATATGAAAATTGAAGAAAGTAATGAGATGTACATTTTAAAGGACTATAATAAAATAGATAAAAGAAACCAAGGAGAAAGAAGAGATTCAGAAATTAAATCTTGTTATTACAAAGTGAAAAAGAAGCAAAAAGTTATGAGGGGGTGTGTCACACCCATCATCTCTCAGACCATTGTCTTCCAGTTATTTATTCAGACTTGGACAAACATTTTTTGCTGTCCAACTATGTGATAAATACTTTTCTGTGGAAATGTAAAGGTACACATGATTCTCATCTTTCAGGGACCAAAAATACATACAAGTATATTCAGTATAATGCAATATATCACAAATAATAAAATAGTACAAAAGTTTAGAGAAGAGAGATTATTTGAGGTCAAGACTTTTTACACATCACCTGAATCAACAATTCCCTTGTGTTCTCTTTCAGTTTTATAATTCTACTATTCATTTCTCCATTTCTTTGATCTCTGGATTTTTCCTTGTACTCTTTATTCTTACATAAGTAACTTTTTACCTATATTTTCAAATCTAGTTCTAATATGTCATCCTCAAAATATTTTATTCTGATCTGTTTCCAGCTTAAAAAAAAAGAAAAACAAATAAAAGTCAACAAAACTGAATTTTTATGATATACCTTATAGAAATACCATGATACAGCTATTCTCCTGAGTGACTGATATCAATGACCTTAACTGTCTGTGTGCTCTTCCTGGTGAGAATTAGATTTGGTTCAGTGTTATTTCACTCACTGAGACTAAAACTTTCATGTAGGCAGTACTTAGTAATTATTGAGCAACTAGCAAGATATATAACTTGGCCCATGCTATTCATGTGAATGCAAATAATACAGATTTTTATTTTTTCATTCTTATGAATAATAGATTCAGAAGAATGATTCAGTTATAGCAGACAGAAGTTACAATAAACCACTTCGAAAGAAGGCTCCCTCACAAAATCAGAATGCTTCAATATGAAAAATTCCTCCTCATTCTTGAGTTTGTTAAGATTTGGTTTCACCATAAAGACACTGACTCTTAATGAGTGTGCCTACTTTGTTTTTCACCAGACAACTGTTTGCTTCATTTACAAGCACTTCAGTATATTCAGGAACTCAAGTGCTATTTTAATCACTCTTGGAAGGAAATAACAGAGCATTTCATTACTGAGCTCATCAACCTGAAGAACTATTGTTTCAGATGTCATTTTTGAGTATTCTTCATTACAAGATGGCCTTCACATGATAAAAAGCCCAGATAGAACAGCATGGATCTAACTTTTTATTTTATGTGTTCCATATTGAATTCACCTGGGAGGTAGGCCATGGCAAGAAAATCTTGTTCAATTATTTACAAACTGGATGCAGCTGTGAAGTGCATGGTGCAGAAATCCCAATCATTTATGTACGATTTTTCTTCCACAGGTCATGCATATGATGAAATAACATTCATAACCCATCAAAGCCCCAGAGACAGCTGCAGCTCACAGTACAGAAAAGCATACACTTGTTGTCAGGTGGAAGAGGGAAATTCATCTTTTCTTTGTCAGAGCCTTGACCTTCTGTTTTTCCTTGTTGATTCTCTCAGCAAAAACTTGCCAACTTGGTATTCATGACTCCAGGATTCCTCTAATATCTAGGTTATTGATTATTTTCAAAATTGTTTCTTGGGTTCTGTTCTCCCCCTCATTCTTCTTGAGTTTTGTGTTAATTCTTACTCTGTGTCTCTAGTGTTTCTCCAGCCAAATCTTTCCCACACAGGCCATTGCTCACTCACTCTGGCCAGGTTTGTCTGTAAGTCTATAATGGTTTGGTTTATTTCTTCATATCACATTGAAGAAGTTCTTTCAACTATATTTTCCACATGAGCATTTTTTCTCTTTGTTCAATCTTGACTCCTCAACTTTCTCTAGACATCCCTACATTTTGACTGCTTTGGCTTCTATACTTTCTGCTACTAGAATGTGAGAGAAGATTCCAGAATAGTTAGGCAGGAGTTATCCCTACCATCAGCATGGATGGCACCCCATCTTCTGAATTGTAACCAACTGATATGCCTGTTTATATAAATAATGAGTCATTCCTGCTCTCCAAAGCTGCAGAACACTATGTTGTGGTTTATAGAGGACAATTTTATTCTAGAAGACAGGACCACTCTGTGGCACAGATATGGTGGTACAAGTTTGTAATCTGAGTGCTTGGGAGACCAAGATAGGAAGACTGTCAGTTTGAAGTTAGCCTGGTCTACACAGTGAAACCCTATTTCAAACAAAGCAAAACAATACAAAATAAAAACAAAAATACAGAGCCAGTTTAGTTTTCAGAGACCTGTACACCTGGATGTTCAGATGTCCTTTGTCATCTCCTTCTCTAAGAAAGACCATCATTTATGGAACACTTTTCCATCCTTTAGACAGAGGAACAAATCAAGCTTCTTGTTTGTCTAATTTCGAAGAGGATGTCTGCTAACATATCCTTACTTTTACTCCAGTTCTGATTAGTGCTTTTTTGTGTGTGTGGTCCTGGGACTGAACTCATGGTCTTGTTCCTTTCACTTGAGCTGTGTACCCAGATCCTTTTCACATTAGTTATTTTTTAGACAGCATCTTGAACTTTTGCCTGGGTAGTCTTCAAACTGAGATCTTCCTATCTCTAGCTCATGTAGCTGGAATTTTAGAATAACCACACCTGGTTTGTTTGTTGAGATAGGGTCTTGCTAACTTTTTTCTGCCTGGGATGGCCTTGAACCATGACCTTTTTTTCTCTAGCTCCTGCATACCTGGGATTGCTGGTGTATATCACCCTGCCAGTCTAGCCCTTAGTGTTTTGTTTTTTTTTTAAATCATATACCCTTTGCACTTTGGCTAATACTCCAACACCTGAGTGATTGGGACACTGATACTGAACTCTTAGAATTAGCTCAAAACCTTTCCCAATGTTGACTTTGAGTTGGGTTGTAACCCTTTGTTGTGTGTATGCAAATATTCCATAATCTCTCCCCAAAACCCAAAACTCTTCTGATCCAAGGCATTTTAAGTAGGTGAAACTCAGCCTGTGTCAGAGAATTGTGGTTGAAGAAATTAATCGTTGAAACTTGAATTAATGATTTGAAAAAAATAACTTAAAACACAGGAGAAAATATCAATGCTATGGGGAAAATCTGATTCTTAAAAAAGAGATATAAAAACACCCAATATACCAATAATAGAAGCCCAAGAAGGTAAAAAAAAAATATGGAGGAACAGATGGAGGAGGGGATCAATAATTAAACAATGTTAGAAGAAAAATTTCCTAATCTGAATAAAGAATTGAGTATGTAGATTTGAATATCTCACAACATTCCAGGCATGATGATAAAAAAGTAGACACATGCAGACATATCTTGGTAAACTCCCCAATTCCAAGAATAAAGAGAAAGGCCTCAATTTCAAGATGGAAAACATTGTTTACTTAAAAGATAAAAAAAGAGGATTCAACTGACTTGATCTTCTTCCATCCTCAATACTTTCTTCTTCTTGTCAGCAGAAAGGAGAAATAATACTAAGAAAATAGATGAAAGAATTGTAACTCATGAATCTTATACCTAGCCAAGATATTCTGCTGCTCCAGTGAAAGACAGGTACTTATGAGTAGAGGATTTATCCCCTACACACACATACAATTTGATTTAAAAAAATTTAATAAAATAAAAATATTCTAAATAACTCATAAATCAAACTCCTTAAGACTGCAGAAGATGAAGTAGAAAAAAAGTCATATCAAGACAATCTCTCAAAATGAGTCATAAGTGATGGGATATGTTAAGTTAGAAAAATGGTTCTTAAAATGCAAAGACATGCTGCAAGGAGTTGAACTAAAATTATGAACCTATGTTAGCATAACCCAGGAGGTGAGAGAATGTAGGTAGTAAAACAAAAGTGTCCTAAAGGTCTCATCCTATTAGTGAAAAGGTGATAAACTGAGGTGGTGGGGAAACCTGAGAACTTCAGTAAGAAGAAATAGTTAAATAGTTGATTTATTATTAATAGAAAACATGTACTTGTATATGAGAATTTTTAAATAAGGTAAATACCAAAGCATAGAGTATAGAGCATATGTATATATTGTAAAGGGAAGAGAGAAATATTTATAAAATTTTTTAAAAACTCAAGAAGGAAAGAAAAAGAAAAAATAATAAACATCAAGAAAGACGAATGAAATTAGACTGATTAGTGGATAGACTAAATGTAGGGAGTTGATTTCAGCTATGAAAAGCTGAACACTATAATGTATTGTAAGTCAAAATCCAGTTATATATGGTTCATAAGAGCCATAAAGACAGGTTGAAAAATAAGAGGATGCTCTAAGAGATATAAGAAATGCAAATAAAAAGAAAAAAGGGATTCATTATGAATATTAAACAGAGTGAAATCTATGAATAAAATGACTAAACAGGTTAAACAGGGATTATGTGATCCTTAGAACTATAATTTATCAAGAAGATATGGCAGTCATAAATCTTTCAAGGCTGAACAACAGTACATCCAAATATATAAAGTGAAAAGTATTAGAAATATAAAACCTTGATGAATATACGCTTTTAGTAGGATGCTTCAATTGAAGTCTTTCATAAAATGGGAGAAATGTGTTACCAAAAGTAAAAACATAATTAAATTACCCAACCATCAAGACTATTTTATAAATATTCATGCATCTTAACATCCTTTACAAAGTAGGATATAATTGTGTAATATGCCCATGGAACATATACAAAAATCTACCATGTATTTGACACAAAGAAAATCTTATACATTATTAAAGGGGAGAGACATGGCAGACTATATTTTTGATAGCAATCTAGAAAAATTAAAATTAGTAAAAATATGACAAGAATTTAATTATTTAAACTTCAGGCTTTTATACAGCCTTTGTTTAGAGGATCTCAGAGCTAAAATTCTGAACCATTCATACAGCAAGGAAATGAAAATACTCTGTGGCAAAACCTACACAGTAGGAGACACAGCAAAAGCTTAAGCAGAGGGGAATGTGTAGTCTTAAATGCCTTTGTGACTTAAAAAAGTCTAAAAATAAACAAGTTCAGAAAATAAGTCTGTGTAAGTTTATCTAAAAAGTACAAAATGTGCAAAATAAACAAAAGAAATAGCTGTAGCTTTGAAAGAGATGACATGGATTATGATAACCCAATATTCAGTGGAATAGTAGGGAGTCTGAAATCGGAAGATATTTACTCAAATTGGTCCAAGAAGTAGAGAACATGTGAAAGGACAATTATCATAGAAGAGATTGGAAAGATCTAAACTTTAAAAGTAAAATTAGACAAATGTCAAAACAAATACCAATTTGAAATCACAGCTAAGGTCTACCAGTCTATGGATCAGATATTTCCACTGTTAATTCAAATCAGAAACCTCCAAATTCATTTTATGAAGTAAGAAAATCCTTAACTTAAAATCTTGGAAAGATGGCACAAAAACTGTACAGGCAGATTTTACCTGTTAATATAGAAGAAAAAATTATACTTGTAACATAATTCAGCAAAATTCATCAATATATCAGTGCAAAATTCAATATGAATAAGTAGAGATTATTTCAATACAAACAAAATTCAGTATCAGGAAGTCTGTGAAGAAAACTAATCATTTATACACCTTGAAGGAGAAAAATCTGATGATAATTTATGTATAGAAACGGGCATTTGGTAAGATTCTGTAAAAGACCTAAAATAAACTCTTAAGTAGTTACCTTGAAAGGAAACGTCTTACAAATTAACTCAAAAAAAGTACTCTTCCAAACAAATGAATAAAGAACAAAATGCTAATACCATTCCTTTAAAAACAAGCTTAAGTCACAAAAATGCCCATTTTTGTAAATGTTACTCAGTGCTATTTTGGCATATTTGACAAATAGAGTTACTGCCAGCATCCTTAAGTGTTCCAAGGCGTTTGTATATGAAAATAGCTAGCTGCTGTCATTACTTTATTTAATGCTAAATTTGTTACACTAACAAGTATATTTAATAAAATCTTCCTAAAACTTTAAACAGTACTTGTGCAACAAATACATTAAAACTTAGATATTATAAATTATAAAAGCCTGCCCACCGACTTTTCTCATATATCTTAGTTTAGAAAATGAAGTCAAGATTATTCAAGTGCTTCAAATCCTTAAAAACAGGACATGGCCTATCTTAACATTGATTATAAAACTTACTATTATAAGGAACTTAACAAAGTATTGGCACTATAGACTGATTGACTTCTAAATTCCTTTCACAGTGTCTGTAGTTGAATGCCTAATTATTTTGGGAAAGTGTGTGTTCTACTCTGTTCCCCCACCCATGTTTTGCAGGAATGACTCCCCCTACACATTATTCATGACTGTCTATAGGTAAACCTGTTTCATTTTGTAGCTCAGTATTAAGAAGCTCATTTGGCCACAGATTTAAGCCACATTCTTGAGTATCATTCATATTTTGTTTTCTGTGTGCTTGAATATTTCTTACCTTAGTTACTTAAGAATCTGGATAGGTAAGTGGTGTGCTATTTATTGTATCCTTTTCTTGGAGACAAAAAAATGTATCTCACATTCCAAATCAATGTGAAATGTAAACAACAGCAGCAACAGTATTAGATTAGGAAAGATAAATAAATAGCATGTAATTTATGAAGGTGGTTATTGGAATTAAAATGTTATGAGTATACAATCTGATTGTATTATTTGGGAGGGAGTAGTATACTGTTTAAAACTACAAATCTTTGTTAGCAAGTTAAAATGTCAAGCAAACACCTGAAAAATAGAAGCAGAGTGATTTTCAAACTAGTAGAGGAGTATTTTAAGAAGACACCAACAATGTCATTTCCTCAATATATAGGAAATGAGAAAAAAGGACTTAAAAAAAAAGACAGCAAATAATGCGGTAGAGGGGTGAATCCAAGTATGATATATTTGAAAATGCCACATGTACCCCCACCCAGCACAACAATAAAGGAAAAAAGTGATTATTCCAAGCAAATAAATCATCATGATTTAATGAACAAACTAAATACAAGAGAAAAAAAGGTTGAAAGTTACAAAATAGAAGAGATGCCAGACAAATATCATTCAAAATGAGCTGGTATGTCTATTTTAGTGTTAGGTCACATAGACTCTAGGGAAAAAAGAAGAAAAAAAGATGGAAGCAGAGCAGGGAAGGAGGAGGAAGAGGAACCTCAAGCCAAGTATTACTGGAGATAAAGAGGATCAGTACATATTGAATATTCACTCATTGGGGAGATAGAGAAAGCCTACAAGTCTACCTGCTAACTTTGAAATACATACATTTGAAAAGTTTTAAGAAAACAATAAATCCATTTCCCATTGAAAGATTGTAACATTTCTTTCTCATTGCTTGACAATAAAGCAGCTCTAACTCAGCAAGAGTAGAGATTATTTGAGCTATGTGATTAATAAACTTGATTTTAGGAATTGAAACCTGATGATATAGACTTGAGGAGGATCCAATGGAAACTGAAGCTGCTCTCTAACTTATGCATTCCTATGGCTCTGAATCCATCTGTGGGAAGGTGTAAGTCTTATTTTCAAATTAAAGCAACTTTGTTATTCACAGTTGTGCAGCAAGAGGCAATAGAAGTCTAGGACTCATGGTGATCCAAGACCCCAAGGATCAAGAAAGCTGACTGGGTGGGTTGAATCTTGGCTGTGCAGGGCCCGTGTTACAGCACAGCTGGGGGCACTTGCAAGCATTCTGCTCTCTGTAAGTGTGCTGCTGAACCCGTGTCATGGGACATCGTGACTAGGAGGGATGTAGATGAAGGTCTGCTGTCCCAGCCAGCTCCTCCGTACCTCAGGATGTGCATGAACTCTTTTAATTGGTGCACTGTGCTGCATATTGTAGGGTTTTGTGGTCTTATTTCTTGTTCTTTTAACAGGTATCCATCTCTGCTTTAAACAAAAATGTTTTCTCTTGATTTTCAACAGGAAGTATAACAAGTTTACTTCCTAAAATTCCTTTTCCTAAGGTTTCTGGAGGCAGTCTGCCATGAGAAGCAGTCTTGACACTAGAACAGGGGCACCTTGTGAGTGGGCTTTGGTAGATGATACAGGTACCTATTCCTTCTGTGAATCACCCAACTCAAGCTGAAATCATAAGGATAGTTCTCTGTCATCTCTTTAGTGTCTTGATTTCCTGAAAACTAGCAAGGATTTTCTTTGATCTTTGATCTTGTAGGTCTCCTAATTATTTGGGAGATACCTAATTCCCTACATTAAATTTCTTTCTTAAAATTTCTAGCAGGTTTCAAGGGGGCATTTTCTTTTTCTAGCTGATTCAGCAAGAAGGCCACCTTTGAATAATTTGTCTTCCATGAAGTCCATCCTTTATAATTTGCACATGTATACAATATATGTGTATTATATGTAAATGTAACTAATGATTTGAAAGTATACAGTTTTTAAGCATACCTGAATGATTTATGCAAACTGAACATATATTTGGCCTCACAACAGCTCTCTAACAATATAAGTAGGTAAGAAATTCATAATAAAAATAGTTTAAAAAGAATAAAACTAGCTACTTAAAACATCTTTCTGAATACATAATGGCTTCATGGAAAAAACATAATGGAAGTTAGAAAGTAATGAACCATTTTGAAAGGTTTGATAGAGCTAAAGTGTTACTGGTGGGAGTTGCCAAATAACCCTCCTCTTTCATAATTTTCTAGGGGAACTCACAGGACTCCACATGTATTATTTTTATTATAGCAAAAGAATACCAAGCATATTCACCAAAAATGTGGGGAGAATCAGGAGCAGTCCCCAAGAGTTCTTTCGATGGATTCACACAACGTATGCTCAATTCACTCAGCTTTTAACAATGTGAATGAAATTTTGCCAATCAGGGTCTGTCATTAAAGACTCAATGGCCAGAGTTATTTTGGGAGACTAAAGGTACCCCTTGCCTAGTAAATATCCAAATTCCAGGTTCCCATAATGAAATCAGGGGCTCAGAGTAGTTATACAATTTTTGGCATGGTGAGTCACTATTACCAATAATTAATGGTGAAAGCCTTTTCAAAATTCAAATTCCTAGACACCAATGCCTGTAGGCAAGCATTTCAGAGGATAGAGGCCAGGGGTGCTATGATAATCCCTTTCTTTAGTTACTTAAGGGAAAAATACATCAATATTTGCAATGAAAGAAAAGTTAGGGTTAGAGGTGTGGTTGAAGCACCTGCCTATCAAGTGCAAGGCCCTGCATACAACCCCAAGTACTGCTGAAAAAAGAAACAGCAGCCAACTAAAAAAACAAATTAGAATGACAGAATGAAAAAATGGAGATTAAGGAAATAGCACAACTAAAATAGAGATAATGATATAAGATAAAATTTGATTTGATTTCCTGAAAGTATAAGATAAAGATTATCTGGAAAAGGAAACAAACACTAAGAGGAATGAAAATAGACAGTTTCTACAGACAGGGTAAATATTTAAAAGATAATAAACTACATGAATAATTTTATTCAAATTGATATGATAAAGATTCCTTCACATCCCTTTTAAGGCCTCTATGTCTATTGCCCTTAATTCTAGTAAGGTTCTGTGATGAATTCATCAATACATCATGGATAGATAATAGGGTGTTTTTTAAATTTGCACTGTAATACCATTCACTTAATAGACTGGAAGTTTCCATTTTCTGTCTCTTGGAATACTTATGCTTGGGGCCCACTCACCTTGCTTTACTGAATCCAAGCAATTCATGCAGATGCTCACATGTGAATAACTGAGACTTTAGTCCAATGGTGTGGGCTCAGGTTCCTACAGAGAGCTTACCAGCCATGTGAGCAAGATGTCATGGAAAATAGACCATTTAGCTTCAGTAGTCTCCCCTCTTCAATGCCACGTGGAGCAGACACCAGCCATCCAACTAAACCCGACCCAAATTGCAGATTAGTGAGCATGATTACTGTGTTGTTTTAACCCACTAGATTTTGGAGTGATTTATTACACAGAAGTTATGAAAGAGTAAATTAACAATTAACAAAGATGAAATTAACAATTGCATAGGAGAATATAATTTGCTAAATTTATGCAAGGTTAATAGAAAACCAGAATAGTCCCCAGTGTTGTCAAAGAAATCCAATGAGAAATTAAAATTTTCCCATAAAGAGCAAATGAAATCCAGGTGGCTATACAAGTGTATTTTGTCAAATACTGGACAGATTTTTTCTAATTTTGTATGAAACCTCCTGGAGAAAGAAAAGGACTAGATATTTTGCTCTTATTGTTAGGCTACCATAACTTTGATTACCAAACCAAGCATAGTTTGAAAAATGAAAATCAGAGGCCAGTGTCATTCATGGTCATAGGACAGTAGTTCCAAGGAAAATCTTTGCAAACCATCTAAAAAAGTATATTAAAATGTTAGTAAAACTGAGCATAGTGACGCACACTCTAATCCCAGCAGCTACTTGGGAGGTAGAGATAGAAGTTTCTCAGTTGGGCAAAAAAGGTTATCAAGACTCTGTCTCAAAAAACAAGCTGGCCATGGTGGCATTTGCTGTAATTCCAGCAATTTGAGAGGTGAAACTAGGAGGATGCATTCTGAAGCCACTTATGGCCCTATCTGAAAAATAGCCAAAGCAAAAGGGGCTGGAGATCAAGTGATAGAGCACATGCTTAGCAAGCCCAAGGTATTGAGTTCAAACCCCACTATTGCAAAAAAAGTGAGAAAAACATGAGCAAGTTTTACTTATCTCAGACATGAGAGACTGGTTTAGGAATATTAACATGATAAATTAGAAAAGTCAACAGGTTTGATTTCAAGTCAATACAAAACAAAACCAAACAATACTCTGAAAATTATCTAGCATCCTTTCAGAAAGCCAAGAAAGGATTTCTTTAACCTAATAAGGGATGTTTATGAGACTTCTAAAATTTCATAATTTCTGTTTTAATTTTTAAATTGTACTCAGCTAAAGTGATTGGTACATTGTGTAATCAGATTTTACAATTTTCCAAAGCATTGCATTTTTGTTCAATACAATTCATAAGTGAATTTGCCCACTAATTTGAAATTCTATACAATTTATGAGGACTCTTTATGCTTTGTATCATTTTCTAGTACTTTCAATACTTTTAAACTTGCTGTTTCATTTTTTTAGTATGTTAGGAATATACTTTCAAGATTATTCTGTTCAAAACACTTTTATAAGCAGATGATAGTCACACAGGGGCTTCATTGTGACATTTCCACATGTACATATATTGTACTCCTGTTTGGTTCATCCCCTCCATTATTCTCTCTCTTCTCCCACTCTCCTTCTTAAAATGACCTTGACTGGTTTTAGTTTCCATATTCATACATGTGTAGAAAGTAACACAACCATAGTCATCTCCTTTACCCTCTTCATTTACTGTCTCCTTCCCCCTACTACCCTCCCCTTAACATGACCTGTATTACATTCCAGTCCTTCATTGTTCTAGTGTCTGTTCATTGTTCACTGGGATTTTACCTTGGTATTTTACCTATAAATATATTGTACTTTAATTAGTCTGACCCTCTCTGTTACTCTTCCTTATCCTTTCCCCACTACCCTGTATTGTTTAACAGTTTTCACTGAATTTCAGTGTGCCTTGCTCCTATAGAGATATGATGTACTTCAATATTATTCACTACACAATTCTTTGTGTGTGTGTGTGTGTGTGTGTGTGTGTGGTGGGGGGGGTAATATTTGTATTTGTATTTGGATCTGTCTTCTTTTTTTTTATGTTCCAATAAACCTTTATTTATTTATTTATTTATTTATTTATTTATTTATTTTTATTCATATGTGCTTACAATGTTTGGGTCATTTCTCCCCCCTACTCTCATCCCCTCCCTCTCCTCCCAACCCCCTCGCTACCTGGCAGAAACTATTTTGTCCTTATTTCTAATTTTGTTGAAGAGAGAGTATAAGCAATAATAGGAAGGACCAAGGGTTTTTGCTGGTCGAGATAAGGATAACTATACAGGGAGTTGACTCACATTAATTTCCTGTGCATGTGTGTTACCTTCTAGGCCTTTTCTCTAGTTTCTGGTCCCTTTCTCCTATTGACCTCATTGCTTTAAAGTATCTGCTTTAGTTTCTTTGAGTTGAGGGCAACAAATGATATCTGGTTTTTTTAGGTGTCTTATCTATGCTCATATCTCCATTGTGTGCTCTTGCTTTATCATGTGATCAAAGTCCAATCCCCTTGTTGTGTTTGCCCTTGACCTAATGTCCACATATGAGGGAGAACATATGATTTTTGGTCTTTTGGGCCAGGCTAACATCACTCAGAATGATGTTCTCCAATTCCATCCATTTACCACCGAATGATAACATTTCGTTCATCCTCATGGCTGCATAAAATTCCATTGTGTATAAATATCACATTTTCTCAATTCATTAATCAGGGCATCTTGGCTGTTTCCATAACTTGGCTATTGTGAATAGTGCTGCAATAAACATGGTGTGCAGGTGCCTCTGGAGTAACCTGTGTCACAGTCTTTTGTGTATATCCCCAAGAGTGGTATTGCTGAATCATATGGTAGATCAATGTTTAGCTTTTTAAGTAGCCTCCAGACTTTTTTCCAGAGTGGTTGTATTAGTTTACATTCCCACCACCAGTGTAAGAGGGTTCCTTTTTCCTCCACATCTTCACCAACACCTATTGTTAGTGGTGTTGCTGATGATGGCTATTCTAACAGGGGTGAGGTGGAATCTTAGTGTGGTTTTAATTTGCATTTCCTTTATTGCTAGAGATGGTGATCATTTTGTCATGTGTTTTTTGGCCATTTGAATTTCTTCTTTTGAGAAAGTTCTGTTTAGTTCACTTGCCCATTTCTCTATTGGTTCATTAGTTTTGGGAGAATTTAGTTTTTTTAAGTTCCCTGTATATTCTGGTTATCAGTCCTTTGTCTGATGTGTAGCTGGCAAATATTTTCTCCCACTCTGTGGGTGTTCTCTTCAGTTTAGAGACCATTTCTTTTGTTGAGCAGAAGCTTTTTAGTTTTGTGAAGTCCCATTTATCTATGCTATCTCTTAGTTGCTGTGTTGCTGGGGTTCCATTGAGAAAGTTCTTACCTATACCTACTAATTCCAGAGTATTTCTTACTCTTTCCTGTATCAACTTTAGAGTTGTCTGATATTAAGATCCTTGATCCATTTTGAGTTAATATTGGTATAGGATGATATACATGGATCTAGTTTCAGTTTTTTGCAAACTGCTAACCAGTTTTCCCAGCAGTTTTTGTTGAAGAAGCTGTCTTTTCTCCATTGTATATTTTTAGCACCTTTGTCAAAGACAAGTTGGTTATAGTTCTGTGGCTTCATATCTGGGTCCTCTATTCTGTTCCACTGGTCTTCATGTCTGTTTTTGTGCCAGTACCATGCTGTTTTTATGTTATTGCTTTGTAATATAGTTTGAAGTCAGGTATCGTGATACCTCCAGCATTGTTCTTTTGAGTGAGTATTGCCTTGGCTATTCATGCCCTCTTGTATTTCCATATAAATTTCATGGTAGATTTTCAATCTCTTTAATGAATGTCATTGGAACTTTGATGGGAATTGCATTAAACATGTAGATTACTTTTGGGAGTATCGACATTTTTACTATGTTGATTCTACCAATCCATGAACATGGGAGATCTCTCCACTTTCTATAGTCTTCCTCAATCTCTTTCTTCAGAAGTTTATAGTTTTCCTTATAGAGGTCATTCACATCTTTTGTTAGGTTTACACCTAGGTATTTGATTTTTTTGAGGCTATTGTAAATGGAATTGTTTTCATATATTCTTTCTCAGTTTGTTCATTGTTAGCGTATAGAAATGCTAATGATTTTTCTATGTTGATTTTATGTCCTGCTACCTTGGTATAGCTATTGATGGTGTCTAGGAGCTTTTGAGTAGAGTTTTTTGGGTCTTTAAGGTATAGGATCATGTCATCTGCAAATAGGGATATTTTGACAGTTTCTTTACCTATTTGTATTCCTTTTATTCCTTCTTCTTCCCTAATTGCACTGGCTAAGAATTCCAGTACTATATTGAATAGGAGTGGAGATAGTGGGCATCCTTGTCTAGTTCCTGATTTTAGAGGAATGGTTTCAGTTTTTCTCCATTAAGTATAATGCTGACTGTAGGTTTGTCATATATAGCTTTTATAATGTTGAGGTACTTTCCTTCTATTCCTAGTTTTCTTAGAGCTTTTCTCATGAAATGGTGTTGGATCTTATCAAAGGCTTTTGCTGCATCTATTAAGATGATCATGTGGTTTTTGTCTTTGCTTCTGTTAATGTGGTTTATTACGTTTATTGATTTTCATATGTTGAACCACCCCTGCGTTCCTGGGATGAAGCCTACTTGGTCGTAGTGAATGATTTTTTTGATGTGTTGTTGAATTCTGTTTGTCATTATTTTATTGAGGACTTTTACATCAGTGTTCATTAAGGAGATTGGCCTATAGTTCTCCTTTTTGGAGGTGTCTTTGCCTGGTTTTGGGATAAGTGTAATACTGGCTTCATAAAATGCGATAGGCAATTTTCCTGCCCTTTCTATTTCATGGAACAGTTTAAGGAGGGTCGGTATCAGTTCTTCTTTAAAGGTCTGATAGAATTCAGCAGAGAATCCATCAGGTCCTGGACTTTTCTTTTTGGGAAGAATCTTAATTGCTGCTTCAATTTCATTTTGTATTATAAATCTATTCAGGTGATTAATATCCTCTTGGTTCAGTTTTGGATGATCATATGTATCCAGAAATCTGTCCATTTCTTTAAGATTTTTGAATTTGTTTGAATATAGGTTCTCAAGGTAGTCTCTGATGATTTCTTGGACTTCCATGGTGTTTGTTGTTATCTCCCCTTTTGCATTCATGATTCTATTAATTTGGGTTTTTTTCTCTCCTCATTTTAGTCAGGTTTGCCAGGGGTCTGTCGATCTTGTTTATCTTTTCAAAGAACCAACTTTTTGTTTCATTGATTCTTTGTATGGTTTTTTTGGTTTCTAGTTCATTGATTTTGGCTCTTATTTTTATTATTTCTCTCCTTCTATTTGTTTTGGGATTTGCTTGTTCTTGTTTTTCTAGGAGTTTGAGATGTATCATTAGGTCATTGATTTGGGATCTTTTAGTCTTTTTAATATATGCACTCATGGCTATAAACTTTCCTCTCAGGACTGCCTTTGCTGTGTCCCATAGGTCCTGGTAGGTTGTGTTTTCATTTTCATTGACTTCCAGGAACTTTTTAATTTTGTCTTTTGTTTCATCAATGACCCATTGTTCATTAAGTATTGAGTTATTCAGTTTCCAGCTGTTTGCATGTTTTTTGTCTTTACTTTTGTTGTTGAGTTCTAGTTTTATTGTATTGTGATCAGATAGAATTCATGGTATGATTTCTATTTTCTTATACTTGCTGAGGCTTGCTTTGTGCCCTAGGATATGATCTATTTTGCAGAAGGTTCCATGGGCTGCTGAGAAGAATGTGTATTGTGTGGAAGTTGGATGAAATGTTCTGTAGACATCAAGTAAGTCCATTTGATCTATGGCATATTTTAGATCTTGGATTTGTTTATTGATTTTTTGTTTGGATGACCTATCTATTGATGATAATGGGGTGTTAAAGTCTCCCACAACCACTGTGTTGGCATTAATATATGCTTTTAGGTCTTTCAGGGTATGTTTGATGAAATTGGGTGCTTTGACATTGGGTACGTATAGGTTGATAACTGTTATTTCATTTTGGTCTATTTCCCCTTTTATTAGTATGTGATGTCCTTCTTTATCTTGTTTGATCAATGTAGGTTTGAAGTCTACTTTGTCAGAGATGAGTATTGCTACTCCTGCCTGTTTTTGGAGGCCATTGGCTTGGTAAATTTTTTTCAAGGCTTTCATCCTAAGCTAATGCTTATTTCTGTTGGTGAGATGGGTCTCCTGTAAGCAACAAATTGTTGGATCTTCCTTTTTAATCCATTTCATCAAACAGTGCCTTTTGATGGGGGAATTAAGTCCATTAACATTAAGTGTTAGTACTGATAGGTATGTGGTGATTCCTGTCATTTAATTGTCTTAGTTGTTTGAAGGTTTGATTGTGTGTACCTAAGTTGAGGTTACTCTCTACTTTCTAGCTTTTTCTTTTTCTGTAGTTTGGTGCTGCCTGCCCTTTCATGGTTATGTTGGGTTTCACTTTCTGTGTGCAGAATCCCTTGAAGAATCTATTGTAGTGGTGGCTTTGTGGTCACATATTGTTTTAGTTTCTGCTTATCATGGAAGACTTTTATTGCTCCATCTAGTTTGAATGATAGTTTTGCTGGGTAGAGTATCCTAGGGTTAAAGTTATTTTCATTCAGTGCCAGGAAAATCTCACTCCAAGCTCTTCTTGCTTTTAATGTTTCTGTTGAGAAGTCTGCTGTGATTTTGATGGGTTTACCTTTGTATGTTATTTGTTTTTTCTCTCTGACAGCCTTTAATATTCTTTCCCTAGTTTCTGTACTTGTTGTTTTAATGATGATATGTCATGGGGTAGTTCTATTTTGATCTGGTCTGTTTGGTGTTCTGGAGGCCTCTTGCATCTGTATGGGAATAGATTTCTCTAGATTTGGGAAATTTTCTGTTATTATTTTGTTGAATATATTACACATTCCCTTTGCTTGCACTTCTCCTTCCTTAATGCCCATGATTCTCAGGTTTGGTCGTTTGATGGAGTTGGTGAGTTCTTGCATTTTCTTTTCACAAGTCTTGTTTTGTTTAATTAATACTTCTTCAGTTTTTCCTTAATTACCATTTCATCTTTGAGTTCTGAGATTCTGTCTTCTGTTTGTTCTATTCTGCTGGATTGGCCTTCCATTTTGTTCTGCAATTCTGTTTCGTTCTTTTTTCTGAGGTTTTCTATATCCTGAGTCCCTTCCTCTTTAATGTTGTCTATTTTTGTTCTGAGTTCATTTATCTCTTTATTAATCATGTTCTTTGTTTCACTTTGGTGTTTATACAGTGCTTCTATGGTTTCTTTTATTTATTCTTGTGCCTGCTGTTGCTGGAGGCTTTATTGATGCAGATCTCAGGAGTGAGCTTAGCACTCACCTGGCCCCTCAGGCTTTGTTTACTTAGAGTTCTCCTGGGCGTGAACCACTGCTACAAGCTTTCCCGTTTCCAAGCACACTGGGGGAGGTGACACTGCACCAGCTTTCTCAGGCCTGTGTGTTTATTTACAGTTTACATGGGAAGTGGGTCTTCCTCCCTCTCCTGTGGAGTTTTCCTCCTACCACCACTTTTACAAGCTTTCTGGGCCCTGGTTGCTGGGCGGATGCCGCTGCTCCTGCCTTCTTCAGCCAGCTTATGATGGATTTCCCCTCTCCACCTTTGGAGCTCAGGGTGTCCCGCCCTCTTTATTATGTGTCTTTTTTGTTGTTTTTGTTTATTAATCAGTTTCTCTTTTTTCCCTGGGTGGGGGTCGGTCTGTCCAGGGGGCTGTGCTGATCTGGTCCAGGGTTGTCTGTGGGAGTAACACGTACCACTTAGCTCACCTTGTGGTCCACATCTTCCCAAGATGTGGTGCTGGCATCTGGTGGTGGCCCGGGGACCCTCCTGGTTTCTCCATTTAACTTGAAGTGGAGATGCTCTGCACAGCCTGGAGGTGTGGAGGAGTCAAAGTTTTGCCTCTTCTGGGTGGTTTTTCCCATAATATGTATCTCCAGTGTCTCTCCAAGATTTTACTTTAGGAGGCACGTTTTCTGCTTCCTCCCTGTAGTCGCCATCTTGGAATTCTCCCAGATCTGTCTTCTACATAGGAGAGAAAATATGTGACCTTAGTCTTTCTGAGCCTGACTTACTTCACCTAACATTGATGTTCTCCAGTTACGTGCATTTATGTGCAAATGACAAAATTTCATTCCTCTTTATGGCTGAGCAATATTTCATTGTACCTATATACCACCTTTTCTTAATCTATTCATCAGTCATAGGGCATATGGAAGTAAGTTCCATAACTTGGCTACTGTGAATAATTCTGCAGTGTAAATTGATATGCATGTATTCTTATTGTATCCTGAATGATATTGCTGAATCAAGATTATTCTTTATTTTCTGAAAGAAATTGCTTTATGAACTTTAGAATTAGTTTATCTATCTACCAATTTCTCCATCCATTCTACTTAGGCTGGTAGAGGAAGTATGAATGTATTTTCTTTTATTTTGAATATCATCACAGTTTTTTAATGGCAAGATTTATTTAGAAATACTACATTACCAGCATCTAAGTAGGCTCCCACCATGCTCCAAGGAATGTATTTTCTGCAAACAAACATATGCTTAGTAGAATAAACGGAATACCTGCACAAATCAATACTCCTTTCTCATTAAAACTGTATAAATTATTCAATTTTTACTACATTTACCTTTTTATCTTTCATTTTGAGTATTGGTATAGATGGATAGATTTTTCCAAACACAACCTGTTCTAGTCAACCCAGACTGTTATTTTCCTACTGATACTCATGTTGTTACAATTGGCCAGGCCAAATCCCTCTAGACACTCTTTTGTGTTTTCAGTTCTACTGCAGGAAGTTAAAAACACCCTTGTTTTATAGCGATATTTCCCAGGTCTGTTTTGACTTTCCCTGTCCCAAAGAACAGGGTTTCTTCTAGTGAAAGACATTGCCAGAGATCAAAATCCAGCAGACAGGGGACTAAAGCAGTTAATACAAATGGATATTTCAGTAGGGAATAAACTCCCCTGCCAGACTTGTTAGTGATATGCCATAAAATATCTTTTTTAAAAGTTCCCATTTAGTCTGTAATGATACACAGCTTAACTAGCACTGCTAAATCATTTTACTTTTAATTCCAATATATTTATGTTCCCCATAATATTTCTGTTTCTATTGCTACCTCCTCATCCTAGTTGTGATTTTGCTGCCCTCCATAAAGTTGCCACCAAGACTTTGCATCCATTATGGTGACCACAATAAGACAAGGAAGTAGAAATAAATCTCAGCAACTACTATGAGAAAAAGACACAATCATTTATTTTTCATCTTATTTTTAGAATTAGGTAGCTTAAAAAGCTTAAGTTGAGAAAACTAACAACTTTAATGTAGAAATCTGATCAGACAGCTAGATATGAGGTGAATATGCAAAGAAATTGCTAGCTTTATCTTTACTGGCAATAATAAGCTAGAAAGAAATTGGGAAATTGTCCATTTCCCAATAGTAATAAACCGTGAGCAGAAATTTCATTTAAAGAAAACTGTAATATTCCATTACTTAGCATAAATATCTGAATAAAATGGGAAATGTTATATAATTATAAATAGCAGCTTAAGTTTATGTGTTTTTTTTTTAACCTTTGGATTGTAGGTGATGTTAAACTTCATATGAAAGAATCTATATCTGAGCATAGCTTAAATATGTGAAACAGAATAGGTATGGCTTCTCTTGCTAGGTATTAATTCATATTGTACTCATAATATGAGTATAATAAACATTAGTGGTCATGGTTATGCATAATGAGCACCTGAAAACTCAGCAGCTTCGAGTAATGAATAACTTTTCTTCTCCTCATGTGTCTGCAGGTTGGTTGAGATGACTTGGCTTCATGTTTTGTGTTTGGGCATGGGTTCAGGTTTCAGGTTGCTGTAAAGTCTGCTTCATTGTTTTCACATTCCTTTTGGACAAGCAGCAACCAGGGCATGCTCTTTTCTAGGTGGCTTTCAGGAGGACAAAGACCTTGACTTGAAGCTAGCACACTGTAACTTGCACCCATATTCTACTGGCCAAAACAAGTTAAATGCTCAACTCCAGCATCTTTGCATACATTTTCATTAATCTTTACAACAACACTGTAAATTTAGATAATGCTGTCACTACATAAAGATTACAAACCATGCATAGAAAGATAAATAATTTGCTCAAGATCTCACAGCTAGGGAAGAGTGCAGAAAAGATGCAAACTAAAGACAAAGCTTGCATTCTCTCCACTTCACCAAACCCAATTTTAGTTCTACCTTCTGGGGGATAATGTCGGTGACTTTTCTTCTAAACTATTAGTTCTCAGCCTATATGATGATAAGGAATATTTTCTAATATCAAACTTTTTGTAGGCAATGTCTGATAGCAATTATACATTGTCATTTAAAATTATCAAGAAAATATGTAATGAAAATAAGCCACATTTTGATTGATAGACCTTTTAAATAAACATATTTCATTAATCTCAGAATTTAGAGCCACTTGAAAACTAAAGTAATACAGACCAGCATAGCATCTCATCATTTGAAAATACCTAGAATAGGTTCATCTCTATTTTTCTTCTATTTTAGTCCCCTTCTTAAGGTGAATTCAACAGGTTTGTTTGTTTGTTTCAGTACTGGGGATTGAACTCAGGGTTTATACCTTGAGCCACTCCCCCAGCCTTTTTTTGGGATGGGTGTTTTTGAGATAGGGTCTTGTGAACTATTTGCCTGGGCTGGCTTTGAACTGTGATCCTCCTGATAGCTACTCTGCCTCCTGAATAGCTAGGATTACAGGCATAAGGCATCAGCGCCAGGCTCAACAGGTTTAAAACTTCTATATTCCTTCTTATACAGAGAGTACATTGGGTTATAATACATATATACATGGAAATGTCACAAGGAAACTACCTGTATAGCTGTGTTAACAAACAAAAATGTCTGTTTTTTTCTTTTACAACATCAGAGACCAGGAGGGAATAACAGGTCCTGTGCTGGGAGTTGGGGGGTTACCAGTAGGAGGAGGGAGGATGTGAGGAGAGAGTGTGGGAGGGTGAATATGGTCAAATACTGTGTATACAAGTATGTAATGGAAATGACACCTGTTGAGATTATTCTAGGAATGGGGGTTGGGGGGATAAAGCAGAATGGTAGAGGGGGTAAATTCATGCAAGATATATTTGATATAGTGTAAGAACCTTTGTAAACACCACAATGTACCCCCAGCACAAAAAATTAAATTGAAAAAAAAGAAAACAACTGGATAAAATATTCAAGAAAGTTCATTAAGTCTCAGAGGATTTTGAGCCATTATTCCACAGCAGGGTATGAAACCGTTTGTTCTTTGATCCTCCCGGTCCCCAACTTTTCTTGTGGACAATTGACCCCTTTATGATAAAAATGTTTGTTTTCTAGAAAAACATAACTCATCACATCTAATTTCCAAGTCAATGACACTTTGCTGTGGGAGACACTGCGATGTGCTGGTAAGCACAAGCACCTCAAAACCAGACACCAGACACCTGGCAAATGCCGGACTCTTGACAGTTACAGCTGGACTAGCAGTTTGATCACCCATGAAGAAGGGACAACCCTGGTTCCTCCTTCATCCAGTTGTTGGAGAAATAATGACAGGGCCTGTGTCCAGCACTGAGAAGCAGAGAACCTGGTACAGTAGCTGAGGGCTGCTGTGATTGCTTCATAAGATCAGCACCTTCCACATGACTTCACTCCAAATGCAAGTACTCTGAATGTTATAGTAACAACAATGCCTTAGAGCCAGAGAGGGATTGAAGGTGTGGCCTGAAAGCCAAATCCTATGTGCTACCCACTTAGCCTAAGAGCTAAACAATAGGGGAGAGGGGAAGGAAGAAAGATCTTTCATGTCACATGGAAAGTATATGATATTCAGATTTAGTGTCCATAAATAAAATTTTTCTGGAATACACACACACACACACACACACACACACACACACAAGTACATATGGATCTGAACATTTTTAATGATAGTTCAGGGGCTCCCTGGGGAATCTACTTTATCAAGGTTATATGTCACTCTTCTGTAAGATGCTAGCATCTATTCTTTCTGATCTCTTAAGTTATCAGCCCCTAATTTGCACAGGTGACTCCTACATTAATCTTATTGATCTTTGACTAATAAGTTCATTACCCAGGCTCCTTTTGCATTCATTGCATGATCACAGCAGCTGCATGGTCTGCTCACCACAATAAAACAGGTGATACTGGGTCCGGCATCTGTGCACATCTGTACTAGCATGCCTTGTTCCTGGAGCAACCACTGAGCTTCATTGCTTTACAGGCTGTCTTTTCTCCAACACCTCCCAGCCTTGAAACAGCATTCAAATTACTTTCTTCCACCTACCAAACTTCTTAGCAATTCATTTCAGAAAAACTTCATCTCTCTGTGCCTTTAGCTCTTGACTTATTTCACCGGTCCATGATAACTATCTATCTGCCACCACCACCTCTATTAGCTCAATCATTATATAATTTTGCCTTTTTGTTATAAGGCCTGTGGTCTGCTAGGTATTTGTCCTTGGTGTAATCTGGGCTTTAAGCAGAGGCAGTAATTGATGAGGGAGTTCTGACCTAGTGTTTGCTAAGCTTCGGTAGGAACAGTGCTTCCTGTTAGACTGAGTTATAATTCCAACTCAAGTGACAACTTCTTGGCTCTTACTCAACTGACCACTCATAAATTTTAGACTTTTCTTGAGTCATGAAACTTTCCTTTCAGGACCCTGCTTATAAGAAGACCCTATGTGAGAACTAAATACAAATCCACGTTATTCACGTGGTTGTGTAGTCCAGTACAAAGAACTATGATTCTACTCTGGTTCCCAGTCTGATTAGGTGTCAGAAACCAACCTAGTCCATCTTTTCTTTCACTGTCCTACCACACATTCATACACAAATATTGCCTGTCTTCCTTTGCCTTTGACAGGCAAGGTTGACAGGGAACTTGGGATGTTGCTGTTTCACCTTAGACCTTTATTCTTGAGCAAACTATGAGTGAAGTTGGTCACAATCTTTAGAATCATACCTAATATCTCAGTATGAGGGGATATCTATGGAAAGGAGCAAATATAGATACTGAGTGAAGATAGAATATTCCCTACCTATAGCCTCTGCAGATCAATAGAAAGAGTTTACTAAATAATAGAGTTTTAAAAGATTTGGGCCTGAGCTGAGGATTTGTCAAGAACCAATCAATTAGTCTGAGGTGGCAAAAGAAGAAATAAAGCCACATATGCATGAGCAATAAAATTCCAGGTTTTCACATTCAAAGGAGTCAGATAAAAATGGAATTTAGGTATAAGGTCAGTCTAAGAAGAAGCCAAGGTAATATGTTAGTGGGGGCCAGGACCAAATGAGCTGATATGGCTCATTTGTGTAAGACTTGGGTAAGACTACTACAGACTTCAGTTAGGGAATGGTATTCCATGCTTCAGCCTGCTCAGCAGTTGTGAGTGGATGTGGAGGTGTAGTCATCAAAAAGTGTACTAGGAAATGCCAAGCTTGTCCATCCAGATGGTCTGTGTTGGATCTGCCTACCAGCATCTGAGCTTCAGTGGGTGGATCCAGTGGCAGGTACCACATTCTCCCTTGTTGTGAATAAATTGCTATGATTTTTCCATGAATGCTGATATATGCTTTCAAGGTTTTTGACTGCAAGCCATAGTAAGAAAAATGTTTTCTATCTCCTCACTGCATTCTCCACATACAGGCATGTGTGTATGTGTGTAGTTATATCTATGTCTCTATCTCTTTATAATAAAAAAATTATCCTGAATAATGCCACTAATAAAAGAAGTTCTTTGATATATCATTTATTTTTTCCTTTTAGAAATTCTGATTGTGAATTGATAAATGATTTCTTTATCCAATAGTAGGAAAATATTTTGAATTCATAAGACATTGCTGTTTGCCTTATTATAACTAAAGGAACTTTATTTTTGTTGATGAAAACACCTTTGTTTTCGCCATTGTCTCACAAATATCACTTTCAGAGCACCTTCTTTTTGTGTTCTCATTTCTATTATTATAATTTCCTTTCTGTTTCAGTTCTGAAACCTGTATTTAGTGATTTGTGTTTTCAAGTCAAGGATGGATGCTTTATCTACTCAGCTTTAATGATTTAAATTTCTGAATATACATTATCACTTCTAAGCTACTTTTATAACTATTAAGAGGTACAATTTAACATATTATGTCTAACATACCAACTTTTAAAGAACTGTTACTATATTGGATGTTTTAGGAAAATTAAGTAAACCTACAATTCACCTAGAGTAACTTTTCTCTTTAACTGCCCATTGACAATTTCTGTCCTGGATGGAGGAATTAGTTGAATAAAATAATGGAGAACAGTATAACATCTGGTTGAATAGCTTCTTAAAGAGCATTAATTCAGAGTAAACTCAAGCACATTAGAAACATTTCACTAGAAATATTTGTAGTTAACCCTAGCAGGAATAATGTAGTCCTATTTAATTCATTTATTGAAGATGTAAATGATATGCTAATCAACAAGTATGAAGTGGGACAAAACTGGTAATAATTTCGATATTTTGAATAACATGATTAATATTTAAAAGTTTGGTCAGAGAACTTAAATCTTATCAATAATACAGTTCTACATTTATGTTTAACCAGTTAAAATCCTAAACACAGACTCTGAATTCTACTACTAGTTACAATATTATAGGTAATGGCAAATTATATAATTTCTGTTATTACCACTAGAGAATGGAAAAAAGAATATTCATAAAATGTATGTTTTTACAAATATAAGAAACCTTAAAAAGGAAAGGAAAACATGTTAACTAAAAATCTAGATATGGAGAAACTTTCCTTGGTGAACTTAGTTCCTCAAATGATTTCTTTCATGTGGCATTTTCTATGTCTGGGAATGAATTGAGGGTGTACTTGCCATAGGGGAAGGAGAAAACAGCAGAGATGTGGTGGCCACGTTGAGTTGGTGCAAATCACTGGACTCTAGGGAGATCCTAAATGCAAGTCAGGATTTCTCTGCAGAAAGAATATCTGCTGAGTGATAGGATAGTGTGGGGGTCTTATGGGTGGGGTTAGATTATAGAGAAAGTAAAAATCTTCCAGAGTTTTGTGATAGTGAGGAAGACAGGTATTGGATATATTTGAAACTAGAGGTGGAGTGATTTTTAGTAAATCAGCAGTGACTAAGATGAATTCCTGACAGAATTTTTGTGATCAGTCCCTCAACTCATCCTCCCAGCACAGGAAAGTGTAGGTCCTTTCTTGAAGAAAGTGACATCAGTTTTAAATCAGGTTAACATATATGATACCAGTACATAATTTAAAATGAAAAGATGTACGGAGGCAAAATATGTTCAATATTGGAGGAATAATTCGTATCAGCAAGAGCATGTAGATGTGCTCAGATCTTCATTTGACAAAGACCGTGTTACAAATAGCTTGATCAAATAAGAGACAAAATTTGCAAAACTGACAAAAAAGGATTTGGACAAATCAAACAGACCAAGTAGAGTATATTCACAGCAGGGATACAATGAGAAACCCCTTTGAACATTGATTTAAATATTAATAATGAAAGACAGGACTGTGAAATAGGTACAGTGTGTGGGGGGGAGGTACTTGTGTGGGGTGTGAATGAATAAGATTAAGATGAGAATATATGGTAGATGGACTTCATATACTTATATGAAAAAGAACAAAGAACCTCTCACAATTGCTTTAAGTGGAGTAGGGAGGAGATTGAGGGGGAGAGAGAATGAGTGATCGAATCTTATAGGTACAATACAAACCAATTAGAATTGTCACTATGAATCCTCCTGTATAACAAATATTTCTTAACAAAAAAATTTAAATTTAAATTAAAAAAAAGTCAAAAAAGAACATAAAAATAAAAATATTCTACAACTAAAATACTTAATATTTTAAATTAATTTTAACATCAGCATGACCAATGCAAAAGATGTCATCATGGAACTAACATACAGGTGAATATTGCTTTCTCAGCTTCCTGTCTGCTGTGATGAGAGGCTCTGTTCTACCACACCACTCCCGCCAGCATGGATTGAAATCATGAACAAAAATTAATTTTCCCCCCTAGAATGCTGCAACTGGTGAGAATTCCAAAGAACAGAATGCTGATAGAGATGTGGACAGTAGTCCAGGTATGGTGATATATGCCTGTGATCTCAGCTACTTGAAGGCAGAGATTGAGGGGATCACAGTTCGAGGCCAGCTCAGACAAAATGTTAGTGTGACGCTATCACAACAAGTGATGGTGGGTCATACCTATAATTCCAGCTACTTGAGAGGCATAGGTAGGAGGATTGTGGTCTGAGGTCAGAATGGGCAAAAAATGTGAGACCCTATCTGAAGAATATCTAAAGCAAAAGGGCACGGGGCGTGGCTCAAGTGATACAACATGTGCCTAACAAGTACAGAGCCCTGAGTTCAAATCTCAGTGCCATCAAAAAGAAAAAAGAAGAAAAGGAAATGCAGATGGTAAGGAGGCTTCTGTTGGAAATTGTACAGATACCATTCATGGTACATTCTGGCAAAGAACTTGTCCATGTCTTGAGGCTTCTGGGAGGCTAAATTAAAAAAAAAATGAAGTAAGGTCAGAGAAGCCAGTGTACAGTTGGGATTAAGGAAGGCATGGTTTCTAAAGAGATTAACACAATTAAAAAGAAGCCAAATATCTTACATTAGGACTAAAGGAAGCATGATTTGAAGGTGTCTTGGCAATTGGCTCGGCCCACCCATTGCAGACTCAAGGCTATGAAAGAGCAAACTCATTTGAAAGCTGTCTCTTGATAAGAGAACATCTCTGGGGTGCCCAGCTTGCACAGGTCCTCCCATGAAGTTGTTGTCCTAGGATTCATTTCAAGTGCTTATTTACCCAGGCACTACAGCCATGATCTCAAGCTGGCAACAAACATTGGCATCATCTATGTGGTGCTAGTTTTTCAGGCATGCAAAATGCAAGAGTTGTGGAAGATTCCACCCGGATTTCAAAGGAAAATTAGAGAAGCCAGGCACCGTGTGATAGGGTCAGATTCTCTGCAGGAAGCCCCTGAGAGGGCAAAGTGTGAAGCTGTGACAATGAAGCTGAAAATGCAATGGAGACTTCAGGAAGTTAGAGGTGCAAGCATGTGGACTGTCTGCTGAGTACGGCTGCAGGCAGTAAGCACAGTCAGTCCAGTAGAGAGACCATGTGGGCTGAAACTGGCAAGACTGCCTGGGTGAGGATGCTCAAGCACTTGGAGCTCATATCACACTGCTGCATGCTCACAATATCTGACACTGGAGCTGCAGCATTTAGTGTTTGCCCTGATGGGTTTCAGTCTTGCATTTTGGTCCCATCCCTCCTTTCTATAGCCCCACTCCTCCCTTTCAGAATGGGGATAATGGGAATGCTTACTCTGTGCCATTGTATCTTTTTTAATAAATTGAATTAGCTTACAACAGTTGTACATGTGGATGCATTGTGATATGTACATATGTGCTTACTATGTATCTTAGTCAGATTTATCTCTTTCCCTTCCCCTCCTCCTAAGAACATTTTCAGCAGGTTTCATTCTTCTATTTTCTTCTATGATTACAAAATACATCTACCATATTCACTCTTGTTCACCTTTTCCTTATGCCCATCCCACGGGTACAAAGCCCCTAGAAAAGGCCTATTTTACCCTCTTGTCCTTCATTTTTTAAAGTGTCTATTGATAGTCCAAGGGGGTTTCACTTTGGTACTTCAGACCTCTATATATCATGCTTTAATCAAATTAAGCCCTTGTCACTTACTTTTTCTCTATCACCATGCTCCCCTAATATTCAACATCTTACAGTGCAGTATGTTATATTATATTCATATGTAGATGGGATGTTTCAATATTTTTCATTCTCTAACAGTTTCTTTCCCTCTCCTGCCTCCCATTGTCCCCTCAGACAGACTCACTAATACAATTTTGTTTTCTGTCTCACTATATATCTATATGTACATGCATACATACATATATAAGATTATATATGTATCTATATATAAATTTAACTTATAGGTCTAGCTTCCACATATGAAAGAAAACATACAACTTTTGATGTTTTAAGCCTGGCTTAGTTTGCTTAACATGACGTTCTCCAGTTCCATACTGTGAAAAACATAATTTCATTCTTCCTTATGGCTGAATAAAACTTCATTGTGTTCATATACACATTTTCCTAATCCATCATCAGTTGAAAGGCATCGGGGCTGTTCCCAAAGCTTGTCTATTGTGAATACTGCTGCAATAAACTTGTTTATGAAAGTGGCTTTATCATATCCTGGAGTACACTCCTTCAGATGTATGTCCAGGAATGGCATCACTGGATTGTATGATAGTTCTATTATTAGTTTTTTGAGGGACCTCCATATTGCTTTCCATGGTGGTTGCACTAATTTACATTCCTACCAACAGTGTAAAAATATTCCTTTTTCCCCCACATCCTCATCAGCATTAGTTTTGTTTGTGTTGTTGATGATAGTCACTCTGATGGGGGTTAGGTAGAATCTCAGTGTCATTTTGATTTGCATTTCTTTTATGGCCAAGGATATTGAGCCTTTATTCATATGTTTATTGCCCATTTGGACTTCTTTTGAGAATTGTCTGCTTAGTTCATTTGTCCATTTATTCTGTAGGCTTTTGATTCTTTGAGAGGTTAGGTTTTTGAGCTCCCCACATATTCGAGTTATTAATCACTAGTCAGATGTATAGGTAGCAAAGATTTTCTCCCATTCTGTAGGTTGTCTCTTTAGTCTGGCTACTTCCCTTTGTTGTACAGAAGCTTCCTAGTTTCATGTAGTCCCATTTGTCAATACTTTCTTTTAATTGCTGAGCTATGGAGTTCTATTCAAAAAGTTATTACCTATGCCTACATGGTTCAATGTGTTCTCTGTTTTTTGTGCCATTGTATCTTGAAGTATATAATTTTCTTTTTCATTATACAGGGTCTCACAGCTAAGAATTTGCCTTGCGTCTCAGAGGAGTCTTTGAATTTAGGCTTTTTAAATTAATTTTTTATTGTTGTGCTGGGTGGGGGTACATTGTGGCATTTACAAAGGTACTTACAATGTATCAATTACTCATACTTGAATTCATCCCCTCCACCACTCTCCTTTATCCTCCCTCCCCCATCCTGATTCCTGGAATAGTTTCAACAGGTATCATTTTTGCATTTACATGCATGTATACACATTTTTTGTACTGTATTCACCCTCCTACCTCCTTTCCTTGCTACCTCCCACATTCTCCCGCTTCCAACTGGTACCCCCCTACACACTGGGCAGGACCTGTTCCTCCCTCCTGTTCTCCGATTTTGTAGAAGAAAAAAGAGAAAAGATTAAAAAAATTAACATTTTTGTTTGTTTGAGATTAAGGTTGCTACACAGGGAGTTTCCTTGTGATATTTCTATGTATATATGTATTATAACCCCAATTGATTTATCTCCTCTAATTTTCTTCATTCTACCTTAATCCCTTTCTTATGGTGGTTTCAGACAGTTTAAAATTTCAGTATTCATCACTGCTGTACTTTTAAACTTAATCTCATTAAATCTTTCTAACCTTCATAATGTACTTTGCACATTTCTTTAGGAATATTTTTATAGTCACTTGAGCTTCATTTTTTGTTTCAGAATAAAAGAAATAATAATTTGGTAAATTTGAAAAGTGAGAATTGCTACTGCCTTCACTTTCCTAGTTCTTATCTCCTGCCATTATCACTGTAGGCATTTGGCTTGTCCTCTCCAGCATCACCACACTCACTTTCTCCCCTTTCTGGTGATCTTTCTTCAGACAGAAGTCAAGTAAAAGGCTATGCTACTATTGGTAATTGCAATGTGTTAATTTCAGCATAAAATATAAAATATTATAATTTATTAAGTCCTATATTCAATAAATATGTACTGGGAACCTACTAATTTTTATGCTTTAGCTATAAGTAAAAGATATTTTATATTATTGGATACTAAGGCTAGGAAGAAAATGGAGGATTATAGTTTTACATATGGTGGTCAGAGAGTCATTCATTGATGCATCATCTAAGAAAGTAAGCAAATAAATTATGTAGATTTCTGGAGGGGGAGACATTTCAGGAGGCAGTAACAGCGACTAGAAAGTTCCTGAGCATGGGTGTGCACAGTGTGAACAGGAGAATGTAGCAGAAGTCAGATGAACAGCAATGTGTGTGTGTGTGTGTGTGTGTGTGTGTGTGTGTGTGCGCTGGGGTCAGTTTTTAGAGGTGAGGTCAGAGAGGCAATACAGACCAGGTGAGTTGAGAAAGTTTGTGTGAGATTGTGATCAATAGCTTTTTCTCTGGGTTAGATAGGATCCTGCTAGAAGGTTTCAACAAATGACATAATATAACAAATTTTATCTGGATCACTCTGACTCATGCAAAAGACAAATCAAAAGTGAGACAGAACACAAGCAGATTCAGCAGATGGGAAGCAATTGAAACCAGATGGATGATGGTGTTACTTTGGACCAAATATCAGCATGGGGGTGGTGAGACATCATTGAATTCCTTCACTATCTGATGGTAACACCAGCAAATATTTCCATGAATATGGGGTGTGAGAGAAAGAAAACTCTGGGTAACTTCAAGTTTTTGACTTGAATAATAAGAACAATGGGAAGACCATTGTAGAGGTGGTCAGGGGTCTTGGGCTTGCTAATTTTGAGAAGTCTATTAGATATCTAAGTGGAAGTGGCCGGGAGGCAGTTGGATACAGGAGTTGGAGTTCATGGGAGGGGTCCTGATTAAAGATACTTATTTAGGCACTGTCTTCAAATACTGATTTAAAAATCCACGATTTTAGTTGGCTCTATGAGGGGATTATTTTAGGTAGAAAATAGAATATATCCAATGCCTAACTCCTCTAGCCACTTTAACATTGAGACGTCAGAGGCAAAGAACCAGTCAGGAGAAAAAATAATAACAAAAATTTTAAAAATCAAAGGGAGTATTGAAAGGAGGAGGAAATATTAAACTTTGGCATTATCTTGCTAATATTGCAAAGCAAAATCAGAGAGAATAGACAGTTGTTTTTAAGGAAGCCATTGGCAATCATGAGGAGGATATGTGTTTATGCCTCCTCCGAAAGTGCTCAGCTGAATGGGTGAGGCATGGTAAAAAAAAGCTCCCTGCACCCTGTTCTAGCTACTCAGAGAGCCCAGCTGTTTTTAAGTATAATTTGTAAATTTACCCTACTATAGCTACTTGGAAAGCACAGCTCTTTGTACTTCATCAATCCGGACAAGTACCATTTCTACATTTGTTCAAAAGCATAGTATTTGCTATCTGAGGCCCTGTAGACAAAAGCAATTTCTGGACCAAAGCCTATTTTGAATGGGTTCAAAAGAGAATGGGAAGGGAGGACTGAAGGCAGTAAGCCTGGACAATTCTTACCAGCCATGAAGCCAATAAGTGATAATTATTTCTGATTTATTATTTTGAAGTTGGAAGAGATTTCACAATATGTTTGAATACTGGTTAAAAAAATGCAATTCAGAAGCGTGCTGTGTATTTGCTTTATGCTGGACACTATATGTTGTTATCCCATGTACTGTTTCCCAGTGGAAGGGTAAGGAAATAGGAACAGAATATGTTTGCTGAGGATTAGCTAGGATTTTAACTCACATCCTGTAATATCCAACTCTGAGGCTCTAGTTGTTTGATCTCTGGTATCTTTTCTCGTGTGTATATATCTACATAGCAGCAGCTTACATGGACAGCTTTAGTAGACAGAGGACCATTTATTCATAAGGCTAATCTCTTGAGGACTAGGAACATACCTTTCTTTTTCTGTATGTAACCAAGGACATGTTTGGCACAATTTAAGTATTCAGTACAATCAAGGATTTGTACATTCAAAAGTCACTTGATTATGTGAGTTGTATTAACATTTATTATCCTACCAGACAAATTCATTCAATAAATTTAAATTTAAAATGTGTCTTAAATACTGATGTTTCACTGATTATAAAATAACATATGCTCATTATAGAAAATGGAGAATTAAAGAAAGAAGAATACCAATTTACCTTTAATCCCTGTATCAACAGAGAACATTTTTGATTAACTGGATGCACTTTCTCCTTTTCAGTATTTTAAAGTTCATTGCTCTGGAAGTCATTGCAATAATCGTAATAACAACTACATTGCTTATTCACATATGAAGTGAATTATCTCATCTAAACGTCATCACAGACCTATGAAAAAGAAATTAGTGTTGAAACATTTCATAAATGAGGAAATGAGACCCAGAAATTGAACCACTTGCTCAAGGATGCAAGTTCAACCATACCAATGCCCCTGAACTCACCCCCGTGATTTCAAGTACTGTTAAATCTAATTTTCTCTCAGGTTGATAAGGGTCTGTTCTGCTTTTCAGTTTCTGTCATATACCCATTAACAATTAAATGTTCTTTTTTATTACAAACTTTTTATTAGGATATATTCATTATACAGGGGGGACATAGTGACAATTCTGATTAGACTTATATTGTACATTATTTACATTGCCCCCATTGTCTCTGCCCCTCAACCCCTTTCCCACACCACTTAAAGCAATTGCAAGAGGTTTTTTATTTCTGTTTCAAATAGGTGTATGAAGTCCATCAACCATATACCTTTACCTTAATCTTCCTTCACTCTCCCCCTCCCACTAGTAACCCCCATTCCCTGACACACTATTTTACAGTCCTGTTTTTCATTATTAATATTTAAGTTGATGTTCAAAGAGGTGTTGCAATGTATGCCCACTGTGGCTGCACTTTACTTTGGTGTGTTCAATCCCTTCTAATACTCTCCCTTACCCCTTTACCTCCCACCCCCCTTTTTTCAACAGTTTTCAATACATATCCTAATATCCTCTACCTTTACATCTTATTGTATGTGACAGTACTGAAGCTCTATTATTCTCTTTTCCTTTCCTTCTTTCCCCAAGTTTCATAGAGTAGTTCCACTGTTACAAACATGTTCTACGTATGAGTTTGTATATGATCATGCTTGTTTTTGTGTATATGTTTATCTTTGGTTCTATCTTCCACTTATGAGAGAAAACATAAGTCTTTTGTGTTTCTTATCTTGGCTAAATTCACTTAACATGACGTTCTCCAATTGCATCCATTTACCTTCAAACACCATGTTATTATTCCTTGTGGCTGAGTAATACCCCATTGTGTATATGAACCACAATTTCATGATCCATTCATCTGTTGTAAGGCATAGGGGTTGTTCTCAAGCTTAGCTATTGTGAATAGTGCTGCAATGAACATTGGTGTACAGGTGTCTCTGCTGTATCCTGTTTTATGTTCTTTTGGGTAGATGCCCAGCAGCGGTATCAATATGGCAGTTCTGTCTCTAGTGTTTTGAGGAATCTCCATACTGCTTTCCATAATGGTTGTACTAATTTGCATTCCTACCAGCAGTGTATAAGGGTTCCTGTTTTGTCACATCCTTTCCAACATTTGTTGTTGTTATTACCCTTGATTATGGCCATTCTAACTGGGGTGAGATAAAATCTAAGTGTTTGATTTGAATTTCTTTTATAACCAGGGAAATTGAGCACTTTTTCATGCATTTACTGGCCATTTGTACCTCTTCCTTTAAGAATTCTCTGTTTAATTCATGTGCCCATGTCTTCACTGAGGTGTTGATACTTTAGGGGCTGAGTTTTTTGAGTTCCCTATAGATTCAGGATATTAGTCCCTTATCAGATGAGTAGCTGGCAAAGATTTTCTCCCTTTCTGTGGGCTGTCTCTTGAATCTGGTGATTGTTTCCTTTGCTATGCAAAGCTCTTTAGTTTGATGCAGTCCCATTTGTTCATTGTTTCTCTTAGATGCTGAGCCTTTTGAGTTCAGTTTAGAAAGTCATTCCCTATACCTATCTGTTCCAGTGTATTTCCTACTGCTTCATGGAGTTGTTTCAAAGTTTCAGGCCTCATATCAAGGTCTTTGATCCACTTTGAGTTGATTTTGGTACAGGGTGAAAGACAAGGATCTAGTTTCAGTCTTCTGCATGTGGATAGTTTTTCAAGTAACATTTGTCAAAGAGGCTGTCTTTTCTCCATCCTGTATTTTGGGCTCCTTTGTTGAAGAGCAGTTAGCTATAGATGCTGTGTCTTCTATTCTGATCCACTGGTCTTCCTGTCTGTTTTTGCACCAATACCATGGGCATGGGCTTTTGGCTCAGAATTGCTTGAAGGAGAAATTAAAACCTTCCACAACAAGGAAAAACTAAAAGAATGTGTGACCAAACCAACACTACAGAAGATACTTAAAGGACTTTTACATATAGAAGAAGAAACTATGGTGAGACAGGAAGACTCAAGAAGGAATAAATCTTTTTGAGCAAGCAGATCAGTAAACAAGGAATAGGTAAAGCTAAACAATGGAGAAATAAAAATGACTGGAAACAACAGGCACCTTTCAATATTAGTACTGAATATAAATGGCCTCAATGCCCCAATAAAAAGACATAGAATAGCAAATTGGGCTAAAAAAACAAGACCTAACCGTATGTTGCTAATAAGACTCATACAACTGAAAAAAATAAACACTGGCTTAGAGTCAAAGGGTGGAAAAAAGTTTTCCAAGCAAATGGATCCTATAAACAGTCAGGAGTAGCTATACTCATATCTGACAAAGTAGACTTCAAACTAAAGTCAAGCAGAAGAGACAATGAAGGTCACTTAATATTAATGAAAGGAACAATTCATCAAGAGGAAATATCAATCTTTAATATATGTGCACCAAACACAGGGGCACCCATCAACATTAAAAAATTCTATGACCCTAAGAGCACAGATAGACACTAATACAGTGATACTCAGAGAGCTGAATTCCCCACACTCATCAATAGATGGGTCATTCAGACAAAAAATCAACAAAGAAACTTCAGACTATTCCTCACTTTAGATCGAGTATACATGGTTGATATCTATAGAGTATTTCACCCAACAACTATGCAATACACATTCTTTTCTACAGCTTACAGAACTTTCTCCAAAATAGATTACATTTAGGACACAAAGCAAGTCTTAACAAATTCAAGAAAATCAAAATAACCCCCTGTATCATATCAGATAACAATGAAATAAAACTAGACCTCAACAACAACAGAAAATATTCAAACATATGGATACTGAATAACACACTGCTGAAAAACCAATGGGTGACTGATGTAATAAGAGAAAAAATTAAAAAGTTCCTAGAATTCAATGAAAATGAAAATATAACCACCAGAATCTGTGGGACACAGCAAAAGATGTGCTAAGGGGAAAGTTTATACCTATAAGTGCCTATATTGAAAAAACAGAGACCTCTCAAACAACCTAATGATACACCTTAGTTCCTAGAAAAACAAGAACAAACCAAACCCCAAATCAGCAGATGGAGAGAAATAATAAAGATCAGAGTCAAGATAAATGAGACTGAAACCAAACTATACAAAAAACAATGAAACAAAAATTTGGTTCTTTGAAGAGATTAGCAAGACTGACAAACTCTTAGCCAACATGACAAAATAGAGGAGGGAGTGGACCCAAATTAATAAAATCAGAGGTGAGAAAGGGGACATAACCACAGATACCAGTGAAATCCAGAGAATCATTAGAGAGGACTTTGAAACTTATACTCAAGTAAACTGGAAAATCTAGATGAAATGGATAAACTCCTTGACACATGTAACCAACCAGAATTGAACCAAGAAGACATTAACCACCTAAATAGTCGTATTACATGCAATGAAATTGAAGCAGTAATAAAGAGTCTCCCTACAAAGAAAACCCAGGATTCACTGCCAAATTTTACCAAAGAAGAACTAACACCAATACCCCTCAGACTTTTCTTCGAAATAGAAAGGAAAGGAAAACTACCAAACTCATTTTTAGTGAAAACTATAAACCACTGAAGAGAGAAATAGAAGAAGACATCAAAAGATGGAAAGACCTTCCATGTTTGTGGATAGGTAGAATCAACATTGTGAAAATGGCCCTACTACCAAAAAGCAATCTACATGTTCACCGCAATCCCTATCAAAATTCCAATGACTTTCTACACAGAAATAGAAAAAACAATCGTGAAATATATATGGAAACACAAAAGACCTCAAATAACCAATGAAACATTCTTCTTGAAATCCTTCATTGCTTGAGCTCCTTGAAGGACCATGACTTCCTTTGCCTCTGCTATCTGATCCAAGCAGCCTGCTTGGTAAATACAGTTGTTCCTTGGGCTTGTTTTCTGGTTTAATAATTTGCAAGCTCAAGGAAAAATTGTTATTTGCATTCTTTATTTCTTGGCACAATAGAGGTGCTGAATAAAAATAATTGTGTTATTGTTAAGTTCTTCCACATCTGGCATCTAAGCACTGTACTGCAGTTAGGGTCTATTACTCTCTTTCCTGCATTGAGGGTCAGCATAGGGTGAGGTGAGAGATAAATGTTGAGGATCATCCTTTCTGTTTAATATCACCTTTAAGATTTTGCAGGGAAAAATAAATAGCACTTTGCAGGCAGAAGCAGGGATAGAGACTGTCATTAGGCATGGTTTGAGCATTTTATGCATTGTGTGGATAACGGCAATGATCAGTCCCTAACACCATCAGTGGTTCTCGCATGGGAGCATGGGAGCACTGCTAGGCTTATTTGGTGTAAGTGATCCCTGCTGTGTTAAAAAGGGAAATAAATATTCCAGTTTCATTTTAATATTATTTTTGCTCGAGAAGAGAGAATCATTTTTTGAGATACCCATCTTTGAGCAGCTTACCAAAGTTACTATTACAATCATTTGTTACAGTGGCTTTAAAAAACAAAATGAAAAAATTCCTGTATTTAGAGTGTCTCTTTAGAACCTATTTTATTTCACTCTCAGTCATGCCTATTTGCTGGTCTCTGTACTGCTGCTGTGTTGGCATTGGCTTTGCTGTTTATGCTTTCTGCATTTCCATTATGATGCTCACGTGTTCTTTATTTCAGTACAAAATATATATTTGACCTGCCCTAAAAACTCTGTCCATTTAAATAAAAATCCTCTTGTCATCATTTCTGCACATGTCTCCAAATCTAGGTGACCAAATCCAGACATGGGAAGACAGAGGTTTCCATATCATTTCTGTTCCATTTAACCAGAGTGTAAGTTTCCTTCTCAGGTCTCCAGAAGGGCAACAATCAATTGGGGGAAACACAAAGCCATTGTTCATCTTCATGAACCAATGAAATCTATTTGCATTTCAGGTGGAAATATTGGAGCACATTCCCACCACATCGTGTATGTGCCTTCACATTGCCTAGCTCTACCCATAGTTATCATGGAAGTCCACACAATGTTTTCTCTGATGAAGGAGAAAGAGGTCACATCTGGCTGTACTACTTACTAGCTTGGACTTCTCTGATAGAAAAAAGGGTCACATTTATGTTTCTGCCTTAGTGCTTTTCACATTGGGTCCTTTCTTCTTGCTTCCATAGGCTCCGACACTACAGTCCTTTGGCCTTAACCCACTTCCTACCCATTCCATATCTCTCAGGGGTAATCATAGGATGATATGCTAACTTCAACCCTTTCTTGCCATTGCTTGTCACAACTGAAAACAATGTGTGTTCTTATTAATTCCATATGCTTTTATGTGCCCAGATACAGATAAGCCAATGGTTTCTAACTAGGATGATTTTTGTTTATGAGGAGCCATTGGCAATTCTTGACTATCAAGACTGAGGTGAGAAGAGTACTACTTAGTGGTGGAAGGCAGGAACACTTCAAAGAGTGCCAAGATTGAGAAATCCTATGCTGAACCATGGATATAATGTTATGTACAAGCCAGGTACTGGTGGCTCATGCTTGTAATCATAGCTATTTGGAAGGCTGAGATTAGGAGAATTGCAGTTCAAAACCAGTCCAGGAAATAGTTCACGAGGCTCCATCTCCAAAATAACCAGAGCAAAATGGACTGAAGGTGTGGCTCAAGTGATAGAGCACCTGCTTTGCAAGCATGAAGCCCTGAGTTCTAACCCCAGTCCTACCAAAAAAAGAGTTATGTGTAACCTAAGACATTTAGTCAAATAAAGCAAGAATATTTTGTAGGTAATGTAGTATAAGATAATGCTGATTAGCATGCAGAAGACATAAAATGAGTTATATTCTACCAGACCTGGAGTGGGAAGAGGTTCAGAAAATCTTCATCAAAGAAAAGAAAGTATATTGTCCAACACTTGAATACAAGTGAAAATTTTTCGTGGTGAGTAGTAATGGGGTAAACATTGCATTGAATACTGTGGAATTGAGCTGAGCAAGAGCTGGAACACAAATCAGCAAGCGTAGAGGAGAACATAAGATGCATGTGTGGGATGACTGATACCTGAAATTCTGTCATGGAGAATATTCAGTTCTCAATAATTGGTAATTTTCCTCGAAATAATACTTCTCTTCAATGTGTGTGGAGGGGAAGGTCTGAACTGGATATTTGGAGATTACAGCTAGGAATTCAACTAAGAAATTATTTTTTATAGCCTAGAAAGGAATGAAGGAGAGAAAATAGTCTGGACTGTAGTCTGGACTGTCAGTTAATGGAAGTGCATGAGGAAAAATCCAAGGTCATGGAAATTTGCTCCTCAACCCTCCTCTCCATAGACTATGGGATGACAGGCCAGTTGTTTCAAGTGCAATTAGCTGGTTTATTTTCTCTATGATCAGAGAAACATTTTCTACAGGAGGGCTGTAAAGCATGTAGTGAATGCAAGGTTTCTCTTGCCCAACTAATTATGCTGTTTCTCCTTAAAAATAAAGCTGTGAATCTAAAAGTATATTATTTTTCTTGTGCACCATATTCTGGATTGACATCCTACTTTCCCTTATCACATGCATAGCTGGCAAAGGTTTCCTTCATTTCATTGGCAGTCTATTAAGTCTAGTAACTGTATCTTTTGTGGTGCAGAAGTTTTTAGTTTGATGCAGTCCCATTTGTTCATCCTTCCTCTTATTTGCCAAGCCATTCTGTTACAGAATTGCTTATCTGTTCCAGTGTATATCCTGCTACTCCCTGTAGTTGTTCTAAAGCTTCTAAAGCTTTAATGTAATTTCATTACATTAAATTCCTTAATCCATTTCAAGTTGATATTTGTTCAGGGTGAGAGACATGGATCTACTTTCAGTTCTCTGCCTGGAGATATCCAGTTTTCAAAGCAACATTTGTTGAAAAGGCTGTCTTTTCTCTATCATATATTTTGGGTGCCTTTGTCAAAAAATCAGGTGGATGTAACTGTATTCATATATGGCTCTTCTATTCTGTTCCATTAGTCTTCATTTCTGTTTTTGTGAGAGTACCATGATGTTTTTATTACTATGGCTCTGTAGTATAGTTTGAAGTCAGGAAATGTGATACCTCCAGCACTGATTTTTTTGCTCAGTATTGCCTTGGCTATTCAATGTCTTTTGTGCTTCCATATATGAGCTTAGGGTTGAGTTTTCAATCTCTGTGATAAATGTCATTAGAATTTTGATTGGGATTTGGCAATGTAGACATTTTTACAATATTGATTCTACCAATCCATGAGCATGGAAGGGCTTTCCATCTGCTGTGGTCTTCTTTGAGTTCTTTCTTCAATGGTTCAGTTTTCATTGTAGAGAACTTTCACTTCCTTTGTTAAGTTTATTCCCAGGTTCTTTTTTTTTTTTTTTTGAGGCTATTGTAAATGGAATTGTTTTCCTATATTCTTTCTCAGTCTGTTCATTGTTGGTATATAGAAAGGCTACTGATATTTGTAAATAGATTTTGTATCCTGCTATTATGATAAATTTGCTTATAATGTCTAGGAGTTTTGTAGTCCAGTTTTTTCTGGAGTTTTTAGGTATAAGATCGTGTCATTTACAAATAGAAATGGTTTGAATTCTTCCTTTCCTATTCAAATTACTCTTATTTCTTCTTGTCTCACTGCTATAGCTAGGGATTCTAGGACAATGTTGAATATGAGTGAAGAGAGTGTACATCCTGTCTCTCACTCCTGACTTTAGAGGAAATAGTTTCAGTTTTTCCCCATTTAGTACGCTGTTGGCTATAGGCTTGTCATCTAGTCTTTATTATGTTGAGGTATATTCCTAGTTTCATCAGAACTTTTATCGTGAAAGGATGTTGAATTCTGTCAAAGGCTTTTTCTTCATCTATTGAGTTGATCATGTGGCTTCTGTCTTTACTTCTGTTAATATTACATTTAATGATTTGCATATGTTGAACCATGCCTGCATCACTGGGATGAAATTGACTTTATCAGGGTATGTGATCTTTTGTAATATGTTGCTGAATTTAGTTTGCCAGTATTTTATTGAGAATTTTTGCATCTAAGTTCATTAAAGAAATTGGCCAATAATTCTCTTTCTTGTGCCTTTGTCAGGTTTTGGGATGAGTGTAATACTGGCAATGGTAGAATAATTTTGGCAAGGTTTCTTCCCTTTCTATTCCATAGATAAGTTTGAGGAGAGTTGGTATTAGATCTTTAAAGGTCAGGTAGAATTCAACAGTGAATCCATCAGGTCCTGGACTTTTCTTTCTTGGTATACTCTATTGGTGCTTCAATTTCATTGCTTGTTGTAGATCTATTTAGATCTCAATTTTCCAACTTATTTGAAGACAGGTTTAAAAGTAATCCCTAACTATTTCCTGGTGTTTGTTGTTATCTCCCCTTTTTGTTTCTATTTTTGTTAATTTGGGTCTTTTCTCTCCTCATTTTAGTCAGATTTCCTAGGGTTTTATCAATCACATTTATCTTTTGAAAGAACTATCTTTTTGTTTTGTTGATTCTTTGTATGATTTTGGGTTTTTTTGGTATCTATTTTGTTGTTTGGCCCTTATTTTTACTATTTTTCTCCTTCTGCTAGTTTTAGGGTTAGCTTGTTCTTGTTTTTCCAGGAGATTGAGATGCAGCATTAGGTTGTTTAGTTGAGATCTTTCAGTGTTTTTAATATATGCGCTCATGGCTATAAACATTGACCTTAGCACTGACTTTGCTGTGCCTTGTAGGTTCTGATAGGTAGTGCTTTCATTTTCATTAAATTATAGGAACTTTTTTCCTTTATTCATATATTCATATGTGCATACATTGTTTGGGCCATTTCTCCTTCCTTCTTGCCCCCACTCCCCTCACTGACAGGTAGAAACTGTTCTGCCCTTTTCTCTAATTTTGTTGAAGAGAAGACATAAGCAATAATAAGAAAGACAAAGCATTTTTGCTAGCTGAGATAGGATAGCTATGCAGAGATTCCTAGCATTGCTTCCATGCACAAGTGTAAAACAACCTGAATTGATTCATCTCTACCTGACCTCTTCACTACTTCCCAGTCATGGTCCCATATTGACCTCTGTTGTTTTAAGGTTACTGTATTAGCTCCTCTGCAGTGGGGACATCAAACACTTTCAAGTTTTGGGTTTCCTACCTATCCCCATACATCCCATGTGTGCTCTCCCCTTAGCGTGTGACCCAAGTCCAACAACATTACTGCCTTTGCCCTACATCTAGTGTCTACATATGAGGGAGAACATACAATTTTTGGTCCTCTGATCCTGGCAAACCTCACTCAGGATGAAGTTCTCCAGTTCCATCCATTTACTTGAAATGATAACATTTCATTCTTCTTCATGGCTGAGTAAAATTCCATTGTGTATAAATACCACATTTTCTTAATATATTCATCAGTAGTGGGACATCTTGGCTGTTTCTATAGCTTGGCTATTGTGAATAGCTCTGCAATAAACATGGGTGTACAGGTGCCTCTGGAGTAATCTGTGTTGCATTCCTTTGGGTATATCCCCAGGAGTGAGATTGCTGGATCATATGGCAGATATATGATCAGTTTTTTAAGAAGCCTCCATATTGTTTTCCAGAGTGGTTGCAGTAGCTTGCATTCCCACCAGCAGTGTACAAGGGTTCCTTTTTCCCCAAATACTCACCAACACCTGTTGGTGGTGTTTTTGATGATAGCTATTCTAACAAATGTGAGGTGAAATCTTAGTGTGGCTTTGATTTGCATTTCCTTTATGGACAGAGTGAGTGAGCATTTTTTCATGTGTGTTTTGGCCATTTGAATTTCTTTTGAAAAAAGTTCTGTTTAGTTCAGTTGCCCATTTCTTTACTGGTTCATTGATTCTGGGAAACTTTAGTTTATTGAGCTCCCTCTGTATTCTGATTATCAGTCCTTTGTCTGATGTATAGCTGGCAAACATTTTCTCCCACTCTGTGGGTGGTCTCTTCAGTTTAGAGACCATTTTTTTTGTTATGCAAAAGCTTTTTAATTTTATGTAGTCCCGTTAGTCCATCCTTTCTCTTAGTTGCTGAGTTGCTGGGGTTCTATTGAGGAAGTTCTTGCCTATACTTATTGCTTCCAAAGTATTCCCTGCTCTTTCTTATACTAACTTCAGAGTTGAGGTCTGATATTATGGTCTTTGATCCATTTTGAGTTGACACTAGTACAGGGTGATAAACATGAATCAGTTTTCTGCAGGCAGATAACCACTTTTCCCAGTAACATTTGTTGAAGAGGCTGTCTTTTCTCATCGTATGTCTTTGGCGCCTTTGTCAAAAATAAGGTGGGCACAGCTGTGTGGATTCATATCCAGGTCCTCTATTCTGTTCCACTGGTCTTCATATTTGTTTTTGTGCCAATACCATGCTGTTTTTATAGCTATTGCTTTGTAATATAGTTTGAAGTCGGGTATTGTGATACCTCCAGCATTGCTCTTTTTGCTGAGTATTGCCTTGGCTATTTGTGGTCTCTTGTGTTTCCAAAGGAACTTTAGGGTAGATTTTTCAATCTCTATGATGAATGTCATTAGGATTTTGATGGGAATTGTATTAAACATGTAGATTGCTTTTGGTAGTATAGCCATTTTTACTATGTTGATTCTACCAATCCACGAGCATGGGAGATCATTCCACCTTCTGTAGTCTTCCTCAAAGTCTTTCTTCAATCATTTGTAGTTCTCTTTGTGGAGATCATTCACATCCTTTGGTAAGTTCACTCCTAGGTATTTTTTTTCTGAGGCTATTGTAAATGGAATTGTTTCCATATATTCTTTCTCAATTTGTTTGTTGTTGGTGTATAGAAAAGCTAATGATTTTTGTAAGTTGATTTTGTATCCTGCCACCTTGAAGTAGCTGTTTATGGTGTCTAGGAGTTTTAGGGTAGAGTATTTTGGGTATTTAAGATATAGGATCATGTCATTGCAAATACAGATATTGTGACAGTTTCTTTACCTATTTGTATTCCTTTTATTTCTTCTTCTTCTTGCTTAATTGCTCTGTTTAGGAATTCCAGGACTATGTTGAGTAGGAGTTGGGGTAGTGGGCATCCTTGTCTCATCCTAAATTTTAGGGGAATGTTTTAAGTTTTTCACAATTAAATATGATGGTGGCTATAAGTTTGTTGTATAGCCTTTACAATGTTGAGGTACATTCCTTCTATTCCTAGTTTTCTTAGAGCTTTTATCTTGAAGTGGTGTTGAATCTTATCAAAGGCTTTTTCTGCTTCTATTGAGATGATCAAGTGGTTTTTGTCTTTGCTTCTATTGATGTGCTGTATTATATTTATCAATTTGGGTATATTGAACCACCCCTGCATCCTGGGATGAAGCCAGCTTGATTGTGGTGAATGGTATTTCTGATGTGTTGCTGGATTTGGTTTACCATTATTTTATTGAGGATTTCTGCATCGATGTTCATTAAGGAGATTGGCATATAGTTCTCCTTTTTTGGAGGTGTCTTTGTCTGGTTTTGGGATGAGTATAATACTGGCTTCATAAAATGAGTTAGGCAGTGTTCCTTCCCTTTCTATTTCATGGAACAATTTAAGGGGAGTTGGTATTAATTCTTCTTTAAAGGTCTGATAGAACTCAGCTGAGAATACCTCAAGTCCTGGACTTTTCTTTTTTGGGAGACTCTTTATTGCAGCTTCAATTTCATTTTGTGTTATAGAGTTATTCAGGTGACTACTATCCTCTTGGTTCAATTTTGGATGGTCATAAGTGTCTAGAAATCTGTCCATTACTTCAAGATTTTCAAATTTATAGGAATATAGGTTTTCAAAGTAGTCTCTGATGAGTCTCTGGATTTCCATGGAGTTTGTTGTTATCTTCCATTTTGCATTTCTAATTTTACTGATTTAGGTTTTTTCTCTCCTTATTTTAGTCAGGTTTGTCAGGGGTCTGTCGATCTTTTTTATTTATTCAAAGAACCAGCTTTTTGTTTCATTGATTCTTTGTATTTTTTTTTGTTTGTTTGTTTCTATTTCATTAATTTCAGCCCTTATTTTTATTATTTCTCTCATTCTGCTTGTTTTGGGATTTGCTTATTCTTGTTTTTCTAGGAGTTTGAGATGCAGCATTAGGTCATTGATTTGAGATCTTTCTGTCCTTTTAATATATGCACTCATCGCTATAAACTTTCCTTTTAGGGCTGCCTTTGCTGTGTCTCATAGGTTCCGGTAGGTCATGTTTTCATTTTCATTAACTTCCAGGAAACTTTTTTAACTTCCTCTTTTGTTCTATCAATGACCCACTGATCATTGAGTAATGTATTGCTCAGCTTCCAATTGTTCACATGTTTTTTACTGTTGTTTTTGAGTTCTAGTTTTAATGCATTGTGATCAGATAGGATGCAGGGGATTATTTCTGTTTTCTTATATTTGCTGAGGCTTGCTTTGTGCCCTAAGATATGATCAATTTTGGAGAAAGTTCCATGGGCTGCTGAGATGAATGTATATTGTGCGGCAGTTGGATGAAATACTCTATAGACATCAACTAGACCCATTTGTGCTAGTGTGATTTAGTTCTAGAATTTCTTTATTGATTTTTTTGTTTGGATGATTTATCTATTGGTGATAAGGGAGTATTAAAGTCTTCCACTACCACTGTGTTGGAATCTATCTATATATGCTTTTAGGTCCTTCAGAGTATGTTTGATGAAATTTGGTGTACTGCCTTTGGGTGCATATAGGTTGATAGTTGTTATTTCCTTTTTGTGTATTTCCCCTTTTATTAGTATGGACTGTCCTTCTTATCTCATTTGATCAATGTAGGTTAGAAGTCTACTTTGTCTGAGATAAGTATTGCTACTCCTTCCTGTTTTGGGGGACCATTAGCTTGGTCAACCTTCTTCCAGCCTTTCACCCTAAGCCAGTGCTTGTTTCTGTCAGTGAGATGGTTCTCCTGTAAAAACCAGATTGTTGAATCTTCCTTTTTAATCCAGTTTTCCAGACAGTGTCCTTTGATGGGAGAGTAAAGTTCGTTAACATTAAGTGTTAATATTGATAGGTTTGTGTGATTCCTGTCATTTAGTTGTTTTTGTTGTTGAAGGATTTGATTGTGTACAGCTGAATCAATGTTGCTCCCTCATTCCTTGTCTCTTTTCCTCCTGTGGTATGGTACTCCCTGTCCTCTCATGGTTTTGTTTGCTTTCATTTTCTGTGTGCAGAATTGCTTGGAGAATCTTTTGTAGTGGTGGCTTGGTGGTCATATGTTGTTTTAGTTTCTGTTTATTGTGGATGACTTTTATTGCTCCATCTATTTTGAATGATAGTTTTGCTGGGTAGAGTATCCTGGGGTTGAAGTTGTTTTCATTCAGTTCTCAGAATACCTCACTCCATACCCTTCTTGCTTTTAAAGTTTCTGTTGAGAAATGTGCTATGATTTTGATAGGTTTACCTTTGTATGTTATTTGTTTTTTCTCTTTTACAGCCTTCAATATTCTTTCTCTATAATCTGTGATTGTTGTTTTAATGATAATATGTCATGGTGTAGTTCTATTTCGGTCAAGTCTGTTTGGTGTCCTGGAGGCTTCCTGTACCTGAATGAGCATAGCTTTCTCTAGATTTGGGAAACTTTCTGTTATTATTTTGTTGAATATATTATGAATCCCATTTGCTTGCATCTCTTCTCCTTCAGTGCCCATGATTCTCAGGTTTGGTTTTTTGGTGGAGTCAGTGAGTTCTTGCATATTCCTTTCACAGGTCTTGAGTTGTTTTACTAACAGCTCTTCAGTTTTTCCTTTAATTTCCATTTCATCTTCAAGTTCTGAGATTCTGTCTTTCACTTGTTCTTGTCTGCTGGAGTGGCCTTCCATTGTGTTTTGTGTTTCTGTTTCATTATTTTTTTTTGAGATTTTCTATATCATAGGTCACTTCCTCCTTAATGTTGTCAATTTTCATCCTTAATTCATTTACCTCTCTGTTTATAGTTTTCTCTGTTTCACTTTGGTGTTTATTTAGGGCTCCTATGAGTTCATTTATTTGTTTCTGTGTATTCTTTATTTTTGGTGTCTTGAAATTTCTTGAGTGCCTCTTGTATGCTTTGGTTAACCATGTCTAGTAACATCTCCATGAAATTCTCAGTGATTACTTGCAGGATTTTTTTCTTTGAGGCTGTTCTTGTGGGCATCTTTGGGTTCCTTGGCATTGTTTCTCTTTGTTTTGTTTGAGTCCAGAACTGGGTGTCCATTTTCTTCATTTCCTTCTGAATCCTGTATTAAATTATTTTTCAAAGGAGAATGGTTTCCATCCCTTTTTCTTCTTCCCACTGCTCCACTTAGTACTGTGCAACTATGTTCTTGATAGGCTATTGGTGGTTTCAGTCACCTGTTTTCTTTCTCTTGGTTTAATTTTGTTTTGTGGCTGCATTGGATTTATTGCTAAGTGTGTGTATGCTATTTCTGTTCCTGGTCTGGGTGTAATTTACTATTTGCTAATTCACAACAGTAAAACTGTTTGGTCTACCAAATGTCTCCCAAGAAGGTTTGGTGCTGGCGTCTGGTGGTGATGGGAGCCCTCCTGTTTTCTCAGTATAATGTGGCATGGAGAAGCTTTCCATGGGCTAGGGGTTCAGTGTGACAAAGTTTTGATTCTCATTGCTGCTTTATTTCTTCCAAGTATGGCTCCAGCATCTCATCAAGGTTTCAGAGTCATGGAGCTCACACTGTCTGCTTCTGTGCCCTAGTCACCATCTTGGATCTCCTCTATAGGAACTTTTTGAATTCCTCCCTTCTTTCTTCAATGATCCACTGATCATGGGACAACATGCTATTCAGTCTCCAAGTGTTGACACTTGATGCTGTTTCTTTTGTTGTTGTTGAGTTCTAGCTTTATTGCATTGTAGTTGTCAGACAGTCTCCAAGGGGTTATTTCAATTTTCTTATATTTGTTTAGACATGCTTCATGACCTAAATATGATGTATTTTGGAGAAAGTTCCATGGGCTGCTGAGAAAAAATGTATATTGTGCTGTTGCATGATGGAATACTCTGTAGGTATCTGTCAAGTCAATTTGGGGTATGATGTCATTCCATTCTAAAGTATCTTTGTTCATTTTTGATCTGAATGACTTAGAGATGTATTGAAGTCTCCCACTATCACTGTGTTTTTAAATTCAGTAAGTGCATGTTTAATGAAGATAGGTACACTGACATTGTGTATATAAGTTAACAATTGTTATTCCTCCTGATGTGTTACTCCTTTTGTTAGTATGAAGTGAACTTGTTTGTCTGTTTTGACCAATTTAGGTTTAAATTTACTTTATGTAATGTAAGTATAGCTACTCTTGCCTGTTTTGGGAGGCATCATGAGCTTTGTAAATCTTTTTCTACCCTTTTGTTTCCATCTGTAAGATGGGTTTCTTGTAAACTACAATTCATTTGGTCTTTCTTTTTTAATCCAGTTTGCCAGTAAGTGTCCTTTGATGGGGAATTGAGGCCATTAACATTCAGTATTAATATTCAGAGGTATGTGGTGATTCTTTTCATTTAGTTGTTTTTGTTGTGCAAGGGTTTCTGTGTGTGCAATCAATTCTATGCTACACTCTAATTACTTGCCTGCTCTTCTCTTGAGATTTAATAATGCCCATGCTTTCATGGGTAGGTTTATTTTCATCTTCCATTGGTAGGATTCCTTTAAGAATATTCTGGAGTGCTGGTTTAGTGGTCATGTATTGTTTCAGTTTCTGTTTATCATGGAATGTTTTTATTCCTCCTTCAAATTTGAATGACAGCTTTGCTGGGTATCCTAGGGTTAAAATTGTTTTATTTCAGTGCTCAAAATACCTCACTCCATGGCCTTCTTGCTTTTACAGTTTCTGTTGAAAAATCTGCTGTTATCTTGATGGGTTTATCTTTATATCCAAATTGTTTTTTCTCTCTTCTTTCCTTGTTCTGTTTGCTAATTGTTTTTAACTATAATATGCTGTGTAGAGGTTCTCTTTTGGTTATGACTATTTGGTGTCCTGCAGGATTCTTGTACCCAGATGGGAATCTCTTTCTCAAGGTTTGGCAATTTTTCTGCTATTGTTTTGTTGAATGTATTTCTTATGCCATTGGCTTGCATCTCTTCTCCTTTGATGCCCATGATTGGTCTTTTGATGGCATTTCAGAGTTCTTGCATATTCCTTCCACAACACTTCAGTCTTTTCTCTAAGTTTTCTTTCTTTTTGTTGGTTTTTTTAATATCTATTTTGTCTTCAAGCCCTGAAACTCTGTCTTCCACTTGTTCCAGGTTACTGGAGTGGCTTTCAACTGCACTTTTAAAATTTACTTAAGAACCTTTTTGTTTCCAGGGTTTCTGTTTGATTCTTTTTTTCCCAGACATTCCATATCTTTGTTAGGTTCTTCTTCCTCATCTTATACTACCTCCTTTATTTAATTTATCTTTTTTATTATAATTTTCTTGGTTTTGTTTCAATGTTTTTGAAATTCTCTGAGTTCATTTAGCTGTTTCTATGTTTTCTTGAGCTTTATATCCATAGTCTCTTAGGATTCATTGAGCTTTTTTGTATGTCCTCTTTGAGTTCCTCATTAATCTCATTAAACATTCTTTTCATCATTTTTCTGACTTCGGAAACTGAGGATTCATCTTCTTCACTGTCCACCAAATCTTCTTTCTCTTGATTTAATTTCTATGCTCTAGTAGCTTAGCTGTTAGCTAGGTTGTTGTATCATTTCTGTTCATTGACCTGGGTTAGTAATAACAAATTCACAGATTTGATGCCAGACCAGTTATTGACATGATATATAAAACCCTTAGCAATGTTATATATAAACAGCAGGTGTCAGGGAGGTAACAGTTGTTTGCATAGAAATGCATACTTAAAATGATGGGGATAGAAGAGGAGGTACAGAGAGGGGAGGAGGGGGATTAATAAGGCCTTAATGTGTGTAAAGTTTTAGTTCAGTCATTGTGGGGGAAGGTGCTATTGTCAGAGATTGCAGAGGGATAGGGATAATGGGAGTAATGTGTAAAGTTGGTATAATAGACTACTTTGTGAGTGGTTAGTATGGAGGACATAGGAACAGTGGGAGGATAGGAAGGGGGAGGAGAGAAAGATAGGAGAGGGAAGTAAGAAAAACAGAAGAAAAGAAAAAGTCAGGAGAGAGCAAAGGAAGTTGAATAAGAGGGTGAGACAAATTAAATTTTCCAAAGAATGGAAAAAGGAAAAGTAATATATATATACAGTGTATTGTCCAAATCTCTTCCTTGTTATGGAGAGGAATGGGTTTCCTTTGAGTTCAATGATTTCTGATCTGGGGTGCTGTCCCTTCTCAGGGTTGATATTCTGGGATGTGTGGCAATTGATGTACCTCTCTCTACCAGATAAGTTTGGTGGGTGTCCACTCAGCATGTTTAAGCCTAATCTCTTCTTGGTGTTAGTGAGTGGTTAGGGTTAGCTTGTTTTCATAATTGGGTTTTCCAAAGTGGTCCTGTGAGGAACTGATGTGTGAGCACTGGCTAGCTTCTCCTGCCAGTAGGGTGAGCCTGGTAGCTGAAGGTGTCATGTTTAGTTGAATGCTCCTCTCTGGGAAGGCTTTTAGTTTTGGCTACTACCACTTTCTCCATGGTGGTTGAATGTATTGTTATTTTCCCCAGGCAGGACAGGTTGGATCTATTCTCCTCCACACAGGCTGCATCAGTCCTAGAACTTTATAAAGTTCCCACTAGTCTGTTCCTCTGCCACCACATGGAGTTGCTTTTATTAGGCCAAAACAACTTTGTCCATGAGGGGTGCAATCTGTCTGCAAGATGTACTGGACTGTACATTGTGTGGTATGCTCACTCAGAAGGATTATATTTTCTCATGGTGGTATGAAGTAACAGCAGTCCTGGTCACAGGTAGGTGGGAATCACAGGTTCCCCGTCTGTGAGTTTTGGTGGGTTCAGGACAACCCAGTTGCTTTCAGAAATTCTGCAGTCCTCTGTGTTCAGTTTACTCTTCAGAGAAAGAAATAAAAAAAAGAAGAAACTACTCTCTGACAAACTGGTATGGCAGCTGACAACTGTGGCACCTGGGCTTCTTGAGCTGTTTTATGCTATAAAAAGCTAATTTAAAGGTTAGTCATTGTATGTTAGTTTGCCTATGTATTGGCAATATCTTAATTGGTAGAGAATCCAAGTTCCCTGACTCTTGCTACCACGAATCTGAAGTTTTCTTTTGGACTTGTAAGAGCTCAGAGTTCTGGGGTCTAATAGCTGTCTGTCATTTTGTTCTCCTAAATATATCCCTTTTTAAATTAATAGTTTGATGCTCTCTGGCAAATTTTTTCATCCTTGCAATCTCACTCCAAACAAACCATAAAATATCATGTTTTAAAAGGTTCACTTGCAGACTGTGACATCAACTCTTGGCTGAGTCTCCAACCTGTTGACCTCTCCTACAGGATTCACACTTGCCAACCTCCATAACTATGTGACACAGACAATTCTTTAAAAATAAATTTCTTTATATATAATATAAATGTAATTATGAGGGTGTTTTTTGTCTTTTCAACTTTGTTACCACTTACATGCACATTTACAATTGTTATGCTCAATAAATGAATGTTTCTATCATTAAGAAATATCCTTATTTATCATTTATAATGTCCCTTTTTCTGAATTCTACTTTATTTGGTATCAACATGGCCACTTCCACCTTCTTATAGTTAGTTTGTATAGTATATCTATTTATATTCCTTTTTAAAATCATATTATGTCTCTTTATATTTTACATGTAATTCTTTTTAGACATTACAGAGTTGGATCTTTTTGGTTTTGTTTGTTTGTTATGTTTTGAGAGAGGGTTTTGCTATGAATCTTCAGGTGGCGTAGAAATCACTTTGTTGCCTAGACTGGCCAGAAACTCACAATTCTCCTGTCTCTGCTTCACAAGGTATGTGACACCACATCTGGCTTAACTTTCTTTTTGTTTTTATATTAACATTTAATAATTGTACATATTAGTGGGGTATGCTATGTTATTTTAATACATTCAAATAACATGTATTATCCAATCAGGGTAATTAGCATTTCCCTCTCTTTTTAATTTCTTTATGCTTGAAATCTTTGAGCTTCTCTCTTCTAGATCTTCATAAAATATGTAATAGGTGTTGTGAACTGCAGTCACCTAGCTGTGTGTAGAACACCAGATCTTATTACTTCTGTCTGTGTCATGGTAACCCTTATCTAACTTCCTTTTTGTCTCTTCCTCACACCCTTCCTAGCCTCTAGTAATCAGTATTCCACATTCAGATTGATTCTTTTAGCCTCCACATATGGGAATGAAAGTGCTCCTGTACACAAAGAAAAGATTCAATAAAGAGAAGAATCAAAGAAAAACATTTTTCAAACTATTCATCTGACAAAGAACTAACAGCCAGAATACATATGGAGCTCAAAAGACTTAACAAAAACCAAATAATCCATTACAGATGGATTTAATAATCTAAATAGACATTTCTCAAAATATGGAAAAATACTCAATAGCATTAGCCATTAGGGAAGTGCAACTCAAAAATTTGGGTGATATAATATCACCCAAATTGTGTCTTTTAAAAATCAACTCTGATAATCTCTGCCTTTTAATTGAGGTGTCTAGATAATAATAGTCAATATTAAAATATTGAGTTGGTTAGGTAAAAAATTTTTGTTGTGTTACTTGTTTTAAATTTTTTCCATCTGTTCTTTCTTCTCTTTTTCTGTCTTCTTTTGGAATAATTGAGCATTTAAAAATTCTATCTTACCTTCTTTAGGTTATTAGCCATAATGATACTTTGTTTTATTTTTCTAAGGATTCTTATGGTCCACATTTTTAATTGATCATGGCTTACCTTCAGATAGTATTATACAATTTCACATATAGTATAAGATTCTTACAAGAATACCCTTTCATTTTGACTCTCCCAGGCTATGTGATATTGTTGTATATCTTTTGCTTTTATATATGTGATACACGCCATACTACATTATAATTTTTGCCAAAATTGCCTATTATCATGTAAAAATACCTAAAACAGTTAGAGGTTAAATTTTATCTATTTATCCATGTGCCTACCATTTCCAGTGTCTTCATTTCTTTGTGTAGGTCCACCTTTCTATCTGGTATCATTTTTCTTTTGTCTGATGACTTCCTATAGGATTTCTTATAGTACAAGTCTTCTGCTGATGCCTTCTTTCAGTTTTTATATTTCTATTTTGCATTTGATTTAGAATGTATTTTGCAGTGTATAAAATTCTAGGCTGGAAGCTTTCATGTTTGTTTGTTATCATTTCAGTATTTTAAAGATATAGTTCCACTGTTTGCTTACTTGTATTGTTTCCAACAAGAAATCTGTTATCACTGTCTTCTATATCTACATTTGTCTTTATGGAATCTCTTCCCTCTCTAAATCTGGTGCTTCTAAGGTTTTCTGTTAAATACTGGCCTTGAATAATTTGGTTATGATGTGTCTTGCTTTAGTTTTCTTTATGTTACTTTGCTTATAGGTTTATTGGACTTATGGGCTTATAGTTTCCCTCAAATTTGGAGAAAGAACAGCATTCTTTCCTTAAATATTTTTTCTCTCCCTCCCTTTTGACAATTCCAATGGCACATATCCTAGGCAACTTGAAAATCTCCCAGTTTTTTGTTGATTCAAACTTTTTATCTGTATTTAATTTTGAATAAATTCTAATGCTATATGTCCAAGGCCATCAATATTTCCTTTTGCAATGTCTAAACTTCCATTCATCTTGTCCAGTGTAATTTTCATCTTAGATATTAGAGTTCTCATTATAAAAGTTTGATTTGGATGTTTTAAAAATTTTAATTGGCATATATTTTCTATATATTAATAAGGTATAAAATGATAATTTGATACATATATACTATGTATAATGATCAAATTAGGGTAATTAGTGTTTCTGTTTCATCAAAGATGCATCATTTCCATGTGTTGGGGAAACTTTAGACTCTTTTAATTATTTTGAAATACATCATGAATAGTGTAAATTGTTATTATCCTTCTAGGCTATAAAGCACTATGTTTCTCCTAGCTAATGGTTGTTTCTCATGGCTTTCATGCCTCCATTTAACTTTTTGAACATATGAAATGCAGTTAAAATAACTATGTGTGTTATCAGCTAATTCTAATATTTGTTCCATTTCAGTGTCAGTTACTATTGAACTATTCTCTTTATTATGGTTGTATTTTTTCTGTTCTTTACCTGCTTATACATTTTGACTGGATGGTTGTCATTACGAATTTTGTATTATTGGCTGTTGAATAATGACAGCTTCCAGTAGGGCAGTGTCAACAAACACTACTGTTCTCCCCCTCTAGGTATCCTACACTGTTGCATCTAATGTTTTAGGTAGTTATTTTCCCAGCTTCAGAAAGTTTGCTTATATACATGTGTTAATTAGAACTCTGTTGGATAGCTAAGCATGGTAATGATCAAATTTTCAAGTTTCTTGGTCTTCTCCAAGGAATTTAGAAGTCTTTATCTAGTATATGATTTGACATAAATGCTAATGTATAATATGTTCAGAATAAAGTGCTAAGATTCTACTTCCTCCACCCCATGTCACTTGTGTTCACTAATTTATATTAGGATGAAAGATCTCATGGGATAAAATAAAAGACTTAGACTTGATCACCGATGAAGTTTAAGAGTGTACTCACATATAAAATGGACTACTGTGACTCTAATGGAGGCCTTTGCAGGAAAGCAAATGAGATTCAAGAGAGATTTCATGATGAAAGAAGAGGACTGGAATTTTGAGCTAGACAAAATAAACCAAAGAGGAAAAGAGAATATTGATTCTAGTGTAGCTAGGTGGCTAAAACTGGAAATCATCCCAACCTAGCCACACATGAGATTATAAGTAAAGTGGGGAAACAGACTTGGGATATATATAAACTTATTTATATATATAAATATATAAAAAACACTTTATATATATTTCTAAACATTTGTTTTATATTATATATATGTGTGTACATATATATCTATATATGTATATACATATATCTACATACAGATTTACATATATATACATACATACATTGAGCTCATTCTTCTTTGCTGGGAACATAGAATATAGGCAAAAGTAATCATACAGTTCCTCATCATAAGATCTTTACCCAGGTGAATGTAGAGAGCTCCATTGTAATGGTCTAGTAGGCAGCTTGATCAAATAGCACTTCATATCAAATGGACCTGGGAACTGTGAAATGTGTAGTTTGTGAAAATAACTAAGTCTGGGCTACAAAGCCATGGTTTTACGAGCTGTGATGGTAGTGGAAGTTACTAATATAAAGCTTTATGGTTCTTTGTCCTAATTAAAGGCTCATCCTCATTATAACTCCCCATCAATTAAGCATAATGTGGATAAAGGTTTCTTCTCACATATCAAAAAGTAATGATGAGGATTTCTGATCTTCAAGTGACAGCAGTGGCAACAACAGAGGAAGGGATAGAATGCCAGCCTTGAATGGTCCCTTGCTAGGACTGTGGTGCCTAAGCTATACCATCCCTACTAGGAAGTAGTTGCTCTCAGTGGCTATCAATATAGATTCATGGATACATGTCAGCAGAAAGAGATTCTCAGAAATATTGGTATGAAGGCACTCTGAGAAAGACCAAAACTTTCTTCAGCAGTGAGGCCTTGAGGCATAAAGATTGGAATGCAGACATTAATGGAAATTCACTTATATTCTCTGTAAAGTAACCCAACAAGGCTAGTGGCAATGCTCAAGCATTGAGCTATACAATTTAATTGTATAATGAGATAATTTAATAAGTTAGACTCATCTTGATTAAAGCCTGTTTTGGACAAGATATTGTGGTAAGCTTCAAAAAGGATTAATGATTTAATTCATGGCTCTGCATGAAAAATAATGCTTTTATTTTATAGACAGGACTAGATGAGTGCAAAATGTCCATAGTGTTAGATAGAGTACAAAATTAAATCAGCAAAAATTTTCTGAATATTAACTATGTGAAGGCATGTAGTTAGATTCTTAAAATTTGCGTTTGCAAGGCGGGCAATGTAAAAAGTGCAAAGTTCTGAAAAGCATGCAATTCAATGCAACTACCTGATTCAGAAATGCTTTGGGGAGGAGGTGGGATCTGGTAGGTAGTATTTTAACAGCCAGATGAGGCAATGAGAGCATTTCAGGGAGAGGAAACCATGAAGGCATGAAGTGGAAAAGTGTAGTCATTTTTCAGGTTGAATGGATTACTGGGTATACGTAGGGGAGTTGTTGAAAGCAAGGCTAGAAAGTTAGGTTGAGGGAAACAGTGAGGGTTTCTTTGATAGTTAAAGGCAATAAAGAACCATTTAGTGTTTTTGAGCAGGGAAATAATAGGATTATCAGCCCCTGAATTATTTCCCTAGTTCTAAATGATTTGACCTCCTAACTTCATTGCTGACAACACAACCCTACCCATGTTCCCACCAGGCCAAATAAAAAGCATGAGAATTTAAACAGACTCAGCACCTCTACCCCTAAGCCCAGTGGAACACAGCATTGATCACCCTCAATGACCCCTAGAGTTCCCTGTCATTCTCATTTTTATTTTTAATGCATCACATTGGAGACCCAATTATTTCTATTGGAAACTATGGTGTTGTCTATGGCCAGAGTCCAGACTGATCCTGCCATGGCTGTGGAATATTATGGACATTGTGACTTTCCCAATAATTGAGGTATTCTGTACTGCTTTTGGTGATCAGTTTCCTGTGTTTGTGTGTGTGTATGTAGCAGACTGGTTCTATCTATCTAATCTACACACACATACTGACACACACAGATCCATATTTCTTCAGGCTTTTTTAAAGGGATTTTATTATTAGGCGTAATATTTCCCATACCAAACTCTCTAGATTTTCACTGTATACATACACATACATACATACTATATATATATATTGATTTGGAAATCTAAGATTTTAATAAAGTTATTGTGGTAGAAGAGGAGGTGTATAGAAAGAAAAATGAAGGGACTAAATTCCAAGCCATGGTGCATACCTGCTTTTAGTCATCTGTGTTAGAGAAAGAACTAGAAATATAAGATTGGTATCAGTGTCAAATGAGACTGGGGAAAGAGGAGAGCAGGGGAACATTTCAAACAAACATTACATCAAGCAAAAGCAATTTGCTTGCTAAACAAATGCAGTTTCATGATAAGTTTCTTGGTTATCTTCTCACCCCACCAGGATAACTTTAAAACACCTTTCTGATATAGAAATTCCATAGCCATCACTGTCTGGCTTCCAAAAATCTCCAAATAGTCTATTAGGTTAAACTATAAAAAATTTTTCTCTTCCATAAGCCAAATGTAGTTGAGCGTTTGGAATTTTATGTTATTAACCTAATTCAACCTAATATTACGGTGGTTTTTCCAATGGAGATTTATAGAGCAGACTCTCTGGGCCAATGCACATTCTTTGTTCTCAAACCCCAACGGGGTCTTTAATCTGATGACTGGGCAGACCACTTGTAGATTCTAAGAACTTCTTTTCCATAAGAAGAGAAGGCACCACTTCAGCTCAACTGGATCTCTAACTGGCTCCATTTGTTATTATCCTACTCCTGTATGTCAAGACTCTATGCTTAATGTCTTCAACTTCAGATGGTCATACTGGATGTGGTCAATGGTGGAATTCTCACAGGGTAAGTTTAATATAAATCCAGCCTATTTTTACACTTGGACAAGCATCGCTCCAGCTGAACCATCTCTGGGAAAATTGTTGCTTAGAATGAAAGGAAAATATTCTCTAGAAATAATCAAAATGACAACCAGCTTGACACCTAGGTACAAGTCATAGCTAGGTATCTGCTATGTTGACCTATCTCCAAGATGACTTCTGGATAGTCCAACAGTACCCCCCCAAATCTCTTTCTAAATTGACAGGGAAGCTAATCTTTTCTTTGCTTTTGCCCAAGACATTTAATGAGTACCAAGATCCCTTCTCCTTTGCTTTCTCCAGAGCACCTCACCATTGCTCAGGTTCTCTTGCAACGAATCTTATTGAATCTTTATAACAAGTGTTAATCACTCAAAAACAGATTTTCTTCTCTTTGAGGGAAAGGAACATTTAAACTTAAAATTCTGTAGCAGAGGAAGGAAATAAAAGTTAAATCTTTGAATCACAACCTACATTCATATCCTACCCCAATATGATGTCCTCAGAATGGTTGATGGTGTTATTGTGTCTTCATAGTCTGTGAAAAAGAGTACATTTGAGAAGATTTTTCTTACTCATGAAAGATGAATAAGAAGCAAGTTTTCTATAAAGGTTTACCAAACTGAGCAAAGAACACAAGTGAAATCTTTCTTGTGATAAATTGTGTTTATCATGTAAAGCTTGGAAAGATTCAGATCTGCTTATTGAAGGGCTTTGTCATTCATCTTGTTTCTTTTGTCTGATTGGTCACTAGATGATGTCTACTGAAATAAATGGAAAACTTCAAAATTACAGTACTTAAAAAAAATTGTTGGGTATCTTTACAGCCAAACTGACAAAACAAAAGCTATTATTTAAGCACTGATTCTTTGAAGAACTGTATGGGCCTGGGGGATTTGGGCTATAAGAATTGAGAGGCAAATTGTTTTCATCCATTGCCTTAAATTTGTGTTTTCTGCAATGATGTGTTTCCTTAGAGAGAGGAGAGAGAAAGTAGCATTTTATTTCTGGACATTTATCTGAAGGAAAAGGCAGAATTTCTATGGAGGAAGATGATGTCTACTCTATACATTATGAGGAATGGAGATTTAAGCAGTTCGCTGCTTGTTGTCTAGGGACAAGAAAGAGTAGATAGCTGCAGTTTTGTTGGAAAGAAGGTGGTCCTCATCTCTTGTTGTTCTTCTTACTCACCTGTTCCTGTGTAATGCACACACATATGCCTTCAGGATGCCTATGTGGTTTTCTCAGCCAAACAGAAGGTTTTAGTGCCTATTATAGCTACAGTGCCCCCATCAACAACTTCATATGTTGAAATATAACCCTCAATCTGACATTATTTAGAGCTGGGAACTTTGAGAGATAATTAGTTATGAAGGTAGAAGCCTCTGGAATAAGGTCTACACCCTTACATGAAGCCAGAGAGCTAGCTGCTATTCTTTCTGCCATGTGAGAAGAGAGCCTTCACCAGAACCCTGTATTCCCACACCCTAATCTTGGGCTTCAAACTTCCAAAAGCATGGGAAACATATTTCCATTGTTCATAAGACACCCAACCTATGTTAATTTGCTCTAACAGTCTGAACTGAATAAAATGGAATCTTTCTGGGAAGTCATCCATTCCCAGATAATGCTAATAATGTAGCCATGCATTATTATCCATAAAAGCAATTGATTCTAGTCCACCTAGAGCAACTTTAGAGCAGTTGGTCACTGGGCAATTACGACTAGGAAAGCACTCAGATGTGTGTGTAGCTCTTCTTTTCTTCACTTTTTCAGCCAGGAAAGTCATGCTCTGAGGTCTTCCCAAATATTTTCTAAGTGACTGAAAGTTATAGTCCTTTTTCTCAAAAGCATTTTTTTATTTACTCCTGGTCCTGAAATTATTTAATCTCCCAAGAGGAAGTGAAGAAAAATGAATTGGAAACATTGCGGATTTGGCCATGGAAGACATAATGAAGAAGGGACTCTCATCACACCTGGAACTCAAAATTATCTACCAACCTTTGAGCAGTTACTGAAATACCAATCAAGTTTCTGGCAGAAACAGACTATAGGAATCCAATAAACCATATCAAGTCTATTAAGAGGACAGATTTCGGATCTAGATTTTTGAAAGACTGGTAGAATTTGTAAGAAACTAGCTACTTATTTCTCATAGAAAACATTCATGATGTAAAGTAACAAAGTGGCTTTTAACCTCTAACATTTCATATGGCTGAATTCCATATACTGAACAATTATCCTTTGTGTTTATAAATAGATTTTCCTGATGATCAATTAAATAATACTTTGAAATTTAAGAACATAAGCAAATTGCAAATGGTTTGCTATGAAATGTGACTTCTGCAAAATTAAGTTAAACTGTGTAAGTGGAAGAATGACTTTACTGAGCAGAGGTGTACTGGATCCATGCAGCCTATGTCTTAGCTGTCAGACAACAGCAAACTGGCAACTTCTCTGATGATACTCTACTTTGCAATCCATTCTTCTGGAACCCCCAGACATCTTCTCCTTTCTAGGAGGAGCTTAAAAATTATACTCAGAGCTAAGTTTTAACCATAAAATGCAACAGTTATTTCAGGATGCACACATACATACCCATAAGATTTCTGACTTCTCTCTTGCCTTAAAAGTTTCTCTTCCCAACAGGATAAGAGTAAAAGAATGTGTTGGAGAAGGAGAGTAAGTAACTGGAGAAGGTAGTTCCCTTGCTTTTCAGGATGTTAGTAATGACAGGTTTTTCATCCCTGAATAGTATGGTTCATGAGGAAGATTTCAGAAAAAAAATAATGCTAGAAGGAGCTGTAGAAAAGTTCTATTCTGTCTACTGTCAAACAAACTAAGAAAGCCAGAGAATGGAAATATTGCCTAGCATCTTGTCCTTCATTCATGGCAGAGCCACTATAAAAAACAGCCTGGTTTTCCCAAGACAGTGATTTTGTTCTTAAACTGTAGTATCCTATTTGGACGAAGGTAAGAACAATAAGAACTGACTCCATTACCATGAATGCAATTATCACAGGCCAAATACTTAGCTTTTCTGAGCTTGCAATTCCATCTGCAAGCTGGAAATCATAACCATCTAATGATCTCTTAACACTGTTGTGAATACCAAACAAAACGTGAGTGAAAGCTTAATCGAAGAATTTACATGCTATATGGATATTAAAATTCCTTGACTACGTTAACCTTTCTTTTAGTGGGCATATTTGGAATTGGGTCATGACTATGGAATTCCTTGCTTAAATTAATTTTTCTTTTAGTCTGTATATTTGGAATAAGTTTGTAACTATATCTGAGCTTTTGGAACAGAATCCTTGACCACATGTGTAAAAACCACCATGTTGGATGTTTTTTTCTAAGTAATATTCCAGAGTGTGAATGTGTGCATGTACATGGAAGGTGAAAGTCTCAGTCCAGCCATCCTGTACTACAAAGATGGGCAGTTGGAGTGGGATGTGTAAAGGAAATGAAAAACTTGGTTAAAAATCCAGTATGAGAGAAACACAGACCTCATTCTTTCTTGGCCAGAGGCGCTGAGTGTTCTCCTTCCTGTGGCTTTCCTTGAAGCTATGTTTCTTAATGGCCCATCCCCCACAGCAGAAGCCAGCTGTGACAGCAGACATGGCATACTCCAGATGTGCACTACTACACAGAAATACTTGAGGGCAGATTTAAGAACCAGGGAGAGAGATGCAATAAAGGCTTTGAAAACCTTTTAATTTACTCAGTTTTATTTTCAGCATTTCAAAATACTGGATTCTCTACCTGCATTTATAATCAAAGTCCAGCAGCAGAGTATAATCCCCAACTCTCAATCAATATGGAGATACTCAATATAATCAAAAGGAGTAGCAAGGCATCTTTTAAGCAAACTGCTTTAATGACTCTTGCAGCAGCGATAGTATGTGAAAATCTTGTGATGTATGGTATCTGCTTACATCTAAGCATGCAGCACAGTCTCCCATCTATGAAACTCTTTGGGGATGGAAAGGTCAGTGGAACTGTATTATGGTGATTAAATAATACACAAAATATTTCCAGATACAGATCTCTAGGAAAGTCTCATATTTGAAAGATTATTTATTTGGAGAAGAATACTTCTAGAAGCAAACAGAGCCAGGAAAACAAGAGAGGGAGCAATGAATACTATTAAAAAGAAGTAGAGTCAGGAAAACAGTATGACAAAAATTTTCCCTCTAAATTTAAGCTACCATATTTGAATATGAGCAGAAAATGGAAGAGATGATATGCAGAAATCAGGCATTAGTCCTAATATCCTGATACATTCGATATAAGAAAGCACCAGCAACATGCCATAAGATCTAATTACCAAGAATTGCCTTTCCTGCCCCACAGCAATCATTTTGATGACAGGCTTCTCTGCACTGTAAAACAAAATGGGGAACCTGTGCTGTATAAACCGCTTCAGCGCTTCTTTCCTTACTCTGCTATCAGCCTCCCCATCTCATTTATTTTCCACACGTTAATGGTAGCAGTCACCTTGAGCTGGTGATGCAGAGTAATTTTCACAGAAACCTTGATCAGAAACCATAAATCAGCCTGATGTGCTTTTATGGTCTAATAACATTCCACTTGCTCCTACAGGCCTGTATGTAAAACTGCACTGCAGTGAGTCCTTTGGATTTTTTTTTTTAACACAGCTCACTTTTGCTCTTGTGTGCCTTCTCTCTCTCTCTCTTTCTCTCTCTCTCTCTCCCTCTCTCTCTTTCTCTCTCTGTCTCCTTTCATCCCTCTCCTCTTTTCCCTCCCTCCCACTCTTCCTTCTTCCCTTCCTCTTTTTCTCTTCTCACTTGCTACCTCTCAACGTATGATATTTATAGGCACACATGTATGTATATGCCCATAAATAAGTCACATCAGTGCAGTTCAAGTCTCACAAACTCACATTCAACTAGCATTATATGTTCATGTCAAGGTGGCAGGGAAGACACTTTCTTTCAGGAGCATAAAGTGATGTATTCATTGGAATCTCAGTGGTTTATCTTAACAAATGATGTGTCTTTGACCAAAAAATAAAAACATACAACCTTTTTAGAAGCCATTTGGTCTTTTGAGTGATTTAATTATTTTTCCTTGTTACAATAACTAAATGCTACACTTATCTTGGCTTTTGCCACATTCCCCATAGCTGTATTGAATGAGGCTTGGTTGACTTCAAGATGAGATATATCTTTGTATGCTAGTCCACTGTCTGCAATGATACTGACTGCATTCCCACTCTACTCTCCAGTAGAGGGAAATGATATGGATTTGAATGGGATAGAGTAGAGTAGCAGAAGACCATGTTTAAGGCCAGGGGAGACATGAGGCTGGGGTGCATATGGTAGGATTGTGGTGAAAAGAGGAGCTGGGTTGATAGCTGGGGTAAGGGATCTGTTGAGAGGTGAGATCCTGAGCTGACAGCAATGACTGTGCTTGCAGTGATGGCTCAGTGTTTTGTTGTACTGATGTGGGATTAGAGGTGCATGTGAGTTAACCATTCTAATCAGCCTCTGCTCGCAAATCTGAACATATCTATGCATTTCACTCAAGAGCCAACAACAAAAAGCAAACCAGGTAAGGGCCAATCCACACAACCTACCTACCTGTGAGTGTGCCAGCTAGAAATCCTCCAGCTATGTGCCCTGCCTGAAGCCTGCAACTATTTCTGGATTAGAAAGAATAGCTCTAATAACTGTGTTTTCCACAGGATGGAACTATCTGCAACTGAACCCATTGTCACTCCTGCTTTGCAACTTGGTGAATTAGTGCAAGAAATTAACAAAGACCATCTGACTCAATCTGGGAGAATGTTGAGCTTTGCTTTGGAAGAGAGCAAAGCTGGCAACAATCTCTGATTTTTCACTGCTAATGCACTGAGTGATAATTACTCCCCAGTAGACCTACATAAATTCCAACATTCTTAACCAGTGCTTCATGAATATACCAAGGGGGAAGAAAGCACCCACGGGCATTAATCAAATTTTCTAAAATACTACTCCTTGCTTGGCTATAAGAGACATCTCTAATTATTTATACATATATCTATTTTTATATCTACTAGCATTGCTCATGTGTGTGTGCACATACACATACATTTGGCATATTAATATAACAAGCGTTTATAAGGATACTCAAAATGTCAATGTAAGGATAATTGCAGAACATGGGTCTTAGTTTTATCTGAGTGCTCTTTGTTTTCAACTGTATATCATGATGTCTAATTTCCTCACCACACCTGCAATAGTGCTCAGCATAGGCAGCAGTGGCTGTGGTCTCATTTATTTAAATTCATTTCCTGTAATGAGAATGTTGTTGTAGTTTGTTGCTTTTTATTGACAATATCTCAGATATCTGCAACCAGTCATGCACCTTGAATCTTCAGTAACAAGTCAGTGTTGGATTTTCAGAAATTGACAAGCAATTTCTCCTTTTGCAATAGTCTGAGCTTTTCAGTACTGTAACAGCAAAGGCTAAATGTGAAAAGAAAATGGGGGTGAGCAAAAGCCCTTCCCTTCCAGAGCGTCCACTGCCCTTCGATTCACAGTCCAGCATTTGTTGTCTGTAGAGGAACTATTTCTAAACCTTTCTACCTGGAGGAAATGTACACCAGACCAGTGGGGAGGAAGAAATAAAGGAGAAATGCAGTAAAGAACAAATTCTTTTCAGATTAGCTGATTGGCAGTTGTGAATAATGCAGCTGTAACAGTAAAGCAAGAAAGAGCAGCCTCAACCTTGGCACTCATTATTTAGCTGTAAGCCTTTTTGCCAGGAACATTTTTCTCTTTCAAGTCTTAAACTATGTTAACTCCTTATGATCCAGCCATTCATCCAAAAGGGCAAACTATAAAGACCCTTTGTTGGAACCCTTAGGTTGTGGATGTGAATTGATAGCAAGAAACAACTACATTCTCAAACACAATTCTCACTTACACTGAAATTATGATGGAAAACACTCACCCAGTGGGTTAAATACCATCTTTTCTGTCAGTGCTGACAAGCATTTTGAGTAAAAGAAATTAGTCACAAATGTAGATTGTATGCATTTTTTATGTATGGCTACATAAAGAATTCAGACTATGAAAAGTAGCAAGAGAAAATGTGAAATAGTGATTTAGTGATTCTAAAGATATCTCTGTGTTTTACAGTCATAAGGACAGAGTCATCCAAAGTGACTTTCTTTAAATTCTCTGAAAGTAAATTATCAGATCAATAATAGGCTTGGTTTATTTTGAATTGCTGAAAAATAAACTGAACAAAAATGAATCTTTAAAAAATTATTCCTATGATTCAACTCTAATGTTTATGTTCAGTTAAGACATCTATTGACAGACTAGGAGCCTCTTTTTCTGTCATTTGTCTCTCTACATATTTTTCTTGATTGTTTACTGAAGTATTTATACACACATTTTAACCAAATTGTTTTTATCTGCTAAGCCCAAAGATTACATTACAATTCTTAAATATTGCTTCTATTTTTCTTACTATAAAATTGATTTTAAAAATAAGATATTAAATGACTGAATATATAATTTATCTATAAATTGCTCTGTTAGATCCTATGATTGTCACAAATAGTGATTGCCTATCAGTGCTATTAGTGACAGTATTTGGAGGAGGAAATCAATGGATTCTTGGTGACAAAACTCTTCCATTGTTTCTTTTCTTTCTTGCATCCTAAATTATGAATTTTTATGAGCCAATATCCTCTTTCAGTCATCTTCATGCTCACTTTGCCCTTCTGTAGGGCTTGGCTTACATTTGGTGAACAATATACATTTTGAATAAATATATACATAAATAATGCATTTCAGGAAATGAATAGTTGGGACAAAATACAGTGTGTCCTTAAAATGTGCTGGTTTTCCTAGTTATATAATAAAAACATTTCTGGGTATAATTACATAAGATGCAATTTGGAAAAAATATTAAACTTTTTTCAAAGTAACTTTCATCAGATTTCTTTCTGATATGCTTGGTAGGAGGTAAAAAGCTTGTTTTTGTAGGCTTATATGTAAATAATAGAGAATGTTATTTATTTTTTGTAGATAAAATATAGGATATTTTATAAAACTCAATAACCTGTCAAATAGTAATTGTCAAACACTTAGTATTTCATAATTTCATATAGTATTTTATTTCCCAATTCGTGAGGAATGACAGAGACCAGAGACAATTGAGTCGAATTCTTTCCGTATAAAAACACCCACCTGGGTCTTTAACCATTCTGGCTGCAATCATATAGATGCTTCCATAGCAAATGTAGGTAAAAATATTTGTTTCTTGAAGTTCAATGATAGGCTACTCTCCTCAGATCCTATCAATCAATCTTCCACTCTAATCTCCTACTCAAGTTAGCAATTCAAAGTACTAAGCCTTTCCATGACTTTCTTCTCTGTGCTTTGGTGGTAGTAGTTTTGTATCATCTACCTCATCACATGCAATATTATTCTCCTGTCTGTCTTTGAGGACATACTGCCCATTTGTACAGGCTAGTCTTAAACAGCATCTCCCTCAAGAAGCTGCTCCTGCCTCCCCAGCCAGTTGGGCTCCATCCTTCACTTTGAGCTCTAATTTTCTCATTAAAAACCGAAAGCTCGTGTGCACAACCCTACGGTACAGTCATGGTAGGTGTCTGATCTTTTTGTTAATGATTGCGAATATTGTCTTTTACACATTTGCCTGTAACTACACAGACAGGGAAGTGAAGCATGGCTTATGACATAATTCCTTTATCTATGGATGGTCATGTTCTAACTCTATGTTATTTACTGCTACTCTGAAAAATCTAAGCTTTTCCCTTTATTACATTAGTTTACATTCATTTTACTTTTCTCTTCTGATCTTTCTGAAGACAGAAACTCTGTTCTTTTTTGTTGTTTTAGGAATGAATCTTACACATGGCTGAAGGTTTGTAAAGATCTGAGTCTAAATAAATGAAATATAACTTGTGTGGAAGATATAAGATGGATCAGAAGAGACACCAGTTCTTCCTTTATAAATTACTTACCAAGCACTTGCTATGGTGATTAAATGATTAAAGGCATAGGAACACACAGAATATGGCTTCTCCCCTCCAGGAACTTACTATCTAATAGGAGGCAGAGTAATAATTATAGGCAATTACAATTTAATTCAACTATTAAGATGCTGGGAATAAATACAGTCTTTTATGGGAACACATAGCGGCACACCTACTAGAAGGGTTTTAAATTTATTTCCCTCTTCCTATGTCCAAACCTTTGAAGGTGCTTCAAGCTTGTGAGGGACAAAAAGGCAAAAGAAAAATAATAATGGAACCAGGAGGATGAGTGAGAAAGGGCACCCCCTAAAAGACTTGTGCATAGTAAGTGTATTCAGAAGGGAGTGAGTTGTAAGTACTGAAAGCCAAATCTCTCAGCCAGATTCTGTGGAGAGCATCCTAGAACTCTTTACTCCCAGAACTCAGTAAGGACCAGTGATCACAGCAGTCTCTGGGCTGTGATTTTGCACCCTTCTGTCAATATTTTCATTTGTTGCCAATAAGAACTCAGAGTTGTGCAAGCCTGTCCCCTGTGCAGAGTTGACATGAAATTAGAAAGCATTGTTAACCTTCCAAATGCCATCAAATTTTGTCTGAAAAAAATTCTTTTCATTCCTTTTATTATCATATCTTCCTTGTGGTGCTTTGTTTCTCTTGGTTTCTTTAATACAAGCGGCAAATTCAGCCCCTTGTCCGATGTTTTGCACATTGTGTCACTTAACGAATACTTGTAGGAAAAAATAAATAAATGAGTGTGAAGATGAGACATGTCAACCTACTAAAAGGGGTGATCAATACATTTTCCATCTCAGGCCAGATAAAGGAATTCAGTGTTCTTTATAATTCACCTAGTAGTCATTATTATCCCAGGCAACTGAGCGTGTGGCCATTTCTCAGGATGAATCAGGCCACATTTTAATAGTTAGTTCCGGCAGTTCAAAGTGGAATGGATTTATTTCAAGAGGCTCAAAAACCTCATTTTGAAGCTCTAATAAAAAGTAAAGATGATAAAGAACACTGTTTTTTATGATAAGGAAAATTCTGCCTTTCAAGAGAGACATCATAATTTCTTCTAATTATAAGAAAAATGTTGCTGCCTTGAGTGCGTTTATTCATGTGTACAGCCAAAGGGATTTTCTGCATAAAAGAATAATTAGGTTCTATCCCTTTACACTGGAAAAAAAATCAGCTATTTTACTTTTCTTTTATACCTTCACCCCCCCCCCCCATTTTTTGACCTCTACTCTTCTGAATCTTATATGTGTCTTTGAAGGAAGATTTAGAGGGCTTTGATTTCTTCAGTTCCTTTGTTGGCTGGCAGTGTTTGCTGTGCTGAATTTGGAAGTGACTAATTTGGGAGTTCTGTTCATGTGGGGCTATAAACTGATCAGATTTCATTTTATGTGTGAAGATCACTTTCAGTCCATGGACTTAAACCTTTTATTTGCCTGAAATACATTCTAAATGATGCACTGTGGGCTTTTTCTTAGGGAAACTCTTAAGTAACTTAGTTTTAGAGACAAAGGATATTCTTGAAGTTTCCCCCTTTTTAAACTATTTGACTGGTAAGAAACAGGCTGGGATGCTGAAGTACTGAAGTCACCTGGAAGCTCTGAGATGATGACTTCAGATCATATCTGGAGTTACTGGATTATAAAGGAAGGTACAGAAAGAAGATGGCAAAGCACAATTAGGATTTTTCATTGTCCTGACTTCTGTGTCCCACAATTTTCAATTTCGTGGACAGCTGCTATGAGAGGAAAGACATGAAGTCACAATGAAGTAAACAAAATATGCTAGCCAAAGAGAAAGAAGGATTATTCAAACTCCTACTGAGTGATAATATTGTCTTAACCTTCTGAGGAATTAGAATTGCTAGACTTTAAAATGGACTATGATCATGGGCTTTCTAATGGAGTGACCAATGATAAATGTGGAGAGGCAAGGAACTCTTAGAGGTTGTATTTTCTTAAGAAAGTTGAGTGACTTTTTGAAATGATAATAATAGCCACCACTTAATGGATGCTAATACTAGAACAGACCTGGTTTTAGGAATTTAAGAATATTATTTTTACTCAGTATGGTAGCCCCTGAGAAATAAATAAATGTGGGGAGGGAGCAAAGTAACTGTTGGGTCTAAAATCACATAGTCTGAAAGTAGTGGTCAGTCCTCATACTCAAGCAATTTAAATCAACATGCTATCTAGCTCATCACCAAAAGAAAACAAGGATTGACTCTTGTTCTTAGTCTTATTATATAAGCTAGACACTAGCATACAAATAGGAACTAACAAGTTTATTCTGTGTTAAGATCTCTTTGAAATATTAGCTGTCTCTAGTCATCGGTAGACTGAATCACATACTCTAGATCAATGTGAAATGTCCACTTGTTGGTGAGAGGTGACTTTCAATCATTGAGGAGGGGAAGAATTTCTACCCTTCTTTTCATAGCTGGACTTTAAAGTCTTTTATTCTTCCATCTCACTGATCTTTTTAAATTAAGCTATCTCTTATCTGTAGAGTTTTACAGTCTATTTACACATATCAGAAGAGGTGAATGAAATTGCGGTGTACAAACGGTTTGATGTCTACTTAGTCAGGAAAGGCATAGTGTTAATGCACCTGTGTACTATTCTTGGAGTGGCCACATAGCATGGTGTTAAGAACAAAGACCAGAGAGCTGGAGCAGCCTAAGCAGCCAATTACTACATGTAAGGCATGAACAAATTATTAACCTCCTTTTGCCTCAGTTTCCTCATCTGTAAAATCGTGCTCATCTCTTAAGCTTGTTGGGAGGATTAAATGAGTTCACCTATGTAAAGTGCTGAGAATAGTGATGGCATATTTAAGAATGACATAAATGAGGACTGAGTATTGTAGGCACATTCTCTCATTGAATCCTCACTATGTCATCTAAGGATGGTCATATTACATTTATTTAGTAGATTAGTAAGAGAGTCTTATAGAGATTAACTTGTTCAGAGTCAATCAGCTTGTAAGTATTCAAACCTAAGCTATGGGTTCCTAAGAGAAATTGGGGTACAAACCTAGGCTCATGTAATGTGTAATTTTACTCTTTATGGTCCTGAATGGGACCTCTAAAACAAGTTGCCCTATTCTGAATGATGTTCAAGGAAAACTTTATTCTTGTCATGTGAAATCCAGTACTTAAAATATGTCAGTATTAAGACTCTTGTATATGGCTCTTTCCTACCTAATTTTCAAACTCTGAATTTACTCCTACTTCTTCCCTAAACTGCCCCCCAGTATTTTCCATCTGCAAACAAATGTAAACCTACGACACTAAAATTCTGGTGATTTCTCAAATTCGCCAACACCTTTGCCTTTGCTGTTGCTGCTCCTTCTGGGAAGAACCTCAGCACCTCCATGTCCCCTCGTACATAGTTACTTGGACAACTCTCCTACATATCCTTCAAATCCCAACATTCTATTACCCCTTCTTAGATTTCCCTGTTACTCTTAGCCTTGACTGGCTACATTTGAATCTAAATCCACAAACCTTCTCTCTCTATGTGGCGATTATTTGACTATCTTCATTCTAGTCTGAAAATTTCTGAAAGTCAGATATTGTATATTTCTTCTCTTGTCTTAGAGCCAAGCACAGTGCCTTTCGCTGACTCAATACCTGGATGTAGACTAAGAATCAAAGCAATATAAAATCTAATATTCTTGAGTCTGTTTCCAAGTGGAACTTTTTAAAGGTAATTTAAGTATAAACAACAATAAATAAATATTTTCTGGTCACAAGTTTGAAATGTCTAATGTGTCCACATATATTTAAAAAAAATAACTATTTCCTTTGAGTAAAGCATAATGCTTGGCTTAGTATTTAGTATTTTTAAAAGAACTTTCTACTTTTTAAAGTGCTGTCACATGCATTATCTTTGAGGTTCATAATAACTGTAAAGTAAATACACAAGTATTATTATAGTCATTTTATAAATGAGAAAACTAAAGCTCTAAAAGAGAACTGGCATATGTAAAATCACTCACACAGAAGTAAGGTAATTTTAAGCCCATTTTAGGACTCTAAAAATATAAACATTTAAGCTTTTACTACTTGCAGTGTTATTTCCAATGTATCATACTGCTCTCACATTTCTTACAATCAAGATGGATAAAATATAAAAAGAAGTAAAATGTATTAATTTAAAAAGAAGTGCAGGAACCTTATGTGCATGTTCTCATTTGATCCTCAAATTAACCATGGAAGTAGGAATTATGATCGATTTTGGACACATAGAAATGAGGTTCAGAAGAGTAACTTATCAAAGGTTGAAAAATTATTAAATGATAGAGTCACATCTGACACTGAGATTTGTCTGATTCCAAAGTTCAAATATGCTTACTGTCTAAAGCAGGTGCCTAGTAGTCCAAGGAAGCTATTTTTGAGACTACTCAGGAATGGCATTCATATCCCATGAGTCTAATCTGGTACATAGAAGGGAATAAACACTAGGAAGAGTCTGAAAGTAGCTTCATTCCAGGAAATGCCTGGTTAGTGCAGGACTCTAGTCCCTACCACTGACTGGTGGTAAAGTAATGATATCTGGTCTTCTCTAAAAGGTGCTTGTTACGTCAGCTCTTTTAGACTTCCTGGGAACAAACTCAATGATCTGAGGATTTGGAGCGCAACAGGAAACTAGAGTAGGAAGCAGGAGGTAGAACAGAAGACAAGTCATACAGAGAAGTAGTGGATGAAAATACAGCTAATTTTCCTGAATTGTGTTCCTCTTTTTTTTTTGCACATCCTTTAAAGTTTCTTCTATCTTCATTCTCCATAGCAAAGTTGCCAGTCTTCATGATTCAATGACTATTTCTATGTTGATAACTCCCCAAAGTCATCAACATAGAATGACCTCTCTCCCATATTCCATACTCCTATTGAATGCTAGATGGTGCCACTTAGATATTCTGCAGATATCTCCACACTATTCACAAAGCCGAAGTTATTATATACCATCTTTCAGAAAGCCTACTTTTCATGTAATTTAGAGTTCAATAAAATATATCATTTACTCATTGTCCCAGGCAACAAACTTGAATCCTTTTACTTATATATCTCTTTAACTTTCCTTTGACCTTTTCTAATCAATCTCCATATCTTATGATTCTACCTCCATAAAAACTTCTTCACTCTCCTGGCCCTGATTTTATTCTCAGATTCAGGTTTTTAATCCATCTAGACTAGATGATTGTCTTCATCCTTTCTCATCTCTACACCATAATCCACAGTGATCTCAGAGATGTATTCTTAATAGATACACTTGGGCATGTCATTCCTGGGCTTAAAACCTTCCATTACTCCCTGTTGCCCTAAAGATAGTCTGAACTCTTGAGTGTAAAGTACAAGGACCTTTCTGAATTGGACTTGGCCAACCTTTCTGACCTTACAGCTTACTTCCCTTACTGCAGTGTTTATCCATACTTTCTGTGCTCTAAGAAAATATTTTATAGTCATTAATAGTTTTTCCTACAAGTATCCTTTGTATTCCTATCATACCTTTTATCATGTTTACCTCTAACATAGCACTTCCATGGCTTATGGAAAATATTTAAATTTTTGTCTATTCAGTGAGCTGCAATCTAACTGAGAGAAGAAGGGATGGTGTGCTTTTCACTGTTGCTTCCCCAGAACCTCTCAAGGCAGTTGGCACATAAATGTGATACGGTAATATTAATTGAGTAAATGAAATGAATCTTGGTGGGAATCACACTGGCTGAGGATTGTGGGACAATTCCAATCCCTCTATCTGTAGGAAGATAATGAGTTTGATGATAGACATGGTTCTCACTAGCTCAGGTCCTTAGAGACTCAAACTGTAGTCTGAAGTAATCCAATGTCAGCAGCTGCCCAAAGCTGTGTCATGCAGGTACTGCTGATTTTAAACCAAAAGATGATATCTCTGCCCCCAACTTTAGAATTTATTCCTTTGTATTCATCCCTAGAGCAATTAACACAAACACTTTCCCTATGCTTGATGGAACTAGTCTATGCTGAATCTTACAAGCTTGCTTAACTATCTTGTCTCATCCATTAAAAGCCAAATTTATTTTTTTAAATATTTCATAAGCTGAAATAAAGGAAAAGATGGTGCTATCATGTAGAATGAAATGTTACATAATTTATTTATTGGGATATATTTTACATTTCCTTTTATTAATTCCCAAATAGTGAATTAGTAGTTACTTAAAAAAAAAAAAACAACAAATGCATATGTGTCATTTTTTAGCAGACCACACATCCAAAATTCCATACAGAAGCATCACAGAGAAAATCCACCATTGGCACTGGGTAGCTTCTGTGTTTTCTTTTTTTGCCCACATAATCCCATGGCTGTTCCTTTGATCAGCACTGCAAATTCTAATTAAGGTTTCATCTAATAATTTGATTTCATGATAAAGATCTATTCTTAGTCAGGAGCTTTGCCTCCTTAAATTCCTGAGGTTAATGAAAATCACTAATCCAATGGATAAGCAGGCAATGGGAAAGTCAAATCATAATTTTTATGCTTTCAGAAATATTGTGATTTAAGGGGTTTTGGAGCCTCTTATAACAAAGTAAGATTGAGATGCAAATTTCACTAAGAGGGAAGAGAAAACTTCCTAAGTGGGACAGGAAATTATGAAAATGACTTTGTTATATTAAAAGTAGAATAATTTGTAGTGCCTCAGATCTTCCAGGTGTGGAGGTAGTTCCTTTTCTACATGACTTGAGATGACGTGAAGGTGAAATTGAACTGTGTAGGATATGAACAGTGCAATGGATTCTGAGAATGAAAGCTAGCCTTTGCTTCATATTCTCTTGTTCTGTGGCCCCTCAGCTTCTAGAAAGAACCCTCAACTCTGAATCTTGTCAATGCCAAGCTCATCAAGAAAAGGTCACATTCCTTCATCATGAAACCAGTGATGAAAAAATTTGGGATGTAAATTGATAGATTTTTCTTTTTGGAATCCTATTAGTTTGGGAAAGTTCCAAAAGACTTCTACAACATACCCCATATGGCCAGAGCAAATAGCAAAGTTCAACATGTTAACATTCAGCGGATAAATCCATATTAATTCATGGAATTTAATTATATAACAAAAAGAAAAGAGAAACAAAAGGGACATAGTACCTTTGGACATGATACCAAAGTATCAGGAAATGGGAAAATGAGACCAGTTTCATAGACAGCAAGAAAAAGGATAAAACTGAAGATAAATTTGTATACACCTATAATAATTTATCTTGAATACTGGAAATACCAATTGAATTTAGGATAATCTGTACTATTTCTTCTCATTTCATTACAATATCAAAAACCATTGAAGCTCAATGGTTGCTGTACGTCATTTAATTATAACAAACTATGAAGAAAAACACACATGGAACACATTTGCACAAAGATACCCTCAAAGTATAGATAAAAAGTAATTAAGCCTATATTTTTAGGCTTTATCTTAGAAAGTTACTGATTATAATTTTCTAATCCTGTTTTATAAGACTGTATATAGATTCCTCCAGCCCACTTATGGGAAAACATTTTTTCTTCCAACAGAGAAGCTGGGAATAAGATACAGAGTACAATCTATTTAGAATTACAGGAAGATATTAACGATGGCAGAGCCGTTGCCTATTACAGGCCCTCAGGTGCACTTTGGGAAAGAACTTTGTGGCTTGTGGCCATTTTGAAGTGAATGTAAATCATCAGTCATTGAAAAATCTAATACCAATTGAGTCTCTTGTCAAAATGTACAGCTAAGAATCTTACTGCTTTCTTATTTAAAAACAAGGACGTTTTCCTAGCAAGGTTAAGAAGAAAAACCATTAGGGAAATATGGCATGACCAAAAATGATAAAGAATTTACTCTCCATTATTATTGCTCAAACTGAAGAAATGGCCTTGACTATTACCTGAACACCTGATAAAAAGGTGTGCATGTGCTTGTTTGGGCTTGTGGGGCAATACACACAAACAACACACACACACACACACACACACACACACACACACACACATTTGAGGCCAAACACAAGGGTTCTATCTTTTGGGGAAAGAAAGCCACAACAATTTTCACTCATAGAACACATTCAGAAGTTTAACATACTCTCTTTTTAAAAGTGGTTTTATCTGTTTTTTTCTATCAAACACAGACCAGGCTCCATCTAAATCTAAGTGACTTAAATCATGTACAGTAGACTCTAAATAGAGCACATCTAAATGCAAGGTGGTTCCAGGAATAAAACAATTGGGTTGTATAATAGACTCTTGATTTCAATCCAGAAATAAACAACTACTATGTAAATAACTTCTCTGTAAGGACCATTCACTCACCACTGAATAAAACAGCTTAAATTTTAGAGCCAAGAATATTTACAGATTGAGGAAATTTTATAAAATCTAAATTACCAATAAAATTACCAGGTATATATTGGTATCATACTGAAGCAAAATAATAAACGTTCATTGAGATTTTTCTCTGGACAGGCATGCTGCTACCGTGGGATAAGAATATTCTGTGTGACGTCAAGACATGAGACTTTTAGTGATACAAGTATCTGTTCCTGGACAAACACTTTTCCAAGTTACTATAATAACTATACAAATAGAAAGAAGAATTTATGGCTGATATGGCTGATAGCAGATAAAAATAAATGGAAGTACAGATTTATATACATGAAAACTACATGATTGAGAGGCAGGAGATGCAGTGTGGTATAGTAGGTAAGGATTCAGACTAGAACCAAACTGCTTGTCTTTGAATCTGAACTCTATAACTTCATACCTAGGTGACTTTAAGTAAGTTATTTAACTTTTGAGCATCTCATTTTCCTCATCTGTCAGTTGGGCACAATAATGATATCTCTGACACAAAGTGTTAAAAATACATAAATTAGTTCATCCATATGTTCTGCTCATTCATCTAGGAGTGTCTGTCAATATTATAATTATTATAAAACTCACAACAAACACTATATAGGTATGCAAAGCAGCATACATATATATCATATACGAAAGCATTTGTGATAGTATACCTGTCTTGGGGTGGGTTAAATCTAGTTAGAAAAGAGATGTTATAAAAATATAGGTACTGAAATGGAGAAATCTAAATAAAAAATTGAATAGTACTAATAATTTAACATGGTAGACTGAACTCTTGGATTTCTCTATACTTGCCATAAATTCCATTAAAATAAATGCAAAACATTTCTTAAAAATTATTAACCAACAAGAACAAAAAGAAATTGCAGAAGGGACAAGGTACCTGTATAAATAGAAACCAACAGGCACAAGCCAAATTATGCTACAGAATTCCAAGGAAATCCAAAATTGTGAAGACCAGGGATGTAGAAAGAGAGAAGAACTGGGCAAAAGTTGATATAAGGAGTATTAGGAATTCCCTTTCTCTTCAACTTTTGCAAAAATGTAACAAGCCCTTCTATCTTCCCTAGGACACACACATCCCAAACACGGCAAAAGAATTATGTTGCCATATAGAATGAAAGAAATTCTGTACTTGGCACTACCAAGCACACTGAAATATAAACTGACAATGGAGATCAAATCAGTCTGTATAATGAATCATTAGCTCCCTAAGCCCCAATACTCAACTGTACTCTCAGCACCTAGGTCCTGCCTCCAGGCTTATACATGTAGCAGGAATCTGTAAGACCTTTCACTGATAAAATGGAATTGAAAATCCTACTATTTAGGAATCCTGTAATTAAATGGGCATGTTCAATTGGTGGAAGGATCTAAGGGAATGCAAGACCCACCACTTGGATTCTAGTTCCTTATTTTGAAATATGAATAAAGAGCACCTTCATCAGTTGACTAAAGAAAGCCTCTATGATATATGAAAGAAAAGAACTCAGACAACCATAACTTAAAAATTTGGATATGGTAAATGTATTTTGTATATATGTATAAAACTAGAACAATGAATCCTATTGACATTGTTCTAAGAAGGGGGGAAGAGGGAATGAGGGAGAATGATAGAGGGGGTGAATCTAATTAAGATATATTATAGACACAAATGTAAATCTCACAATGAATGCCCCCTGTGCAACTATTATCTGCTAATAAAAAAAAAGAAATTTACAAAATGGGTAAAATGGGACCAACATGAAGCTGAAAACTTTCAGAGAAAGTACAAATATTGTCAGAATAAGAGGAACAGATATTTCATATTAACTGTGGAATCTGGGTACCTAAAAGACAAAACAATAAATCAAATAGAAAACAAAACAAGTATAGAGCTGGAATGTGAAGATTATTCATAAATGTAATCAGCTGGTATCTTCTCCTAGGATACCAAAACCCAGCATACCTTTTCCCTTCCCCTGACTCCTATAAGTATAATAATAATAAAAAAAATGAAGACACAGAAATCTAAATTATGATCTATGTCCTAAAGTTTCTAGGGAGCCAAAAACACTCTTTTGTAGACCTCCAAATAAAGTGATGACATTCCAAGATAAGAAGAAAGACATCTTAAGGAATGAGAGCAGTAGTAGAAGTCCTTTCTTTCTTATTTATTTTTAAAAATTTTTTATTATTGTGCTAAGGGTTCATTGCTACATTTACAAAAGTTCTTACAATATGCTCAACATCCCTGGCCATACAAGAAATGCAAATCAAAACCACATTAAGATTCCACCTCACTCCTGTTAGAATGACTACCATCAGGAACACAAAGAACAACAAATGTTGGCAAATGTGGGGAAAAGGAACCCTCATACACTGCTGGTGGGAATGTAAACTAGTATAACTGTTATGGAAAACAGTATGAAAGCTCCTCAAAAAACTAAAAATAGAACTGCCATATGATCCAGCAATTCCACTCCTAGGAATACACCTGAAAGAATGTAAGTCTGGTTAAAATAAAGGCACCTGCTCACCCATGTTTATTGCAGCATTATTCACAATAGCTAAGCTATGGAAAGAACCAAGTTGCCCCACTACAGATGAATGGATTAAGAAAACGTGGTGTGTGGTATTTATATACAATGGAATTTTATTCAGCCATAAAGAAGTCCTCTCTTTGTAAATGACAGAAACATGAATCATTGATAAGGAAAGAGGTGGATGACCTATAGAGATTAAATTAGGCACTAACATGGCTAGTTCTTAATAACCCATGTCCATAGTAGCTCCTAGAAAATGGGGGCAGGCTATTTTAATTGTTTATTGCAATGACAAAATAGGGAAGTACAATATTCTGTTTAAAATAAGACCACAGCTATATCAATGTGAGAGCTTTCATGTAACATATGAGTGAAACAGAAATCATAAAAAGTAATAATAGTGAACTGGACATGATGACACAAAGATATAATCCCAGCACTCTGGAAGTTGAGATGGGGGAAGGAAAGTTTGAAGCCAGCCTGGACTGTATAGTGAGACCCTATCTCAAGCAAGCAAAGAAACAAAAATCGTAATACTTAAAACTGCTATACTTGTTATTACTTAAGTACTTTTTGGGGAACTTGATTTATTCCATTTAAAATATTTTATGTAAATCTATAAAAGAAATATTGTACCTTTGAAGTTAAAAAGTAAAGACTTTATTCAAGATTATTCAAATAGTGAAAAGAGAATGCTAATGCAATGCAGAAGAGAGATTAAACTCAACTCTACTGAAACAAAATGTGGGAGGGTTTGTAAGTGCCTGAGGTAAACTAGTGGAAAAGGACTGAAGAGTCTTAGCAGCAGGGAGGTGGTTCAACGGTATTAGACCTCTGTGTTTGCTAATTGGTGCTTATTGAAGTTAGGTTCCTGCCTTCCCGAGGAGACCAAGAGATCAAGAGAGAGCAAGGCTCTACCTGATGATTGCTTTTCAAAGAGATAACTCCTGGTCCTTGAGAAAGATATTTCTGGATTGTAAAACTGGCAAGAGGCTGGGAAAACAGTTATATCTGAAAGGGTCATAGAAAGAATGGATAATTACAAGCTTTAAGAAAAAGGAGGTTAGGGCCTTTTAACCTGGAAGACATTTAACTAAGGTGTGTCAAGCTGAAATGAATGTTAAGGCCATCTTTGTCAAACTATGGAAAATTAATCACTCCCTTTATTAAAAATAAAATAAAAAGATCACGGTATCTGGAATAAAAAGATGAGGGGCTCAAATTCTGGATCTTTGTCTTACTACATGTGTGAATTCCCATTCAGTTTCAGGAAACACAATATGCTAAATTAAACTAGATGATTCATGTAGAGAACTTGACACAGGTAAAACATGAGTAAGAGTTGAGTACATCCTAAACTTCGCTATTCTTTTTTTTATTTGCGGTATTAGGGTTTGAAGTCAGGGCCTACACCAGCCTTTTTTGTGAAGGTTTTTTTTGAGATAGGGTCTCCCAAACTACTGGCCTGGGCTGGCTTTGAACCGCCTCCTGAGTAGCTAGGATTGCAGGTGTGAGCCACTGGTGCCTGGCTAAGCTTTGCTATTCTTAATATGACTCTAAAAATCAGATCCAGCTAAAGTTTTTGGGGTCTCCTGATACAATGAACTTAGAATGCAAAAAATGAGTAACCTGGACCTAATCACTTTAATCACCAGAAAGAGTTAAACACCCAAACTGAGGAAGATTTTCCAAAATAATTGACTATTACTCCCAAAAATTACCCTTGTTATTAGAGAAAGAATGAGGAATTGTTTCAGATTGAAGCAGCTAAAGAGATGTGATAGCCAGTTCAATGATCTGAGAGTCTCTTTTTGGCATATAGTATTACTGACAATTGGCAAGTTCTGAAAAGATCTGCAGATTAGTATTTTACCAATGACAATTTTCTAATTTGGATAAATAATTTTATGATGATTAGAAGGATGAGTTTGTAACTGAGCTGTAAACCAGAGGCCCAACTCTGGTGATTTCAACATGTCAGGTCCAGCCACTCACTCCAATATGCCAAATAAAAAGACAAGTAATTGTGAAGAGCAAAGAAAAGAGATTTATTATACTATGAGAGGCAAAGTAAGCACTTCATCCCATCTTGAGAGTAGTGGTAGAATTTGGGCAAGGGAACAGAGGTATGCATAATTAAAAAGTCTAAGGCAAAGTGTGGCTGGTTGATCCTTATATCAGTTCTGATTTGTCAAAGGAGTCTGGAGAAGTTGCTAACGCTATCCTCACTTGGGGAGAGCAATCTGGTTCCCATGAGATGATTGCTTCTGCTCCAGGAAGCAGCCTCATTTAGGGGGTGGTCTGTCTTGGGAAGCTCTGCTGATCCTTTCCTTGGGGGTAGTTTTAATCTATTGTCATGAAGATGTTATGGATCAGTCCTGTCCTTCTTGGAACCCAGGATGACCTTAGGAGAAACTTAGAGCAAAACGAATGCAGAGATCCCAAGGTTTAATCCTGCTTCTAGTTAATGAATGGGCCCAGTTTAGGAGTCAATTTGTTTTGTTTTGTTTTGTTATAAGCTCACTATAGGAAATATATACTGAGTATTTAGTGGTAAAAGACCTTATGTTTGCAACATACTGTCAAAGATTCACAAAGAAGTAGTGTGCACATGTATGTGGAGAGAGATGAAGCATAAAATGTGGAACAAATGTGGTAAAATGTTAACATTTGGGATTATAGGTATAGAATAAACAAGAATTCTTCAACCTATTTGTGGAAGCAAAATTTTGACGCCTCCCAAGATGTCCATATGCTAATTTTCAGATCCTGAGAATTAATATTAATTTGCATGTCAAAGGGATTTTGTATTATGTAACAAATTAAGGATTTTGAGGTGGGGAGATTATCTTGAATTATCCAGGTGGACCCAATGTAATCACAAACATCCCTGTAAATGAAAGGCAGGAAGCAGAGGCACAGAGAGATGTGAAGACACTGCACTGTTGGCTTTGAGAAAAAGGAGGGAGCCACGAGAGAAGCAGGAAAGGTGACTTCTAGAAGCTGGTAAAGGCAAACACACAAATTGTCTAAAGCCTCCAGAAAGGTTGCAGCTTTGATGACACTTGGATTTTTGTTCACTATGAATACATTTTTGATGCTTGAAGTCATAAATGGATGGTTATTTTTTTACAACAGGAAGAGAAAACTAATACATTCATGAAACTTAAGTCTGAAATTTTTTCAAAATAAGCTTTGAACAAAATTTCTGGATGATATTTCTTAAAATGAGAGCCGTCTTTTAGCTACTTTGGTCTAAATGTTCAGAGGTAGAATTTTAGTTAAAACTGTGCAATAGCAATAAAAGCTAAAAGGCAATTACATCAAAAATTTCAGTAGGCTATTCAATGAAGGTCTTCATTAAATGCAGCACTGAGAAAGCTCAGTAACTATTTTTAACTTATTTTAATAAAAGCCAGCCTTGCAGAGATTATGGACATTAGTATTCTATATTATATGGTACATAATTAATATACCAGGTATTTATAATCATTTCATTATACATTTTCTATTTATTTCAAAGGAGAAATAAGATGGAATGAAGTTGCATTTTATTGTTATTCAATTCTTTTTTCCAACCAAAATGCACTATTAATTTCAGAGCAATCATTCAAAGCCATATTCTTCAGTACCAGTTAAAACAAAGAGTAATCTCTCATCTTTTATCTTCAAGCAAATAGGGGAGATAAGGTAGTCAAAAGTGCACAGATGGATACTGAAATGATAAATGATACCAATGTAAAATAATTACTGCACTACGTTAGAAGTTATACATTGACTCAAAAATTGAAGGTAAATTGTTGATATGAATTAAGCAGGGTTTCATTTAAAATGTTAGCCTTGATTTGTGACTTGAAACAGATAAAGAGTATGGTTTAGCATTTAATGAGATGGTAAATTGGTGAAATTTATGTAGGTCTAGAAAAAGGGTTGAGAGATGACTAAAAGAATTTAATAGAGAAAAACAAGTTTAGCTAATTTGTGGATTTAAAATCCAAATACAAACACAAATATGGGGTGGGATTAATGCTAAAAGGAATTTAGAAGTTAAGGTTGAGTTAGAAATCAATGGGAATATAAATCCTAAGGTTATTTTAGTTTCTGAAATCATATTGAAGTATTCTCTGCATTTTTCTAGCCTTTTTTTGCAGTAAAAATCGAAATGGTTTATTTGTTGTTTTGCTGTTACTTTTCAGAGACACAGCTAATTAACTATTAATTACAGGAGACTGAAATAAAAGTATTTCTCAAATCAGGTTTGTGCTAAGTAGCAAGCAAGAGAAACAGACTACAACTTCTTCCTTAATTTATGCTAACGATAACATGTTAATGTTATCATGCTAAAATCTGGACAGATTCTCTACTCTGCCAGAGACCTCTGAAAATAACCTTGCTTCAAAGAGCAAATGTGAGAAGGAACATTTCAGCCCTCTGTGGGAGCTGTTTGAGTCTTTGTTGGTTTAGGCTAGACCCTTGATATTATTTAACATGGTTTATTGTTCATAATTAGATTCTAATTTCTGGAGAGAGAGACATTTATTTTCAGCACTGAATTGGTAATTCGAGGGAGGGTAGTTTTAAATCCAGTGTGAATATTATTCATGCTGTATACTAACATACTTTAGAGGTAATTGTTTCTACTGCTTTTTAGGACGCAGCTTGATGAATAAAATAAATTTGGAAAAGGAGAGACACAAAATGCAGAAATATAGACCATTAAAAAGCTTATAAACCCACAACAAATACTTTAATTACTTCGGATGAATATAAATCATGAATGCCGAGCAGCTGGATGCTATGAAAATGTAAATGCAAACTAATCAGTAGTAGAAGAATAAAGCTGGAAGCAGTATAAATCAAAATATCTGTTGGGGAAAATGGGGGCAGCCATCAGGCATATTTTACATACTACATACTGGACATTCCAATACGTATACACACATGTATATTAGATAATAGCAAGATTCCGTGTTGTGCATCAACCTCAAAATGGTTCTGTGGGTTCTCATTTCCATAATGAGCTTGCTTGAAATGTGTGCCTGATTTAATTTTTATGAAGCCACTAAGCCACCCTAGCTATTTTAATGATTTGGCTGGACCTAAAATTTAAAAATTGAGTTTTCCCGGTGGTGTTCTCGGCAGCCTGTGACGTGAACAATGGAAGGGAATGGAAGGGTTTCAGAATATTCTTGATCTCATTAGACCACCTACAGTCAGTGTTAGATCTGAGGGTAATCTAAGTAAGTAGAGAGATTACCAAGATCCTTGTCAGTCTTTCCAGTGCCATTTTTAGCATTCAAAACAACTTCTATTTAGCTATCAAAAACGCAAATGAGATCTTTACTCTGTGCCTCTTTTCTCAACTTTTTTTTTCTTTCTTTTACTATTTGCTGGTAGAGTATATTGTGGCATTTACAAGTGTTCTTATAATATCATACTTGAGTTCACCCCCCTCCTTCATTCTCCTTTACGCCCTCCATTCTTAGAATAGTTTCAGCAGGTATCATTTTTCCATTTACATACATGTAATTCCATTTACATACAATATTTGCACCATATTCACCATCCCATGCCTTTTCTCCACCTCCTCCCCACTCCCACTGGTATCAATCTGCCCCCTGCCCAGGCAGGACCTGTTCAACTTCACTTCTCCACTGTTAGTCCCAAAATCTGTTTACTCTACCTGTTTTTCTCTGGCAGTCGAATGAAACCTTTCCTCCCATCGGTTCCTTAGCCCTGAGTGAAATATATAGCATCCTTGATTAAAAACAAATAGCAAAGTCCATTAGACTTCTGCCTGAAAACATACAGCACAACAAATACCTTCCTTTGCATTTTTAACTAGTGATTCTCAAACCTGGATATAAACTAGAGTCACCAGGGAAACTTAAAACTACAAACACTTAAATGCCTTTTACTGGGGATTCTATTATTAACTAGTCTGTTGTAGGACCTAGAAATAAAAATATATTTTTCTAAAATTCCCCGGATGATCTTAAATTTTTTTATTTATTCATTTGAGGCAGGATCTTGCTATGTTGCCTACACTGGCCTTGAACTCCCAGACTCAAGTGATCCTCTGCCTCAGCCTCCTTGTAGCTGGGATTTCAGGCAGGTGTCACACCCCTCGTCTCTCCTTACGTGATTCGAGAATTGCTCTAGATCTCTGTGCTATAGCCTTGCTTATGAGAAGTACCTGTTAGAGGTTTGCAGAGTGTTCTAGAAAACAGAAATGTTGTCTTCATTCTGATTTATTCAAGAGGCTTCCTTTTTTTTTTTTTTTGGCCCAGAAAAGAAATCTCTTGCTCCACCCAAGATTCGAACTTTGATCTTTGTTTGTGATCCTGACAAATAAGTTTTGATGACTCCTCAATTTTTTTCTTTCAAGCTCACCTGTGGCCAGTACTTAGAAACCAAGATGTTGATGCTATCAAAAGTCTAGCTATCACAAGTCATGCCACTAAACATTTTACTACCTACGCATACCTGCTACCACCATGGCCTTGCATCCTCTGAGTCAGTTAGTTCATAAATGCTACTAAGGATGTAATATTTGTGGATACCTTTTATTCCCCTTCTCTTCCAGAGTACTGACCATTAGGATGGGAAAGGATTCCTAATACAGCTCCCAAATGCTATACTTTTGATAGACTTTGTTGAACTGAGAAGTTTGCTCCTGAAATTCTGAGGAGGTTTTGTCTTTATTATTTTGAATTTAGCTGTTCATTTTATACTAGATATTAGCAGAAGTTTCCTCCATGGGCTAAGATGAAAAGTAGAACTGGTAATAAGTATTTCTATCAAAGAACATAAAAACTTAAACTAGGAGCCTTAAAATTGACAAGAAATGGGCCCCAAAGAGAGCTTAATATTAACTATTTCAGCGACTTGTTAAGTTGACCCACTAATCTCCAGGGATTCTAAGAAACTCATGCATGGGCCTTTGGAGAAGCGAGCACAGAGGAATGGCCAATGAGCTCATAGGCTTTTTCCCTCTGTTTCCATCACAGCTGTTCAAACTTTACCTTTATTAGATCTATTCTGAACATTGAAGATTTTTATAAAAAAATTTGGAAAATCTTCATTGATGAGCGATAAGCAACTACCAGAAAATTACAGAATCATCACCATTCAAGGATCTGCAGAGAATCTCAAGAAAGCCTCTCAAGATTTGGTGGATGGGTGAGCCTCACGGCTTAACACTTAACAGGAATGAAGTCTGCTTCAGCAAGGAGAGATGCATATCAGGCCACCCTGCCTGGGTGGGGAGGGTTGCGTGTACTGGAATGTTGTACAGGAGTTGATCAAGGTGAGGAGAATGTCAGCATGAAAGGGCAGCGCTGAGGGTTATAGCCCAAGCTTTGTGACTTGGGGGACTCTGGAGGGAAGGCCTGTCATGGGGAGTCAGAATCCAACTAGGGTGAGAAGAGCATTCAGGCTTAGCGATCCTGCTGCATGGCATACTGGAGAAGAGGTTGGGGAAAGAGGGTGCCCTTTCCATGGGAAAAGAATTTATTAACTTTTGAATACACAATATTGTGTTTGTTTGATAACAGTCGATAATGGCCATTCTTGGGACATCTGCTTTACTTGGGTTTTAAGGCAGCTTTCCTTCCTGATTCTTCTATTTCCTTCACATTCCCTGCAGATTTTGGCTCTGCTTATCCCTACTTAAGTGATGGCTTCATTCTCAACCTTGTATTCTTTTCATTCTATCTATCCTACTTGAGTGATCTTACCAATAACAACCTGTATTCCAAGAATTTATAAGTTTCTACATAAACTAATTAACAGTTTCCTGCATCTTGGAGCAGGAAACTATGAAACTATGAAAGCCAAGCTTATAATGAGTACTAACATACAGTTAGGAATGAGTTTCTGGCCAGTTATAGACAATGAGAATGTACTGTATATTTCAAAAACCGAGGAAAATGGATTTTGAATGTTTTCACCTTAAAGAAGTGGTAAATGGGCTGGGCATGGTGGTACATATCTGTAATTCCAGCACTCGGTAGACTAAGGGAAGACTAAGTTTGAGGTCACCTGGTATCATATAATGAGATTCCATGTCAAAAAACCAAAAATAATAAATGTATGATTTTGACATGAGAATGTATACATATTGATATATCATGTCGTATTCCATTAATATGTACAATTTTATGTTTTATGTATCAGCTGAAAATAAATTTAAGTTAAAAAATAAAAAACCCCAGTAAAAGGATTTTTATATCCTTTTAAAAGCATATAAAAGCCTACAGAAAGTCTTTCTCTTCTGTTTACCAGAGAAAAAAATTCCAAATATCTATGTCCAGCATCTTGTTTGGTAGGATGCTTCTAAGACTCTCCAATTCATTGTCACCCATAAACTGCTACTTCCTCCCCACCCCCCACTTATTCTCTTAGATAACATCAATCTATATCCAAACCCTAAGAACTATGAGAATCCTGACTCTGCCCTTTCCTTTCCTCTTGCACTTAATCACTCACAAAGCACTGTGGATGTCACTGTTACTCTTATGTCTCTCTTTAACCTGTTTTCTCTTGTTCATTACTATTCCTACCCCTCACTGTAGACGCTTCATTTGTTACTGAGATTATTGCAAATGATGTCTGGTCTCCAATATTTTTTCTTCCAATTTGTTTTCCATACTGCTTCAAGTGATCTTTTTAACTGAAAATATTATCAGTCCATTCTTCTGCTTAAAATTCTCCAACAGGTTCCCATTACCAAAACAAAACCTCCAAACTTCCTGGCACCACATGCTTGACTCTATTACCTCACTGCTGACTGCTGTTCCCTGAAGATTTTCTACTCAACTCCAATCATACTCTACACATTTAGATTTGAATGTGATGACTTGGAACACATTTTTACTAAGGTATGTCTGAGTTCTGCCAGGAGTTTTTAAAGATAATTAATTGTCTTCAAGAAAATTTGCCCTTGAAACAAATGTGGAGGTACACAGAGTATTTATATCCTACAGTCAGTGAGTTTCTGAAATAAGCAGAATTGCATTCTAGGCCTGCAAACCTACCAATCTCTCAGAATTTAATTTTGTGAACTTGATTCTATAGACAAGAAAGTAAAAACCTTCCAAATCAGTTTTACAAAAGAAAATAGACACTTACTTTTGCAGCAAAAATAGATAATGGGGAGGAATAGGAATGTATGTCTAAAGCATATCCCCAGTCCTCTTTAGGGCCTAGATGAATTTTTAAATACAGAATATCTTCTTTAAAATATCTCCTCCTCTGGGATGTGCAATGTCTCTTAAATTTGTGAAATAGCTAAAAGCAAAGTCAGTGAGCCAGTCACATGTTCTGCAGACAAGACAGGCAGCAGGATATTGGAAGTTTATAATCATTTTACACTACTAAAATTACATTAAAATATTGATCATTATATAACCTTTTCAGTAAAAAATATTGAGAAGGAAAAACAATTAATTTAGAGCCTTTGAGTTTATTTTCATAGGTCTGAACCTAGATACTCCTCAGTGGATTGCTAGCTGATCACTTCTGTGTATCTAACTGTAGTAAAGCTTGAGAAAAATAGAATTTGTGTATCTAAATGCATTCCCTATATAATCCTGAGCACTTTTTATAATTTGATTTTATAAAATTACATTCTGTTAAAATAGTGGGCTATTGATATACATTAAAAGTTGGTTGATGAAGGAGTCTCTGGGAGTCTGTGGATTCATTTCACTTTGTCCTTCACAGAACATATTGTATTGTCATGAGCAGAGAGATGTTCAAAAAATGATAAATACTTGTGGGCTCACATTTAATTGTATGTTACTGTAGACGTTTAACTTGTGGAATTTAAGATGCAAAGTAAATCCTTTTATTAGTATATTGAGATTATTCCTATTCCTGTGGATGCACAGAAAATATAACATATTTAGTATCTTTACAATTCCCCTTTAGCCTTAACATTAGAATTCAATGATTATGTTGCCAAAAAAGTTGTCTTTAAAAAAATAGCATTTCTACTCTATCAATAACTTGATAAGCTGCATGAAATCAAAGAAATAGAAGAACTATGGAATGGTATTTGAAAGAGTCACTCAAAGAAAATTTCTATTCAAACAAGCACCGGTATTACGTAAATGAGGATGCTGAAATAGTGCCCACACTTAAATAACAAGCCACAGATGATGGTAATTGAAGACCAGTGGTGCAGGAGAATATGTCTGACCATTCTGGGCCCAAAGATGCATTGAAGGTGTTGATTAGGCTTCATGAAAGACAGCCATTCTCCTTGTATCTTTTTTTTAACCTTAATTATGCTCCTTCAACTTACATTTTCACCATATTTGACTAGACAATGACAATCTAAGCACATTTCCACAAAGTGTGCAATTTCCATAGAAATTGAAAGTGCACTTGTGAATTTAAAGTTCAGATTCTTGCTGATCATTTGATACTTTTATTTCCCACATGGACTTAAAGTGTTCTACTCGCTTGTAGAGCTCGGAATGAGTACACTGAGACCAAAATTCCTCTCTGAGCATTGTGAGAAAGAACCCGGTTACTAGAGAAAATGCCATAAAACCTTTTACTTCTTTTTGTTCTTTTATTTAAATGATCTCTGTGAAAGTGAGTTTTTCTCCTTAAGTTTTATGCATTGCACTTTAAAAGGCCATGTATAATTATTTAAGAGTAAATTAAAACATGACAATTTTTTAAAGAACATAGTTTATTAAGGTCATGGATTAAAAATAGTATTTCAGAGAACTTTTATGCTCATATTGAATTCCCTAGAAAAATTGTCTGAGAAAGAAAATGAGGTCTAAACTCTTTGGATTTTCTTGTAAATTATTTTGTTTATAGATAAAGTCATTCTCTCCTACCATGGCATGACCACCCTCTCTTCCAGAAAATTCACTTTACTAGTGTAGGTTTAAAATAGCTATTAACCAAAAAAAAAAAAAACAGCATAATTATAAAATAAATGTAAGACAGTAACTGTCACTGGCTATAACATGAAAACTGAAATATGGTTACTTTATGCAGAAAACATGCTGTAATTTTCCACATAAGAAAGATTATTGCAGCCAAGGAATAATCCGGTCCTTGATTTCCATGCATAAGGGAATTCTCTAACATAGTTCAAAGGACAGCATTCAGTTACTCAAAAGTATTTGCTAGGTACTTATTCTATGCTAAGTACCATTTGTGGATGGGGATAAGAGAGGCACAGTGTTTCCTCTCTTAAGTTACTTGAACACGGTGACTAGGAGGAAAGAGATGACAAACGACCTGTTCAGGTAGGTACTATAAAATTTCAATTAAAATAAATAGGTTGGTGTGTTAGAGGATGTTGCACTTTTCAATTATTGTATAAAGAACTCACACTTGATGGGTTAAAGCAACCATAATCATTATTTTGTTCACCAATTATAATTTGCTCAGGACTTGGTCAGGGTAGCATGCGCTCTCTAAATAGTGTTAGCTGTGGTAACTACTTCTGTGGCTTCCAATTGGGTTCTGAGTGTTGGCTGCTCCTCTCTACCTGGGCCTCTTGATGGCAGTGCTCTGGCTTTCTTACCATGGTTGCAAGACAGAATGTGGAAGATGCCAGTCTCTGATGGCTGGAGCTTGATACCTAGGAAAGAAGATTAAGTTCACCTCTTGATGAGAGGAATAGGAAATAATTTAACTCAGTCTTACAAAGGGTAACTGAGGGAAGTGATCAGAAGAAAACTCTTTGAGGAGTTGGCATTTAGGCTGAGACCTGTTGGAGAAAAAGGAGTTCAAGAATAGAGCTTAACTATCATTCAGTCAACAATTATTAAATACCTCTAACTAACAAGGTACATTAAAAGATACCAACTATACAAATATAGTACAAATGAATATATTCAAATGACAGGATAATATATGTAAAAGAATAATGATAAGACAATGTGGCTAAGTGCCCCAAAGCATGAGTGTACAAATGTTGCAGGATCCAGAGGCAGGAATTATTACATCTGCTTAGAGAAATAAGAGATGGCTTCTCAGAGCAGGTAAGTCTGAGTTTGATAGGTAAATCAAACTCAGATGAGCCAGGGAGGCTATGGGAATTATAAGCAAGAGATGAGTATTTGCAGAGAACAAGGAGGCATAAGGGGAAACGACAGGCATAAGCAAAGTAAAGTTGTTAAGTTAGAGACTTAGTTGTGAAGAGTTTCTGAAGCTAAGGCTGAAAATGGAGGCTGTGACTGACGCTGAGGGAGTTTCACCCTGCAGAATGCAGTATGCCTGCTAAAAGTTGGGATTCCATCCTGCAGATTAATGAAGAGCAACAGGAAGTTTGAGTTCTGGTTATATGCCATTGAAATTAGCATGGCAGATAGAATTATTTCTAATGTCTGATTTTTCTTTTTTGTTGTATTGTGTGTGTAGTTGAAATTAGATCCCCTGGAACTAAAATGAATGAGTTAAAATTCTAGCACCATAACTTGCTCAATGTGACCTTGGGCAAGTTACTTAATTTTTCTGTGTCTCAATTTCCTCCTCTATAAGATAAGAATAATAGCCCCTCTTCTCACTGACTTATGGAGAATTTAAAGAAATCATTATATGCAAAGTATTTAGATAGAACAGCATTTATGTGCAATAGATGCTGGGTTAGTTCTTGCTACATTGCCTCCTTCCCTTTGTGGACTCTGTGTCACACCCACTTCCCTGTGCTATCCTCCAAGTTCAGCAGAGCCTACTGGATGACTACATTGCTGACATGGCCACTCCATACTTTTGGAATTAAAATTTGCCATTGTAAAGAGTCAATTATAAATATAAATTAGAACATTTATCTATCTCTACCACATTTAACATAAACAAAGATATTGTTCTGCCCTTTCGAAAACCTTCTGGGATAAATTTTATTCCTCTAAACATGAAGTCAATTTAAGCACAGCTAATGAAATAAAAAAATAGCCAAAAAATAATCTTGTTTTTCTTTTGCCAACCCTGATCTCTGAATACTTGTTCCTTCACCCAAGTTTCATCTACTTCCCCTGCCCAGCTTCCCAGATTCCTTTCTTCCTCCTTCCACATATGCATTTCCTCTTATATCTATTTTTTAAATCTTCTATTAATATCTTCAGTTTATTTTAAAAAAAAGGTATCCTCTAACCCTATAGTGAGCTTCTAATTGACAGCAATCATTTAACTTGAAGCTAAACTGCTCTGTATCAGGTGTCAAGTAACACTTTGATTAAGAAATCCTTTCTTATCAAAGAAAATGAACAACTTTAAAAGAAAAAGAGGTTGAAAGAAAGTTCATTTCAACTCAATCTCTTCAAGCAAATGTTGATCTCTGAATCTGTGGCTATCTTGCTGGTCATCATTAGATACCAGAAAGAGCTAAGAAAAGTGATCATTCCTTCTTAACACCTTACTGTATTTTTTGGAGTGCAGATGCATGGCACACTTGTTTCAGGTGATCTCCTAGGCCATGACGTGTGTCGGAGCTTCTTTCTGAGAGTGTGGGTTTTTTTGCTGTTTCTTGTATTGGCATGTGTGTACATGTGCATGCAGCTTCTCAGTTTTTAGGAGCAATGCCTACTGTCTCATGCGGCATCTGGTTAGGATGGTTAGCTAGTAACAGCTGCTTTATAAAGTGGACAATGAAGAGCTGGCAGCAGGAGACAGACAATGTTATGAGGGGGAAAGCAAGTTCCATTAGTATGGAGGTTCAAAACACCAATTTCTACCACTCTTTTTGAAATTAAAGGCTCTAGATGGTGTTACTATTGTTATTTAGCACTTATTGAATGCCAACTGTGAACCAGGTTTTGAATGGAATATTAAGAAGCTACTGTCTGCCCAGTGGGTCCACAACTTAAAGAAGACAAAGAGGACAATCAGCAGATGGGTAAAGAAGTGGGCAGGGGTCTGGGGAGGCTATCTCACACCCACAGAAGATGTGGTAACTGAGTTCTCTTTTCTTCACAGTACTTTATTCAGACGATTCTCTTTCCAGTCTCCACCAGTCACCTCCAGTGTTGTGTGCATGCACCCCAGCTCACACCGAATGCCTCAGCCACAGTAAACAGGACTGCAGAAGAGAGTAGAGCTATTCAATGTTACTGGGTCTTGAAATGCTGATATTGGATTTCTAGGGAACACATTCTGTATTGGTAAAAGTCAAGACTTAAAAGACAAATTTATTTCAAGGCAAGAGCAGATTTGACTTCCCCTGAAAATGGCTTAACACCCAACTTCACTGAAGAGTGTTGAGAATGAGCTTAATTACAAGAGTGTGGGTGTTTAATAATCTCTCAAAGATTCCAAAGCAGTGTACTCACTGTTCATCATTAGCCATTTTGGAAAATTCTGTGCTTGTCTTTAGTCAAATCTCCCTTCATAGTTGATTTGTTAGCTTGAATTTGAAATATATGTTCAAGCACAAATAGCAGATCTATTTAATGTAAAATGAACTGACTCATCATATTTATTATTTATATCAATAAAAGGACACCCTAAATTCTCTTTGCCAAAGGGCACAAGTACAAATTTTAAAACACTGGAGTCAGCAGCATTACAAAAATCTTATTTCAAAAGCAATTCTTTCAATATAGCCCCCTCTCAAGGATCACCAGTTTGAGAAGTTCTGCCCTAGACTTTGCAGGTCACTTGACTGTGGCTCTGCCAGCCAAACTTAAAAGGAAATTTCATAAGCAAATGAAAATGTGAGATCTAAAATAGGGGTGGTTATTTAAATATGAATATTTACACTTTTTAGAAATGAAGGAATTAGGTGATGTTTTGAAACACAGCTTTCCAAACTGTTTACCTATGGGACTAAGGGGTTTCCCAAGGCTTATGTGGAAATTCCTGATGGTGCTAATGAGGCTGATGGAAGTAGGAGCCTGTAAGTTGTGCTGAATGAGCTTAATAATTGTCTACAACATCAAATTAGAGGCCTCTTCAGAGGCAGGAAAAATTGACATAGGAAGGCATTAAATCTGAAATGAACAAATCAAAAAATTACCTTTAGGGGACAACTTTGTAATTCATTTTCCAATGACCTTTATTGCTTCCTAAATTATTGTCATTTGAAAAATTATATAGAGTTCAACTTCCAAATAACTTATGCTGGCCAAACCTAAAGAAATCACAGGTTGGGGCCATGTGGGAGAGCAGGAATCTATGTACAGCTTAGAAACACTTAGTGGAATCTACATAGTCTCTTGATATAATTTTAAAAAAGTAGTGTAGGTATTTCAGTCAAGGATGAAACCAGTCTTCAAAAGTACACCACTTCTACTGAGGATATTTCCCCATTTATTCATGCACAGGAGGCAAAAGAATGAAACATGTATAGATATTGAGACACTGCCACTCACACTTATAAAGTCTATCAATTTGTTATGTTCTGTAAAGACAAAATCCCAAACACCCAGAACAAATATTTCCCCATAGAATGGTTACTATTAGCAACTACATACTGTTGCTAGGCAAGTTCAGGTCAGTTCTGGGAGTGAGTGAGAGGCATGGAAAGAATGGTGAACTGTCCCTGTTGACAAATGTGACCTGTGTACCATATTGCCATAGCCACTGGTTTGTTCCAGCACAGGTAGAACAATAGGCCCGTGAGAGGTTCCCACTTGATTGCACTCACCCACACTTCCAAGTTTGAAGATATCAAAAAGTTGTTTTCACATGGAGTCTCTTGTTGAATGAAATTCAATCCAAATGATGAATTTATAGCAGCATTAAGAAACCATTTTTCATTTATCAAGTAGCTAAGATGTATACTTTTAGAAATACAGGAAAGCTTGGGACGGCAGCATGAAAAAAGAATAAGAAACTTCATTCACAGCATTATAGCTCTTGAGGCAAAAAATGTGACTTGGTTGATAAATAATAGTTTACTTGGGGAGAAATAATATTTTAATTGCAGTGTCCAGGCTGAGAGTAAGCCTGCATATAATACTATCTGTCTTCCTGTTGGGAATGGGGAAGTTATTTTGAAATATGACAGGCTGGGTCAGAGCTTAATTTACTTACTTCTACTGGTACCCTCACCTGTGAAAACTAGGCTTTAGAAAGCAGATTTATTAAAATTCCTGGGATATTCCATACGTTGTCACCTTTCTCTGGTTTTTTAAATATTATTTCTTCTTTGACTTGACTAGCCAATTCCATATTCTTTAAGACACATTTTAACAAGGTATAATCCCAGGAAGCATGGCCAATTCCTCCATAAAGTAGTCACTGACTATCTCAAGTAGTCATTCCTTCCTTTAAATTCTAATATGTTCTAACACAATAATGTGTGTATGTGAGAGTTCACATTTTTGGAAAAAAGTTCTAATTTTAAATATTTTGACCTGTGAATCATGGACTAGAACATATCCCTCCACCTTTGCTTCAAATATTGTGGGGAACAAAGCTACTTGTGTCTATCCAAAGCTGTATTTGGATGTTGGATGTATTAGTAAATAAATGGGTACATATTCAATTATTCACACTAGTATCTTTCAAGTCTCTATAACATTATACATTATACAGTTTTCCACACACAGTATTTATCTGCCACTTTAGATAAGACTAAGATTTGGAAAGATTCAACCTTGTTATTTCTTATAGCACAGGCATAATGGCCTTTATAATATCTTCTGTGCTCATTAATATCTGGGTTTTTGCTAGGAGAACTACAAAGTGAACACATTTAAAAGTTACAGAGTAGCTCAAGTGGTAAGAGTGCCCTGCCTAGCAAGTGTGTGAGGTTATGCCTGTCTTTCCTCATCCCCGCTAAACTCAAAGAAACTATAATCCGGAATCTTGTGTTTGTCATTTCCCTTTTACAGAGTACTTTATTTCTTTGCATTGCCTACATACTTAAGAACAGAAAAATTTTATTCAAAAGATAGTATACATTGTAACAATAGTCTATTCTTTCCGGTTCTAATTATATGCATGTGTAACCTTTCCATATTCATGTTATTGTGAAAAATAAGGCTGTATTCTTGTGTGTATCTCCTGTGGTACACAGGCAAGATATTGTCTACATAAGTAGAATTAGAATCACCAGATTTTAGGGTATGTGAATGTTCTGCTTTGGGATGTAACACCATCACGTTTTCCAACTGATTTCACCAATTTATAAGTCAATGAGCAATGTATGAGAGACCCTGTGGATTTACAATCTCTCCAGTGTAGAATTATCAAAGTCATGTTTGCCAATTGAAAAGATTCAAAATGGAATTTTATTGTGTTTATAGTAGTCAGGATTTTGCATCACTGTGACAAAATATCTAAGAAAAGCAACTTAAAGAAGGAAAGACTTATTTCACACTTTCAGAAGGTTCTATTTATCATGGCAGGGAGAGGTGGCAGAGCCCAGAAGTTCACATTATGGCCACCAGGTCTTACATTTCATTGTGAGTTGTGTGTCTGTATAAGTGTGTGTTTATGTTGAGAGATAAAGATGTGATTTCATTTTTTCTGTATGCAGATGTCCTATTTTCCCAACACTATTTAATGAAGAGACTGTCCTTTCGCCCTTGTGTGTTCTTGGCATCTTGGTAAAAAAAAAGTTGGGTGTAAATGTGTAGATTTATTTCTGGACTCTATTCTTTTCCGTTGATCTATATTTCTGTTTTTATGAAAGTAACATGCCGTTTTGGTTACTATAGCTTTGTAGTATATTTTGAAGTCAGGAAATAATGATTCTAGTTTTGTTCTTTTTTATAAGATTGTTTTGGCCATTAAGAATTTTTGTGTTTCCATATGAATTTTAGGATTTTTTTTCTACCGTAAAGAATGTTATTGGTATTTTGATATTACTTGTATTAATCTGTAGATTGCTCTGGTAGTATGGACTTTTAAATAACAGTCTTATAATTCATAAGTACAGAATACATTTTATTGATTTTTGTCTTATTCAATTTTTCATCAATGTTTTATAGTTTCAATGCAGTGATTTTTCACCTCCTTGACTAAATTTATTCCTAAATAGTTCAGAAGCAGAAGTTATTAACCAGGATTTCTTTAATAGAAAGACCACACAGCATCAGGATAGTTACCAAGCACTAAAATTATAGGTATACTAATGACTTTGGGCTACAACAACACTGCTTTAAATATTCTGTCTTCCTCACTAGGAGTTATATTTTTAAAAAGGCGATACACGTAAAACTTAATAGAGCATAGATTGCTAATTTAGTCATCCTATCACCATGTTTATGATATGTCCGTTATGGAGAGCTGCAAATTATTTTGTGCTCCCTTATATAGATGTGTAGCTGAACTCTAACCTCTAGAGACAATAAAATCATTAATGAAAAATCTAGAGAATGCACAGAGGTGACCTACCCAGGGTTCCCTTAATCAGGTCATGATTGCTTTTAGACAAGGGCACTGCACTGCAGGGTACTCCTGTAGCTAATCGTGTCCCCCTACACTTTATCCTTTATAAGGCAGTCAGATTTATTCTTTGGAAATGTAACTCTGATCATGCCATATCTTATTTTAAAATCCTGTCGTGGTCACCCATTGCTTTAGGATGAAATATACTTGGCTTAATTTCTTTCAAAATTTGAACCTTTGCTTGTATTTCCACTGACACCTTATCCCACTCTGCCCATAAAAGATTCCTAATTAGCTCTCAAAACACACCCTGCTCACCTATGACTTGATGCTTACTTCCCTGATTGGAGATGGCCATTGTGGTAAGAGCAATAATTGAAGTTGATATCAGGAAATAAGAGTTCAAAGAGGGGAGATGAATGCCTGCCTAGAGAAGCTTAGAGAAGAAAACAGGTAATATGAATGTGGGGATGGCTTTTATTAAAGACCTTGTAAGTAGTGTTCCTAATTCAATGCTATTATCATTATTTAAAGATTCACAGCCTTGAAATGAAATGACATGCACTTCAAACTTCCTTTCATCTAACATAAGGAATTATGTTTTGAGCAGTTGTGAATACTTTTATCTGTTAAACATTTATTTGACAAATACTTATTAGGTGTGGTTAGTAGACCAGAGTCTGTTCTAGGACCTGGAGATGTAATGTAATATCGAACAAGGTATCTCTGACCTCACAGATCTAACATCCTAGGACAGAGTCAAATAATAAACAAAGAGACATACAAACATAGCATTGAAAGACAATCAAACAGTGAAATCGTTTTGAAGAAAAACAAAGCAGGTAACAGAGGTAATAAAATGTGTGAGAAGGACTATTTTAGACAGGATGTCAGGAAAGGTGCCTCTGAGAGGTCTCACTTGAAGGAAGACCTGATGAAGAGAAGGAAGAACCATGCAGCCATCCAGAAACTGTTCCAGACTGGGAAAACTACAGCTCTGAGCCTGAACATAATTGTCAGGCCAAATAAGAAGAATAGGGTAAAGGGCAAGTGATAGACTGAGGCTGGAGACATAGCTGGGGACAGATCTTCTAGGTCCAGGTAGTTTTTGACAAGGTCTTCAGATTTTATTCTAAGGTTGATGCAAAGTCAGTGGAGCATTTTGAGAAGGAGTGTGTCCAACTTTCTACTCATCCTTGAAAACAATTAACTAATGGAAGACCTGGCACAAGAACTAGGACGAGTATATACAAGTTTTTTTCAGGAACTCTCTCAGGTTGCACATACTGTCCTGGCATAGTTAGTAAAAATACTGTTTTCACTCTTGGTAGCAGGCAGGTATGGAATATAAATTATATGGTCACCCTGACTAACATCCAAGTTGCCTCTTTCCCTAGCTGGTGATATTTTCTACAACACTTCACAGTGCATTTTAATCTATTTGGCACAAAACTTCAGGTTATTATAGATAGTTTGTTTTTTTCTGAATAAGAGAGTTCATTTCTAAGTGTATAATGTAAAATTATGAAAATAAAGATATAATTGATCAAGAATAGAACTTTTGGCTAGTTTCTATGGGATGTACTTATTCTGTAAAATGAAAGATATTTTCTGTGAGGAGCAGGTGGACCCCATATTCATCTTGACCAAGCCCTTCCTTTGCCATCATGCCTTCTTCAATGGAGGCTTTAACTAGGTGGAATCAGTTTTTAAAAACTCATGATTTGCAATCTGCTGACAGAAAGTCACTGTGTACTCCTAAGTGCAGACATCACATCTAATGCAGGGTCTGTCCCTCAGATCATGGTACATTGCTAGAGACAGAGTAGATCCTTACTCAATATTTTTTAATAAATAGTTAAACAATTTGAATAATATAATACTCTAGAACTTAAAGATACTGAATCAAGTTCCAACACCAATATTATTACATTAATACAGTGTAATAACTGGAGAATTAATATGTAAAATAGAATATTTTATTGCATTCTATTATTTTAATGAAATGTGACTCATACAGCACTGTTTTTGTTACTGGTGCTTTTCCTCTTTCAACTAATAATAAGCCACACCTCTTATGTATAAAGGTAGCTGATATAATTATAAAATTACTTAGAGATGGCATTTTTATGTGGAATTACTATGACTTCCATAGTAATTACTCTGATTTCCATCCTAATTGTTATGTGAGCATTCACACTGACCATATTGGTTGGGAAACTTAAATACAGAGGCATTTGAATTGTACTTTATGATACAGATGGTTAAAAATGTAATCAAACATGAAGCATAATCAAAGGTGTGTTTTTGTAGATAATCTCTAAAAATCAAATGTGTTTCCTTATTTGGCAATTTGTGGCTTTTCTTGAATTTCAAACTTACCTCTATGATTTCTAGAAGGAAAAAGGGTTCTCAGTTGAGGTTCTCAATGTATAATAGAACTTTCAACTTAACACATTCCTGTAGTTTTCTGTGTGCTTCACTAGTTTTTCTTAACTGATGTCACTGACACTTGTTCAGGATGAAATATGTCTTTTTGCAAAGACTTTTTGAATAAATAGAGGAGCAACAATAATAGCAATATCCTGAACTGACTTATCATTCGTGGTAACATCCCAATTCAGGCTAATTATTTATACCATTGAAGTTGGAAAATATGCTGGAATGATTTTCCTCTTGATAAAACAAAGACATTTTTAAATGCCTACTTTAAAGTCCAGGTCTCAGGTTGGGGCAGCCTGAGTCCTTTCTGCTGGCCCTCCCATATACATGCTTTCACATAGCAAAGTCTTTTCAGCACTCAGGTTGCCCATCTAATTGATATAGCACAACATTTTTTTTCCTGAGCTTCCAAAAGGAATAAATCTCTTTTGCTAAACTTGGTAGAACCCTAGGTGTCCAGAATGTATTTTCTGGTACTGCTTCAGGGTATACAAAAAGAGTGCTGACTCTGAGGGCTGAAGCCAGAGCCCTGGGTTTCAGCTTGACTCTCGCCCTGGCTTGGCTGGGTGACCTTGAGTGAGTGTCCGAGCTCCCTAATGTGTCAATTCTCTTACTTCTAAAATAAAAGAATTGAAATGGCAATCTATAAAGTCTTTTCCAGCTCTAAAATATTTTAATGCTCTATTTAGTTTAGAAATAGAGGTCTGACTAGTGGTTTATATCTGACCTGGTGCCTTAAACCTTTTTGCCTTGCTGCTGATTCTCTATAAAGCTAAATGTTCATTCTCATATACACTATGGTTTATTGGAAATGACTGTTAGGAAATGTGGAGGATTCTATATTTAACATCTCAGAATTGAATACTAGTTTGATATAAACAGCAAGTTGTTATCTGAGTAGATTACAATGGATTTACTATCAAGTAAATTAAATCACTGGGGACAGATGTGTTCTTAGAATTGTCTGAGACAATCAATCTGAGAATAGAAAATTTTGGTACCTGCCAAGCTGTCCTGTATAATTCAAAGATATGTCACCCAAGAACTTCCTGTTCTGTAGCTAAGAGAGAGTGTTAGTAGGGAAGGAATGATCAGAGAGGGTCAAGTAAATGCTGATATAGATTGTGTACTGCAGGCTTCCTGGAAATTGCGAAACATTTGGAAGAATGAGTAAGAGTGAGCAGAGAAATTTCACAGGTAGCAATATGATCTGTAACCAAAGGTATAGGAGAGAGATGAAGAAGGAAGTTATGTCAGGTAATACTGTGTGATCAATGACAAGTCTGAATTTTATACAAAGAGCAAAGGGCAGGAAATGGTTGGATGGAAGTAAACAAAGTCATGAGAAAGAAGGACCATCTGAGACTGGGATGTGGGTCAATGGGAGAACAAAAGCTTTTGCCTACCAAGTACAAGGCCCTGAGTTTAAACCACAGTGCTGCCAAAAGAATCCCCCAAAGTCAAAAGAAAGATAATCCGAACCTATTAGAATAGAAGGGAAAAGATGGTGCAGCAGTGAATGGTGATGAAAGCAAGATAATTCACACATGGAAGAAGAAAAAATAATAGATATTTATTCAAAATACTTTCCCAATGAGTTTGAGTACTTATTACCACCAGAAATATTTAGGTCTTTATACTAAAGACACAACAAACCTTGGCCAATTGGAGTCCTGTTTGTTCATTGTCCAGAGAAAGAGACTTTATCAAGACTATCCCTAAGAGTATATTTGATAAGTTAAGAGTCACCAAACTTACTCTGTAAAGATCAGGTAGTAAACATTTTAAGCTTTACAGGTTGTATTAGTTTTCTGTTATTGCTCTAATAAATTATTATAAATTTAATGGCTTACAAAAATGCAGATTTATTTTCTTACAGTTATGGAGGTCAAAGGCCCTAAAGTGAAGATATGGGAAGAGCTGTACTCTTGGAAGGTCTAGGGGAGAATCCACTTCTTTATCTTTTCCTACTCTTAGGTCACCTACATTCCTGAATGGTGTCCTCTTCTTTCATCTCCAAATATAACAACATAGCATCTTCAAATTTCTCTTTGTCTAATCCCAACATTGGATCCACTCAGATAATTAGGATAATCTTTTTATCTCAAAATCTTTTTTAATCATGTCTGTAAAGTCCCTTTTGCCATGTAAAGTAAGATATTACATGTTTTGGGAATTAGGATTTAAGTATCTTTAGAGGCTTATTATATTTACCAAATGAGACCTTCAATTTCTGGTTGCAACCAATCCACCCTGCCTATGTAGAAGAAAAACCGTCTCTGACAATAGGTACATTAATGGAAGTGATGGGATCCCAACAAATCTGTATTTATAGAAGTAGACCTTGAGCTAGATTTATCTTTTGTGATACAGTTTGACAACTCTAGGGTTGATTTTTTTTTTAAAGCCACCCTTGGTGTTTCAGGCAGTAATACATTTAAAATAGAGAACTGGAGACTTTATGCAAGTGTTCCAAGAACTAAAAAGAATGAAGAGAAGTGAAGGTTCTGTGGGCTTTCAGAATATCCATAAGGCAGCACCCCCAAGGAAGCAGGTGATTTCTTTAGCCTGTAGCATTGGCGTGGGTGACTTTCAAAAGCAATCCAAAAAATCTTGAGACCTCTGCCTCCTCTTGTGCACCTGCCCACAGCTGATCACAAAGATAATGTCCTGTTCTTCTCTTTGTCCTTCCAAATTGCAGATGAGTGTCTAATGATAGAGTGTAACCAAAGGCCTTCTGGCAAAGAAGTCTAGGGAAGCTATATTCCTGGGCTTGATTTAGCTCCTTCACAGGAGTTCTCAGGAGGATTTGGATAGGCTTCAACATCAATAGATAACACATGGAAAAGGATGAAATGTGGTTACAAAGATCATCTGAAGTGAGCTTGGAGAGATGCTATGAAATGGAAGATACACTAAGGGAATATTTTATTGAAACATGAGTTATAATCAGTCAGGTAATTATAAACTACATGTGTGTGAGATACACTTATGTTTGTCTGTCTGTTTTTTGTTTTTCCCAACTGGACATGTGTACCCTGCTATTGTGGTTTGAGACTGGTCGCAGCCAGATTCCAATCCTGCCTTCACCTCTTTTCATCTAGTAACCTTTGACAGATCGTCTTAAGTTTCACTACACTAATTGCCTCAGGTTCCTCTTAGCAAAAATATTTCTGATAGTATATAATATATGATTTGCGTAGGAAGAGAATTAGAAAACAAAAAATGTCTGATGTGATGTTGATAATAAATATTACTATTTAATATTATTTATTATATAAATATCATTTACCTTCCTTATTACTTCCAGAGACTGAATATCTTACAGAATTTTAAGTATACATTATCCATTAAGTATTAATCCTTGCAAAGATTCCCCATTTGCCCACAAACAGTTTCCACAACAATTTTATTCAGCACATGTATCAGATCTGTGATTGGTAGATAATGATCTAAGGAGCACACATCCCAATCTCTCCAGATATAGAAAGGAAACGACCACTAACATTTAGGTGCTTTCAAAAGTTCTGGTGAGAGAAGTTTAGCATTTTCCTTTTCTTGTCTCCACGGACACTCCTTTCTCTTGACTCCTCTTATTCAAACCCCCCATCCTGCAGCCCAGTGGAAGAAATCACCTCTCCTCATGTATAGTGGCTCACCTGTCTCTTTTGATATTCTAGTATATTGGTTAGAGCTCTTCCAAGAAACAAAACCAATAGTGTGTGAGTGTGTGTGTGTGTGGGTGAGTAAAATGAGATATTTTTAATTTTTTATAAAGGACTGGTTCATGACTATGGAGGTTAACTCCCATGATCTGCTCTCTGCAGAAAGCTGGGAGCATAAATGCCTGGCCCAGTTCTGAGTAACAGGAGAAAAGATGATATAATTTCTAGTCCAAGGACACAAGACTGATGATAGGTCAGGCAGTGAGGCAGAGAAGGAAAATTCAACTTTTTCTACCTTTTTATTCTCTTGGGCCCTCAATGTATTGGCTAATGTCCACCTATACTGAGGCAGGAAATATGCTGTACTAAGTGCTCTGTCTTCCAGAAACACGCTCACAGACACACCCAAAATAATGTTTAACCATATATCTGGGCATCTCATTGGGAAGTTGACACATAAAATTAATATTACACCATGGGATAAGTAGAACAACATCAAAAACAGGTCATGTTCAGTAATTCTGTGGACCTATCTATCCTTAAAGCAGAAAAAAATCTCACTTTTGCTTAAAGTCTCTAATACATCCTCCAATCAAGCTTTTACCATCAATAACACTGAAGTCTAAGCCCTATATGCTTCAGTCCTTTTGTTTACGTCTATGGCCAGGACTAGAAGTATGGGTTAGAGGCAAATGGTGACATTTATGCACAAAAGTCTGTATCTTGAACAAATAACTTGAGATATTTACTTTATATTCTCTGCTTATTATTCAGAGATATATAAAAACTTCACCTAATATATATATATGTATATATATATATACATATATATATATATATACATATTGTTTCCTTATAAGGTATGCTACATGCTTTCTTTTTTAAGAAGGATATGCTTTTATAATATAAAAATTTGGTGAATAAACATCAGTGGAGAATTGAAATGGCTTGTGAGATAGAAGAGAGGCGACTTAGCATGTAAGAGCATATCTTTTACTTTTCTGGCACGTTACATATTTCATGCCAATGAAAGTTTCTACTTTCATTATTATCTTTGTAGATGAGGAAAACTGAAGAACTGTACATTCCTAATAGGTCATGCAACTAATTGTAATAGTGGCCAAAGAACTTGCTAGAGACCAAGATGTAATGAAGAAATATTCAGTTATGCTGCTTATTGTCCTATATTCAGCTTTTTATAGTCACGGTTGGACTGGGCAGACAGCTTCTACACACATATGTGCACAGGAGCTCCTGACAGCCCTCATGCACAAAGGAGCCCTCCAGCATGTCAAAACTCAGCAGTACAGCTGAGTAGAGAAACTCTACTGCAGATCATACTAGGGGCAAGAGCAAGTGAAGAATATACTGATAGCTCCTGGCATTTCTCACAATAGTAGAAACTCAGTTCTGGATAATGGAGACCAGAGGTCTCTGTGGCCTTGGGTTGTGTGTGAGGTTTCAATCACTGAGCAGTAGAAGGGAGAGGACCTAGCCTAAGGTGGTGGATAGTAAAACCTCTCCTGTCAAGCAGAAAATCAGCTGGAACAATCCCCTCACAAGTAACAAACTAGCATTAATAACTTAACTTAGCTGACTCTGAATTACTGTATGAATTCTGTTAAGCCAACACAAAGATAAGCCTTATCTATGGACATCTCTACAAGTATATACCACCTGCAAGAGGATATTTACAAAATTTAGTTGTCATTTCCTCATTTATTGGCCTTTACCATCTGGCTTAGTATCAGTAGGAGCCCGCATAAACAAAAGTATCAAGAAAAATTAGACTTCATGTTGCTGGACACTTATAAAATCTTTCTAACATTCATTCTCAAACACTGAATTGAAAGTACAATAAAGGAAGGTTTTACTCAAAACTTGTAATATCTAAACTGAAGGTAACATATTTTGACAAGTTAGTAAATCAGGTGACAACAAGTATGAATCTCAGAATCCTAAAGCCAGATCTGCCATTATGTACCTGTAAATTAATTTGTCTGAAGTTCTGCATGAGAAATATAGGACATGCTTTATAACGTCACTGATATTGAAAAGACCAAATTATATAGTAACTGTGAGTACATCTTGGGAATCTCCAAAGTGTTGTAAAAACTTTAGGATGTATCATTTTAGAAACCTATGTCATATTGACTGGTATACATTATGTTAGCAATGACAGGTTCATGAAAATGTTCATGAAGTATTTACTTCCTCTGAAGGACAGTCCAGTTCAAATTGGCCAACTCAGGTACAATTCAAGAAGAACATTTTCACATGGGTGGAGAATAGCATGAAAGACTGAGCAGATGTAAAAAAACAAACTACATTTGTATTCACTTCAAAGGTGTGTGGCTACAGGGTGCCACCAGCTGTTTATTCCGTATCTTTATTCATCATCTTCAAAACAGTGAACCAGCACATGAATTAAACCTACAGATGTCAGTAAACAGGTAGACATTTCAGGGTACACTGTGGAGTAACAACATAAAAAGACTGGCGCTTAAAAGGGGCAAAGAAAAACATTAATGAGTGTTTGTTTTGGTGCAGTAGAGACTTGAGACATGGGTAGAGTGGAGTTTGAGATGTTGCAAAAGGCCTTGAATATTATTATTGAAAACAGTTAGTGGTGATAAGGATAAAAATTACAATATTATTGATCAGTAAAAATGGAGCTCTTTGACTAAATCCTTGTCGTGTCATGTCATCCCTTTGCTTGATATCCATATAAGATGGGCATACTGGGCAAAATTAGGATCTGTACACTGTGATGTGAGCTAGTAGCATAAGAGAATCACATCTAGATATCCACTCAATATGTACTCTAAGATTGATCACAACAAAGCAGTTTCCACTGGTTTGCTAAGTTATGGACCTCTTGCTTGTGGGTCCTTAGCATCATCTTCTTCTAACAGTGTTCAATGTGCCATTTCCTGGTTGAAGATGCTACTAGGTAGGAGGTTAAATACCTCCGAATTGAGATAATACTTCCATTCTTATCATCTTTTTCATCTCTTAAAATAGAGAAAAATAACTCATTTGGTTTTAATTTTTTAAAAAGTTCATTATGCCTCTGAATACTGCTTTTTTGAACATTGGCTTTGCCATCTCCCTGAGTTTCTTTCTGTCTATAGACATTTGTATTGGGTAAGGTTTCAACAGGAAATAGGTATTATGCTCAAAATAGACTATTTTAAAGAAAGTTTATTTACACAGACAGAGTTTACAGAGGTATGGGTGGAAGGGAATCAAATATTTGATTCTGTAATTGAGAATTTAATATGAATTAATGCCAGATGTTAGGTCTTCTAGGTCTGAAAGGATGAGGAACTTAACAGAACCTAGCAGAAGTCATGTAGAGATGGAAACCTTGAGAGGAGCAGTAACTTTTGATCCAGAGGTGCACAGGAATCTAGAGACAATCTTGGTAGTAAGGGATGAGGGAACAAATACCCTAATTTCACTGGCTACTCTCTACACATTAGCCTTTTGAGGCTCTCTATTGGCTGAACCAAGAAGACAGCTAAGAGAATGAAAACTCATTCACTGGCCAACATAAGTCATCCTGACATGGTAAAGAAGAAAAGTCAAAGAAGGATGGAGGCATATATATGGAAGGGCAAGTGAAAGATATCTGACATGCTATTCTAAAACAGTACTTTGAGAAAATGAAGAGTTTGGGATATTGACAACAGGTGAGTGAGTCATCTTCATTGTATCTTAGCCTTCTCTTCTCTGAGAATATAGTCAATATGATATATACCAAAGTTCACCTTTTTCTAGTCTAATAAATGTAATGCCAAAAGATTTGTCATAATTTTTGTATGTATACCCTGGCATCCATAACTCACCTTAAATCTTTACTGTGAAGTCCCCCATATGCCATTTTTGACAATATCCTCCATCTTATCCCACAGATCAACACAGCTCCAAATTTCACGTTTATCATTTCCCTACTTTCCTGCACAGATTTTCTTTCATCCCTAAATAGCACATTCAATATTATCAGTTTCTAAATTGCAAATAAATGGGATCATATTTATGCCCAACTATGACTTGCTTTTTATCAGTCAGCATTGTATTTCTTAGATTCATCAATATTGTTGCACAAAGCTGTTTGGTTATTTTGCACTGTTGTTTGCAGTTTGTTGCTGCGAAAATAAGGTCAGTATGGATTTTTTTCTTCATGTATCTTGGTACATGGGTGTAAAAGGCACTATCTTGAACCTGGGTCAGAGGATATGTGCACTTTAAGCTTTATTAGACAATTCCAAGATTTTTGTAAAGTTTTTATTGATTTCCATTCATTCGTACTCTTAACTATATAATTCTTTTAATTTTTGTGAGCCCATTATATGCTAAAGGGTATCCTATTTGCTATTTAGTTTTGAAGTCTATGGTTGAATATCAGGGATTCAGTTTTGATGCGTTTAACCAGATCTGCTTACTAAATATCTAACTGGCAATGTCAAATAGGCAGGCTAAGGGTCCAGGCTAGTGATAGAAATGTGGTAGTTCTCAAGTACACATAGTTAATATCTCAAGCCATAACTATATGGACTCACCTAAGGGTTAGTGAAGACTAAGCAGATAGAATTGAGGACTTGGGACTGGGAAATCATATTTTAAGATTTAGGATACAAAGAGAAACCAACAAAGAAGAGTAAGGCAGAACAGTAAAAGAAGATAAGAATGTGTATATAAACTGAAGTCAAGTGCTGACACTGTTTCAAGGAGAAACAATCACTTTTGTCAAATTGATGTTGATAGGTTACAAAGAGGATTGGGGACTGAACACTAGATTTTGCAACACAGAGATCAGAGGTAACTTTCACATGGTTTGGTGAAATACTTGGTGACAGGTCCAATGGAAAATGGGGAGATAAGAAATTAGTCTATATAACTGTGTGGCAGTGTTTTCACTTCATATAATCAGGGTCTGATGTGCATCACATTCTTCCAAGTTGTCAGTTTCAATGAATGAATAGTATTCTTATATGTAGATGAGGCATAGTACACTTAATTAATTCCATATGTTTAGATACATGGGTAAATTCATTTTATTTTATTCTTGATTCTAAAATAAACCTGGAGTAATTATTTTAAAACATGTGTTTTATTTCTCAAATTCTATAGTTCTTTAGATTAAGTTAACAAACACTGACTTGCTGACCCAAAGGACACATGCAACTTATTTCATATCAAAACATCAAAGCATATCATGCTATGATATTTCACAAAAGAATATTACAAATGACTAATAATGAAATTTAGACTGTGTTTATCTACTATCAATCCAATAAATGCAAATTAAGCCAGTTGAGAGGAGGTTTAATCAGAATTTGGAGAGCTATTCTGAGGGCTCCCTGCTTAAGTGAAAGTAGTTGAAAGTCAAATCTGGCTTATATTTCTTCTTTCTTTTCCTTTCATTTGACATTTTTGAGTGATTACAATATGCTTGACCCTGGGGAGACAATGACTGTAAGACAAACATAATCCTATTGAAAATACACCTTATGTCACTATATTTCCCCTTCTAATAAACAGTGTATAAAATCATTTAAGCTTTACCTCTTCTTTTACCATTTGATCAGTAAGATTTTTGGAGTTTGAGATGTTTAACTGATTTCTTGTACAGGACCATTTATGCCAGTGAGTCACCTAAAGCCTTGATTGAGTTAGAAAATTTTGGAATTTAATCTGTCCTCTCTATGGTCCTAATAATAATCCTTCCACGTATCATGGAATATGGAGTTTTACATTTTGAGAACAGGGCATAGAAGATAAGCATCAGGAAATCCTAAAATGCCCCAATATGGAAGGTTAGTCCTTTGTATTTTGTTGGTGGTAACCAGGGTTTGGTGGGGTAGTGAAGGTGATTTGATTATTAATTTACTTGAGACATTGATAAAAAAATAAGGTAACTTCTTGGACAATGCTTAAAATGTACTGTCTGTTTCCATGATACCAAAAGGCAGCAGAGGAACCCATAAAACATCCCAAGATTCTTCAAGGCTGATGTGCTTTTGTCCTTTGTTAACAAAAGAATCTAATAAAATGAGGATGGGAGACTGTTGGTTGTAGCAAAACCTGTATGATACCACTATACTGGTAAGGAAAGAGAGAGTTGAAATATTTCGTGCATAATCAGAATGCTGCAGAGAATGCAAACTTGTAGGCACTGTCAATGGGAGCATTGACTAGCATTTCTCTGGAGGGTAATTTGGCAAAAGTGACTAGAGTGTTAAAAGTTTCCACTTCTTATAATTTGTCCTGGGAAAATATTTGGAGGTGTTCTCAAAGGTTTATGTATTATGATATTTATTGCAATGCTATTTAAAAGAGTACATAGTTGGAAACAATATACATAAATGCCTACCAATGAGCATTTGGTAAAACAAATTAAAGTATACGCATGTGATTTATTACTATGCAGCAGTTTATAATCATATTTTCAAAGACTAGTTGATGGCATGGGGAAATATTCACAATATAATGCTAAATTAAAGCTGTCAGATACCAACAAACAACATTAAATACCTACCACTTATTGAACATTAATTTTGTAGTAGGATATGTATTCAGGGCTTTATAAATACCTCATTTAATAATCTTCCAACAAATTTGCATTATAGCTATTGCTATTCTCAATTTATGTATTATGAATCCAAAGTTGGAGAGTTAAACTGCATTTCATGTCTAAATTGTCATAGTAAATAGAGCAGCCTCAAATATGTAGGGTCACTAGGATCAAAAGGTATGTTGTGTCTTAAAATCTGAGAAATTTTATGAGTTTCATGTGTAAGGAATAGAGAAAGTAAAGCTAGATTTTGAAGAATTTTCCATTCTTCAACATATTTTAAATCAATCTAGTAGATGTTAAAGATCCCTTCAAAGTTTTTAAGGAAGGAAATAAAATAATCTGCTTTATGTTTTAGAATAATTACCGAACACCTGTACCAAAAGTAGAATTGCAGTGGGTACATGGCAAATCATTTAAACAGTGACTGGTAACATTCTGGCCTGTAGGGTATAATAGTAGAGATGGAGAGAAAGAGGCAGATTACAGACTCATTGTGGGTAAAATATTAACTAAACTCCAAGACAGGGAAGAAGTTATAAGGTACAGGACAGAGGGTAGACAAGAATGCCTTAAAGTTTCTAATGGCAGTGACTGTACACACGACAATATTTAATGATATAGGAAACTCTGTAAAAATTTCATGCATAGACCAATGACGCAGAATTTGATTCTGAAGATATTTTATGTGAGGAACCACTGCTTCATCCAGACGTGGGTGATTTTTGGACTTCAAGGAAGAAAATTGTTGAGATTATAGATTTAAGGTTTATTTGCATATGAGAGTTATTTAAAGCCATGGAAGTAAATGAGATTTCCAGCAGAAAGGCTATAGAAGAAGACTCAATTGGGCACGGATAGGTGTATCAGAATTGCCTGGAGAGCTTTCAAGCTTTACCTGCAGGAAATCTCCACTCCAGAGATTCTGTTGTCTGCCCCCCTTTTTTGGAGTATAGGAAAGTGTTGGTTTCAAAAAGTACATAGTACTTAGCTCATTTTTAAAAAACTTAATTCCATATTTATAGATGTTTACTATACATTTATTAAATAAATGCAGAATTTATGAATGCAATTATAATTCTTGAAGCAATACCTCTTAGTTGAAGTGTTGAGGTAAAGCCAGCTTTCATCATGTCCTTAATTGGTAATGGGGCATATCAGAAGATACATTTCCTTTGGAGGAGCAATAGGACCTGAAAGAAATCACTTAGCATTCTTGAACTACATGTGGTTTGCATTTCAAAACTTTTTTCAATTAGGTAATAAATCTTTGAATTCATTTTCCCTACAGAATAGTTTCCAGGCAAACTCATAAGAGTCTTCATTCCTGATATGGCCTGCATTTTGTTCAACACTGGCACTAAGTCATATTTTGTCATATTGGTACAGTAATTAAACAAAACAGAGGATCATAAAAGCAAACAGAACAGATTGAATATACATAATGACACTTGAGCTAAGAAGATGAAGGCTAGGCAAAAGTGGAAGAGTAATACAAGAGAGCTGTTAACTAAAAGAAAAAGAATAAAATGAGGCTGGAAATCTCCCCACATGATCCATTAGGTAATGATTTCAGCTGAGGACATCTTAGTTGCTCTCTAGAGTGCTCTCAGACCTCAGAGAGGAATTAGATGTTGACACTAGTCATCTCCTCATATAGAACATTTACAGATATGCCCCTTATTCACCAGGATTTTAACCTGCATTATAAAGAAAAACTTTTGTGCAGATACAGAGGGACCAGAAGAGAAGCATTAGAGAATTACAAAATGTACATAGACGTTAATTATCTTCTACATCTTACCCATTGAATCTATTGTGGTTTTAATGTGACGTGATGTTAATAATGATCATAGATTTCATAGGTTTTATGTATATTAAAGAGTTATAGTGAATTATAAAACTTGCACTTTCCTTGATTTATAGCTATAAATATTCTTCCCATGGGAGAAAAGATTGATGATAATTCCAAAGTTTTTTGGAGTCATATTTGAGTATATTAGAAAAAATAAAAATTTTACTCTGTTTAAAGAAAAAACCACACTGAAATAGTTTCCTTATGTGCAGTTTATACCTCAATTAGGTTTGGCACTGTGTTAATACCATGCAGACAAAATCTGCTTAGACAAGTTAGGTCCATGAGTGGGAAATGGACTGCCAAGGGCATTGTGTAGCATTTTAATCACCAGTTGATGGATGAGGTCCTGGACTTTAGCTGTAATAATGGAAATAGAGGAGATACCAGTGATATAATTTAAGAGGAGAACTAGTTATACTGAAACACTCCTTGACATGCAAGTTTATGCAGGTTTACAAACACACACGCACACACACACACACACCACTGCTACTCAGCCCTTCTTCATTTGGGTGTGAAGCAGAGCAGGCAGATCCTTAAGTTTGCTGCAAAGAAGTATCTAATGTGCTAAAACACATTCCAAACCAGAGAGTTCTTCATCTTTGCTTTTCCAATCTGAACTCTCCATGAAGTCTGGGTATTGAAGCTGGATAGAGAATATTGGGAAGTCTGCCATTGTTCTCCATCTTGGGCTGTCAATAGGAGTCTTAGAGAGGGTAGATGAGTTTTCTGTGGGTTAGGTGGAGCAAGGAGATATGAAAGTTAGTGTTCACAAGGAGTGAAAATGCTAGTGTTGGAAAACCTTTGGGATGAAGGCTTTCATCATTTTATTATCCTACTTCTTCCTTTGAGCAAGTAGTCTTCATGAGACTGAAATCAATCTTATGTGCGATCTCTTTTGTGATGCTTTCTTCCTTACTTCCAGAAACTGATTAGTGAACTTTGACCAGGCCTTAACCTTTTTTAGACTGCCCTGAAAACAAAACTTTAAGGTACATCTTGATCAGAATGATATAGCTGCTGATGTTCTTATATTCAGTGTGTCAAACCATAGATGGGCATAAGACTTAGTTAATCTCTAAGTCTTGGTGGATTCACAAGTATGTATTTCCTTTGGCCTAGCAAGGCCTCTTCTAGACTTCATATGGCAGGTTAGCTTCTTGTCTGACACCAAGGCTATGGTCCAAAAGATCAATGTACTTGGACTGAAGTCTGAGGAAACTGGTTTTTTTACATATATCTTATTGAATTTGATAATGTGACAGAGTTCTTGTTCAGAGTTCTTATTCAGAGTTTGTATTCCCATCCCTGAAAATTTGAAAAACTGAAATGGTACAATGGACAGCCTGTCTACCTATCACGCATAGGAAAACTTGATTCATATGAATTTTGACAATTTCATAATTTTTTAAAAATCTTAATAAGTGTTGGAATTTAAATCTGTTGCAGTTATTCACATTTCATATTTGTCTCACTTCATTCCTGTTTTTTATATTTTTTGGTGGAACTAAGGTTTGAACTCAGGGCTTCAAGTTTACAAAGCAGATGCATTACCTCATGAGCCATACGTTTAATCCTCACTTCATTTCTTAATAGCATAACCCCCAACAAATTTTGTGGGAAAAAAATGCATACTTTTCAAGGCTCAATGTTCAAGAGATTACTTGTTAAAGTTTTGGTTCCCAAATGAAGTCTTCAGTTTGGTCAAGAATCTCTTGTCATCTAGTCATCCAGCCTTCTCCTGGCTAGCTCAGCTACTCACCCAAACACATCAGAAGACAGGCATTGTACTTGCCACCTCAGGTTCTGACAACATTGTTGCCTAGAAGTAGCTGGCAGGTTGTCAGGAGACACTGTGCCTCCTGGGAACCCAATTCTTACACTGACACACTCATCACTCCTGAATTCCTGTAGGAAGAATGCTCCATACCAGGAGAGTTTTTCTCATTCTTGCAACTGCCATGTCTGCAACTCCTGCACTTGGAAAAGGGATTTATTATAGAGAAATCCAGACTCTCTATCAAGTAATCACATATCACCATGGAATATTTCTAATGAACCAAAGACTCAAAACTAGGAGATAGCTAGACTATCTCATTAAGTGGAAAGAAATTTTTTAGTAATTCTTGGGAGTATCAATAAGTTTCCTTTAAGAACAAATACTAGTGGATAGTTTGAGACGTAATTATTTAAAACCAAAGTGTTACATCACTGTCTTTCATCTAAACTTTCCAAATAAATACTGAAGATACACTAAAAGGTTAAGAGATCCAGCTGGGACAATCACTCATTTGTAGAACGTCTGAGGGATTGTTGAGAAGAGCTTAATTCTGTATGTCATTTCTCCCCTAGTGATCTCATGATCCTCAGCTTTTTCTGGTTAGAGACAAGTGATCTAGCCATGTCCAACAAGACCAAGGTCCTCTATGTCCCTTTAAGTTTCTGACACTGGTATCATTTAAGTCTGCAATTTAGAAAGTGATCCTTCTTGTAATATCTTAATTATAGAGAGAATTATTCATGGTTGCAGAGTCCCTATCTTTTTCCTCTACCATATCACTGTGCTCTGTAATCCCCAATAAGTATACATTTTTTTTTTGCCAAGGTCAAGGATCTTTAAAATACAGCACCACACTCTGATGGGCTCCATCAAGTAATTTACATCTCCCATGGGAAACCTAGTGACAAATAATAAAGCAAACCCAGGAAATTCTATTTATCAGTGGAATTGGTCACTGTAAGGTAACTTTGTTTTAGACACTTGCCCTTTCCTACTGATCTTTGATCTAAGAAATCAAATATCTAGTAAACCCACAACCTAATTTTACCCTAAGAAGTTAATGAGAAAATAAAACGTAGTGTTCAGACAAGATTTGCCCAGAATAGGTTTGTGTTTTGCCCATCTTACAAAGCCTTGGTTATGAGTCAGCATTTGATACACAGAATCTTGTTAATTCAAAGTAAAGGATCATGGAACCTAAATAACAGTGAAAAAAGGACACTAAATACTTCCCATAGCACAAGGCTTTTGCCTTAATCATCTCCAAATCTGGAGCTTAATGTGACCAGGAACAGGCACACTGAAAGAGAAAAGGTAAGACCTTGAACTTTGAGATGAGATTTTCAGGATCAGAAGTGGAAAATGTTACCATAGTGCTGCATGTGTCAGAACTCAGTAAGGACAATTCCAGCAACTCATTTGGATTAGTGTCTACTACAGTGACAGTAGTTTAGGGGTAAAGAAGGGGCTGCTGGACGCTGAGGATAGAGGTGAGGTAACTCAGTCACTGTGTGTGAATCAGCTACCATTGCAAGTCTAAAAGGCTCTAAACCCTGGGGCTTGTTACCTAGACCTTCTGGATGTTGCCATAGGAACTGAAAAAGGGGGAACCCCCTCCCACAATAGGTGTCTGAATTGTCTTCCTGATCAAACAGGAACCTGAGGTTGGAGCAGACAAAGGGAGCTGATTTCATCTGGCTTTTAGGTGGAGGATATGGACACAAGGAGCTAGAGAGTGGAAAACAGTATTTGAAAAAGATGTCGTAGAACTAACATAATCTGAAACAAATGCCTATCGGTGTCAGGAAAAAGGAGGAGAAGTAACAGAAGGAAGGTAAAGAAGAGGAGGAGGAAGAAGGAAAAATTGAGTCTGAGACCAAAGGACTGGACTGCTACTCAGGAAACAGCAGCACTGACATAAAACAGTTAGAAGATGGGACCTAAAAAAAAATCTTCCAGGTGCTGCCACTAGAAGTTGGAGCACCTTCATACATGCATATGGACTTGTCCCAAAGTAGGTGGAGGGTGCTACAATACAGCGATAAGGAACATGACCTAAAGAGAAAAGTACAAGGGCAGTTTGACTTTAGGTGATAATAGTCTTGCAGAGTTTTTAAGATTAAAGAGTGACTGAAAGTGATACACAGTTTTCTTTTTCCTAAATCTCAGACTAGGACAAGCACAAAAGAGAAATACTTTTAGTTGTATGGAGATTATCTAGGGACATATACTGTTTAATTTTTAAGATGTTGGAAAGTGATAAATATATATATTTCCTCAGGCATGGAAGAGGAGAAAGCAGCTTTGATGATTATGGAGGAAGAACTGGACTTCAAAAAATGTCCTTAGGGTTATAATTTGTTAGTGGTAATGTTTCTAATTTCTTAAATGTGATTTCCTTCCTTTTTGGGGGTAAACTTTTGCTCTAGTCCTGAAAGCAAGCCTCCTGTCCCAGAGTCAAAAAGCTCCATTGGCCTTGCCTTCTGCCAATGATTTCAGTCTCTGGACATGCACATTCCCTGGAGACCTTGTTAAAATACAAGTTAATGATTCAGTACCCCAGGGTGGGGCCTCAGGAATGCTGCTGATACAGATTTGTGGGCCAAACTTTAAGTAGCAAGGAATTTGGGTACTTTTGCTACTTAAGATATGTTCATATAAGAGATAAATTCTGCAATATAAAGTAACCATAAAATAAACATTAGCCTTCATGTCCAATCATTAATCTGGCCTGTACCATTAGAGAAATGTGACTATGGAAATAGGTAGAGGTGGTTTGGAAAGGAAGGGGACAGCATGTTTAGTTTTTCCCAAGAGGTAAATTTTAGGGCAAATAGAATTTTTGTGGTTGTGATGATATTTAGAAATGAAAAAGGCTGTTAAAGCCCTGAAGAGCTTGTACTCTTTGTCCCACCTGGAGGGGAAAACAACACTTTTCTTGCTTCCAAAGTACAAGAATGTTACTACATTAGTGAAGTATCTGAGATATCTGTATAAGGAAAGTGTTTGAGCTTCCAGAGGCCTTTGCAGAGCCCTTCAGCCTCCTTTATCTAAGAATGTCAACATCATTTGCAAACCTTAGCTTAATCATCATCACTACAACCCGTAAAATAGGCACCTGAACATCTCAGAGCAGAAAGGGGATTGTAAATTGGGGCATTGTATGTCATGGTTGGGGGGTCAAATAAGGTTTTTTAAAAAGGAAACACTGAGCCCAATATTTAACCCAAGAGGTAGAAAAGTAGTTTTCTGTCAACTTCACTAAATGTTCTTTACAGGTTGACAGAGGAGGTACACATTCCTACATAGGATTTGCAGGCATGACCCTTAGCCTCAAGGTATAAGCATTTCCAAAGAAATAAATGGGAGGCTGTGGCTACTGCATACCCTGTGTGCTCCTACAGCAGTTTTCTCATTTTCCATGATTTGTGTATTTTGAGAACCCAGTTTTAACTCCTGAGGTATATCCTGAAGGGCACTTAAGAGTCTGGTTTCTTGAAGAAAAAGATCTCCAATTCCAAATAATTATTTATTTGCCTGAATGTTTTATACACTTGAATTTATCCAATATTCCCTGCAGGGACCAAAGAAAGGTTTTCTCTCCTTCAAGTGCTAAAGGGCACCATGTTGAACTATCCAGAGGACAAGCTGTTATGTGTTTTCTCAATATGTTTTGTCATCTCTGCTAACCCTGTGTATGTTTTCTGTCAATAGAAGGTACATTTCCAGAAAGTGTTTACAACTGCAGCTTGAATCCAGAATAAATTCAAATGTATTAATAAGTGACACTGACAGTCACCAACACTAAGGGCATTTGGAGTAGCTGAACTCTGGTTCGTGAATAATGAGTTATCTTTTGTTTTAATAATTTACTTTTTAAACATCTTTTCCTTCTTTTCTTTATGTGTGAAGTTGCAAGATCTTTCTACCTCGCCTTAGATGATTACTAGTTATACTCCTAGAGGGCAGAGAGAAGTTAATGAGCTCCAAGGGAGGGGACAAGGAAGCAAGAACAAAAACAGCATATTGCCTTCAAGACTATTAATGTCCCTTTGTGGAGGATGGCAACAGCTAATGTCTGGCAAGAGCAGTGGAGGAAGAAATTGCTGCAGGTTCAGGTGGGAGAGTGAGTCACCTTGAGGCCGGCACTGTTGATGAGGTTTGGAGAATAATCTTTCCATTAGGAGTAGGGTCCTCCTTAGAGGATGGGGCTATTATTAATGTCCACTACTTGAAATGTTTGATTTACTTCCTGTGTACTGCAAGGGAGCAAAGCAGTAAAGCCCACACATCACAGATCCACAGAGGATTTCTGCAATTGCTCTATTCTCAAAGATTTAGGAGGTTTTAAAGTTTGGGGGCATTTCTTTGCATGCAGGAGCATATATCACCACACCAAGATACACATTACTTGAGTGAGTAGATAAATAGAAAGAGGTTGATAGGCAAGCGGGTTGGTGAGTAAGGATGTATCACCCCTTTTGACTTTCAGTGGAAAACTCAAATATTCACTTGTCCTGTTCTGTTCTACTTTGCAAAATTCCTACTTATGGGCAAATTGTTCCATTTTAGATCTTAAAATAGTAAAATAAATCATTTCTAGGGCAGTCGTTTGTAACCACAGGAAGTGTGTAGGGGTGACTTTTATATGACTGGATTTGCAATTGTGTGCCTGCCTTAAAGGCCAAGACATAGTAGTGAGGTATTAGCTTGTTTTAGCTTAAATTTGTAGATTTTATTCTTACTCACTTTTAAATACCCTTTCTTAATCCCTTGTTTTTGGTTCATTTGCTATGATTATCATTCCAATTTCTTGCCTCCTGAATAATAGATTCTACATCATTCTCATTTGGTCTTTGATTCCTTATTAAAAATCCTAAAGTCCAATGGCTAATGGTGCTACTGATGCATGGTAATGCTGGATTTCATCAAGGATTTTTTAAATTATTGCACAATATCTCTCTTATCTCATCGATGATAATTTTTGTGTTTTTTTTTTCTGTTGTAGTTCTTCTTATTTAAGAAGTTAAAAAGTTAAATATGCACTTAATACATAGACATTTATCTTTTGTCCCTAAAATAACCTTATGCTTGATAGGGGCTTTCACTTTTAGTCAATGTAACTTTATGGATGTTACTTCTTTTGGACAAGGCTTTGAAAACTTATGTACAGAGCTGAGCTACTTTCCTGTTTCAGTCTGTAGAATTTTGTTTCCAAGAAATGGAAAACTTTACACACAGGAGGCTTTTCAGATACAAGCTGTCTAGTGCTTTTGGAAACTATAACAATTTTGTGAGTTTACAAGTATTTTTATTTTCTGAAGAACTAATCTCTGAAAATATACCTGATATTCCAGTATGAGGTAGATGCTACTCAGTTCAAAGTAGTCAAGTGGGTTTCAGATTGGTTTTATTGTACCAGTTAGCATTGGATGATAGTTTAAAGAAAACATGTGGTCAGTTGCCTAGCTTAATTACACAAGCTAAATTTGTAATTTGTTTGGAATTTTTACATCATAAAGTTATTTATTTCATAATAAATCATCCCCTAAATGTTCTATGGAACATTAAGGATGTTTATTAAATCCACAATTCATAGTGCATGTTTAGCTAAATGAAAAATACCTGGCTCTGGAATTACTGATCTCTCAATGCTGATGTGACCACATTTGTAGATTGAACCTAGGTCCCCTTTTTGTGTTCCCAGATTTGTGTTGCACAATTATGTTGTCAGGTCATAAGGAGGACCAAACCACACTGTGAGGAAGAGAAGGAAAGCCCACTTTGTGAAAAACAAAATGGACAAAAGCATGTTTTCTAGTCATTGTTAAAAAGTTGTCATACTTCTCCTTGTGAAGAAAACAAGTACCTGACACCACTTTGTAGGTATAGCATAGTTACAAAGGATAGGAGAGGTCAAAGGTCATTTCTATCTCATAGAACCTTTTCCCAAACCTTGTTAATACATTTGCAGCTGGACATGGATTAAAAAGGGGGAAAATAAGCTGGGTGTGGTGGTTCATGTCTATAATCCCAGCACTTGATACCTTGTCTCAGAGTGATACTCTGTCTCAAAAAGCAGGGAGGAAGACAAAACTATTAAACAAATGAGTACCACCTCTTAGATGGTAATTCATAATCCAACATGTCTTGCTTTCTAGTGATTTACTGATAAGGAAGCCATAGAAATTGATGGAACTAGGCATATGCAAAAAATATTTTGTTGTACTTATTTACTTTTTTGCAGTACTGAGGATTGAAATCAGGGCCATGGTTCAGTCCATAAAAGCCGTTTTAAATTCAGTGGCTCCAAGAACAAGACTTACAGAGGTCCATGTCAGTGATGTTACATGTCTAAACTGAATGTGAAATATGTGAGTAGATTGGGCACAAGTGCCTGTGTGCATGAAGTGCCTAAGACACCATTCAGGGAAGAGCATCAATGACTTAAAGCACCCAGGAGGAGCTCTCTGTGGGGTGGTTCACCTGTTTCTTTTTTCTTTTTCCAGTAAAAAATGTCAAATAAGATTCTCTACCTTTATTCTCTGATTTCATATGCATCAGTCAACCTATTGATTATTAATAGACTTCTCAGATTCTTAAGTACAGCTCTGGTGCAGGAAATATTTCTGATTTAAAAGAAATATTCTAGTTTAAACTTTAGCTTCTCAGAAAACTGTTTCCCTTCTTTCATGGAACAAATATCTTTAGTGACAACTGTGTATCAGACATCTTGCTACCTGTCAAAGCAACCACAATCATGTTCACTGCTGATTTTCTTTTGCATTAGAGAGATAGTTATCATCTCTTTCACTGTGCTGGCCCTTCATTAGGAAATCTGTTGTCTCTGTTTTTAAGACACTGATTCCATTCAGCCTCTCCCTTGCAACTACCCTCATCTGAGCCTTTCTATCCCACACATTGGTTTTAACAATATTTTCTCCATAGAGCTTCTTGTTTTTTGTCTTCCTATTCTTCTGCATGCTCTGTTGTGAGCAAAGCAACAAGAATGATGCTCTCAGAATGCAGTCAGACCAAATTAGTTCTCTCCTGAAAACCCTGCGGTGGCTCCGTTTCACTGAGAAGAAATGCTTGAGTCTGTTCTGAAGTGCCTCTCTCCACCCTCATCTCATTCTTTCTCCTTGCTGTCTCTACTCCAGCCATAGTAGCTTTCTGGCCCTCCACAGACCACATGTACTACGCCTCAGTGCTATCCTCTATGACAGAAATGAATCTGCTACAAGGTTTTTCTCTACTGTCACCTTCTCAATGTGTCCTTCCCTGACCATACTAATTAAAAATAACAGTTCACTCACACTTTTTACTCTGCTCTGTCCTCTTTCTATTAAAAATCACTAACATACTACATAATTTTCTTATTTATTTTTTGTATTATTCACTTTCTTTGTCCCTCACTTCTTAAAGGTCTGTACATATTTTGTTCACTGATATATTCTGTAGAATGCTTGGGACATAATAAGCATTGATTGACTGTTTTGAATGTTTAATGATTCAACCAAGTAAAAATAAATGCATACCTAAAAATCATGATAATAGTTGACGCATATGTTGCTCACTATTTGTTGATACTATAAGCACTTTACATATGTCTATATGAAATTATTTTATTTTATCCTTAAAATAATCCTATGGGAAGGTTTGCATTAACGTGTCTATTTAAAATATGAAGAAATCAAGACACAGAGGTAAATTGCTTGCCTAACACATGAATGATACTGCTGTGATTCAAAGCCCGCAGCCAGCATTCCAAAGACACATTCTAAATTTTCTCTACCACCCTGTGTCATGATGTGGCAGTGTGAAGAAAAGACAGGCTAGGATCTGGATCTGGACTGGACAGGTTTCCCATAGAAATTACTGTAAATTGTGATAAAAAAAATGAGTGTCAATTGGCTGTTGGGAAATAGAATCAGTCTAAGCGAGTTGAGCTTTGGAGAACTGAAATGATGGGAACTTGGGAATCTTAGGATTCATTTGTGACTAATGCCACCAGGTGAGTGAGCTTCTTGGTTATAGTGCCTCCTCCTTTCCACACTATGGTACTTGGAAAAGATGAAATCTCCTGGTAATATTGTTGATTACTGATCAATTTATGAGGAGAAGTCCTCACTTGACTGTGGAAGTTAATCCTATCACTCAGCTTTTCAGATTCTAGGACAATGCTTCCTTTGACAAGAAAAAGTGGAGGGGAATTTTGCACATTCTGTTAAGTGGACTCGGGAGGCTGCTGCTAATGGTGTCGATAATGATTCCTTGTGACAGAGCAGGCTTCACTAGCAACTCTAAGGTAACAGGAAGAGACGAATTTGCTCTGGAGTTGGCTTTGACTGCTCTGGAGACAGCTTCAGCTGTAACTATTGTGCGGGTAGAGGATAGACCACTCATTTATATTTCTGTGCTGAGCCATAGGTAGGGGAAGTAACTGGGGCACGCACACACTGAGTCTCAGGTGAGTGTGGCGTCTTGGCTTCCTCTTCCCAGTACCTACCTGTGCTTCTCTCCATTTTTCTGGGGCCTTCATAAGCATTAATGTGAGGCTCTAGAATATTCCCCTTCAGGCATAGAGGATTACAGAGGGTTTCTAAGAATTTTGTTATAACCCACACTTTATTTTCATATTACCTCAGCTGTGAGGTGCTCTTTAACATTAGTCTGGCTAAGAACTTTTGTGTCTCACATGCAATGGTTGATAAGGCACATTTCTGGACATCCTCCACTACAACTATAGGGAACAAAATTTATGGGGTTTTTTTTCAGTCAGTATTTCCTTATGAAGTTATTTGTGAGAACTCATACTTAATACATATTTTAATATAAAATATATCTTTAAAGAAAATATTGCATGTACCAACTGGTAACATTGTATCGGGGTTCATGTTTCATAAACTGGTGCTTATGATAAAGGTGGAGGGAGATAGGATTAAGAATGAAATCAGTTTGCCTGTTTGTCATCCTGTTGAATTCTTTTTTCTGGCAAAACAGGTCCAGTTGTTGTCTCCTGAAATAAGACTTGTACTTTTTAAACCCACACAAATTTCCTCCTTAGAAAGCACCCTTTTTCCTATCTTTGCCACTTAAAATTTTATCCTCCGAGAACTTTACTGATCAAACCCAGTAGCAAGTGAGCATCTTGTATATTTTCTATGCAGATTGTGACACTAATGAAATATTTCATTCATTTTTTTATTCAAGAAACACATACTTTCATGCTATATTTTAGCACTGTGACAGGCTTGGAGACATAGCAATGAAGAAAATGGAGTCTTCCACTTAGGAAATACATACATAAGTAATCAATATATAGTTGAGTACGTAGTTAAATATATATGTTCTGGAAAACTACAATGTGCCATGAAAAAGAATCACATTAAATCAAGTAATTAAATCAAGATAAGAAGCCAAGAGAACATTTTTTTGAAAGGGTGACATTTTAGCCAAGATCTGATAAGTAAGTAGGAGTCATTCAGGCTAGGAGTGGAGGGAAAACTTTTAAAGGTAAAGGGAATTGCCTTTTCAAAATCTGACTGAGTGTTGGGGAGAGGCTGCGGGGGGCGGTATGTTGGGAAGAGGTCTTGCAGGTACTGAAAGAAAGTCAGTGTGTCATGTTTCCTTAGATCTTTCAGTTGGGTGAGAACTTGCTTTTATTTCCTTGTAGTCCATAATTATTAGCATAGTGTTATATACAGTCTGTGTTCAAAATCACGTGCTACAGGACTTCTTCTTCCAGTAACTAGAAGTAACTGATATTGAATTTAACTTCCTAGGTAAGTAATTATGAAAATTGCACCAAAAATAAGAGACTACTGCCTTTAGGCACTAGAAATGAAGCAGCAGCCCTATCTTCCTTGAGAAAAGGAAAACTCATGAAGTAGGCTTACATGAGACTTCTGCCTGGAAATTTGCATGGATGACTCCCAGTTAGAAAGCAGAGTGTCCCTGAGCCAACAAGGTAAAGATTAGCATTTGAGGCAAGGCTGTGAAGCCAGCTGGAACTGGCATGTGGAAAATGAAGTTGGGTATTTAGAGAAGCTGCCCCAGAAGTTTACATGAGAGTTTACCTTGAGCCCTTGGCTAAGGACTAGGATACTTACACACAGGGCACAGAGTCTGAAAGACCAACCAGAGAGTTGCTTCTAGGGCTGAGAGCAGAGCTGATATGCTAGAGGTTGCGTAGGGCTGAAAGGTGACAGATTGTAGGCCAATTGGAATAGAGAGAACTTATAGAACAATTTGGGCATTCAATTAAGATTCCAGAAGGCATATCTTAGGGGAATGGAAATACCCTTGATATAATGAAAAAAAAAACAAACAAACTGAAATCAGCCCACATTGCAAAGCATAAATCCAAGACCAACATGGTCAAGAGAAACTACCAATTAAGTAATTGTCTGATAACATGAAACTTTATAGGATTAAAATGAAGACAACTAAAATTAGATTTCTTACAAAGTATTATATGCAATAAAAATTACTGGACAAAAGAGTAAGCAAGAAACTGTTCCCCATAATAAAAAAGCATTCAATGGAAAATGGCTTTTATTAGAGATAGCAAATGTGAATTTTAAAGTAGTTATATAAACACATTCAAAGATTTAAAGGAAAAGATGGGAAAGTCACCAAACAAATAGATATTATTAGGAGAAAGAAATTGAACTTCTAGAACAAATAAAATGGAAATAGAAAAGATCCACTTCATAGTTTTAAAAACAAATTAGACACTGCTGAAGAAAAGGCCAATGGCATCATCCAAATTAAAGAAGGGAGAGAGCAAAACTAGCTAAATAATAACAAAGCTACAATTACCTGTGAGACAATATTGCACAAATGTTAGCATAGTTAAAGTCTCAGGGAAAAAAAAGATGGTCAAGATGAAACCGTAATTGAGTAAGCAGTGACTGTACATGCCCTAAATGTGGTGTAAAACAATACCACACAACTCTGAGAAGTCCAGTGAGCTCCAAGTAGCACAAGTCAAAGAAACAACAACATTTCAAGGAAAACGGAACATTATGGACCTGTGTGCCAATAAATTTGGGAAGTTAGAGGAAATGGACAAAATCCTGTAATAACAGAAGCTTTCCAAACTGACATAAGAATAAAGAGAAATCTGAATAGTGTCTGCCTATTAAGGAAACCTAATTCGTAAGTAAATATTTCCTACAAAGGAAACTTAAGGTCCCAATATCTACCAGATATTTAATAATAATTAATATTGATTTTACACAAACTGTCATAAGAAAAAGAAGAGGTGATAACATTTTCTATTTTTTCATGAGATCAGAATAACCATAAAATTAGCATAAAAAAGGATATATATAAAAATATAAAATTACACACCAATGCATCTTCTGAACATACATGCAATTGTCAGACATTAGCAAATACAACCCTGCATTACAAAAAAAGAGTAATATATACCAATAAAGTAAAATTCATCCCAGGACTTTCAGGTTGTGACAACACTTTTAAAAATTAATCACATTAGCAGAACAAAAAATAAAAATCACATAATTACCTTAATTGAAGTGAAAAAAAGTATTTGATGACATATAACTCTAGTATGACAAACAAAATAGGCATAGAAACTCTCCATAAACTTATAAAGGACATCTGTAAAAAAAACTCCAATTAAAATCAAAATTGATGTGTACAACACTTTTTCCTTAATATCAAAAGCAATGCAAGGTTTTTACTCTTTTCACTTCCATCTAACACCATACTGAAAGTTCTACACCAAACAATAAGCAAAAGGAAAGAAATGATATAAAGATTGGAGCAAAAGAAATGAATTTGTCTTTATTCATAGATGACACTATTATATGATTGTTTAGAAAAATCCTATGAAGCCCAATAATGCTAAGACTAATGAGTGAATGTAGAAAGATCCTATGACATAAAGTCAATGTATAGAAATTAATTATTTTTTCTGTATTGTCAACATATAATTGGAAAATAATCTAATAATACTGACATGTACCAAAAATTCAATAACACCAAAATTATAAAATGTTTAAAAGCTCAGGAATTTATTGCCAGAATATGTTAAACACTCAAAACTGAATAAGTAAAAGCAAACACATCTAAAAATATACAAAGGTCTTGAACAGACATTTTCTAAAAAGGAAGAAAAACAAATGGACAAAAGTACATGAAAATGTGATGATTATCATGTGTCATCAGACAAATTAAAACCACAATATGATATTATTTTATTCTAAAGAAAATGGCTCAAAATAAAAGTATGACCAACACTATATGTTGACAAAGTTATAGAGAAATTAATTTATGCATTATTTATGGTCTAGGTGTGAGTTGGTATGCTTTAAAAATTAGTAAGTATTTATGACTACCAAATGACTTTGAATTTCCACTCAATGGTGTTCTATTGCCTTCCTATTAATGCTGTAACAAACTACTACAAACTTAGTGGATTAAATTTTTAAAGTTTTATGTTATAGTTATGAAATTCAAAAATTCAAAATGGGTCTTTTTTGACAAAAATCATGGTGTAACCAAGGCTGCACTCCTCTCTGTAGGCTCTAAGGGAAAATCCATTTTTGTATCTTTTTCATCTTCTAAGAAGAAGCTCATGTTTCTTGGTTTGTGGCCTTTCTATCTTCAAGCCAAAAGTCATGTCTTTCCTGTTTCACCTAACATTAGATCCTCTGACATCAACTCTTCTGCCTCCCTCTTACACATTAAGGATGCTTGTGATTAATTTGGGCACACATAGGTAATACAAGATTAGTACTTATTTTAAAGTCAGCTTAGTGGTAACATTAATTCCACCTATCATCTGAATTCACCTTTGTGATTAATTAATATGTAAACAGATCTGGGGAGTCAATGTGAACATCTTTGATTAGCCATTATTCTGCATAACATGGGTATTTAAGAACAAATGAAAGTGTATATTCATGAAAAACTTGCATAAGTTCAATTAAAACATAGTTTTAAAACATTTTTATTAGCATATATGAGTTGTACAAGGGGTTTCATTGGTGCATTTCCATATATGTTTACAATGTACTTTGACTAGGTTCACCCCTATCATCCTCCCTCTACTTAAAATAATTTCAAGAGATTTCATTGTCCTATTTTCATACAAGTATATAAAGTACCTTAACCATATTCACTCTGCTGTTTTAATACTAGCCTAAAGCTAGAAATAACTGTAATGTTCATCGTTAGAGGAATAGATAAATTCTAATAAATTATTAAAAGAAAAGAGATGATGATTTAGCTTCTATACTAAGTAATTACTAAAACACAGCACTGAACACAGAAATAAGACAAGAAATAAATGCCATGTTATTTCATTTATGTGGCATCCAAGACCTTCAAAACAAATCCCTGGTTATGGAAAGAATTCTGGTGCCTTTGGAGGTCAGGTTGACTAGAAAGGGAAAATTTGTGAGGTACATGAAGGAAATGCACATTTTGGTAGGTTGTGGTTTTATGAGTGTGTGTTGTGGTTATGTGTATATATATATATATATATATATATATATATATATATATACACATACATATACACACACATATATATGTACTCTAAGAGTGTGAATTTCACTGTAAGTTTTATTTGATAAAACAAATGCAAATGGAGTAATTCATGAACAATTCATTTACATTTCTATAATTAAACAAACAAAGCAAAAAAAGAACACATCACCATGGCTTATTGCTGTGAATTTATGAGTTACATTTTTTAAAGTATGTTCTTTAAGTTCAAATTTAATGTCTATACAAACTTTTGTCACAAATTTGAACATGAGTCTACCTTTTTATCTTGCTGGAAGAATTTTAGAGCTTTTTAAAAATGTAAATCAGAAATGATTTTTGAAAGTTCAGAAGAAAAATTTTTATGAAGTGCTCCCTGATGACATAATGGGGTTATTATACTTGTTATGTATAAAATGAGGTCAGAGACCTTAAATGGTATCACCCAAGTATATTATGAAATTTTTCCAAAACTTCTGTGCTTCATAACCCTCTGACTTCACATTGCAGTTAGTGTCCCATGGTGAGCTGGAGTATTTATTGACTCTATCATTATAGGTTTCTCCTCTGGATTTTGCCATGAGTTCTCGGGGATAGGAGAGAAGTTAATTTGAATGACAGATATAGCATTTTGCTTCACACAAACAAATAAACAACAACAAAAAAAACAGCATTATTGTATTACTAGTCTTTTAATTCTTTATCCTAAGAAGACTCTTGAGTAGTTTGTGCAAATACATTCTTGGGTAATCCAGCCCTTAACCAACAATACACCATTTGTCCTGTGTTTGACTCTAACTTGCTCAGTTGGAACCATAGCTATATGTAAAAGACAAAAGAAAAGAAAAAGTAAAAGAAAGGTTGCTGGAGCATTAAGAAAGTCAGCTGCAATAACTGAACTCACTGGTAATGTCTTTGACAAAGTAGATAATTAATAAACATGTATTATCATTTTAGTATACTGTGCCAAGGAGTTTGGTACTGATTTTCTCTTCAGCCAAAATTTTCTGGTTAGAGTGCATACACAGAGAACATGGCAAAAATTGTCCAGAAATGGGACATCCCTGGGATAACTGGCCTTAGCCAGTTTACTGAAAAGTACATGAGATCAAGGTGCTGGTTAGTAAGCATCAAACATCCCATGATAGAATCACTCCAGATGAAATGAAAAATGAGGAGAAAATAAGGCTCTCAGATAATTCAAGAGCAAGTTCCATGCATGCAAGACTAAATCATAACAGGTAAAAATGACAGGTAACATGTACACACCATCATGTAGGCTGTGGATGCTGGATTAAAATTTAGATTATTTGGACTCACAGAGTAGAGCACAAAGGAAGTTACATATTGAGGACTCTACATAAATAATATTAAAATATCTAAGAATGAAGGTAGAGATCAGATGAGAAAGAAACAATATACTGACAAGGGTATTTGTAATCATCACCATTTGTTGCATATTAGAAATGCCAGTAGAAAGGAAGTATTTGTATAGACGAATAAGTCATGTAGTTTTAAGGACATTTACCTCACCTCACTGCCCATTTATCTCACTTCTTTGTCAATCTCAGGTATATCTATCCTTTAAAAAAAACTCATTCAGTTTTTACTTCTCTATGAAAATTCTTTGATTATTCCTAAGACTTTGAATGATGGTCAACAAACATTTTTATCCTCTGGGCCCATGTGAAAATTCATTGAATCTGGAGAAGATAACAGGAAAAAAAATATATATATCTCCCTTAGAGATCCCAGGACAAAGAAGCAGGGTAGGGGAAATGGTCACACGATGAGATCCAGGGATAGATATCTGCTTAAGAATGAGGATTAATCAGAACAGAGACTACTCTTAACATAAGGCCCCTCCATAGGTAAGCCAATACGGGTGTCATTAGAGACTTGCATGAGATTCTTTCTCAGGATTAGTCCAGTGCAAAGATCTAAAGCTGAGTGTGGAGAAGATACTGCTCTGTCAAACAAGCTCCCCTGCCCCTAAACATGATCCCTTCATCCATCTGATATCTATATGGAAATTAACTTAAAATGAATTATAGACCTAAGTTTAGCAAGTAAAATAATCAAGAAAAATTTAAGACAAAATCTTGGGTTAGAGTTTAAAGATATGACACTAAAGAAGTTACTCCTCCCCCCCAAAAGGTAGTAAATTCTACTTTATTAAATGAGAATATTTGCTTTATGAACAGCATGGTTAAGAAAATGAAAACACAAAGCATAACTGGGAGAATCTTATCTGCAAATTATATATATGAAAAGGATCTTGTTTCTAGGATAAAAAGGAATCCAAAACTCAAGAATAAGAAGACAAGAAGTCCATCTAAGCATACCCGAAAGATCTAAGCAAATATCACCAAAGATATGCAGATGGTAAATATGTACACAAAATAAGGAAATGCAAATTGAAATGCAATGGGGATACATCCACACACCCGTTACAATGCTGAACATTATAACAATTTTTAAGAGACAAAGTGATGATGAAGATGCACACCAACTTTTAGTCCATATTTGCATGTGGCAATGCAAAATGCTGCCACTTCAAAAAACAATTTGGCTGTTTTTTATACACTTAAAACTACAGTTGCCAGATGAACCAGCAGTCACACTTTTTATCTACCCCAAAGAAAGGTAAACTTATTTTTGCACAAAAATCCTTGTGTAAATATATTATATCAGCTTTATTCAATATCACCAATAAGTGGGAACAACTCAGATACCTTCATTTAACTGAGGAAAGTATAAGCTAGCCATAGTATATTCCAACAATAGCATACTATTCTGGCATTAAACAAGTATCCATACAAGGTAGATTAATCTTTTCTTTAGCTACCTTTTATTAACACATATTAATTATATAAATTGTGATATTTCCATGCATGCATTTAATGCACTTTGATCAAATTCATCCCCCATTACTTTCTTATCCCTCCTTTATTTACAATTTTTAATGGTTTTCATTTTTCTATTCTTATATACGCATATAAGTTACTTTTACCATATTCAATCCCCTACCACCCTCTCCTTTCTCCCCTCTCTCCCACTTGATTCTCCCTACCAATAAGTCCTCTTTGTATATTCATGGTATTTCTTTAAGGTCTAGATTATGCATGAGAAAAAAAACATGTAATATTTGTCTTTCTGTAACAGGTTTATTTCACTTAACATATAATTTTCAGTTCCATTTATTTTCCCATAAACAACATAATTTCATTCATTATGGCAGATTAATACTCTGTTGTATATATACACCCTATTTTCTTTATGCATTCCAGTTGATAGGCACTTAGAATGGTTCCATAGTTTTGCTTCTGTGAATAGTACATGTGGGTGTGCAGCTATCTCTATTGTGTGCTGGCTTACATTTGTTCAGGTATATGCCCAGAAGTGCTATAGCAGGATAGTTCAACATTTTTTGAGGAACTTCATACTGGTTTACATTGTAAATTGGCTGCACCAAATCTTATTCCCACAAGCATCCTCACCAACATTTGTTTTTGTCTATTTTCTTAATGATAACCATTCTGACTGGGGTGAGATGGAATCTTGGTGTAGTTTTGATTTGAGTTTTCTTTATGGTTAAGGATGTTGAACTTTTCTTCATGTGTTTATATGTCATTTGTACTTCTTTTGAGAACTGTTCATTGGCCCATTTATTAATTGAAGTATTTGTTTGGTGTTTAATTTTTTGACCTCTTTATAGTTTCTGGATACAAATGCACTTTATGAAGTGAAAGAAACCAGACACCGAAGGCTACACATGCATGAATCCATTTCACTGGCATTTTGGAAAATGCAGATCTACAGGAATCAAAGTCAAGTGAATGTGCTAGGGGTGGAAGGTAAAAAAGAGCAAATGAAGGGTGACACATGGAAACTTTTATACACATATATACATATAATCAAACAGTTGTGCTATTTAATGCTAGACAAAAATAAATGAATTAAGTCATGTCAAGTCTTTACACACCACACAATATACAAGTATACATCAATGAAAGATCTAATGATAAATTCACATACTATCCAACTTTCCTACTAAATTTGAATTTATATATCTATACACTGTAAGGTACTGCCAAATAAAGACCATGCCACATGTGAAAAGGAAAGATTTATTAGTAATCCAGACCACAGGGCTGTCACTCTCGGGTTCAGAGTGAAGCAGCTTGGCTGAATTGGGTAGTGGGCTTTATAGGAGGGGCCAAGCCATGAGGGAGGGAGAGAGAGTCTGGTCTCTGATTATCTGTGACCACCAGATGGAATGGGCCGACATGCCTGGCTAGTTGAGTAACTGTAAGTTCCTGAGTTGTTTTGCAAGCCAAGAAACAATCAAGCAGGGAGAAACAAGCAGTCATAAATTAGGGGGTCTGGTTTTGGTGCTAGCCTTGGAACCTTCTGCCTGCCCCAAGAATGCCAGGGACCTAACATTTTTCAAGTATTTTTCTCAATTCTGTATGAAAGTTGATGAATCATTAGCAACTGGGGACAAAAATCAAGACTAATAGTCAACAACATCAAAAAATTTCACACATCCTGTAGGTAGGAGAATGAGTGAGTGAGTAAGCTGAACTGTAACTTTGTGTGCCATAATATGTACAGCAGTATGAGGGCAGAAACCACAAAAACCCTAATATACAATATTAATAATATATGCATGATATCATTAACATGCCTAAAATTCAAAGAGATGAATGCAAGTGAAATTCTGCCTTGAGATGAATAGATGGTAGCATTAACATGATGGGAATTTTTAAGGTGATGGAACTATTCTTTATGAAATGCACTGCAGAAGAGTACATAGGGCTCTACACAGTCATCAAAACCCAAACACACATATTTCACAAAGCATAGATTTTACCAAAATGGACAAGAAGGGAAAGATAAAATGCAGACTGACAAATGGAGTTTTATTTATACATTATATATAAATAAAGAGGGTAGGAAATAAATTAACACAGGTAAGTAATTTTGGAAAAAATGATCTGACTAGATACTCTAGGATTATACAGACAGAAATAATTTTACACTACCATTGTACTCTAGTTGGTAAATTTGTTTCTACTAGGAGTATGATTTGTCATTTCTGAAACTGAATGTGTCCTAGAGTTTGACAAATAAGTAAATATGATATGATAATGACTGAAAAATAAATCATTCTAAGAGAAAGAAGTTATAAATAAGGAGAAATAGAATGCTAGAATTAACCTCATAATTCTGAATTGAAGTCAGATGATAAGTATGAACTCATGACAGCTTAAGTTGATACAATGTGAGCAACAAAATGAAATAATAAGAGTATTGGATTATAACACAAAGAATAACATAAACACCTATGAGAACATACTGATGCAAGTAGAAAACTGAATAAAGAAATGGGGGAGAAGGTATGCTACCGTAACAATTGTTGCAAGCCAAATCTAACAATTGCTGCTAAAACTAGTCAGTGCAAATTTAGACAGAATTAGGGTAAGCATATTTGTAAGAGGCACTCATATTGCTTTTGCTGAAAAGCACTGACTCCTTACTTGAGTCCATAAATTCACTAAAAACAGGAAAAGCTTGGCATCTTTGTCTCAATTTTGTATCTGTCTTTGCTCTAGCCATTCTCTTTACAGTCATTTTACAATCACCTTGGATTCCAAAAAGGACAAAACATATCTTTATGACAATAAACTGGAACCATATGGAGTTGTCATCCTCCCAGTGAGGACAATTATCCCAAGAATTTTCTCAAACAGGAACCAGATTACTCCCTCCAGGTGATAACTTACCAGAACTGGACCAGACCACCAGACCACCTTCCTGACCAAGATTGCAGGCTCTGCCAGTCATGAAACCAACCAGACCATACCTGTGACTGAACTGTTTAACTAAGCATACCTTTTGTCCCCTGCTCCCAGTTCTTTTGTCTATTTAAACCTATAGCTCACATCTCTACCCCAAAGATGGCTGAGGATGAGCTGAGTTGCCTACTCTTTCTCTTCCCACAGCATGTCCTGAGCCATGTAATAAACATCCTTTCTCTGCCTTCACATATGGAATCTCAGGAGTTTGGGCTTTGGGTCCAAAACTCTGGTTTCATATCTTCCTCCTAATTATTTGTTAATTATAAAGCACCCCTCCATATTTCTTAATTGCAAAGCTGTCTGAGAAACAGCTTTACAGTGAGTAAACCTGGCAGATACCACTGTACCTAAGTCATCAAAGATAATATTACCGGTAATAAATATTGACAATATCATCCCCTGAGAGGGGACATTACCTCTTTGTTATCCTTCCCAATACTGCCTAACCTCAATTTAATCATGGAAAAACATCAGGCAAACCTAAATTAAAGCTCAATCTATAACAGTGTCAAGGTCATGAATAGACAAGAAGAAAAAAACTGATGAACTCTTACAGATTTGAGAAACTAAGGAGATCTGACAACTAAGTTCAATATGGGTTTCTGACTGGGATCATGGACCAGAAAATGGATATTAATGGAAAAATGGGTGAAGACCAAGTAAAATCTTAATGGTTGCTTGAATTAATAATGTTATAACAACATTAATTTCTTAGCTTTGATGATTGTCCTTTGGTTAGGTAAGGCTAAAATAGATTAAGAGTAGACCAGGAACTCTCTGAAGTACTTTGCATCTTTCCTGTTAAGCCTAAAATGATAACTAATTTTAAAAGAACAAAATGTCCAAAATCCCTTTATACTTTAATTTGAGAGATGCCATTAAAGTATATCAAACTTTTCACAACCTTGTCTAGCATTCTAAGTTTTGCCCTTCAAAAATAAATGAGCTTATTTCTTTAATTTCCATTTTTTAATGATGAGATAAAGGGGAAGGTTTTAAACTGTGATTTATAAGCTCTTCTCTTTAAGTAACAGATTGTGGGTGTAGAAAGTTTTAATTCTCCATAAATGAAAACCCAAGTTAGATATAAGCATCTCTAGATTTTATTTGTTTATCTTTAATTTTCAAAGTACTTGACACATCTTTCTGTGCTGAGTAAAATTTTGAGCAGGTAAATGTAATTTATGGAACTGGATCTCAGAGGCAAATATGTATTTATTGTTTCTCATCAACTTAGACTCCAGCATTGGTATTTCCTATTTCTCTTTTATCTATTCCATTGTTCACATGGGTATAAATCAAATGATACAATATTAAGAATAAAAAAATGCACTGGCAGAGTGCCTCAAGTGATAGAGTGCCTGCCTAGCAAGCACGAGGCCCCGAGTTAAAACCCTAATACTGCCAAAAAGAAAAAAAAAAGAAAGAATAAAACAATATATAACTGTAATAGTTATCACAGTACCCGTATCATGTTTAGAACATTCTCTCCATCTAGTTGACATCCTTTCATATCTCACTGGAAGGATTACACCACTTTTCCATCCCTAAACCAACTACTGGTGGCAAACTAATACACTAATCTAGGATTGACCCCTAAATTGAGAATAGAGTCACTTTCCCTGAAAGCTGGATACTCAGATAAAGCTAGTTAGTGTTGGAAGATGGGCTAATGGGAATTAGGTGGGCAGTCTACTGTGTCTACCAAAAGGAATTTGAGTTTACAAAGTTGCCCAGGAAAGGGAATTGTATACATAATAAGAAAAACAAAATTCAGTGTTATAAGAGCTATGAGAAAAATACCAGTACTCTATGAGTCTATCCAAATTAGGAAGACTGGGGATTTATATCTTCAGAGCTGGCATCCTGGAAACATAACACATGGAGTGGATGGGGCTGGAGGGATTTGGGGAGGGGGTGATGCAGACAGATGAGATGGTGAAGGTGCTCCTATTCCAAGGAGTTTGTGCACTACACTAGGATGCATTGAAAGCAGCAGAAGTATTTTCAACACATGAGGGACATTCTGAGATTTGCTTTTAGGAAAAATTGCATTGTGCAACAAGGACAGACTGTTTCCCCTTTGACATTTTATACTTTTTATTATCTGATCTTATTTAGCACTTAGCATTCATGTTCTGATATGAACTAGTTTTCAGGTGTGAGAGAAATGGAATCTTATCTTCTAAACGACATTATAAATTGTAAGAAGAAAATGAATAGCTGTTTACTCATTCATATGCCACTTAATACGCAGCAGAGTGACTAGCATTTAGGAAGTGCTCATTTCATAGTCCTTTGTTAACTATTTCCTTCTTTTGTCTGCAAAGCTTCACTAACCATAACTCTGAATGGCAATAAATTGTGTTGGGAATGAATGGGAGCTAGACTCAGTCAAATTAAGGCCTGCACCTCAGTTTCCTCATTGGTAAACAGGTGACCATCACAATCTCTCTTCCAGTGTTTTAAGGAGTAAATGCATTTCAGACAAAGCATCTACAAAAGGGCAAATGAATGAGTTGAAATTTATCATATTATTTCTTTATTCTTTCTCTCCCTAATTGGAACATAATCTTTATGACAAGAAATGGCTTGTCTGGCTTGTGGTAGCATCCAAGGGTAGAATATAGAGCCTGGCACCTAATAACATTCTATAAAATATTTGAATTAATAAATAAAGGAAGGGTTGTAGAATTGACTGTCCATACAATATTTGAAGATAATGTCATACTCAATTGAGCTTTGAGCAGATAGACAGTGATCTTAGGTCTTCAATTTGGTAGTAGTAGGTAGAATAAAATTAAAATGGGCATTTATTTTCATTCTTGCAAGAAAGATAAGGCTTCAGGTGCCTATATTGTTCCTTAACTATCACTGAATAGTCACTATTGCTCCACTAATTTCCTTTCTTTTACATGACATGATTGCCAGGCATCCTCCTTCTTTAATCTATTTGTGCAAAAACCTTCAGGATCAGAGCCTTGGCTGCTCAGCTGTTTTCTGGTACACCCACAGATATAGAGAGCTAAGCTAATATCAGAAAATAGAACAATCATTCTCAATTTAAGAATCACCTGGTGAGCTTTTCAAACAAAATACCCAGACTTGACTTAATACCAGAATATCTGATAATATTTTAGTGTGATTTTATGAGCATCCAAAGTTGAAAACCCAAAGCTTTTGGTTCATATGAGATTTTAAATATACTCTAATAACATCTCTCTCAGTGCCTTTAATAAGAGAGACGCATGAGCTATGCCTTTATTATATATATAAGTATAATAAATATTAATATAATTACACAACTCCATAATTTTCCAAACTTAATGCATACATGTAACAGCAGTTGGATCATAAATACAACATCATGAGACTTCTAGAAAGTCTGCTCTTGCCCCTTTATTAAAATTCCCCTTTCAGGCACTGCCACCCTCCAATGGACACTGCTACCTTGGCAATAATCAGCATGAATTTATTTTGGAGGTTATTTTTATTTTATCATTTTTATATTATTATTACTATTATTTTAATTTATGGAATACAGTGTCACAATTTGATACATGTGTACAGTGTGTAATGATTAAATCAGAGTAGTTAACATTTCAATCTCCTTACATTGCTTTGTACTTGGAGTTCTGGAGTTCCTCTCTTGTAGTTATTTATAAAATACATAATAGGTTATTGTGAACTATAGTCACTTCCCTGTGCTGTGTAATGCTTGAACTAACTAGTTTTAACTAACTGTGTTTGGGTACCTTCCTTTATCCTCCCTCTCCTCACACTTCCAGCCTCTATTAATCATTATACATTCCAATGGACCTTGACAGCCATAATATTTTGCTATTCTATTCATAATATCTAAAATATTAATCAACCTAGGTGCCTATCAATGGATGAATGAATGCAGAAATTTTGGTATGTTCCTATACAGATATAATAGATATGATGGGATACTATTTAGCTATAAAAAGAAGGAAATTCCATAATTTGCAACAAAATGTATGGAACTGAAGGACATTATGTTAAGTGAACTAAGTCAGACAGAGGAAGGCAAAAAATGAATGCCTTCTATCACATGTGGATGTTGTTTTTTTACTTTTTATAAATGGAATCATATAGAATACCTTTCATATTACTGCCTTAGATGCCTCTTTAAGAAGGAAAGGATATAGTCAAGGTTATGTAGCTTAATCATCTTATGTAAACCTGGTGAAATCCAGAAAAATTATTGGGAAATTGATTAGGAGACATTACGGAGAAGAATGGCTAAATAGAGGTTCTCTGAAATTGGGTGGTCTGGAGTTTACATTCTTGCTCTTCTACTTCTGGAAGTTGTGATCTTGGGCAATGATTTTCCTCTTTACACTTCCATTTATTCACCTGTAAAATATGGTTAGTACTATTATTATCTCACTGTTGTGAGATTTATATAGGGTGACATATGTGAAGTATTTAGCCCTATGCTGAGGTATGGAGTTAGCATTAGTAAACATTAATATTTGTTACTTGTGACTACTTTAAAAAGACTGAGTGATGTCTTAAAAATTGGAATTTAATGTTAGGCTAGCACATACATAGAGTACATTGAAGGTAACCGGGCATTTGATTTTCTTGACGCCATTGTAGGCAATATAGGGAAATTAGTCTGAATAATAGTCCTTCTCAAAGCACACTAGCTCCTAGAGTTCCCAATCATGGACCACATCAGAGCATTTATTGTATAATAAAATGTTCTGGCTCTTCTCCCACCATAGACTGAGTGAATTCAATATATTCCAGGTGCTCTATAGGCGTTTACTATTTGAACAAGCTCCTAGGAGCCTGTTCAAAATTTGCTACCAAAATTTGACCATTGAGATATACTACATAGTTAGTTCTAAAGGGCAAGTGTTTCATCCTATTTGTTTTTGCAGCTATACTGACTAATTTACTGCATGATACGTAATACTTGTTCAATAGATATTTATTTAACTGTGAAAGAGAGCTCTGAAATATGCATATTACTATCCTGTTTAATGTTTTCATCAGCAATTTGAAAGGTATTGAAGCTGTGTTTAACAAACTAACCAATGTCAGAAGAGTGGGAATGTATCAAAGAGGAGAGAAAGGGGATACATTTACATTTTAAAGGAGTATATAACAAGCATATCATGGAGCCTAGGATTTAGATGGCTACATTTTCAACAAAATGGATGACATCTTCAGATACATTAATAAATGTGATGTAGCCTGCTGTTTGTCTATCCTAGGGATTGGTCAAAAATAGCACTAAATCTAGACCACAGATTTTTATAAGTTTTATTGAACTTGTTTTTATAAAACTTATTTTTATAAGTTTTATTGAAATAGATATATTCATCCATATATATTTTCTATGGCTCACATTACAAAAATAGATTATTTGTGATTGAGACTATATAGTTGGAAATATTTACCACATTATCTTCTGCTCCAAGTTCATTCTCCTCATCTTCCCTAGTAATAAGCCTTAATTTTAGTTGAACATATAGATACCTAGATTAGAGAAATAATGTTCCTTCATGATTTAAAAATCATCAACTAATTAGGTATAGAAAAAATGTACCTTGGCACAATAAAGGCCATATGTGAAAAACCCATAGTCAATATCATTCTGAACAGGAAAATGTTGAAAACTTTACTCCCTGAGATCTAGAGTAAGATAAGAACTTTCACAACTATTCACATAATATTGAAAAAACAATTAGCCAGAGCACTTGGGCAAAAGAAAGAAATAAATGTATCCAAATTGAAAAAGAAGTTAAATTGTCTCTATTTTTAGAGTCATGATCTTATATATTGAAAATCAAAAAGACTACTAAAAAAATCTGTTAGATTTAATAAAATGAATCTAGTAAAGTTGTGGGATACCAAATCTACACAAAAAATCAGTTTCACTGCTATGTACTAATAGAAATTTCAGCTATCTGAAAAAGCTAAGAAAATAATCCCATTTACAATAAGTATAAAGTGTTTATGAATAAATTTAACCAAGGAGTTGATAGATCTCTACACTAAAAACTATAGAACATTGATTAAAGAAACTGAAGAAGATATAAATAAATAGAAAGCTATCCTGTGATAATGAATTCAAAGATCAAATATTTTGAGTTGTCCATGTTACCCCAAGTGATCAACAGATTCAATACAATCTCTATCAAAATACCAATGACATTCTTCACAGAAATCATTAAAAATCCTAAAATTTACATAGAGCCACAAAAAACTCTGAACAGTCAAAATGGTCATGAGTAAAAAGAAGAAAACTAGAAACACACTACTGACTTCAAAATATGCTACAAAGTCGTAGTAACCAAAACAATATAAAAACACATAGGTTGATACACCAAAATAGCTCAGAAATACATCTACACTTATAGCCAAGTGGTTTTTGACAAACATGCCAATAATACACACTGGGGAGATGATGTTTTCTTAAAGAAATGTTTGGGAAACTGGACATCCACATACAAAAGAATGAAATTAGACCCTTGAATCTCTCAAAGTATACACACACACACACACACAAACACACAAACACACACACACACAACCCAAAATGGATTAAAGACTGAAATGTGAAATGAATAGAAGAAGGCATAGGGGATAAGTTCCACGACATTATTCTGGACAATGATTTTATTTTCCATAAAATCTCAAAAACACAGGGACTAAAGGTAAATATAGACAAATGTGATTAAATCAAACTCTAAAACTTATTCATAGCAAAGTAAACAATCAACAGAGTGAATAAAGAACATAGAGAATGGGAGAAATATTTATAAACTATATATCTGAAAAGTGGTTAATACTCAAAATGTATAAAGAAATCAAATAACTAAATAAGAAGAAAACAAATGACCAGACTGAAAAAATGGGCAAAAGACTGGAATAGAAACTTTTCAAAAGAAGATATACAAATGGCCAACAAATACATGAAAACATGGCAAACATCACTTAATATCAGGGAAATGCAAATCAAAATCACAGTGATGTATTAGCTTACTCCAGTAAGAATGACTATTATCAAAAAGACAAAAGAATAATTTGGCCAGGATGTGGAGGAAGTTAAATCCTTAACACATTGTTGGTAGAAATGTACATTAGTATAGTATTATGGAAAATAGCTTAACAATTCTTCAAAAAATTAATAATAGAACTACCAAGTGATCTAGCATCCTATTATTAGACATATATCCTAGGAATGGAAATCAGTATGCCAAAGAGATATCTTCACTCCAGTGTTTATTGCAGCACTATTTAAATAGCCAAGATATGGACTCAACCTAAGTATCCACTAACAGGTCAACAGATAAAGAAAACATGGTATGTATACACACACAAAAAATGAAACCTTGCTATTCTTAACAACATGGATGATCCTGGATGATACTATATTTATAATAAAGGGCAAATATTACCTGATCTTATTCATATGTGGAATCTAAAAACATTGACTTCATAGAAGTAGAGAGGAGAGTGGAAGTCACCACAAGCTGAGCTGATGGTGGTAAGTGGACTGTTGGTTAAGAGATTATAATTACAACTAGATAGGAACAATTAGTTCAAGGGATCAATAGTATAGCATGATGACTATAGTTAATGACCATAAATTATTGAAAAATGAAAGGAATGCATGTTAAGTGTTCTTATCACTAAAAATGATTGCTATGCGAACACATTTGTTAGCATTCTATTATATAAATATATATAAACATATACTGAAAAACATCAGGTTTTACTTAGTAAATATATGTAATAATACAATTCTACCTGTCAATTTAATAAATAAAGTTAAAAATTTTTAGAATCATTACATTTCTCAGCATCCTTTCTAGTAGGCATTTCATGTGTTTATAATTATGGCTGTTGAGAAACGTAGAGAACCATTGTATATCAGCTTTCTGAAAACTTCCAAGACAGCTCTTTAATATTTCAAAGGGTTGAAAATTAGAACTGTTGGCTGGAACTGGAGCATTAAACAGCTGGAGATGTAGGTTTGGTGGTTTGGATCTGGAAGAGTCCTAAATCCTTAAGTCCCTGATGATTTTTTAGAATTTCCCTAACAGCCCTTTCACAGCCAACTTTCAGACTTTTTTTTTTACATAAAGGAAAAAGAAATTGGGTGTTTAAGACACTAATTATTTAGGTGTCTGTCACTTCACATATATACGTGCCACAACGTGCTAGAGAAGATGTGCTAATCTTAGAAAAAATTGAGCTGGTTCAAGCACATGTGGAGCCTTTTGTTGCCTTCTGAGTTTAAAACCAGGTTTTAAGCAGGTCCTGAACAACCACCTGTCAGACAAGTGATTCAGAGTTCCCCGAATTGGATAGGGGTTAAACTACATGACCTACAAGATTCTAAGTTGAGTATTCCTGGACTACATTTTTCTTTACTAATGGAAAGTGTTAAATGAGTTCTTAGTTCAAGCACTTAAAATGATTAAAAATAACCAGCCAGAAAGCCAAGCTGCCAAAATGGAAAGTGCAGAGGGAGTAAAATATCAGCAGGATTTTAACTTTCTATTTTCAGCAAAGCAATAGATGGTTCATTAGGCTCTCATTGAGCAAAGGCCTGGCAGTACATCAGATGACAAGATTTCATGTCCAGTAAGTCAGAGCTCCCACTTTCACAGAAATGCAAGGATAAGAGAACAGCGTTACCATTCAATATGGTGGACCTCTTTCTGTATAAGATCTGTTTTCATTTCTTACATAACTGTAGTTAAATTAAGCCCAGCATGAACACAATCTATAAATAACTTCTATATGCCTTCTATTAAGTAAACATGAAGAAATAGGGAAGTCTTTGTCTTATCAAGGATAATATTAGGGATTGTGTGACAAAAACGTCTCTTTTCTTATTGATTCATATTTATTTTTGCAGCATTTATTGTAAATGTACTTTCCAGTGACCCTGATGTGATTGATCTAGATGAACAGCCAGCTTTTCCCATCATTTGCTCTTATGGTATCTTGCATTTATCTTTCAAAGTGGTTACTGCAAAAATAATTAATCAATTAGTTGTTTGATCCCCTCCTAGTAGAGTGTTAGCTCCTAGAGCACTGGACCATGTTTATCTGACTGCATCCCCAGCCCTTTGGCAGTGCCTAGGAAAGGGAAGTGGGTAATAAAAACTTTTGGAATGATGATGAGGCCATTACAAAACATAATCCTTTTATTTTTTATGTACCACTTGCATGTTTCTGTGTAGGTTCATGTTTCTTAACTTTAAATAACCTGATGTAGAAGTAGTCACCTTGAAAGGAAACCTACATCTGCACTAAAGGCAACAGCCACATTGGTAACAATAAACTATATATTCTAGTTGTAGAAATTTGGTTACTAAACATCTGAGAATCTCTTATGTTTGGGAAACTCCTCAACTAGTGAGTCTGCCTCCCATTATCAAAACACAATATCAGACACTCACTTACCTAGTCTTTCATGAAGCTTGGTAGTAGATAATTGACATAGGCTGTAGTGATTTGATAAATTTGGTTTATAACCAAATCAGAAACTGACTTCAGGTTTTATTGTTCGTGTTAAGAACAGCAACAAATATAAAACTGTATGCTAGATGTGGGATATTTCACAATGGAAGAGAGGGTTTGAAGGGATATAATAATGAAGACTAGGCATGGAGTCAATAACATATATTTCTTTTCAAGAATCAACTGTCTTACTTCTATTGATAATATCAATTTCTTGATAGCACCCACTAATCAACTCTAACTCTTGGGGTGTCTGTTAGATGCTGGTCAGCTTGATTACATGTGACACATTTAGCCATGACAGGAACTTAAAATTTTTCATAGTAAAACAGACAAGTATTAATGGTTTGGACTTTCTTTCCTGGCCCACTGTACTTCTTACAACCATCCATAGAATTATTGAATGCCCTTATGTTACTCAATGATATCCTACATTGGATTTTTATTTAGCCTAAAATATAGCTAAGACAAAAAATGTGTGTTGTCATTTTCTGTAGTCTGACCATGCACTACTTCATCCAGAATCAACTGGTTGTGTTATATAGTAGGATAAACAGAGTTTATTTTACAATATCATTTGTAGACAACTTATGAGCCTGAAGTATGATCTTAACAAAGTAGTATAAGCTCTGGTCCAGTAAAAATGTACTCACTCCTGAAGTCAATACACAGAGGTCCAAAAAGCAATGGACCAACATAAACAATTCCTTCTTAACCTGACTATCTTTGAAAACAAAACCCAAGAGAAAAACTTGTGTGCCAGTTATTTATTTGGTAAGTGAACTTGAGCATGGAAGGAAAATTCAAGTATGTATTTTCAAGAAAGCCACCAATAGGGCAAATATTACTTAGACCTGCAATACCTTATAAGAAATATTATGAAATACATCTCAGAATTTCCTTATGGGGAAAATTATGGGAGCTTTTATCCATTGTCTTCCCTCCTGCTGGTCAAAAGACCCTGGGTTTTGATTCTCACACTTCTGTAATACACAGGATGAAGTGTTGAGTAGTTTCCTAGACTGTCTGTGACATGGTGTCAAGGAAGCTCTGGAACTACAAACAAGGGGGACAAGACACAGGCCCAAAGGAGAAACTAATTGAAGTCTGTGCAGAACTGGTCACTGATGCTGTGTCTTTAGTAAGAGGTAGGCCTGAGAGCAGTTGAAGGGCACACAAAAGTGTTTGATAGAGCTACTGTCGCTGATTCACTTAACAACTGATGATTCTCGAATAATTGCTCCCCAGCCTATAATTTTGAATTTAATGACTTGCAAATCATAATGCTAAGAAAGGAATGCTTTCACAAGGGTATGCAATAATGGTCCTACTAGATTATAATCCTTGTCATCAATTTTAGAAAAATGAGTCTGAATTATTATTTTGTGCTTTTCTTGTTCTTTCTCTATATATTTAAATATTTCATATATATTGTGTTGACAATGGATAACATCACAATTTAGTCCATAAATTATGGAGAGAGGATTGCAACAGAACTATTTGAAAAAGCACTGGCCTTGGTGCTGAATGAGGCAGCTGGAGAAAATGTAGGCTATTATTTGCTATTAGAAAAGAGTGGTACAGTTTTGGATTCCAAGAGAAAATTGCATTATGTTAGTTGGGAGGGATCAGAAAATATTTATAATTAGAAAAAGAACAAATGTTGGTTATACAAAAGAATATATTTGGTTACAACAATAGTAGATTGTATACACAAATTTGAGGATTGTGTATAGAAAAGTCTGTTTGCTGTCAAGCCTGTGGATTCCCCTTCCTGTGTCACAGGAATTCTCTCCACATGATTTCCTTGAGAGGAATAGCCCTTTCCCCAGTCTGTTAAATTGAAATATTACAAGTTTGATTTTCCAGACTCCTTTCCATCTAGAAAATGGGAGATTTATGTAGATTAAGCCAGTAGCATTTGTTTGCTCTTCAAAAGAAGAAATTCAAATGGCCAAAAAACACATGAAAAAATGCTCACCATCTCTAGCAATAAAGGAAATGCAAATTAAAACCACACTAAGATTCCACCTCACCCCTGTTAGAATAGCCATCATCAGCAACACCACCAACAACAGATGTTGGCGAGGATGCGGGGGGAAAAAGGAACCCTCTTACACTGTTGGTGGGAATGTAGACTAGTACAACCACTCTGGAAAAAAATTTGGAGGCTACTTAAAAAGCTAGACATCAATCTACCATTTGGTCCAGCAATACCACTCTTGCGGAGATACCCAAAAGACTGTGACACAGGTTACTCCAGAGGCACCTGCACATCCATGTTTATTGCGGCACTATTCACAATAGCCAAGTTATGGAAACAGCCAAGATGCCCTACCACTGACGAATGGATTAAGAAAATGTGGTATCTATACACAATGGAATTTTATGCAGCCATGAAGAAGAACGAAATGTTATCATTCGCTGGTAAATGGATGGAATTGGAGAACATCATTCTGAGTGAGGGTAGCCTGGCCCAAAAGACCAAAAATCATATGTTCTCCCTCATATGTGGACATTAGATCAAGGGCAAACACAACAAGGGGATTGGACTTTGAGCACATGATAAAAGCAAGAGCACACAAGGGAGGGGTGAGGATAGGTAAGACACCTAAAAAACTAGCTAGCATTTGTTGCCCTTAACGCAGAGAAACTAAAGCAGATACCTTAAAAGCAACTGAGGCCAATAGGAAAAGCGGACCAGGAAGTAGAGAAAAGGTTAGATCAAGGAGAATTAACCTAGAAGGTAACACACACGCACAGGAAATTAATGTGAGTCAACTCCCTGTATAGCTATCCTTATCTCAACCAGCAAAAACCCTTGTTCCTTCCTGTTATTGCTTATACTCTCTCTACAACAAAATTAGAAATAAGGGCAAAATAGTTTCTGCTGGGTATTGAGGGGGTGGGGGGGAGAGGGAGGGGGCAGAGTGGGTGGTAAGGGAGGGGGTGGGGGCAGGGGGGAGAAATGACCCAAGCCTTGCATGCACATATGAATAATAAAATAATAATAAAAAAAAAACAAAATAAAATTATCATGTACTTAAAAAAAAAAAAAGAAACCAGGTCTTTACTGAGTCAAAGTTCATTAGTGTCTGTTTATGTCAGTCTTTTAAATGACCACCTCATAATTCTGGTCAAAGAACTATTATTTTGAGTGATTTTAACATAGTGCCCTGGATATCTGTGACTAAAGAGTGGAGGTGTATATCTAAATTTTTTATAGATGCTTACAGAGATAAAAATATGTAAGCTTAGCACATATAAAACAGCCAGTTAATACAATTTTTTCCATCTAAATTTCCTACTTAAATATGGTCAATAGACTCTTAGTCATTTCTGCTATTTATGGTTAGTACCATTCAGATGGGAGAGGTCTGCCATTTGTGGAACCCTGCTGTTTTGAACCTGGACTACATACATTTGTCTTGGCTGGGTGAGATTCATTGTACATATGAGATTCACTAGGGCTGTTTGGGGTCACTGGCTGGGAGATCAAGGATTTTGATTTTTGTCAGTGTTATACACCTGTTATCTTACCTAGCCAAAGACTTGAAGTTTTAGTCTAAAAGTAAAAACTAAATTAATATAGTAGGTATAACATCTATAAAACTGATGCTAACTGTTGCTGGCTACTTTGTATGCTCAATGTATTTGTGTTCCCCATGTACATAAGCTTTCTAAACTGCAAAGATAAAAACAAAACACTGTACCAAGCTGGTGTACTTCAAATTTAAACTGTTAATGATGCTAGCATTTTAGAGGTTTGTATTCATGTGTTCCTAATTGTATAAGGAAAGCTTAATGGCACTGATGTAATGCTGTCAATCACAATTACATTAAAATGCTTTATGTAATGAAGATAACTAGCTTGTTCTGTCAATTACTACACTGTTTTTCAAAATTTTAAACACAGCTATTCTCTTTGGGGTTATTTTTTTGTCTTTGCAAGTTTGATCATTCTGGAGCATTCATAATCAAACCTATAGAATATGAATCTAGCAAGTAATTTCCTGTCAAATTAATTAGCTTTTAAAAATATTTGCTTTTGTTTCATATTTTCTTTGTAAAACCTTGTAACTGTTATCTGTTGACATTATGCAGCATTTTTGAGACACTAGCGCATCCTGTATAGAAAAGACAAAATTAGACTTAAAAATTAACTTCAGGTAAGCCCAGTGTAAGATCAACTTCTAAACCTCTTCATTGCTTAAAGTCGACCCTAACAGTCTTATTTGCACTGACTCCCCCCTCACCTATCTGTTACTTTCCCCTTCAATGTGGAATCAGTTCAGATCCTTAGAGAAAAAGGCTTATCCTGGTGACAAGGGACTTCATTAACTACCAGGTGATCAATGTGTGAAATTTTCGGAGAACACTGTTCAGAAACAGTTTGGAGAAAAACTACTCTGAAAGGAGTGATGTTTTCAAAATTCAAGTGGAGCCACTTGTGCTAATCCTTCCAATAGAAACCAAAGCTTTGATGTTTAAAGAAGGTGTTCTCAAGCTGTATGACTCTCTGATATTAAAGCCCTTCCTGGTACCTCTGACAGAAGGCAAACTCATATTTTTGGGCAAGGACTTCTACTTAAATAGAAACAAAAACGACCATTTCTACTGGATCCAAACATATCCTTTCAATAGTCCATGCTCATGGCGTCATTCACTCCCTCTTATATTGTGCTTTATTGTAGTGTTTCTAGTTTTAGGCTTAAACAATGAGGTATTTTTTAACTTACACATGTCAGTTACTTGCCCTCTTTTCATGTACAAGCTTATTTATTACTGACCAAGAAACGTATAAAGCCAGTTTGGCTGACATCTTAATTTTTCCTCAAGATTGAGGAATGTTCAAGCATAAGAGGAGAATTTAACAGGTACTTAAAAGTTGCTTTTTTCTGAGGTGAACTGACTCCTTACATAGGCCTACAAATTAACTAAAGGCAGAAAACAGATAATTATGATAATCTTTTTCCACAGAAACAGAAAAAAATCCAAACTGATAGTGCAGAAAATGTAACCAGTACTAAATGAAGGGAAAAAGTACTTTTAGTTATAGCCAGCTTGCATACAGGCCACCTTTTCTGTTCTTTGTTATTTCGGAATTAGAACAGACAGTTTTCCATTTCTCTCTGCTGTTTCCCATACTGGGAAGCCTAAGGGTAACACTTTTTCTAAGCCAAGCAATCTTTCCCCCCTTATCTGACCACCTGCAAGGAGTAAACCTCTAACAAGATATAAACATTTGGAGATGTGACACCAGTAAACTGGAAGAATAAAGAGAGTACCACCTGGACTGGGACATGCATTTTGTCAAATGTCTTGAAACTGAATCCCTGTGCCTCTCCTGAAATACTGGACATTATCTCTCAGAAGTAGCACTGTAGGTTTGAGGCAATAGTCCTTGCAGTTCTCATTTTTCTTAATAAAAATCAATTAAACCTATTTCCTTTTTCTCTAAATCTTGCTCTGATTATTTTGAATTGGCATTGAGTTTGGGGGACCAATTTTCCAATAGCAAAAGCATATTTCATATATATCTACTAAGTATGTGTGTGTGTTAAGCTACTGTTTGAAAAGGGGGAAGAAATGGGAATGTGAAGAATATAATAGAGGGAGTGAATGTGGTCAAAGTACATTGTACTCATCTATTGCGATAACCCCCCTTGTTCAATTAATTTACACTAATACAAAAAATAAATGGAAAGAACCACTCTTTCTCAACCGGGGGTTCCCCTACACACACCAATCTTGGGACATTCTGCAATATCTGGGTATGTTTTTTATTGCATGCAGTTTGATGAAGTCAAGATGTGCTGTTGGGATTTGGTGAGTAAAGACCAAGTGTGCTTCTAAGCATCACTTAAATCCCCATCCAAAAAATCCTCTCCTCAAGAACATCAGTAGTGCCCAGGCTGAGAAAACCTGTGCTGAGCTGTGAGAGGCAGAGGTGATGATGATGTTGAGCACAGACTCCACTGACACAAATGATTGGTAATGGAAGTGGGGAAAGAGTCAAGGTTCAGGGCAAGATTTTGTTTCACTCTGCCTTTCAATCCTTGTCCTCTTCTAATCCCACATGTTGCCACCCTTTGCAACCCCCCATCAATGCTCTCACACTCTTCCCCTCCACATCTCATTCTACATCAAGATTTCTAACTTCTATCCTCAATGTCACAAAGCATTTTTACATGTTTTTTAATTCCTCAAACACAGTGCTAGACCACACCTGCTAAATCCACACCCAGACTACAACACCCTTTTGATTATATCATTCTGTTGACCTAGCATCCTTTGCTTCTCATATCAAATTCCCAATGCAACAGTGAAAATTTACCAGTTTAATTTCCAAACCTACTTTTCAATGATTCATCCACCCCAAACATGCTGACCTTGCTTTCTGCATGGCACTCATTTCATTGAGTTATTCTGCACACAGTAGCCCAGCCATCTGAATCTCCCTTCCCCTATGTCTAAGGTAGAATTTTACTTTATCCAATTAAAGCTCATCTTTCTAAGAAGACTTTCAAGATGCAGCCTACAATGCCATTTACACCCCTACTCAAAAAAGTCACCAAATGACTGCTTGTTGAGTGCTTTTTAAACTATTGACCTGCAATTAATTGAAAATTTCAAAATAGCTAAATAGAGAATTTGACCAGGATGGTGAATGGCTCAAGTGGTAAGAGTGCCTGCCTAGCAAGCATAAGGTCCAGAGTTCAAACCCCAGTTTAGCCAAAATAAGGGAGAGAGAGAATTTGGATGCTCCCAACAAAACAAAATAATATATGTCTGAGGTAATGTGTATGCAATTATTCAATCTGATATAACAAATTGTATAAATGAAGGAAATGTTACACTGTACCCCCATAAATATGTACAATTACTATGTGTCAATTAAAAATAAAATGTATTTTTAAAAAATTGTTGTTCAAGAAGCAAGATGACAGATTGCTGACAAGCACCATTTCCCTGTGTCTCAAGAAATCTGAAATAAAACCTCAAGTACACGGGTGCAAGAAAAGGTGGAAAAATTAGTACACTAAAAAAGAGGATGTAGGTATAAGGACAAAGAATAGCTAGAGATATTAATCTCAAACTAAATCTCTAAAATTGCAAGTCTGTGATGAAAGTGCTTCAACCAGTGCCCTACCTTGCCTTAGGTTTTCCAAGTTGTGTTTTCTTTTTTTCCTATTCAGTCTTGAATTGCTTCCCATAAGGACCACGTAAAAGGTTACTCTGTGAACAAAACAACTGGATAGAGAACAAAAATGATAGCAACCCACCACTAACCAATTCTGACAGAACACAAAAAAAAAATTCAAGGGAAAGACTTTAGATGACTAAAACCTCCAGCCAATTAATGACTACAGATGAGCAAATCTCAAAATAGAAGAAAGAGAAATACGTGAAGGCAAGAGAATAATTCCTGAAAAGGTCAACAATCACACAACAAAGGACCTGATATATAATTAAGGAAATGAAATCTCAATTTCCAAGCTCAAAAAAATGTTAAGAACAATTAATGAGATGACATAAAACATGCATAAACAATTCAATGTAATCAAACAGAATATAAATGAACAAGTAAATGTATTTAATAAGAATACAAAGAAATAAAAACAAAGTCAAAAAGGATACAAACACCTGAATGAAATCAAAACACAAATAAATAGCAAAATGAAATAAGGAAGACGATGTAAGACATGAAAGGAGAACTTGATAAAGACATAGAAAGCCCAAAGTAAAGTACTGGAAATGAAAACTTCTTAAGTCAAATAAAAAATTCAGTCAAAATCCTTTTCAGCAGAATGAACCAAATGGAAGACAGAATAGCAGGGCATGAAGATAAAGTAAATGTAATAGAAAAATTAGATAAATGTATAGAAAGAAAGAATGAAGAAATATAAAAGGAATATGTAAGAACTCTGTAACTCCATTAAAGACCACCTATGAATTTATGGGAATTGAAGGAGAAGATGTAAAAGCTAAAGACACAAGAAACATATTCAACAAATAGCAAAAATTTAACCAAATCTTGAGAAAAACATGCCCATTCAGTTACAGGAGGTCTCTAGGATTCTAAACACACACAACCAAAATAGAACCTCTCCACAGCATATTATAGTCAAAACATTAAGAACAGAGAAAAAAAAGAATATTGAAAATTGTAAGGGAGAAGTGCCAAGTCACTTAAAAAGGCAAATCCATCGGAATAACAGATTTTTAAACAGAAACTTTAAAAGCAAGGAGGGCAAGGAATGTCATTCATAATTGAAGGTGAAATAAAAATCTTCCATGATAAACAAAAACTAACACAATTTATGCCCACTAAATCAGAACTCCAGAAATTACTTAAAGAAATCCTAAACACAGAAGATGAAGATAAACATACACATGAAAGTATGGGAGTAAATAAATTTCATGAGATAAGTAGATAAGTGAATGAAGACTAGGAAAGAAACAAACACTTTTTAAAAAGGTAACAAAATGTCAGGTATTACCATATGGCTTTCAGTATTAGTACTGAATGTGAATGATCTCATTTCCCCAACCAAAAAACTGGATTTAAAAGTGACACCCAATTATTTGTTGCCTACAAGAAATGCATATCACTGATGAAAACAAACATTGATTTAGGGTAAAAGGGTAGAAAAAGATTTTCCAAGTACCTGAAAACAGGCAGGAGTAGCCTACAAAATTTTGAAATAACTCCCTGTATTCTATCAGACCATAAATTGAATAAAACTAGATGTCAACAACAAAAGAAACAACAGAAAATATTCAAATGCATGAAGAATGCCAAGTGGGTCATTGAAGAAACAAGAGGTAAAATCAAAAAGTTCCTAGAATATAATGAAAATAAAAATACCTATCAGAACCTATGGGATACAACAAAGGTAATGCTAAAGGGTTAGTTTATAACTATAAGTATCTACATTAAAACACAGAGATCTCAAATAAATGGCCTAATGCTGCATCTCAAGCTCCTAGAAAAGCAAGAACAAGCAAAATCCCAAATCTGCAGGAGGATAGAAATAATAAAAATTAGGGCTGAAATTAATAGAGACCAAAAACTACAAAGAATCAATAAAACAGAAAGTTGATTCTTTGAAAATATAAACAAGATTAATAAAGCTTTAGCCAAACTGACTAGAAGGGTGTGGGAAAAGACACAAATTAATAAAACTAGAAATGAAAAAGGATATCACAACAAATACTAATGGAATCCAGAGGATCATGAGGGAGCAGTATATTGAAATAAACTCAAAAATTTAGAAGAAATGGATAAATTTCTAGATGCATTTGGCCAACCAAAATTGAATGAAGGAGATAAAAAAACATCTAAATAGATCTATAACAAGCAATGACATTGAAGCAGTAATAGAGTCTCTCAAGAAAGAAAAACCCTGGATCCAATGGATTCACTGCTGAATTCTACAGACCTTTAAAAGAAATGACTAATACCAATACTCTTCAAACTCTTTATGAAATACAAAGAGAAGAAACATTGCCAGCTTATTCTGCAAGGTCACTATTACAGTCATTCCAAAACCAAAAGACACAACAAAAAAGAGAAGTATAGGTCAAGCTCTTTAATGATCATAGATGCAAAAATTCTAAGTATAATACTTGCAAGCCAAATTCAATAACACATCATAAAGATCTTACCCCATGATCAAGTTGGTTTCATTCCAGGGATGCAAGAATGGCTCAACATATGCAAATCAATACATGTAATACAGTGTGTAAACAGAATCAAGGACAAAAACCACATGATCATCTCAATATGCAAAAAAATCCCTTGTTAAAATTCAGTATCCTTTCATGATAAAAATTGTGAAGAAACTAGTAATAGAAGGAATGTAACTTAACATAATAAAGGCTATTTTTGACAAACCTAAATCCAACATCATACTAGCAGGGCACTGACTAAAACTCTTATTCAATAGAGTATTAGAATTTTTAACCAGAGAAATAAGATAGGAGAACAAAATATAATGGATTCAAATAAGGAAGAAAGATGTCAAATTATCCTTATTTTCAGGTGCTATGATTTTATATCTAAAAGACCCTACAAATGCCACAGAAAACCTCTTAAACATCATAAACACTTCAGCAAAGCACCAGGTTAGAAAATCAATGCGTATCAACAATGAAAGACTAAGAAAGAAATCAGGAAAACAATCCCACTCATAATAACCTCAAAAAATAAAACAACTTGGAATAAATTTAATTAATGAAGTAAATGACCTCAACACTGAAGTTAATCACTGAAGAAAGAAGACATCAGAAGATGGAACCATCTCCCATGCTCATAGGCTGGCAGAATCAATATTGTGAAAATAGTTATACTACCAAATATGATTTATATGTTCAATGCAATACCCATCAAAATTCCAGAGACATTCTTCAGAGATATAAAAGGCAATCCTAAAGTGCATATGGAAGCACAAAAGACCTCAAATAACCAAGCAATTCTGAGCAAAAAGGCAACACTAGAGGTGTCACAATCCCTGATTGCAAACTACACTACAGAGCAATAGCAATAAAAACAGCATGGCACTTGAATAAAAACAGACAAGACCAATCAAACAGAATAGAAAAATGACAAATAAATCAACACAGCTATAGAGAGTTATATTCGACAAAAGCCCAAAATACATATTGGAGAAATAACAGGTTCTTTAACAAAAGGTGCTGGAGAAACTGCACACATATCAACCTGCAGAAGACTGAAACTAGATTTCTGTCTCTCACCTGTACTAACATCAATTCAAAGGGGCTCAAAAATTTTAATGAAGGACCTGAAACTTTTAAAATGCTACAGTAAAGAGTAGGGAAAACACAGGAACATACAGGAATAGCCAATAACTTCCTGAACAGAAATCTAGTAGCTCAAGAATTAAGAGAAGTAATTGACAGTTGAGATTGCATCAAACTAAAAAGCTTCTGTACAACAAAGGAAATAGTCAGTAGGTTAAATAGACATCCTACAGAATGGAAGAAAATCTTTGCCAGCTATACATGTGACAAGGGATTAAAAACCAAAATTTACAGGGTGATCGTAAAAATAACCTTCCAAAGAATCACAACCTAATGGAAAAAACAGCAAATGAACTGAACAGAGTTCTTAAAGGAAGAAGTACAAATGGCCAATAAAAACATGACAAAATTCTCAGCATCCCAGGCCATAGAAGAAATGCAAATTAAAAACATTACATTTTCACCTCATGCCAGTCAGAATGGCTATCTTCCAGAGAACACAACAACAAATACTGGTGAGCATACAGGGAAAGAGGAATCCTTGTCCACTGTTGGTGGGAATGTAAATTAGTACAATCATTCTGGAAAGCAGTATGGAGGTTCCTCAAAAAGCCAAAAGTGGAACTATCATATGATCCAATGATACCACTCCTAGGCATGTATACAAAGGAACATATGTTAGGATACAATAGCAACACTTGCACACCTGTGTTTACTACAGCACCATTTATAACAGCCAAGCTATGGGAAACAGCCCAGATACCCTACAATTGATGAATGGCTTAAGAAAATGTGATATATACACAATGGGAGTTTTATTCCAGCATAAAGATCAATGAAATTATGTCTTTTGTAGGTAAATGGATGGAACTGAAGATCATCGTGTCAAGCAAAGTAAGCCAGGTTCAGAAAGTCAATGTTTGCATGTTTTCTCTCACATATGGAAGACAGATTCAAAAGATAAGCATATACACAATTACAAACATGTCATATATATATGTGTGTATATATATATATACTATTATAATAGCAATAATTTGAGGAAACTAAGGGGAGGAGGGAGAGAAAAGAGAATGATAGAAAGTAAATAATATCAAAATACATTGCATCTGTGTAGGAGGATGGATAAAGATACACACTGAACTTTGTTGAATAGTAGAGGATGGGGGAAGGGGTATTGTACAGATTAGAGTACAATATATTCATGCGTGACGTCCCATGGTGAATTACCTTTGAAAAATGAATATACACTTTAAAAACAAAGGACTATATGTAAGATAGGTCCTGTTAGTGAGTTTTGAGTTTGTCAGGTCCTTGTCCAGGGTCAGGAGAATAACAACAATCCTGGACAATGAGAAGTTCATTAAAGAAAGACAGTATACCTGCAAGTGGGACTGGGAAAGATTGAGCCATGGCAGCTGTGTGTACAAAAGTTTTTATCTAGTTTTTGGCACACATTTGGGGCATACCTTGCAAGTCCCTGGATACAGCTTTCTGACTAGTGGGCACCCTATTTTCTCCTCATAGGATCTTGGCTCACTTTTTCTTCCCTTCCCCCAACAATTGTTCAAATTTTTATTGTGTTCATCTTCCTCCATGTCTTGGACCCACTTTGAAGTTAGTTATTCACCTAAAGCTTGACTCACTCTTACAAAAACTCTGCATGTTAAACATCATCAGTTAGGCCTGGCACTGGGCATTTACACTGGTATATTTAACAAAACAATGACCCAAACCTAGGAGCTGGATAGAGCAAAAGTTAGGAATTTCAAACAAAAACTATCAGTTACAGCAGGAGCTGGTAGTTTACACAGGCAATCTCTAAGAAGACAATCACCCAAACCCAGAAAATCATCCCAGGGGCCAAATAAACCCAAAGCTAAAACTTCTCCAATAAACATTCCAATCTTAAACCTAACCTGTCCTTCCATCCCTTGAGGTGACCCACCCCAGTCTATTGAAAGTGCATTCCTTTCTCAATGAACTCCATTATTTTTATTGTAATCTTTGTGTCTTTTTCTCTTTTTTTAAATTATTGTTGTACTAGGGGTACATTGTGACATTTACCAAAGTTTTTACAATATATCAGAGTTGAATTCATCACCTCCATGATTCTCCTTAATCCCTCCTCCCTCAATTCCTGGAATAGTTTCAAATGGTCTCTTACATTTTCATGCATGAGTACGTGATATTTCCTCCATATTCATCTTCCTACACCCTTTCCTTATATCCTCCCCTCCTTCTGGTGCCAACCCTAGATAGGACCTGTCTTTACCTTCCTGTTCTCTGTTTTTGAAAAAAGACATTTTTGTCTATGTAAGATAGCTATACAGGGAGTTTAATTCTGTAACATTTCCACATATACATGTATTATAAGCTAAATTGGTTTGTCCCCTCTATTTTTCTCCTTTCTACCTTATTACTCCTTTTTATTTTTATTAGCATATATTAATTGTACAGGGGGTACTTGTGCCAGTTATGAACAATTATGTACCTTGCTTAGGTTGCCCATCCATTGCCCCCTCCCCATCCCATCACCTCCTCCCTGTCCCACTTAAAGCAATTATGAGAGTCCTATCATTCTATTTCTTTTATGTGTATGAAGTCCATCAACTCTATTGCTTCATCTTCATCTCCATTTCATCCTTTCCACAAGTGCCCCTCCACACACACACATGCTGTACCTGTTTTACAGTCTTGGCTTTCATTATTAGTTCTAAAGTCAATGTTCAAAGGAGTTTCTCAACATATCCTAACACTAAATATGCTTTACTTTGATCAGTTCAACCCCCCTCTCTGTTACTCTCCCTTATCTGTTCCTTCCCACCCTACATTACTTAGAAGCTTTCAGTCCATATGCCCTCTACCTGCACAGGTGTGAAGTACCTTTGTGTCTTGTTTGAATTCTTTTCCTGTCAGACACAAGAAGCAAGGTATTTTCAGTGTTACTTTTTCAGTAAAATACTTGCTGATTTTAGTCACTCCTTTATGGTCCCCAGCCCTAATTGCTTGAGATCAAGCTAGCTCTTAACATTAACATTAGGGGATAAATAATAGTGGGAGGGAGGAGAGTAAATGGAAAATATAAAAGAGGATGAATATGGTTGATGTACTTTATATACTTGTATGAAAATCAAATAATGAATTCTACAGAAATTGTTTTAAGTACTGAGAGAGGATGAGAAAGAAACATGGTGGCATGTTTTAAACATGTGGAAATGTCACAATGAAACCCTCTGTACAACTAATACGTGCTAATAAACATGTTTTAAAATTTGTTGATTTCTCTAGATATGCTAGAAAGATTTTCTAAGTTTCAGAAAGGAAAAGAATCCTGTCTTTTGCTCCCATTACAGCTTTTCCATGATTTCCACATAGTGTTCTCTACACAGGAAATAATGAATTAAATCTTAGATTTACTGCCTGTTAAATGAAACACTGGCTTATGTTTATTTTATATGATGACAAAAATTAAAAAGACATGATTGTTCACATAAAGGACATAAAAATGTACCCCACTTCAGGCTGGCTTTCTCTAGTGAATTTCCTACCAAAAGCAATAAAATAAAAAATCAACACCAAGAAAATTAGAAATATTTTTAATAAATGGAATATTTAAGAAAGGAGATAAGAGCTAATTTGTAGGAAGTATTTCATAATAAATATATAGACGTATATTAATTCATGGTTTCAGTATCATCTAATTAAACAAATAATGAGAAGAACTGTAGATAAAAGCCACCAAATGTAAAATTCCCATCTGCCTGCTCTTGTGTCTTTTAGTGAGTATCCTTGAGGGTTTCTATAGATGCAATGACATTAGCATTGCAATTTAGCAGGAATATATCCTTGGGTTATAAAAGTCAGTTTCTTCAAAAGGTAAGTTAGCCTCAGACATGTGTAGATGATCCTTCAGATAACTTGGCTTTGCAGTGCCTAACCTCCTCTCATGCAGTAACTTTGTCCTCAGCTTTGCTCCTATGGCTATACATCAACAGTGGTGTTATCAGCAAACATCACTCTACTTCATATCACAGCCTCCTAACTGATCTTCATGCTGCCCCTTCCTCTTCTATAGTGCATTTTCAACACAGCAGTCAGAGGAAAAGATAGGATCAAATGACCAAGTCAAGCTGTCTTTCTCTCTTCTAATTTCTTTAGGCACCCTATTCCTGAAATCCCCTAGTTTTTCACATATTCAGAATTTCTTTAACTTTACAAAGCCTGAAGTTTCAAACCCTTGCTACCTGAGATCCAAACTGCATCCTCATCTAGTTGATAAAAAGAAATAACTGGCTTTACCTTTGATAGGATATGGAATTGACTTTTATGCATTAGTCATTCAACCTTGAATTGAATTTTGACAGGCTCTGCAGTGTATTAAGTTGCTCCCACAAGGATGAGAAGTGTGTATTTCTTATTGTATGCGTAACAGAACTCAATAATGCCTGTCATTTTCTACTGCAGAGATGAACTTGAATTAAAGTGGAATTAATTCAGCTAATTTAAGCAGAAGCCTAATACCAAGTTTATTTCTGTGAAGTTATAAGACAAATAAATCAAATTCCTATCCAAAGCTTTGTAGTTCAAACTATAATCTCTGATTTCAAGTGATAGCTAGAAATATGTGAAAATCAAGAATTTTATTAATCTTTTTCAGTCTATGGAAATGCTTAGGTGTAATGGCAATATTAAAAAAGAAATGAACTATATTTTTAGAAGAATATGTTGTTGCAGAAATTAATTGGTCCTTAAGAACTCTCTGTGTATATTCATAGATAACTAAGACACATGTGAAGGAGGCCTCTAAAAATTTTGAGCACCTACTAAGTGCCAGTTACAATGCAATCTTTATTTGAAAAAATACAGTAGACATTTGACATCATTTTAAAAAATGAATAAATACCCAGGCATAAGTGGCTCACACCTGTAATCCTAACTACTCAGGAGGTGGAGATCAGGAAGATCATGATTCAAAGCCAGCCTGGACAAATAGTTCACGAGACCCTATCTCAAAAAATACCCAACACAAAACAGGGCTGGAAGAGTGGCTCAAGTGGTAGAACACCTGCTTAGCAAGCATGAGGAACTGAGTTCAAACTGAGTACTGCCCCCCGAAAAATGAACAAGCAAGGAAATTTAATTATTTATATCTAATAAATGACAGAGAGAATGTTTAACCTCAGGCTTCCTGAGTCCAAAGCTACATCAACTAGTTATCTCACTTATTCTCCATTCAGCAGAAGATCTCAGAAAGGGGCCATCTGGTAATATTGGTGGAAGGTTAAGAACTCAAGAACTGAGTAGAAAGAGCCCTAATTCAAAATCAAGAGATACTTTGCTAAATGACTTTGGATAGGTCCTTACATTAGTTTCCCATCTATTAAACTGTGAAAAATAATTTCTTACTCTATGAGATTGTTACCAGAAAAATAGCACTGAAATATCTCAGTTCTTACATCTGTCAGGAAAAGAACTCAAGCAAGATGCAAAAGATGTAATGAAAATAATAGTAAAGTTTACAAAGAAAGAAATTTAGTATAACAGAATAAGTGGTTAGAAATGGAAGCAAGAGAGAGAGAGAGAGAGAGAGATTTCATGCTCCAGCAGGAATTGGGAGTGGAGAATCAAAAGGGTGATCTGGGTGAATACAAGAGATCAAAGCTAATAGATCTGGGTGACTGAGTGGGCTCATCCTGGCCCACCCAAAATGCAGAGAAATAGGTGTGCCTTAGAACTTCCCTCTGCCAGACATGGTGTGTTTCTACCCATCCCAGGAGCTTGGTTGCTTGTTAACATCTCAAAGAGAAAAGTGGCACCTTAATTCTCCCTGTTCCTGTAACTTAGCATCCAAAAGGAGATGGACCACTGGAGAAGGCATGTTGGGTACATCATGGCTGCAACATTTTCTGAAATCACATGGGGTTTTTTGTTTGTTTGTTTGTCTTTAGGGTGTTTAGATGGAATATAAAGCCAAGTTACACACAACATACACTATGAAACAAACACCAAATACAGAACAAACAAATGGACACTAAAAAGGACACAAATGCCTAATGAAAGTGCAAGACTTTCCTCAGGGCAGAAAGTGAACATGAAGTCAAGAAGAGAAGGAAAAGGTTTAATTCCTTTGGGAAACATATCAGAGTCAGGAGAGACACCATTAGACTTTCGTAGAGTTTTAAGAATGAAGAAGATTTCCATAGAAACAGATCATGAACCATTTTCTGACTAGTCCTATACATTTTAAACTAGTCCTATACATTGGACACAAGAAACACATCACAGACAGTGCTAGAAGGAGATGGAAAGAGAAATCTCAGGGATTGAAAATGCAGCAGAGAGGACAAGAAGAGTGCTAGGAATCATCTAGAAAGTCTTGGAGAGGACAGATACAACTGACCTCCTTCCTGCAGGACACAATCCTGTGAGAAGGGCCTGAAGAAATGGACAGACATAGAGAATCTTGTACCAGAAAAGATTTTGTAAGAGTGCTGTCATGACCAGACTTCTTGGCAGTCTCGAAGTCAGCCATGTCACATTATAAAGACTGCAATCCATGGGTGACTCTGAATGAGTGTGTGGCCACTTTGAATCCATACCTGGGAGGGTTGGGTCCACAGGAGTATTGTCACCTACCTGCACCTACACCAACCCCATCTGGAAGAAGGAAAGTGACCCAATTGTTACCAACAAAGCAGGGAATTCCCTTCCCAGAGAGAAAGCCTTGTGCCCAAATTGAAGACTTGAACCTAGGTAGAACCCTTGAGCCTATGTAGTGGGAGGAGCATCCTCCTGACCCACAGGGCAGGTGAACTGTGTGATCATTTTTGAAGCATCCTTCTATTGACCAGAAATTTGCAGAGTGCACCTTTCTTCCCATTGATGTCTCTTTTCTTTCTAGCATCTGTGTTCCTTAATAAGCATAGAAGATCATGCTTGAAATAAGCTTTTTTCAAGGCATGGTCTAAAAAAGAGAGGCTTAGTCTGTCCAAAAGATTGGAAAAATAGGGCAAAGAGAAGATGGGATCCATAATGAGAAAATAAAGCCTGAAGATCAGAAAAAGTAGGCTAGAGAGCCAAGTGAGCACCCAGTAGAAAAAGGAAGTAGGTGGTATTTACTAACTTGGAAGGAAGCCTAAGCCATCCAAAGGTGAGGAAGAGAAAGATGTCAGAATCCAATAGAAAAGTGTGTTTCTTCAACCCAAGGAGAGAGGCAGGGAGGATGGTTCTTACTTCTTGGAGAAATAGATATATTAGACATATTGGATCTGAGTCAAGATGTGACAGAACTTGTATCCAAGTCATGGCACCAAATATATTACTAAAAATGTAGCATTGATAAATACATTAGTTTTTGTGTCTGTCAGGGAAAGAATTCTAGCAGGACACAAAAGATGTAGTAAAAATAATAAAATTTATTAGAAAAGAAATTTACTATAACAGGATAAAAGTGGGGAGAAATGAAAAAGAAAGGGAAACATTTCTTCCTCCCGTGCAGGAAATGGAAGTAGAGACTCAAAATGGTAGCCCCTATCTCTTAGTCTTATACTAGAGAACTGGCAGAATACACGTGATCAAAGATAATGGATCTGAGTGGCTGAGATGGCTGTTCAAACAGGGAGGGGTCATCTTGGCTCATCTAAAACTCAGGGATAAATAAGTATGCTTTAGAACTTCCCCCAGACATGGTATTGTCCATTCATCCAAGGAGCCTAGGATCTTGTTAGCATGTCAAAAACCAAAACAGAAGCAGGTAGCTCCTATTCCTATAATTTAGCCTCTAAAAAGAGACAGAAGGAGGTTAGCTGCCCTCTAAATATTTTTTTAAATAGGTGGACAGACCGAGATGGCAGATAGCCAGTAAACTCTAGAACCCTCAGCCCTCACAAGTCTGTAAGAAATCTTCAGATTCATGGTAGCAAGGATCAGATAACCTGGTGATACCACCAATACGTAGGTGGTACATAATGTATAATAATTGACTTTTAAATTAGCTTTTAATGGCATATAATGGTCCTTGAAACCCAGGCGGTGTGTCTGCTAGATGCTATGCCAGTCTACCAGAAAAAAAAAAAAAAAAAAAAACTTAACACAGAGGACTACAGAATGAATTCTGAAAGCACCTGGATTTTGGATTTCTCCAAAATAAATAATATATCAGGTCTCAAAGCAAGTCTTAACAAATATGACAAAACTGAAACAACCCCCTGCATACTATCTGACCACAATGGAATAAAACTAGAACTCAACAACAAAGGAAACGGCAGGAAGTACTTCAAACACCTGGAGACTGAGCAACATGTTTCTCCGTGATCAGTGGGTTACGAAGAAATAATGGAAGAAATGAAAAAGTTCTGGGATTTTTTGAAAATGAAAGCATAGCCCATCAGAACCTATGGGGCACTCCAAGGCAGTGCTGAGGGAAAGTTTGTAGGCATGAATGCATATATTAAAAGCACAGAAAAATTTCAAATAAATGACCTAATGCTGCATCTCAAACTCCTAAGAAAACCAGAAAAAGCTAAACTCAAAACTAGCAAGTGAGAAATAAAAAAAAAAAAGGAATGAAATAAAGAATTAAAGAAACAAAAAGCTGGTTCTTTGAAAAGATAAACAAAAGATAAAAAAAAGATTGATAAAGCCTTAGCAACAGTCACTAACAGGAGAGCAGGGTAAAAGAAGGAAGCTAAGAAGGTGAATATGGGTGGTGTACTTTCTATACAAGAATGAATATAGAATTTTCACCATAAAAAGGGGACTAAAATAGAAAGGAGAAAAATAGAGTGGATATATCAATTAAGGTTATAACCACATGTATACACGGAAATATGCCTGTATTTACCTCATACAAACAAAAGTGCCTTTTTTTCAAAAATGAAGAACAGGAAGGTAAAACAAATCCTGTCTGGGGAATTGGCACCAGTGGGAGTGGGGAGGATATAGGGAAAGGGTGAAATACAATGTACTCATGTATGAAAAAGGAAAAATGAGACCTGTTGAAACATTTCAGGAATGGAGGAGGGGGAATAAAAGATAATGATGGAGAAATGAATTCAACTATGATATATAAGAACTTTGGTAAATGGTAAAATGTACCCCCAGTAAAACAGCAAGATTAAAAATATTTATTAAAATAATATAATTTCCCTCTCTCCTCATCTATCTACCCTGCCTCACTATGAGGTATTATAAAATAATAGTAAGTGAATACTTATGTAATGGACGTACTTGGGAAGCAGGTTTCCTACCTTATAACCCAAGCAAAATATTTATATTGTGTAAGCAATTACCTAAAGAGTGAAGAAAATTTGTGAGAGATAAAAAAAGAGAGAGAGTTAAAGGAAGAGATGAAGAAATGGAGAAAAAAGCAGTATGGAAATATCAAATGGGATAATAAGCCAAATCAGCTAATTTGAAAGCAAATTAGCTTCCCAGGAATCATCAAATCACATCTTAGATGATAGACCACTCCACCAACTTGCAGAGCCAACCTTGGTAAGGAGTCATCAGTGTCCCATCACCATTTAGTCAAGATTACATCATCTAAATCTATATGGCACTTCTTCCACTCAGTCTACTTCACTTACATGAGTTCTGCCTAATACCCTACCATGAGCTATGTGATCCTACATTAGTCTTTTTCTTCTGAAGTCTACATTCTTTTTCTAGAATCTCAACATCATTCAATGGACTGGGCACTTTTCCACAATGTTGTGATTCCTTATGCTATCATAAACGCGTGTCTAATTTGTCCAGCCTTAGTTAACAACAAGAGATTGCCAAGAAGTGATAAAGTCAGGGAAAATTCTATGACTGCTATTTTTTTAGTTATCTTAAAGTTTCATGTAAATAGTTATCTAGAGTATAAGGCTAGGTGAACAGAGTTAAATTACACAACCATCCACACCAAAAATATGTAAATCCTGCATGCCTTACATGATACAGATCTTTACTCTATTCAAGGTGTTCTTGAGTAGATTTTCTATTCCCACTCATTGATCTATAATGGATCCATAGCCTGACCTTGAGGGAAAATATCATGGGTTTGGTCCCTTCCTGACACATCTTGTCACCTGAGCTGAGCCCCCTACAGATGCATTCTCTTCTAGGTTTGTTGCCTCTAACAAGTGCAGGTGATCACAAGCTATTCATCTTTATTTCCAAAGCACTTTGAGAGATTAGAAGAGATGAGAATTGATTAATGTTCTCCATGAAAAGTTCAATAACTGTTTAATCACAGCTTGGAAATAAAGCAATACTTCTGATCTTTTACAAATTAATTTAACGTTGCATTAAAAATAAAATAGTCTGTAAATTGTGCTGTACAGGGATAATCAATGGCTCATTATCTTTTGCTTATAGCAAAATGCACTGATTCTTTTAAAGCCAGTAATGAGCAATATTGGACAATACACTGCTGCAAATGTGTTCAAGTATTATTGATCCTACACCTATAAAACTAATCTCATCAGGGCAGAATTTATGAGCAGTAATAATGTGAACTGTTCCATAGTCCGTATTAAAGAAATAAAGAAGAAAATTCATGTGCATAAGGCAAGATTATAAGATCACTAGGGAGGGACAATTTCTGGACCCTTATTCTTTGTGTTACAGGCACACCATGGCACTTAATCATTGCTAAATATAAATCTAATTTTAAAAAGATCATCAGTAGTGACCAATGAAATGTTAATAGTCTTTCCATATAACCAAACCACCATGATAAATTCTGTAATTTGTATTGTTGTCACTACTTTCCCTAGACATTACCAGGACGTTATACACAAATCACCTATAAGGTTAGTTTTATATAATTTTGTATTTTATGACACAAAGGTAACAGATATTTTGCTATGAAACAGAGCAATTGAGTAACTTTGTAAAATATGTGCTGTGCTTGTGTACAGTTCCCCATCACACATCTCCCCTTCTGGTGGCCACTAAGCCCTTTGAACCTAATATTTCCGAAAATCTTGGGCTAGCACGCAGGCAGCTGGGGTGGCTAATGAATCTTAGCATCTAGTTTATCCTGGATGCCAGAGGATGGGGAAAAGGAAGAGATGGCTCTTGTGGCTTCTTTAGAAGAACAGCCACAGAGTGGAGAATCCCTCACAGATAGAAAAAAGAGGATGGAAATGAAAATCTAACAACTCCAGCATGCATCAGACAAGATTTTATTATTTTGTTTCACTTTAATTGCTACAAAACAGAAGTAAAAGCTAAACTATTTTCAGGTAACACTAAGAACTTACAGAAATAGGATCATCGCTAAAATGTGTCAGAAAAAAGAAATTGCATCTGGCTGAAAGCTGACAGACCAGAGACTGTAAAATTAGGGAACTTAAGGTTTTTAAGCTGAGTACTGAAATGTAAACATATAACTTTCTCCCCTTACTACTTATTTTTATATCAGATAGCAGTAATAAAAATAATAATTCAGATTATACATATATTGAAATTTCCAAATTTTGCCTTTTTAAAAACTCTATCTAGAAATTTCAAACTAATTGCATAGCAATTTCAGAGGTTTAGGAGTGCTGCTGCTCACTAACGTAAAAGTTCATGGGGAAAAAGCAGAACTTGATTTCTTCTCTCAGCATTCCAAGGCCCCAACATTCAGATAAGTGACACATCCAATCTAACAATAGTAAGGAGAGATGTAAGGGACATATTCCCATTCAACTTCCTTACACAGCATTTAATTCTAAAGGATCTTTTTGCCTATTTAGAGGAACATAATTTTATAATAGAAACATAAGTAAAAACTCACTGCCCAGCATTTCCTCAAAAATGCTGTTAAACTTTTTGCTAAACTGTCAATGTTTCAGACTTTATTAACATTCAGTTATGTGAACTTAGTTCCATTAAAGGCCTTCTCTCCAAATGCGGTCATGTTCTGAGGTAGCAGAAATTAGGCATTAAACATATTAATTTAGGGGGGGAAATCATTCAATACATAATAATATCTAAGATAATTAAAAACATATGTCCACATAAAATCTATATATGAATGCTCATAGCAGTATAAACCCAAAGTGAAAGCAACCTAAGTGTTCATCAGCTGATGAATGAATAAAATATGCTGTATATATACACAATAGCTTAGGTATCTTGGTCATAAAAAAAACTGAAGTATTGACTTATGCTGCTGCATGGATGGTTCTCAAAATTGTTGTGCTAAATGAAAGAAGCCAGCCATGAAAGGCCACATATTGTTTTATTATATTTATATTAAATACCCAAAGTAGGCAAACCCATACAAGCAGAATATATATTAGTGGTTTTCAGGAACTGTGGGGATGAAGTATGGGAAGTGACTGTTAATGGGCTCAAGGGTTTCTTTTGGAGAAGATGAAAATTTTCTGAAATTAGTTTCTGGTGATGGTTGCCCAACTGTGAAGATACTGAAACCATTAATTTCATATTTAAAAGGCTTAATTTATTGCATAAATTATAGTTTAATAAATTCATTATTTAAATTTAAAATCACAAGTACATTCTGAGCCCCAATTCCAGAGATTCTGATTCAAGATCTAGGAGAATGTTAGAAATCTGCATTTTAACATGTGTTTCCCTACCCTCAAAAATTTTATTGAACTTGGGGAAATAATAAGCTTACAGTTTAGTAATATGAACTTTGGGAGTCTTATTTGAATGAAAGGCCAGCAGCTAAAAATAGAACCCATATACATTATGCAGTTGAGGGGTAACAGTCAGCTTTGGGGTAGGAAAGGAACAACCCCTGAGTAGAGAAAGAGAGGAGGTATGCAGATTTGCCCTTCAGCAGATGGGAAAGGAGAAGCTACAGCCTTCACCACTATAACAGACAATCTTTTGGGCTTTTTATATCCCAGAAAGAGAGAGCTATAATTGAGACAGTTAACTCAAGTATTTATTCACTAAGAACTTACATATAAAAGCAAATGCACATTGTCTAAATAGTAGTGTTTTGCACTGTGGAAGAAAATGTACTTTTAATTTTCTAGATTCAACTATGACATAACAGAAAATAAAACAAATATTACCATAGTCAAATAATAGGAAAGTTATTACTCTGGAATAGAAATATGGCCTTGGATTTTATCAGCTGTCATTGGACTCATGTAGCCACTGAGACACTTTACAGGTACACAGTCCCAAGATCATGTGTTTTCATATCATGAATAGCCAAAAGGAGAGGCTTATGTGGCAGGAACTGGATAAACTGGTTAATAGCTCTCTTGAAAGCAGATTCTTCTGCCCAGACAAGCCTTCAGATGGGACTGCAGCCCAGCCAGCAGCTAAGGCATCCTGAGCCAGAATCACCCAGTTAAGTAGTTCTTAGATTCTTGACTCTCAGGAACTGTATGAGATAAATATTTGTTGTCTTTTTAAGTTTTAAGATAATTTTTAAAGACTATTAATTTCTAGAGCAGCTTTGGGTTCACAATAAAAACATCCCATAAGCTTCATATGCCCTCATATGCGTAGCTTCCTCTGTTATCAACATCCCCCACCAGAACAGTAAGCTTGTTACAATTTATGACACATTACTATTACCCTACTGGGATAAGTTTTACATAGCAGTAGATAACTAATATGCAAAATTAAGACTATTTTTATACTGTATTAATGGATCATTGGCATGTAGTGTCTATCATCTGCCAAAGAAACAAAATGTGTAAAAAGTATCTAACAGTATTAATGAAAAAGTCAGAAACCTCTAGAGAAATGGAATAACATGGCAGAAGGGGTTTGGATTCACTACAAGCTCCACCTATTTTTTGGTATATATTTGGTGTGACCTGTGACCTTGGGCAAGTTTCTCCAACTCTCTTGGCGAGTCGGGGAAATGCCTTCCTCATGAGGCTTTTGTAAAGGTTAAATACATGATCAGATATGTGAAGTGTGCATAGAAAGCACCCAGCTGTTTCTGTTCTTGTAATTTCAGCAACATGAGTGACCTGGACATGAGTAACTACATAATAATCATATTTTCTTCCAGCATAGTGTTCCTAATTACTTGTCATTAAAGTAAAGTATATCAACCTTTCCTATTATTTTATGAAAGAAATCTTCTAGGTGGGCATTGAATTCTTTGAGAATGACAGGATCCTATGACTAAATTGGAATGCATATTTTCATTTGTTAATCATAGGTAAGTGGCAGGAATAAATATTATTAAATTTACCTCAGAATTCCAACTTCTTTTATTACTCCCATACTCACAGATAACCAAAAAAATTGGTGTTAATGAGGTTTGAACCCTGGGCATCATGTTTACTGGGCAGGCATTCTACCACTTGAGCCATGTCGCCAGTCCATCTTGCTCTGGTTATTTTGGAGATAGAGTCTTGCTTTTAACCCAGATTGCCCTGGACTGCAACCCTATTTTGTACTTCCCACTGCCTCTGGGATGACAGGCCCTTGCCACCATGCCAAGCTTTTTTCATTGGGATGGGGTCTTACAAACGTCTTATCCCCCTCCCCACGCCCCAAGCTGGCCTTAACTGTAATCCTCCCTATCCCAGCCTCCCAAGGACCTAGGATTTCAGGTGAGAGTCATCAAAGCCTGACGGAGATAACCAATTTTAAAGTGACATTATATTCTCTATGCTGAAGGACAGGCAGCATTTTGGGATCATATACAAGAATATTCCAATCTTATAAACAGCAAGGCCTATCCTTTCCAGTATAGTGAAGAACAGAAATTTAGTAGAAGTTTAGAAAGTCAAAATATAATCACACCTGAACCAGTCCAAAAGAACAAGAAGTTTCATCATTAGATAAATGTTTTTGGGAAAGTTTCCTCTTAAAGCATGTTTCTTAAGTGATAAAACTCTAAGGCTCTTCAATAGAATAGAAGGTATATTAGGATATCAGCCTTCCAGTCTTCTGCCATGAGAGATTCCCAGTAGAAATCCTCTGAGTACTTGAATTACTCCCACCCACCTGCCCTTCCTGTCTGCTCTTCCATATGTATGCATAGGATTCTGTCTGATCCAACCACAGTGAGAGACAGGTGCCATCTGCCTCACCAGCTCCATGACTCACCTTGTGATACATCTAACACTGCCAAGATGATGAAGACTCTAGCAACTCAAGCTTGTTAACAGCCCATCTGCTCACCTAGACATCTACCCTAACTGGATATGAAAACCGGTTGAGAAAGGCCTAGCAGAACAAACCTACACACTGTTCAGCAGACCACTATGATAGTACTAAGAGAGATTTCAAGATTGTTTATTAAGATGATATATGCTTATTGTGAAATTAACTGAGTTTAGAAACAAATGTAAATAATCTGCTTAGTATTAAGTTTTTCCATAACCATAAACTCCTATGATAGCTACACCACTTGTACTTTTTCTCAGGTGTTTGCTTAGATATCACCTTTCTATTGTCTCTTTCCTGGACCACACCATTTAAATTAATAGCAATCTAGCCAGGCATGATGATTCATGCCTGTAATTCCAGCTACTCTGAAGGGTCGCTTCAAGAGGATTGCAGTTTAAGGCCAGCCAGATAAAATTTCATGAGACCCCCCTTCTCACCAATGTATGTGCATAGTAGTACAAAACTGTCATCCAAGATGCACAGGAGGCTGAAATCAGGAGAAATCATGGTTCCAGGTCAACCCAAGAAAAAATAGTTTGTAAGATCCCATCTCAACAGAAAAGGCTGAGCATGGTGGTATGCACCTATCATCCCACTTACGGCAGGAAGCAAAAGTAGGAGGATTGCAGTCCAGGCAGGCTCAGGCAAAAAGCGAGACTATTGCAAAAATAACCCGAACAAAAACAGCTGGAGGTGTGACTCAACCAGTAGAGTACCTGCCTAGCAAGCACAAAGCCCTGAATTCAAACCCCAGTCTGCCATAAATAAATAAATAAATAGACATCTGCCTCTTGGATATCCTATACTTCCCTCCTTGAAGTACTCCATGGTACTTATCACCATATCATAATACATATATGTACATAGTTATACCATCTGTATATCCCATGTATATGATACTATCTAGTTTACCAATGTGTTTGCTTCATATCCACTTGCCTCCACTAGAGTAAAAAGTCCATGAGATATTGCCAGTAAACACAATAGTACCTAATTAAGAGTACTTATTAAATATTTACTGAATGACTACAACTCTGTTCTCTTATTTTCATATACAAATACACAGTCTTAAGGTTTTGTTTCCATCTCCTAACGAACCTTACTACGCTCCCCCACACATAACAGACCAGATCCAGTGCTAAACCCAGAATAAAACTGCCATGAATATTAATTAATGACTTGTACCATTGATTCCAATATAGGCACAGGACCAAAGAGGGTGGAGAAGGAAATAAACTATCAACTCGGCTGAAATTGTCATGATAGTGTTAATCATTTGTCCACTGGATACTTGCTAAGAACCTTCTATCTGTGCCTTTGCAAATGGCTCTGCCCCAATAAGAGACTATATTGTAAACATCTACAATCAGTGTAGTCACCTCAGTATGCTGCTGGTTTTGCTTTTGTACAGAGTTCCCAAAGCAATAAAACAGAAGCTTAAATATAAAATGGGCAGTCTCAGAATCTGGCATGATTTTGTATACTATTTCCTTAAATCAACTACATAGCAAAGGGTAGAAAACCCTTCTGATTTATTAGGAGGAACTTTTAGGACTCTCTTTGAAATACAGAAGTGCTTTAAAAGCTCAATAGCAATAAATGGGCTGATAGCTTATATAAGGGAAATAGAGATAAAGGAGAACTGGAGCTTCACTTTAAAGTTGGACCTAAAAAGGACAGTTTGGGGAAAAGAAGGAGAGATCAGTGAATCTCACATTGATGAAACTCTCCAGAAGTATTGGCATTCTGATGTTTCTTTGCTGAACTATTAAATGGTTTATGATTAACTTGCAAGAATGGACCCAGATTTCAGAAGACATCTAATGAGCAGTGCCTAACACACTGGAGGAATCTTGTTCGCAGTGTGAAAATGGAAGATTAAAATGCACCTATGATTGAGCACATATAACATGTACATTATTTGGAGGTAAAGATTTCCTGAGGCTACAAAAGCTATTTCATTTGTTTGTTTAACAGATATTAATCAAGCATCTATCTTACTAATCTCCAGGACTATGGTGGTGGTGGATCAGACAATCTTCCTACTTTACAGTGCTGGCACTTGAGATGGAGATGCAGACAAGAAGAAGAAGGAGAGGACGGCAAGGAAAAAGAAGTAGAAGGAAGGAGGAGAAGGGAGAAGGAAGAAGAGGAGTAATCTATAGATGGTGTTAAATGCTGTGAAAGAAATATAGGGAATGATGGTTATGTGGTATCTATACACAATGGAATTTTATGCAGCCATGAAGAAGAACGAAATGTTATCATTCGCTGGTAAATGGATGGAATTGGAGAACATCATTCTGAGTGAGGTTAGCCTGGCTCAAAAGACCAAAAATCGTATGTTCTCCCTCATATGTGGACATTAGATCAAGGGCAAACACAACAAGGGGATTGGACTATGAGCACATGATAAAAGCGAGAGCACACAAGGGAGGGGTGAGGATAGGTAAGACACCTAAAAAACTAGCTAGCATTTGTTGCCCTTAATGCAGAGAAACTAAAGCAGATACCTTAAAGCAACTGAGGCCAATAGGAAAAGGGGACCAGGAACTAGAGAAAAGGTTAGATTAAAAAGAATTAACCTAGAAGGTAACACCCACGCACAGGAAATCAATGTGAGTCAATGCCCTGTATAGCTATCCTTATCTCAACCAGCAAAACCCCTTCTTCCTTCCTATTATTGCTTATACTCTCTCTACAACAAAATTAGAGATAAGGGCAAAATAGTTTCTGCTGGGTATTGAGGGGGGGAGCGGGAGGGGGTGGAGTGGGTGGTAAGGGAGGGGGTGGGGGCAGGGGGGAGAAATAAACCAAGCCTTGTATGCACATATGAATGATAAAAGAAAAATGAAAAAAAAAAAAAAGAGAGTAACTAAGAGAATATACTGAGAGCAGCTGACATTGAGGCCTCTGGACGTGGAAGTTGTATTTGAAGAACAAACTAGCAAAGATCTCAGATAAGGATTCCAAGCAGATGGAGCACAAATATGAGGCCTAGAGTTAGGAAAGAGCTTGTTGTACTCTGCAGCAGACAAGAAGTCAGTGCAGCTTGAATAAGGAAGAGAATTGTGTGTGATGAGGTTCGAGGGGTGCACAGCAGCCAATTCATGTAGAGCAGTGTGAGCCAGCTAAAGAAGTCTGAGTTTATTTTGAGAAAAATGGGGAATAACCTCTTCCTAAGACTTCCGCTTAAGTTACATAACGTGAACTTCCACTTGCAAACATTAGAAGAGCTAGATAAAATGGCATACAGTTTTTCAAACTTAGTACAGAGCTGAACTTATGATTAAAAAATAAAAGGTTTTGAAGATTCCCAGGTTCTACAGTGAAAAGTGCTAGAAGGGACAGAAAGGGGCACTCTGAATGCTGACATGCTTTAAACTTCCATCTGGGTGATAGTTATACGAGAATATACTTTTATATGAGAATGTATTTATATAAAAATAACTAAGTTGTATGCTTATGATATATGCACTTACTATGTGTATTAGTACATTAATTAAAAGTTTTTAATAAATGAAAGCAACCAAAGGACAGAAAGAAAGCAGCTAGAATGAAAATGAATCTCTTAACTGTAACAACAAAGACTAGCATCCAAAGGAATAGAATTCCAGCATGCTGAGAGAAAATTTCTCACTACATAGCTTTATAGCCTAAGAAGTCATCGTTCAAAATATGTGAACAAAATGAAGACATGTTTAGACAAAGACTAAGAATCTTACCACAGATCCTCACTGCAGATAGACATAAATAGGAAATCATACCTACTAGAAAGGAGCAAGAAAGCAAGAAATGATCAGTGAAAAATATGCTACAGATGCCCCTGAACTGAGGCCAGTGTTAAGGGGCCAGCAAGTTATGTTGTCTTTATGTTTAGATAAAATTTCTCTCTTCCTTTGTTTTCTCATCTATAAAATGGAGGTAACACAAATGCTTTATGCATATAATAGCTGTGAGGATTGTGTGTGTGCACATGTGCAGGTACACAGCACATGTCCTTGAATAACTGCCTAGAGATGCACGATGTCCCAACCCTTGACCAGAGGCCAAGGTCCAGGAGCCAAAGAGAGCTCTTTCAGAAGTGTTATTCTTTTCTCTCATTTATCACAAATTGCTTATTTTCTATAAAATGTCTTCTAAACATTCATAAACTAATGGCATACACGTAAAGTTTTTACACTGAAGAGAAAAAGACTCTGCTTAACAGTTTTAAATGGTCATTGTAGCTACTGTATGGTTTAAAAAAAAGTTAGAAGAGCACAAAAGTAGAAACAAGGAAGCCAATTCTATACCAATGGAACAAGTAGTAATAGTGTCCTAAACTGAGCATGAATTATTTTAGGAGAAAATGTAGAAAAACAACAGAAAGAATGAAAAATCTGTTATGAATGATTTAGCAGGATCAGACATGGTGATGCTTGCCTATAATTCCAGCTACTCGGGAGAATGAGGAAGGAGGGTCACAAATTTGAAACCATTCTGGACAATTTGGTGAGACCTTGTCCCAAACTTAAGTTTAAAAAGCTTTGGGATGTTAGCTCAATGGTAGAGCACTTGCCTAGCATGTACAAGAGCTTGGGTTCTATCACCAGTATTATTTTAAAAATGGAGCAAAAAGTTATTAATTTTATCTAAACTCAAAAGCAGAAAGTGCGTTCCTGAAAACTGTCTTTTACTGCAGTCTCATATTGGCTTTCATTTATGCAATACTTTCAGTAACCCCAGCTTCCCCTCCAAACTTATCTCCAGCTATTCAATTTCAGACTATACAATTATACTCCCTTGCCTTAGATCATATGATTGCATCTGCCGAAATAGTTCTTTCCCCTTTCCCTGCACAAAGCCTATGCATACCTCAAAGACTTGATCAGATTTCGTCTTCTTTACTCCAAATTTTCTGCAGTTGGAACCAGTATTTCTTTCCCTTATTTTCCAAATGGGCTATGCCAGGCTGCTTGTTTTACCTGCATTGTCACTTACTCTGGATTACAACCCTGAAAATTAAACAAGATAATACTATATTCAATCTGCATTTCTCTACAACTTGTAAAACAATATCTTTAAAAATATTGAAAGGATTGAAGTTGAAATGAAAGGCAATTATCATCACTGAACAATGAGAACTCGGAAGAGGAGAATGGGGTGACCATTTATTAAGTGAGGAGACTTCAACACCCACGGCTGCATAAGAGGCCTCGGATCGCATTATCCCAAGAAGTTTGCGTTTGTGTGCTTCAGGCCTGGTTTCCTAAATATTACTTAATCATCAGATATGGGGGGGGAGCTAAACACAATAGATTTTATTTGCTCTCACCACCTTGGGCTCCTCAGTTTGGAGATGATACTCTTATTTAACAGGAAATCTTTTTATTCTTCAGCGTTTTACTAGTTTGTCATCTATTCCTTCACTTGAGTGATTGACAAAGTCTTTCCCATAAAATCCTTTGTGGAAGTGAACATTATGAATCAGAAGCAGCATCCATGAAATAAATTACGAGAGTCCAGCTCAAAGACAAAATAAAATGGAAACACTTTTTCTTACATAGTGAAGCAGGTTTAGCTGCTCTTAAAACTACTGCAATGATGTGAAAATTTTCAAAGTTCACCTGAGGGCAACAGAGTTCACAGCAAGTTGGACTGTATGTAGCCAATCTTACTTGCCAGTGCTCATGTCCTTATACAGTGGCTGTTTTGAGGTTTGTCTATGAAAGCTACATACATGTCCTCTCCCAAATGCCCCAAGGCCTAGTTTCAAAGAGGTCATCAACTAAATCATGAGGTTGAAGGTACAATAGGCTTTTCTCAAATAGCAAAAGCATAAATTTGCAAGTTCTAAAACTAAAAGGTTTGGAAAATCCTCTGCTCACCTACTGAAGATCCCTAATCTATACAAAACATTTCAGACCACATCCTTCATAGCCCATACATTGGGACAGTCTTTAGCCCTAGAATGTGGAAATTGTTGCCTTCTTACCATGTGTATGGAATAAGCAAAACTGTAAGGGCAGAACTAAAGCAGTTTCTTTACCTGAGGCTAAAAGATGACAAATGGCCCTGAAAAGATAGTTTTCTGTGGCATAGAGGCAGGAGCGTATGCTGCTGAGGCTCAACAATCTGAGCTCTTCCACTCACAAGATAGTTCATGTCTCTGATTCTCTCTTTCTCCATCTATAAAATGGGAGTAATAATTACTTCACTCACAGTGTGATTATTTATTAAATAATGCTAAATGAAGTGATCCTAATGTCAACTGTGTGGGAAGTTGCTTCCACACAAATGTGTATGTCCCTTTTAATAACTAATTCCACACTCTCCAACCTTGCAATAGCCACACTTCTCAAAGAAGGAAGGCTTGCAGGAGAGCCAGATGAAAGAATAGACTTTCAGGATGGGTTGTAGCTCAGTGGTAGAACACTTGCATATCATGCATGTAGCCCTGAGTTCCATCCTCAGTTTATTTAAAAAGAAAAGAAAAGAAGTAAGATGTACATGAGGTGGTAAACTCAAAAGGCTCAAATATCTCTAAAAAAAAATGGACATTTTTAATACCCACATGGAAAAACTTAAAAGGCTCTTTTCTATTAAAATCTCCTAAATACTGGTGCCAGTGCCTAAAACCAGGCACCAGTGGCTCACACCTGTAATCCCAGCTATTCAGGAGGCAGAGATCAGGAGGATCACAATTTGAAGCCAGCCCAGGCAAATAATTCCACAAGACCCTATCTCAAAAAATCCTTCACAAAATTATGACTGGTTTTGAGTGGCTTAAGGTGAAGGTCCTGAGTTCAAGCCCCAGTACCACAAAATAAATTAATAAATGTCCTAAAGCCCCGTCTGTTAAAGGCTTACTCTCCAGCATGGCACTGCTGGGAGGTAGTAGAAACTTTGAGAGGTGGGCCTAGTGGGAACTCTTCCAGTCATTGGAGTTATGCCCCTAGAGGGATTGTGGGAGCCTCCCTTTTTCATGACTTGGCCATGAGGTGAGCAGATTTGCTCCACACACACTTCCTGCCATGATATACTGCCTCGACATCAGCCCAAAAGCAGTGGGGTGAACTGAACCTGGGCTGAAATCCCCAAACTGTAAGCCAAACTAAAACTTTTCTCTTTATAAGCTAATTATCATAAGTATTTGTTATAATAGAAAGCTAACTAACACACACCCATTCAGCACACAAATTTTTTTTCTACAGCAACTTTTTCATCTTTTTTTTTTATTGTTGTGCTAGGTGAGGGAAATGGTGGCATTTATAAAACTTCTTACAATATATCAAATATATCATACTTTAATTCACCCCCTCCACCATTCTCCTTAATCCTCCTTTCCACCCATTCCTGGAATAGTTTCAACAGATATTATTTTTCCATTTACATACAAGTGTACACAGGATTTGCCCCATATTCACCTTCCTTTATCATTTCCCCATCTCATCCCCCCTCCCACTGGGATAACCCCCCTCCAGGCAGGACCTATTCTACCCCCCTGTTCTCCAATTTTATAAAAGAAAAAAATGACATTTTTATTTGTTTAAGATAGCTATACAGGGAGTTTCCTTTTGACATTTCCATGTATATATGTACTATAACCTGAAGTGTTTCATCTCCTCCATTTTTCTTCTTTCTACCATAGTCCCTTGCTTATGGTGGTTTCAACCAACTTAAACATTCTGTATTCATTCTTGTACAGAGAATACAACAACCATATTTGCCTTCTTCACTTCCTTCTTTTACCCCCCCTTTGTGAATTCTTCTTAGTGTGACCTATTTTTCATAATATCACTTATATTTCTATTGTGTCTATCTCCTACATATGAGAGAAAACATGCAACTCTAGGCCTTCTGAACCTCGCTAACTTCACTTAAGGTGATGTTCTCCAGTTCCATCCATTTAACTACAACCAACAAAATTTCATTCTTCTTTGTGGCTGAATAAAATTCATGTGTATAAATACCACATTTTCTTAATCCATTCGTCAGTAGTGAGGCATCTTGACTAACCATAGCTTAGCTATTGTTAATCATGCTGCAATAAACCTGGGTGTGCAGGTGCTTTTATTGTATCCTGACTTAATTTCTTTTGGGTATATCCTTAGGAGTGGAATTGCTGGATCACATGGAAGTTTTTTTAAAGTTTTTTGAGGAGCCTCCGTACTGTTTTCCAGAATGGTTATACCAATTTACATTCCCACCAGCAGTGTATGAGAGTTTCTTTTTCCCCACATCCTCTCCAACATTTGTTGTTGTTTGTGTTTTTTATGGTAACCATTCTAATAAGATTGAGGTGGAATCTTGACATGGTTTTGATTTTCATTTCCTTTATGGCCAGTGATGTTGCATTTCTTCATGCAATTTTTAGCCATTTGGATTTTATCCTTTAAAAAAGCTCTGTTCAGTTTTTTTTGCCCATTTCTTCACTGGGTCATTGATTTCTGGGGGAGTTTAGTTTTTTGAGTTCCTTGTATATTCTGGTTATCAATCCCTTGTCAGATGTATAGTTAGCAAAGATTTTTCTCCCATTCTGTGGGCAGCCTCTTGAATTTTAGGGACCATTTTGTTTTGCAGTCCCATTTATCAATTATTTCTCTTAGTTGCTGAAACATTTGAGTTCTAGAGAGGGAGTCATTGCCTATGCCTATTAGTTCCATTGGATTCCCCGCTCTTCTCTGCACTAGCTTCAAAGTTTCAGGTCCTAGATTATGGTCCTTAATCCACTTTGAGTTGATACTGTACAGGGTGACAGACATGGGTAGTTTCAGTTTTCTGCATGTGTATGTCCAGTTTTCCCAGCAACATTTATGGAAGAGGCTGTTTTCTCCATCTTATGGTTTGGACTCCTTTATCAAAAATTAGGTGGATTCATATCTGGGTCTTCTCTTCTGTTCCACTGTTCTTCATATCTGTTTTTGTGCCAGTATCATGCTGTTTTTATTGCTATATAGTATAGTTTGAGGTCAGGTATTATGATACCTTCAGTGTTGCTCTTTTTGTTCAGTATTACCCTGTTGTTTGTGGTCTTTTGTACTTCCAAATGAACTACTTTAGGGTTGACTTCAAACTCTGTGATGAATATCATTAGAATTTTGATGGGAATTCCATTGAACATGTAGACTGCTTTTTGTAGTATAGTCATTTTCACTATGTTGATTCTACCAATCCATGATCATAGGAGATCTTTCCATCTTCTGTAGTCTTCTTTGATTTCTTTCTTCAATGGTTTATAGTTTGGATTATTATAAATGCAATTATTTTACTATATTCTTTTTCAACCTGTTCATTGTTGGTGTATAGAAAGGCTACTGATTTTTGTAAATTGATTTTGTACCCTCCTACTTTGCTGAAGCTGTTTATGGTGTCTAGGAGTTTTTTTGGGTCTTTCAGGTATAAGATCATGTCATCTATAAATAGAGATAGTTTGACTGCTTCCTTCCCTATTTTTATTTTCTTTATTTCCTCTTCCTTTCTTATTGCTGTGTCTAGGAACTCTAAGACTATGTTGAATAGCAGTTGAGAGAGTAGACACCCTTCTCTCATTCCTGACTTTAGAGAAAATAGTTTCAGTTCTTCCCCATTTAGTATGATGTTGGCTATAAGCTTGTCATATATAGCTTTTATTATGTTGAGGTACATTCCTTCTATTCCTAGTTTCATCAAGCTTTTACAATGAAGGGATGTTGTATTTTTCCTCATCTATTGAGATGATCATGTGGTTTTTGTCTCTGCTTCTGTTAATATGCTATATTACATTTAATGATTTGTATATGTTGATCCATCCCTGCATCCCTAGGATGAAACCAACTTGATCATGGTGTATGATCTTTTGAATATGCTGTTGATTTCACTTTGCCAATATTTTATTAAAGACTTTTGCATCTATGTTCATTAAAGAGATTGGCCTGTAATTCTCTTTTTTTGTTGTATCTTTATTGAGTTTTGGGATGAGTGTAATGCTGGTTTCATATAATGAGTTTTGTAGTTCCTTCCCTTTCTATTTTGTGGAAAAGTTTGAGGAGTATTGGTGTTAGTTCTTTAAAGGTCTGGTAGAATTCAATGGTGAATCTGTCAGGTCCTAGATTGTTCTTTTTTGGGAGACTCTTTATTGCTGCTTCAAGTTCCTTGTGTGTTATAAATCTATTTATCTGATTAACATCTTGTTGGTTCAGTTTTGGATGGTCATATGTATCTATAAATTTGGTCATTTCTTCTAGATTTTCCAATTTATTTGAATACAGGTTTTCAAAGTGATTCCCCATATAATTCCCTGTATTTCCTTGGTGTTTGTTGTTATCTCCCTTTTTTCATTTCTCATTTTATTAAGTTGGGTCTTTTCCTTCCTCATTAAGTCAGATTTGCCAGGGTTTTTTTTAATTGTTTATTCATTTATTCATGTGTGCATACATTGTTTGAGCATCTCTCCCCTCCCTCCCCCATTCCCTGCTCCTCTCTCTCTCTCCCCAACCCCCCTCACTTCCAGGCAGAACCTGTTCTGCCCTCTTCTCCAATTTTGTTGAAGAGAAAACATAAGAGATAATAAAAAAGATGTAGCATTTTTGCTAGCTTGAAATAAAGATAGCTATACAGAGAGATTCCTAGCATTGCTTCCAAGCACATGTGTATTACAACACAAATCGGTTCATCTCTACCAGACCTCTTCACTACTTCCTGGTCACCCTCCCATAGTGGCCTCTGCCAGTTTAAGGTTACTTATTAGCTACTCTGCAGTGGGCACATCAAATACTTTGAGTTTTGGGTTTCCTTCCCTTTCCCTGTTCCTCTGGTTTGCATTATCCCCTTAGCATGTAACCCATGTCCGCTAACATTACTGCATTTGTTTTAGGTCTGTAATCCGCATATGAGGGAGAACCTATGATTTTTGGTCTTCTGAGCCTGCCTAACTTTGCTTAAGATGTTCTTCAGTTCTATCCATTTACTTGCGAATGACAAAATTTCATTCTTCTTTGTGTCTGAGTAAAATTCCATTGTGTACAAATACCACATTTTCTTAATCCATTCATTGGTAGTGGGACATCTTGGCAGTTTCCTTAACTTTTGCCAGGGGTTTACTGATCTTGTTTATCTTTTTCAAAGAATTATCTTTTTGTAATATTGATTCTTTGGGTTTTTGGTCTCTACTGTGTTGATTTCGGTCCTTATTTTTATTATTTCTCTCCTTCTGCTAGTTTTGGGTTTAGCTTATTCTTGTTTCTCTAGGAATTTGAGATGCAGCATTAGGTCATTGATTTGAGATCTTTCTGTGTTTTTAATATATGCACTCATGACTACAAACTTTCCCCTTAGTACTTCCTTTAATGTGTCCCATAAGTTCTGATAGGTTGTGCCTCCATTCTCATTAAATTCCAGGAACATTTTACTTCCTCCCTTATTTCTTTGATGACTCACTGATCATGGAGCAAAGTGTTGCTCATTCACCAGTTGTTTATTTCCTGCTGTTTCTTTTGTTATTGAATTCCAGTTTTATTCCACTATCAGACAGTATGCAGGGGGTTATTTCAATTTTCTCATATTTGTTAAAACTTGAAATATGTGCCCTGAAAATGGTCTATTTTGGAGAAAGTTCCATGGGCTTCTGAGAAGACTGTACATGTGCTGTTGCAGGATGGAAAACTGGAGATGTCTGTCAGGTCCATTAGATCTATGGTATCATTCAATTCTAGAGTTTCTTTGATGTTGTTGTTGGTTTTGTTTTTTTTTTTTCTGTATGACCTATCTATCAGTGAGAAAGGACTAGTGAAGTCTCCCACTACCACTGTTTTGGGAACTGTTTATGTTTTTAAGTCCAGTACTGTATGTTTAATGAAGTTGGTGCACTGACATTAGGTGCATATATGTTGACAATTGTTATTTCCTCTTGATGTACTGCTCCTTTCATTAGTTTGAAGTGAACTTCTTTGTCTCTTCAACTAATTTATGTTTGATATCTACTTTATCTGATAAAAGTATGCTACTCCTGCCTGTTTTTGGGGGGACATTAGCTTGGTAAAATTTCTTCCATCCTTTCATCCTAAGGCAATGTTTATTTCTATCTGTAAGGTGGTTCTTATAAACAACAGATTGTCAGGTCTTCCTTTTTAATCCAGTTTGCCAATTGGTGTCTTTTGATGGGGGAGATGAGTCCATTAACATTCAGTGTTAACATTGAGAGGTATGTGGTGATTCCTGCCATATAGTTGCTTTTATTGTGTAAGGATTTGTGTATGTGCAACTAATTCTATGCTACTCTCTGATTACTTGCTGCTTTTCTCTTGAAGTTTAATAATTCCTATCCATTCATGGCTATGTTTGTACTCATCTTCTGTGTGTAGAATTCCTTTTAAAATCTTGTGTAGTGATAGTTTAGTGGTCATTTATTGTTTTAGTTTCTGTTTATCATGGGAGATTTTTATTGCTCTGTCAGTTTTAAATGATATAGCTTTGCTGGGCAGAGTATTCTAAAACTGAAATTGTTTTCAGTCAGTGCTCAAAATACCTCACTCCATGCCCTTCTTGTTTTTAAGGTTTCTGTTGAGAAATCTGCTGTTATTGTGGTAGCTTTGCCTTTGTATATTATTTGATTTTTCTCTATTACAGCATTTAGTATTCTTTCTTTGTATTAGTTCTTTCTTTCTTTAGTATTAGTTCTTTGTGGTAATTGTTTTAGCTATAGTATGCCTTGGAGAGGTTTTGTTTTAGTCATATCTGTTTGGTGTCTTGGAGCCTTCCTGTATCTGAATGGGCATCTCTTTCTCTAGAACTGGGAAGTTTTCTGCTATTGTTTTGTTTAATATATTACATAACCCTTTGGCTTGCACCTCTTTTCCTTTTTCAATGCCCATGATTGTCAGGTTTGGTTTTTGATGGAGTCACAGAGTTCTTTTGTATTCCATTTGCAGCTCTTGAGTCTTTTGTCCAAGGAGTGTTCTGTTTTTATCTATTTTGTCTTCAAGCCCTGAAATTCTGTCTTCCACTTTTTTCAGTCTGCTGGAGTAGCTTTCAACTGTGTTTTTTATTTGATTTAAGGGACATTTATTCCCAGAATTTCTGTTTGATTATTTTCTCTGAGACTTTCCATATCTTTGTTACACTTTTTTGTCATATCTTGTGCTGTCTTCTTTATTTCGTATGTATCTCTTTTTTAAAATAATTTCCTTAGTTTCGTTTTAGAAATTGTTGAACTTCTGAGTTCACTTAGTTATTTATGCATCTTCTTGTGGTTTTTTTAATCTATGTTCTCTTGATATTCATTGAGTTGTTTTTGCATGTTCTCCTTAAGCTCCTCTTTAAGCTCATTGAACATTCTTATCATCATTCTTCTGAGGTCAGCCCTCTCCTTTACTTTCACCAAATCTTCTATTATGTCATTGGTAGTCTTCTAAGGAGTCATATTACCCTGCCTTCTTTTTCTCCCCATGTTTATATTTTCTGCTTTGCCCTTGCCTTGTTTAGTTGGGGGTTTTAATCACTGTTATCTTTTCCTGACTTAATTTCTATGTTCTGACTAGCTTAGTTGTTAGCTAGGTTGTCATAATATTTCTGTTCCTTGACCTGGAGGTATACCTTAGCAATAACAAATTCACAAATTCAATGCCAAACCAGTTATTTATATTATCTATAAGGAACCTATTGGTGTTATTATCTATCAATAGTGGGTATTGGGGAGACAACAGTTGTTTGGATACTTATAGATACTTAGGTAATTAAAAAGATGGCACTAGAAGAGAGGGCAGGAGGGAGGATGGGGTAAGGGGAAGAAGTGTGAGGTGTGGGGGATTAAGTTCCTAACATGTGTTCAGTCACTGTGGGAGAGGGTGCTATCGTTAGGGATTGAAGAAGGATAGGAAGGATGTGGGTAACGTGTAAAGTTGGTATAATAGATTATTCAGTGAGTGGTGAGTATGGAGGAGGTAGGGGCAGTGGGCAGAAAGGGAGGGTGAGGAAAGGAAGGAAAGGAGGAGTGAGGAAGAGAGGAACAAAGAATATGAAGGAAAAAAGAATAAAAATACAAAAAGAGGGGTCAAAAAAGGTATGTGGAACAGGGAGGGTTAAGCAAATTGATATTTGGGTAGAGTGGAAAAGGGAGATAGGTAACAGTAAATTGAAAAAAAATGAAAATAAAAATAATAATAAAAAAAAAGTTCAATGAATGTTCTGAAATCTTTCCTCTGATTTCAAATCCAGTTACTGATAGTTTTGACAAGGCCTCTCTCTGCATCTCTGCCCCTTCTTGAGGTTGGTATGGTGGGCTGTGTGGAAATAGTTGTTGCCTCACTCTATCAGACAGCTCGGGAGGGGATGCTGCTCAGGGTGTTTGAGCCAGAATTCTCTTGATGGGATGGGCCATCTAGTGTAGACAAGTTCTCCAAAGCTGTCATGTAAGGAGCTGGTATGTGAGTAGTCACCAGCCCCTACTGCCGGCAGGGTAAGCCTGGGAACTAGAATTGAGCTTTTTGGTCCACCACTTTTCTCTTGGAAGTTTGTCAGTTTCAGCTCATGACCAGTTTCTCCAAGGCAGTGGAATGTTTTGTTTTCACCAAACAGCAGGACCACTCCACCCCCACATAGGCTGGGTCAGCTCAGCGTTCCACCCCACCCCTGCCAGGCAAAGGTGAAACATTCCTTCCATTTATATGATGACCAGTTTTGTTGAGGGGGAGTGATGCAATGTGCCCGCCAACTGCAGTGGACTATGTGGTTCCCTTCAGAGCTGATAAGGTATCACACTTACCTGGCCGGGGTACAGTTTTCTCACTTCTGGGACAGCAAAGGCAGGCAGCACAAGCAGGTTCTGTGTCCACAAATTATGGCAGATCCAGGACATCACAGATGGTCGCAGGTTCTCTGTGCTATGTTTTCACTTTTCCAAGACAGGAGAGAAGAAGCCACAAAAAATGGGAGTAGAAGAAAAATGATTTCCCAGTGGGTGAATCAGAAACTTCTGCCCATCCCAGTGCCAGGGCTTCCCCAGGTATTATGTGCTATGAAAAGCTAATTTAAGGGCCAGTCTTTGAACATTATATGCACCCTATGTATTGGTGGTATCTTAGTTGGCAAAAAAAAAAAAAAAAGCAGGGTTACCCAATCCTTGCTACATGAATCTGAAGTATTTTTCTGAAATCATGGAGCTCAGGGTCCCGGGGTCCCTCAGTATCCACCATCTTGCTTTTCTCTCCCATTGCACATATTTTCAATTTGAATGTCAATATTTATATAACATTTTTTATATATAATCTCCTGGAGCCTTCCCAGGAGGATGGATTTTGTTAACTAACTGGAAGATCTTTTTTTTCCTGAGAACAATTAAAATTTTCATCTTTCTTGTAATGGCTATTGGGTACTTGAAGACAATATTAAGTAGTGGGTGGTAACATATAAATTTGTTATATTTATATTTGGGAAGATTCAGGAAAAATAAATCAAAACTGCCAAGGTTGGAGGAAAAAGTAACAGAGATAATGAGAAAGCAAGAAAGAGAAGCAGAGAGAAAGAAACCCAAAGCAATAGGGTCCAGAAGAGGTGATGGGAAGTAGTGAGATATCCAGTGAAAATTTCTGGGAATGCCACCTCAAGATGTGAATGGTGACCTTATTTTCTTATAGAGCTTTAATTACATTCTACATTGGCCAATAATGCACTTAGGCTGTAGCAGGAGAGGACAGGAGGGCCAGAAAAGAAACAAACAGACTGTGTTCTGACAATGAGACAGGGGAAAGGGATGGCAAAGCAGATAGATAAAACTTAAAATAATTGAAATATGAAGGTCACATAGCACTGGGAAAATGCAATAGCTAGTAAAGTCACATGCAGACATATTGAGCTTTGCTTTCTGTTTCTGTAACCTGCTTGCAAGGGTAAATAAGGTGAGATCCCTTCTGTTCTCAGGGCTCAGCATTTGGAAATGAGTCCGCTGAGTCTGTACCAGCACAATAAATGTTGCTTCCTGCTAATCTGCCTCAGTGTCCTGTATCTCAGCTCATAATTTCCCGGAACATTTCTTGGGGGCTCATTTGCTGGGATTGTGGAGATGGTGAGTTATCACCTCCCTTGTCACCATGGTGCATGCCCCAAACCACTGGGAGGAAATCCCACCACGTGCCAATGGACAGCTTGATCCAGTGGGGGGATTCATTCCCCAGGCAAGTCGGAGCAAGGGCCTCGGATGCACAACGGAACCCAGTGAGGCACAGGAATCAACTTGGGAACAGTGCTCATCAGACTGGTGAGAACCCAGATTCAAATTCAGGCCTGCCTGAGGAGGCAGAAGGGGAGGTGATCAGCTAATAATAACCACCTTTTGGGGTGAAGCCATGACTCTTAGTTTGAGGAGAGGGGCAGAAATACTGTGCTTTACAGAAGAGTATAAGACACCTCCAAGAGTTAACAGGGGTTTGAGCTTTTCCCAGGAAATAGTCACAACTGACATTAAGGAATAGATAACAAAAAATTCAGCTCCAAAAGGGGAGACTCCCACGAGAACAGATGCATCATCCACCATTCCACCGGCTAGCCCTCTGGGTATAATTTTAACATTTTTTTCTTGTTTTGAGAGTGCACTCTAATTGTGTGTGTGTGTGTGTAAATTTGTTTAAAGCACGATGCAAAATTTAATTTGCTCCTGGAATCCCAGCTCATCTTATGTGAGCTTAAGTTGACATTTTTTTCCTGGCAAACTTAATTTATAATACGTCTCTGTGTGTGTGCATATATGTAAGCACCTTCAAAATGGTTCTTAAACTGCTGTTATAAGGTTATATGCTATTCAAGGTAGCAAAAAAAACAGTGTTTATTTTAAAGATCTCTGTTACAAACTGCTTAAGCTTTTCACATTTAAATATGTAAACATCCTCAGGATGGATCTTATTATAAAGTAAATGTAAAAAAAATTATTACTCTATTCTACTGCTACTTTTAAGAAAACAGGTTTTCAAACTTGTTTCAATCAGGTCTCACTAAGATGCAGGAATTCAGGGGTTAACACTCCAGCTTAGACCAGAAGAGAAAAAAAAAAAAGGCAGGCTACAGTCTGCAACAGAAATCTGAAAATTTGGGTAGTTAAAAAATAACTTTAGCCTCTTATATTCTGTCATAAATAAAATCTGGGATTTCATTCTCTGTTATAACACATAAGTCTATTAACAAATGGGCTTTCTATAAATTGTTTTTATACAAAAAATAATTTTAAGGTTGCTTTCTTTCTGCTTTTTTCCATACAGATATAAGGTTCTAAGTTAAAAGGTTTTATAAGTTAATTTCAACAAGTAACATATTATATAATATAGGTATGATATTAAAGATATGGTTTTTTAAATAAATGGATAAAAAATACTTTAAAATTAAAAAAAAGATAAAGGCAAGCTCCCCCAGGGGATACAAAACAAGTTGTCATAAAGGTGAAGAATAAGTTGTCATAAAAGGATAGAGCTTATAAATGCTTATGTGATTAAGTTGACTAAAATCCTGTTACATTAAAGGTTTTTGTAAGGTCAAAATTTAATGTGCTGATGTTAAACTAAAACTTAATTCTCTAAGCTCATGACAACAAGACTATCTTAAAATGTTGTTCTTAATAACATTTACAAAAACGGTCTTAAAAATGGTTTTTGTTTTGTCAAGTTAGCTGTCAGGAATATTTGGCACTACAGGTTAATTGACAAATTTGTCAAGACTAGAATTTATTAAAACACAGAGAAGCAAGAGGCAGCTGAGCATAGGGAGCACTGCTACACTGATAGAGAGGGTTAAGACAGATTTACTTATGTAAAGCAAAATTTTTAAAAAGCCAAAGTGCGCCCTCCAGATAGGATAAGAAATAAAAACTCAAAAAGGAGCACTACACTGATAGTTAAGACCTCCAGGTTTTATTGGAGTCAACAGAGTGGAGATGTTAGTCCTATTTCCACATATCAGGCAGAGGGAATTTTTGGCCTGGAATGGCCAGATTGGGCCTGTTATTTTAGGGAGACTCCATTGACTACAGGTTGGTGGGATCCTGCCGTATGTCATGAGCCATCTGTTAATGTCAACAATCTGGGATATGATCCCTTATCAACATCTGAGCCATGATTCTTGGCCACTATGTTTCCTAACTCCATACTTAGTCCCCATAAATATTTACCTGTGTTCTCTGGTGATTTTTGTCAGAGTTTTGACTACTAAGGTAACTGAGTCATGTTCATTTAAGAGTTGGTTTATGGAACAGTAAGGACAGCCATGTTAGGATAGACCCCCTCCTCCTTACAGATGGCTTACTAGAAACTCCCCACTCAACCCCAAAGACTGACAAAGAGACAATTGTTAACCTTTATCTCCCTGATGGATGCCAAGGACAGTTGGGCAGACAGTGACCTAACTAAAACTTATCTTTCTTGGTTGCCCAGCAACAATATCCCTTAGTGACCTTCCTGGTACTTTTCCACTAGCCCCCTATATCTAGCCCAAGTCTGTGTTTGGCAATGGGCTCTGGCTCTCTTTCTGGGGTCTCCCTCCACAGGACCCCTGCCTAAACAATAAATCCTGTGCTGGTGTTTGAGCCATCTCTCTGCCTCTTCCATGACTCTTATTTTCTAACAGTTTATATAAAATTTTCTAGATAACCTCATGGTTAAACAACTGTTGTCTTGGGTGATTCTAATGCAGTCAGTATCTTATATGTGTCTGTGACTGGACTATTTGGATTTGCTAAAACTCTTCTTCCCCCCCACAACTGATAAAAATCTAAGGTTATACTTCAAGAATGACTAAACTAATGTGTATATATAACCTCTCTAGAGCTATGATGCTATTGCTGGTTCCTTATACTAAATATATTTATGTTTTTCAAGTGTATCAAGCCTTCTAAAATACAAAATTTAGATAAACATGGTAAAAAAAAGTTAATGATACTGATAAACTGTTCTGTTAATTGCTAAACTATCTATCAAAATTTTGACCAAGGCTCTTTTAAGATTTTTGTCATTATAGTTCTGATCCTTCTGGGGCATTTACAATCAAGTCCATAAAAAAATGACTCTAATAAGTGTTTATATGTCAACTAGGTTAACTTTTTAGATATCTGATTTTGTTGAATTTTGTTCTATACTGTCCTTGTCTAGAAGCCAATTGTCCAAGGGCAACTCCTTCTGTGACTCTTTGTTTCTCAAATTTAGCCAAAATGGTTTAGTTGGCGCTGACTCCCACCTGATCTGCTCATCATTACCTCCACCCACCAAGGTGGGACCAAAACCAAATAAACAAACAAAATCCAGGAAAAAACAAATCCTCAAGAAAAAAAATGAGCAATCAAGAAAGATCTTCAGTCTATGGCCGTACCACCCTAAATGCTCCCGATCTCATCTGGTCTTAGAAGCTAAGTCAGGGTCAGGCCTGATTACTACTTAAATGGGAGACAAATCTACAAAAGAGGCTGCTCAGAGACAAACAGTTTGGAGAAAAGGGGAGGATTCCATCAAAGTTCAAATGGAGTCACTCATGCTAGATCTCTCAAAAATAACCAAGGCCAAGAGGATTGAGGAAGTGTTTCTTATACACGTGTGGCCATCTGGCATTAAAGCCCTTCCAGATACATACTCATATTTTTAGACAGGGTTTTCTGCTTAGAGACAAAATGACTATTTTTGCTGTCTCTAAACATGTCCTTTAATACTTAATGATAGTAGTTTTAACTTTTTTTAAAACAACGTGTTTTCTTGGACATATATGCTGATACTATATTGTTGCCATGGTAATTCTACTCAGTTAAAAAAAAAGACATTGTCTGGATAAAAGAATAAAATGTCCAGTCATTAAAATCCCATTAGAGGGGCCCTATTGTTGTTGTCTTATCTATCCCCACTACAGGTAGAGTAGCAGAGATTGCTCCTTGGATCCATCACAGTTGAGTCAAGCCAGCTTCTCTTGAGTGGGAATGCATCCCTGATCCAGCTTCACCATGTAAAATCACCCTCTGGAACCTTAGCACCCTCCTTCAGCAGGACTCTGCTTCCCAAGAAACAACAGGGGACCAAGAATGGTAGGACAACAGTCCTGCTGTAGTCACCCCAGGAAGCTGACTAATCTACACATGGCTGAAGCTTGAAGAGTCAATTCTCCAATGGGACAAATGAACTGTTTTCCACACCAGTTATTTCACTGTAATGTATTGTCACTCCTTGTCTGTATCTGTTGCTATAGTTCTCACCCTAGTCTTCACCATAGGTTTGGCAGAAACTGCCTCCACTGACTGGATTTATTAGCTCTCTTCTATCTCTTTTGGGCAGGATGCATAATTACTATTTATTTTTACTAATATGGCCTCTTTTCATGGTCCCAGAGCCCTCATCTTGTGACTTATGTATGCATACTACTAGGCAGGAAGTGTTGTCATTAGGACTTTTGCTTTTCCATACTTACTATTCCTGTGCAGTCTCTGTCATTGGCTCATGCACTCACAATCACACCACCTATCTAGTGTGCTCCCATGGTAATCAGCATATCTGCTTCAACCCCACTTACTTACCCCAGGAGTAATGGTTAGAGATCCGGAGTGTTTAGCCCTGATAAACCAGTGTCAATGCTCTGTGATGCATGCGCAGCTATAGACCAAGGTGGACATGGAGGCACAGGCTGCAGCTGTGGTGGTTTAACTTAGGAAAGAGCCTATACATCCAATTAAAAGTATATGTGTCAGGATATACATATCACACTCTTGGCTGGGTGGTGATGTAGGTTCTGATTATTGCCTTTATTGAAGTTGTGTTCCATAGCCCACATGACAGAGGGCTAAGCACGCAGTTCTCCTTCACAAGGAAAAAGCTGCCCCTGACTGCACCCATGGTATCTATAACCCTGTAAATTTCACTAAGCACACAGGGACATATAACTGACATAAGGATAGATGGAAAGGGCCTTGACCCTGAGAGTCTGATGCACCTCAGATTAGTAACTGTTACCCATGAGAGTTCCTCACACAAGTTTTTCACTCCTTTTATGAGGAGGTGAGGAGTGAATTTTCCATCTCTGCCAAAGCTAAAAACTTGTTCCTCTCACTGGGTGAGTCTATAGCCCAGACACTGAATGTCACTTCATGCTATGTTTGTTTGGGACCAACATGGGAGATCACTGGCCTTAGGAAGCAAGGGAGCTAGCTGAACCCTCAAGAACCTTTTGATGAGACTGCTTTTCCAAAACACAAAAAAGGCATCTGATTCCTAAAAACTTCCATCATCGGAAATTATTGTATCTCCTGCCCAGAAGGCTAATTCTCCACCTCAGTGAGGGATTTAACTTGTTTAGGACAGAAGTTTTATAGTGACACTGCTCAAGAGACCAAATGATGGGGAGTTCCTAACCATACAAAACCCCAGCCCCACCCACTGGCCCCTTGTCTAATTTCAGAAAAGCTTGGGAAAATCTTACAACAAACATAGATTGATAGGCACCTAGGGGCTATATTGGATCTATGGGAAGCAAGCGTATACAGTGCTATCTAGTAGCTGGTTTGGATCTTACCTGCTAGGCTTAATACGACAATCTTTCTTCTTGCTTCCCCTCAGACAAGGTAAAAAGAAATCAGGAGTCCCATATATAAAGAAAGATTAAATGGACAAAAACAAGTCCTGGGGCTATCGCACCCCTATACATGTTCAACCACATCATCAGGCTGCAGGCTGTTGGTAAAATTATAACTAATAAAACCACAAGAGCTCTCAAATTGCTGACAAAACAACTACACATATAATGATGCTGTAAAAATACAAACCTCTAAGTCAAGATGATGCTCTTAGACCCTGGGTGGGTCTGAACATCAAAGGGGGAATAATGTAGCAAGAAAGAGGGGGAGAGAGCAGAAAAGAAACAGACAGATTGTGTTCTGACAATGAGACAGGGGGAAGGGATGGCAAAGCAAAGAGATAAAACTTAAAGAATTGAAACATGAAGGTAACACAGCACTGGGAAAATGAAATAGCCAATGGGGTCACATGCAGCCGTATGTGGGTTGAGCTTTGCTTTTTGCTTCTGTAACCTGCTTGCAAGGGAAGGTGAGACCTCTTTGTTCTCGGGGCTCGGGGCTCGAGTCCCCTGGATCTGTGCCGGCACAATAAAAGTTGCTTCCTGCTAATCTGCTTCAGTGTCCCTTAGCTCATAATTTCCTACAACAAGGCAGGTACATTTTGTTTTGTTTTGTTTTAAGGGAAGTTGAGGTGAAAAAGGAAGGATCAAATGATACAGAGGAGGACTGCAATTTGCATCAAAAGTTGCTTCTTCCCACCTCCACTAAATAGATGGGACAAATATTTCATCATAAGTTTGAAGGGTATTACACTCCTGGTCCGTTCATCTGTTTCTTTAGGGAATAAGAGAAGCCAGATCAAGAAAACAGAAAGCTGCTCAAGGTCAAGAAAGGGTTGGGCTAAGAATCATCTGTTAGGATGAATCAGAGTTTGCTAACATATCCCTACAGAATGGGATAAAAAGAAATTTTCATGAAAGTCATATGTAGGAAGAGGAAAGTACCAATGTCAGTGATACTTGCAAATTCTGGATAGTTTTTTAATCTCATAGCCCCTCCACCCCAACATCAATTAGTGTTTTCAACTAGGTCTTCATCACTTCCCACCTGTGTTATTATAGAATTTCCTTCTGGTCTCCCTGTCCAGCCTGGCACCACTCCACCACTCTGCCAGAGGGAACTTTCTGAAACAAATCCAATCATGCAAATATCTCAGCATCAATAATTTACATGGATTTCATATATGAGAAAAATCATCCACCTCTGTTTTAATTTTCTTCTGGACAAAGGGTATCATGCTGAATTTATCTATAGCAAAGACTTTCTGTGATGATTAATTCAACCCTGCTTTCTCTAATCTAAGATTTTAAGGATTGTAAATGTCAGAGAAACAAGTCTATAATATAAAGCTAAACTTTAAAGTTCTAACTAGAAGAATACTAAATTATATTTTATAGTGTAATGTCATTAGTATAAAATGCATAGTAAAATCCTAGGAGGAAATAATCTAAAATTTTAATGGTGTTTGTCTCTTAATGACATGATTATGGACAACCATTTTCTTCTTCATAATACATTTCTTACCTCTTCTACCATGGGTATATAATTCTTCTATAATAGAGGGAAAATACTCAACTTTTTAAAACCTGAACTGTTTGGAAGAGGCACTAATTCTCTTTCCACAAAAGAGAGTTCCTGGTATTTAAAACTGCTATATTAATTCGGAGGAGAGCTCTGGGGTTACTTCTGGAACTTTTGGAAGGACTGGGTCCTCACTCTGTATTTTCTCACAGCTAATGTCCAGGAGACATTGCCAGGGACAATTCCTGGCTAAGGAGGATAAAAACAATACAGAAACTGACAGTCAATTAAAAGAGGCTGCTCTGCAACTAATGAGTCAAGACTGGTGCATGACAATTGTAGCTCTGGCGGGCCTTAATCAAATTCCAAATGCTCAATTAGGCACTAAATGAAGTAGACTTTATATCTGGACTTTGAGAAAATTGCTAAGTGAAAATCATCCAATAATATTCTCAACAAATTTTATGCATAACTTATGCAGGGGCTGGAGGAATAACCCAAATGGAAATCATTAGTAATGATCCTTTTTGTGGCAAGTTGATTTCATTAAAGGACTATTTTTTACTTATCCATACTTTCAAATTTTTGGCTTATCTCTTCCCAAGATTAAGTTCCTTTTAAACATTTCTTCCATGCAGGGGAGTAGATTCATGCTAATTTTCATGCTAATTACAGGGTACAAATAGATTCCCATGGCTCAGTTCTTCTCACACCACACAGAACGAACTGGTGAACAACTTTAATATAATAGACATAAAGGTATCATTGGAAAAACTTGGTAACTTTAAACAAATGGTTCCCAACTAAGGGTAATTTTGTCCCCATAAGGACATTTGGCAGTAGCTGGAGACAACTTTTGTATATGCATATACACTCTGCAAAGAATTATCCAGCTCAAGTGTCAATACTGAAAAGACAATAAAAAAGAATAAAACAATAAAAAAGAATGCAGTTCTAATTCAAGTTCATGACGACCAGTTTTCAGGAATTTCAGACCAATTTCTTTCTTTCTTTGTCAGACCCAAAGTCGTCCATATTTCTCCTAAATGCCTGCCCAGTAAAACTCAGGATTCTCTTAAATGTCTAGTCATTTCCAAACTTTTTTCTCAGGATCCGAGCAGCAAGCCTTTCCTAATCAGTACAAAGCAGAAAAGTTTCCTTCTAAATTTTATACACACATAGTGATCACATTAATGGTCTTTATCACACTAATTATCATTCTATATTTGGCATAAACTGTTCCACAACCTAAGAGCAGACAACATGCATTAGGTATAAATGAGGTTCTAGGGTGGTGTGGCACCCTATGATGGAAGAAAAGAGGTAGATAAAAGAAAATATAATTAAAACAAAATCTAGTATCAACTACCACCTAAAATCTAGTATCAACTACCACTTAAATTCAGGCCAAACAAAATACATGAACTTGAACAAGCAAACCTGGGTTCAAACTCCAACTCTAAGCTTGGTAGCTACACAACACACAAGTAACAACCTTTTGTGAGTCTCAGTTTCTCATATCGAAAGTGGAAATAATAGTTATATCTACATTCCCGGGCTCTTTGTTGTTGTTTTGTGTTTGGAGGAGATTTCAGGGTATTTTTTTTTTGTTTGATTGGTTGGTTGGTTTTGGTTTTTTGATGATCCTTGTTGTGTAACTGGAGAATTTAATTTGATAATTCATACAATGTTTTAATGTTTACAATTTGGATGTTTTGATATATTGCTACCATTTCTGGGGCTTTAGGGGAAGGGGATTGATTTGGTTTGGTTTTTGTTTTGTCTTGCTTTTTATTTGGTTTGGTTTGAGTTTTTGAGATAGGGTCTTGCCATATAGCCTGGGCTGGCCTCAGACTTGTAGCTTCTAGGACTCTTTCAGCAAATGGTCAATAGATAATTGTTTTCTTCTCCCTTGCTTATCAGTGTTGTAACAGTGACCAAATAATTCATTTTCGAACACTGTTTGTTCTCCAGCGGGAAGCTATAAAGAATCTCAAAGTCTTGGTTTTCACATTGTAGGGTATACAAAATAAATACATCAGCATCTTGTATGCTACCTGGCACTCTGAAAGTACAGGACGCTAAGATGGCAGCTGTGTTATTCTCCAGGAGGACCTAGCGAGTACGCATCATCCTGAAGGTGATGCCTCAGCCTGATGTGTGTTCTGATCAGAGGTCTCCTGCATCTATGTGATCCTGAACCAAGTGGTTCACTCCCCTGGGTGTCTCTCCTTTGGAACACCTGAACACACCACTCACTCACTCTCATAGAGTCCTCGGGCCCTGGTGAGAGGAAAGCTTAACATCCAGCAAGCATATTTCCATTTTCCTTCTATTCTGGGACATACAAGAATAAAAAACTTGAGTTTCAATTAGGATGACATTTAAAACTTTTTTGACAGTTTTGGGGTTTGAACTCAGGGCCTCATGCTTGCAAGCATTCTACCACTTGAGCCATACCCCTATCCCTTTTGGCTTGGTAGTTTGTTTTCAGATAGGGTCTCACTAACTTGTTGCCTGAGCTGGCATCACACCATGGTTCTCCAATCTCTACCTCCCACATAGCTGGGATTATAGGTGTGTACCACCATGCCTGACCTTACTTTATTTTTAACATATACACAAAGCAAAAAAAGGTACATATTAATGCAGTAACATTTGATGTTCCAAAATCTATACACATGGTGTAATATTTGAATCAGGTTAAACATATCTGTATCAAACATCTATCATTTCTTCATTGCTGAAAACATTTGAACTTTCTTTTAGCTTTTTTTGAGATATACGGTACATAACTGTTATCTGCAGCCACTCTACTATGCAATAGGACCCTAGACCTTCTTACTCCTAACTTTTCAAGTAATCTTTATACAGTTTCCATGAGTGTACCAATTTGCAGTCCCCACAGTGTGGGAGTGTGCCGTTTCCTCCACATCCTGGCAGCGCTTGTCATCTTTTGTCTTTTTATGGTAGCCATTCTCATAAGGGGTAAGATGACATTGCATTGTGGTTTTGAAATGTCAGGTTTTATAGTCATTATTGTAGGTAGACGTTGGTAGAAGCTAAATAAATTAGTAATGATATAGGAACAGGAATCTCACGTTTGGTGCTTTGGAAGTGAAAACAGAGGGGTCCTTAGGCCCTTCCTTGATTATTTGAAATGCTCCTTAAAATGTTGCCTGCCTCTCAGCTTCAGAATTCACTTTTTTTCCTATATTTTAGCAATTTTTGTAGCATATATTTCACTATATTCTGCTCTCATCTTTTTACAGCCTTTGGCCCTGAGCAATCAAAGTCGGCTTTCAGAGCCACAGTCCGCACTGCATTGTATCATCAACCGCACGATGAACTCCATTTCTCCTCTAGGTTTGTACTGCTTCTACCCTTCACTGAAGCACTGAACTGCTTTAGCAAATTCTTATAAGTACAGGCACTCTTAAGTCCTAGAAAAATTTCCATCATTATTCCCATCTTTCTGTTACTATGGGTTTTTGCTGCCCTAGCTAAGACATACAGTATTAGAAGGAAATCTAAGATTAATCTTATGTGTCTTTCATGAACTAATGCCCAGATAGTTCTCAATACTGGTGCTCCATTCTCCTCTCCCAAGACACTAGTAACAACTCATCTTTCTTTTACTACTGCATTCTTCTTTATATACAGCTTAATTAGTATTCACCCTCTGGCATTATACCTACTTACCTAACTTCCCAAACAATACTAAGAAGGTGCTAAACAGTACTGGCTCATTTATTTCTGTAAACTGACAGCACAGGGTGTGGTATACTAAAGTTAATCAATAAATGTTTATTGAATGAATTGCACCTAAAAGACAAGGCAATTATACATACAGCATATAGTACAGGGAAACTCTATAAAAAGTCTAAAATCCATGAAAAGGCAGTGGATATAATGGTACCAGCTTGTGCATCAGATGGACTACCACCTGGACTGATTGCAGACTGAGAAAGTTCAACTGGTCTTTGTCTAATGTGAAGTGATGTTGCTAACCAATGACACCACCTTAGGGCTTAATCCTTTGGCTTCATTCCTATGAAACCATGGGCCCTAAATCATCCCTCAGAGGGATAGCTTCTTTAAGGTGTTTGGACAATTACACATTTGAGACTCACTCTTAGAAAGTTTCCTCACCATGAGACTCATGCCAGTAAGCAAAGCCAATACCTGAAATTGTTGCAAGTAAGCTGAACATCGGTAGAAACAGGACAGCCCTTGTTTTCTCTTATGTGTAAGATCTAGACCCATAAAATAATAAATAACATGAATGTAAAGGGGGACAGGTAGAGGAAGTCAGTAGGAAGAGAGGAGGATAGGCAAGAGTAATACAGGATGATATGGTCAAAGTACTTAATATGCATTTATGAAAATAGAATAGAAAAATGAAACCAATTGAATGATAAAAAGGAGAGGGGGAAATGAGAAAGAGTAAAATAAAAAAGGAATAAGAGAAATGTTTTTTGGTGTTACTGTAAAACAATCTTGTGCACAATGTTGTAGAGAGAGTTGAGAAAGAGTATGTCTGACAAAAGCAGCGCCCTCATCACTTTCAATAGTAGGGATATTCTGAATAATCAGTATCCATGAGCAAAGCAATGGCAGTTGATGCTTAATCAGTTTTAGAGATTTGAAGTACTGTCTATGATATCTCAAACCTGAACCACTAATCTGAACCTGTAATTTTCTTTAGAAACAAAGTTTAGAGCTAAAATTATATCTTAAAAGCTTATCTGGTTCAAATCTCTACTTTTACAGATGAAGAAACAAAGCCTAACCAGTTAATTTGTTCAAACTCACCACTGGTTTAATTTCAGATTTCTGTTTAACTATTTTTACTTTAAGTTGTTCCAGAAAAGATTTATGGCAGATACAAATATATGGTCAGTCAAGAGGAAATGTATAACCAAATAAGTTGAAAGAAGCAGGCAGGTAAGAACATGATCAGTGTACCTCAAAGTCTTATAGATTGGATAGGTATGGGAGATAAAATAGCTTTCCAGCATTTCAATAGCCAATCATATAAAGAAAAAACCTCATCCTTGTTCATGGTTTCATAGCTATAAATTAAGAACATAGCAGTTGCTCAGATAACTATATGAGGATCACAGAATAATTTCTCCCTGTGACCTCATAGAGAAATCCATGGGCTTCACAAAACATACTACAGTAAGAGTCAGCTGGTCCTTTCTGCCCATGTAAAATGATGGCAGGTCAATAAAATTTAGACCACTTGGTAGACCTAAGATGTTTGAGGCACATAACTCAATACAGGACTAGAACTAGAAAATAGAAATAGGTGAACTACATACTCCTGAGTTCAATATTGAACTCCTGTTCAATGAATAACATTTTTCATAAACATCATTGTTATAGATGTTGAATGACCTATTTGTCAATATTTAACCTGTTTCATCATCACTGTTTTCTCCCAACATTAGACTTCCACTCATCTATCCACTGTTCAAGTAAAGGAGCCAAGAGTATTCCTTGATGTCCCTCACTCTCTTCCCACCCAATCAATCATCATGCTTACTAATTTTGCCTCTTTTTTTTGTGATACTAGGGCTTGAACTCAGGGCCTTCACCTTGAGCCACTCTGCCAGCCATTTTTGTGAGAGGTATTTTCAGATAGAGTCTTGCAAACTATTTGCCCAGCTGGCTTGAACCACGATCTTCCTGATCTCTGCCTCCTGAATAGTGAGACTACAGGTGTGACCCACTAGCAACTGGATAATTTTGCCTCTTAAATATGTCAGAACCAACCATCTCCCTCCCTCTATGCTGAATTTTTACACCAGCCAGCCATCATTTCTCCTGACACAATTCCTTGAAGCCAGTTTTGATCTCCTCAAGTCATGGTCTACACAGAAACTCTGTGACCTTTCCAAAGACAACTTTGATGATAGCTCTCTTATGCTTAAATTCTTTCAGTATTTCTCTAGTGCTCTCAGAATAAAATTCCAAGTCCTTAACCAGCAAGCCATGTATTACCTTGTTCAGTCCCTGTGTGTCCCCAGCCTTCTGAGGGCCACTCTCGACTCCAGGCATACAAGTCTTTGGGAATGTCTTTTAGGTACTCTACTTATGTTCATTAGAACCTTGGTGTCACCAACTATTCACTTCTTTAGAACGTTATTGGCATTTGTCTCAATTAATTGGATATTTGTATGGTTATGCTATTATAATCTCTCTTCCCCCATGGACTGTAAGCTTCACAAGGTCCTTTTCTTGTGTATCTTTCTACTCACTACTCTGTTTCTAACCTAACAGTACCTGGGACACAGTAAGTATTTAAATACTTGAACAAAGAAATAATGGGACAATTAAAAATGGATTAAAAAGTGAATATAGTCGATCTATTACCTTTTTCCTAGATAGATACATAGACAATTTTATGTGCTATGTACCAAGAGCATGGATATACTCTGAGATCAAACAAAAATGTGTCTGTTGTATAACTAGAACTGTATTAAGGTTGGGCCCAAAGATGAAGCATAAAATACATTTTCAACACCAAACTCTTAAAGTTACAGCCATATGTTCACCTCACTCTCCTTCCATCTTCTCAATGTTTGCAACAGTTCCACCTAAGTCCTTCAATTCTATGCATCACCCTCATATAAACATTTCATAGATAGATGATGGATGAAGAGAGAGAGAGAGAGAAAGAGACAGAGAGACAGAGACAGAATATCCAAAATCTCCACTTGGAAAAGGTCAAGTATATAAGATGGGTAAAAATAATTTGTAAAATTTTACTTTAGCAGAAAATACATTTATAGAGTACTTCTCTGTTTAAATCTATAAATGAAAAATTAAATGTTATTCTCCAGCAAATAAAAAAGGCCAATATTCAATAGTCTTTATCGCTAAAGTAAGGTCTGCATTTTCTGCTTCCTTTATTTCACAAATAAATTCAAACCCTGCAGTTTCCCAGTATGACAAGTACTGCTTGTTCAATGCCAAGAATGAAAGATCTAATTACTGATGTAAACTCACCTGTGAACACAGCCTGGCAAGAGCAGCTAGCAGGACTCATTTAGAGACTCTAATGGTTCTGATTCAAAGAACTCCCTGAAGACTGAACTGATTACATCAGGATTTCTGGCTGCAATGGTCAAAGTAATACCCACAGGATATGACAGAAATTATGATGGATATCGAAAGCTCTGTAAATCAAAGCGTAAAATCACTTTCTACCTGAGAGTTCTGCTCCATACAAACTCAGAATATATCAGAGAAAAGTTATTCTCTTCCCCTTCAAAGTAATGAAGCTATACAACATACAAGTGTGCATAGGATAAAGAAAAATATCTCTCCTGCATGAAGATTTTCTCTTCAATCAATCTAGTTAGCAATTTGCATATGATACCAAACAATCCATTGCACTATTAAATATATCCATGAGATAAACATGGAAAAAATTGATCAGCCTTCACATTATATATAAATTTATTGTTGAAAACATTCTCCTTTCAAATCAATGTCTTCCAGATATCAAGACCTGTCTTGAAAGTGATCTAAAGTTTAGCACTAGGTAAAAGGATGAGACTGGAGAACATCATCTTAAGTGAAGTTATTCAGGCTCAGAAGGCTAAAAGCCTCATGTTCTCCCTCATATGTGGACTGTAGACCCTAAAACAAATGCAGTAATATTATTGGACATGGGTCACACTAAGGAGAGGCTGTGCAAAGGAGAGAGAGAGAGGGCAAGAGAAGGAAGCCAAAAACTTGAATGAGGTTGATGTGCTCACTGTACAGGAGTGAATATAGTAATCTTAAACTGGCAGAGGTCACTATGGGAAGTTGATTAAGGACAAGTGAAGAGGACTGGACAAGGCGAAGCAACTGGAGCTGTAATACATACATGCATGGAAACAACACAAGGAAGCTCCCTGAGCAGCTATCTTTATCTCAAAGTAGCAAAACATCATGCTTCTCATTTTATCTTTTATGTTTTTTCTTCTACAAAATCAGAGAACAGGAGGGCAGAACAGGTTCTGTGGGGGAGTTGGCATTAGTGGGAGTGGAGAGGTGGCAGGGAAAGGGGTAGGAGGATGAATATGGTGCAAACAATGTATACCCATGTACATAGATGCAAAAATGATACCTGTTGAAACGGTTCCAGGAATCAGGGGAGGGGGAATGGGGGAGAGAAGTGGAGGATACATTGTAAGAACTTTTGTAAATGCTACAATGTACCCCCACCCAGAGCAACAATAAAAAATAAATAAATAAAGTTTGGCACTGTGACAAAAATGTCAACTTATAGAAATAGTGTTGGGAAATTAATATTTTCCTTATTTTCAAATCTGTATTTATAGGGGAAAACCTACAATTCTGAAAAAATGTACATTTAAATTGAGAAACATCTAAAGCCCAAAATTTATGTAAATATTACACCCCTGAGGAGATGAAGCATAACTCCATTTCTTATTTATTTTTGTTTGATTGTTTTGAGTTATACAAATTAATGGAGGATAGTGTGATATTTCCATACATGTACACAATGTTTAATGACCAAATCAGTGTAATTGGCATATGTATCACAAACATTTATCAATTCTTTATTTGGGAAACATTCAAAGATCCTCTCTACCAGCTCTTTTGATATACAGTTAATTGCCAACCCTAATTACCCTTCTGTGCTGTAGGACATTAGAAGTTCTTCCTCCTATCCAGCTGAATGCCAGTACCCGTTAAACATCCTCCCTTCATTCTCTCTCAACTTCTCACCCTCTTAATCACCATTCTATGCTCTATTTTTTGAGATCAACTTTTTTAGCTTCCACCTATAAGTCAGAATGTGCAGGATTGGTCTTTCTATGCCTGACTTATTTCACTTAAAATGTCTTCCAGTTTCATCCATGTTGTTGCAAATGACAGGATTTCATTCTTTGTATGGAGGAATAGTATTTCATTTTGTATATGTACCATATTTTCTTTATTCATCCATCAATGGACACCTAGTTTCGTTCCATATCTTGGCTATTGTAAATAGTGTTGCAATAAAACATGGGAGTGCAGAATCTCTTTGAAATAATGACTTGTTTTCCTTTGGCTATGCAACCACCAGAGGAATTGCTGGGTCATGTAGCAATAACTCTTCACTTCCAAAGTGTGAGGAGTGCATAGTGACTTTCTTCCAAACACTATAGAATTTAAGTGGGGTAAAAACTTACTGAAAAATACCTGAGCTAGGTGATCGAGGTTCATGTCACCAGTTATAAATCATGTAATCTTCATATGAGATTATAAAAATAGCACTTTTCCTCTCTGGCCCACCTCCTCAAAACTCACAACCTTGGTGTAATCACGAAGGAAACATCAGACAAACCCCAGGTGAACGACATCTTACACAATGCCTGACCAGAGTTCCTAAAAATTGTTGAAGTCATCAAAAACAAGGAACATTTGACAAATTGTCACAGCCAAGAGGAGGCTAATTTGGTACATGATGACTAACTGTACTCTCCAGTGGGATTCATGAACAGAAACAAACGTATTAAATACAAACTAAGGAAACCTGAAAAACCTGGACTTTAGTTTTAAAAAAGGATCAGTATTGGTTCAATAATTGTGATAAATGTAACATACTATAAAATGTTATTAGGGGAATATGGAAGAAGGGTGCATGGGGACTCTAGTTTTTCTATAAATTCCAATTTATTTGAAAATGTAAAAATTTTAAGTTTTTTAAATGAACAAGTGAACTATTTTCTGCTAAAACAAATTAAAGCTACAGATACCTAAAGCCAGACTTGATGGCAAGCCAGTAGTGGTTTTCTGTTTATATCCATGTGGGCTAATTCTTAAGTAGTTTTATTTCAACAGTACTAGATAACAACTGAAAGCATGTGTTATATTTAATAATTGAACAAAAAAACCAAGAATGTGCATAAGATTACAAAATCTTATGTGCACTCACTAGCATCTTTTAAAAGTCAATTTTTCTCATCTTCTGGAATATAAGCATTCCAATCTCATCCTGGAAAATGCAAGTACTCACCTTAGATGAGAGCAAAAATAAAGTATGCATGCCTAACAGCGTCATTTATGGGACTAACTCTACCTTTCCTTTTAAAACATTCTTCAGTAAATATCTGATACCTAAAAAATCCTTCACAAGATATAAATGTCCTTCTCACAGTGAAGGACACTCATTGCAAATTCTTCTGGCCCATGGTAAATTTCTCCTCAAATCTAAACGAATGGTAGAATTATTTGGCTTCCACAGCTTGACAATGGCCTTTCATGTAGATGTGGATTTAGGTGAGAGAGAAAGAGGCCAAGAGAAATGTGTTATTCATACTATTATTCAGCAGTTTAGATGTATTTAGGCTAAATATAGGCTTACAAGATTTATTAAGAACAAAACACCAATTATAATATTCATTTTCATGTAAAATATCTTCCAATTTTCAAACAGTGAATTATAAACAACTGACATACATTCATACGAGGAATTTTACATGTTGTTATATGTCCTTTGACTAATACTGACACTATTTACTCTAAAGAAAACATTAAGGGGATAAATAAAACTCTAGTTGCAGGTTTGTTCCTTTATAATATTCATACTAAGGAAGAGCTAATATGTAACAAAATGGAGATTACAGAAATGGATATGTAGATCTGTAAATTGGTCTGTTACACAACCACTAAATGGCTATAGAAACATATGTAATATTGGGAGGGATTTTAATGACAAGCTGTGGTGGTCAAATGAGTGTTTTCAGATCACTCACCATCATCCTCTGCTCTGTTCCATCTCACAGGGAACCATTTCCTTGCTCTCTGGCATCCAGTTTTTTTTCAAAAAATGAAACACACTAACAATAACCTAAACATGGGTTTAGTCAACAGTGTTATTACTACACACAGATCTCCTTGGAATCCTCTTTTGTGCTATTTATGTGCACCCCTCCCCCCGCCATACACACACACACACACACACACACACACACACACACTTCCAAGTGATTTCACTTCAAGGGAATACTTGCAGTTAATTTTCAGAAAATTCTTTTCAGGTTTTAACTAACAGAGCCCACTTTGCCTACCAAAGAGCTAGAGATGCCTAGGAATTTACTTTCAGGAGAGGGCAGTCACCCCTAACCAGTAAGGAGATGAACTGGAGTAACAAAACCCAGCACCCAGCTCCTTAGCTTCAGGTCAGGGAACTGAGAAGCAGCCAACACTCCAGATGCTTCCTGTAGGATGCAGCTACAGCTGCCCTCTGAGGAAGTTTGCTGGGCTCTTAGCCTTCTCTCATCCTGCCTTTCCCACTTCCCCATGGGCTTCCCAGAAGCATATCTGTGATAATGTCCTTGCTCACAAGGATATTATGCTTACTTGCCCCATAGTAAATCATCCTAAGGCAGAAGAAAGGGAGACCCTAGGGTATTCTGATCCTTTCTTTGGTTTAACAGTGTCCCCAGAAGAGGCTACTGGGCCCATTCCAGTTGTTCAATGCAAGCACAACTCAAGTACCTTGTTAAGGTTAGATTATTTGGAAGATGGAAAGTATGACTGAGGATGGAAACATGCAGGTATCTCACATGAAACTGAAAAATCTTGAACTAAAAACTCTTGTCTCCATTGCTATTTCAGAACAAAAAAGGTGAGGAAGGGCTCAGCAATGGGCTTGCACTGATGTTATTCCCTCATCTTATCATAAGTCCATGGTCAAGAAGCAGCTGGCCGACAGGATAAAAGATGGTTTGTATGGGATTCACCCACATTGTTGTGCTGTTTTCCAAAGTGCAGTGTATATTGATCCAGAGACAAACATAGGGTGCTATTTTTCCCATTATCAGTACACATAGACCCGAAATCAATAGGTGGAAGCAGAAATGATGCTTGTCACTATTGCACAGCATATATTCCATCATTGCAACCTTGGGTACTGATGGTTTACACATCTTGGTTCTAAAACAGTTAAGTTTCCACAAAGAGGCACATAATCCCCCCTAAATTATAAATTGAAACTACTTTCTGAAAAACGTGGGCACTTTGTGCCATCAATTTACAGGAGCAGTTACTCTATCAGCTGTGATGACTTAGCCAATCTATCAAAGGGAAATACATTGCTGCTGCAGAGTAGGGTCAGGAAAGTCTTTGTCAGAATCTACCAGAATACCTCAGAGGACAACCATGACCAGTAGTGAGTCAGTGAAAGATTATAGCAATTCAATGAAGGCAGGACCACTAAAGACCCAAACGATTCAGGAAGAAAAATGTGACTCACTCTGTGCAAAATGAACACGGAGTATAAGAGAATGTAGGTACAGATAGTGAATGAAAATGATTAACTATGGCCTCATGACTAGTTACAGAAATACGCACTGTGGCAGCTAAGTGTATCTTTCCTATACATATGCCTGTATATATCAACAATATATCCATTTTTGTCTTTTCTTTACTATTTTATTTGAGAAGTATTTGGCAGTCCTAATTTTGTAATTTAGTTCTCAGATGACTTGGCAAAAAAATAGGTATATAAAACTAATAGAGGGGACTACATCTCATCTAAAGAACATAGACTTGGATAACCCAGTCACTTTTTGCCTATATTTTGAAAGAAAGAAGGAGAACATTTTTCTGTATAAATGACAGCTGCCTCTAGGGTACGGAAATATGAATTTATTGGGAGGCTCTAAATATGAGTAGAAGGGTGGAAAAGTAACAAAAAGGATGGATTGTAACAGCAATTCTCCTTTTTTTCTCAAGTCCCTTTCTTTTCTTCTCAGCATCTGTCCCATCCCCCCTTTATAACAGACAGCTAAACTCCCTAGATCACAGTGTTTAATCAAAGGAAAGAAGAAATGGAGAAAACAGGTTACTTTCTCCTTCTGTCTCTGCAGCAAGGACACCTCCAGCAGTAGCTACATCATTTCTGAGACTCCAGCTTCCACCACATTTTCCTATGACCCCAGCCCTACTTATGCAGCCATTTCCTGGATCTGGCTCTTGCTGGATGGCCCCAGCATCTGAGTTCTGTTAATACCACCCTCCCTTCATCCCCTCAATTCTATGAAAGTAGAAGCGTTTTTCCACTGTTGATAATTTCTGGGTTGCCTCGTCATCATGCTGGCACCTCACCTTTTGCATCAGCTGTGTAATTCCCTTTACTTTTCACCTGTGTCTGGAACATACAGTGGTTTCTGTTTATTGATGTTCCTAATACCATTCATAAGTAAAAACACAGAACAACATAGCAGTGTGTACCATATTACTTCATCCTTTTAAAGAAAACACACATATACAAAAAGGTTCTGAGCCAGGCACTGTAGATCATGCTTATAATCCCAGCACTTGAGAGACATGGGCAGGATTACAAGTTCAAAGCCATTCTGAGCTACTGAACTACATAGTAAGATCCTATCTCAAAAAAGTTCTGGAAAGCTATTTCCATGTTGTTAACTAAACCAAGGAATTCAAATGTTACAGCTTGTATATGGTATGTCCCCTCAAGGGATCATGTGTTGGGGCCTTGGTCCCCAGCTGGTGGTGCTACTTTGGAAGGCTCTGGAAATTTTAGGAGTAAGGATCTCACTGGAGAAAGTAGGTCCCTGGGAACAGGTCACTGGGGCTATATTTTCCCTGGCAATTAACTGTCGAACCTCTGCTTTTTCTCTTCCATGAAATGATCAGCTCCCTCCTCCACATACGCCTGCTGCCATGATGTTTTACCTCACCATGGGCCCAGAATCAACACAACCAAGGACCATGGACTGAAATGTCTGAAACTGTGAGTCAAAATAATCTTTCCTCAGATGTACTTTATCACAGAGACAATAAAAGTAACAGATCAAGTATTTCCAAATTCTGCACTTCATAGCAATAACTTCCCTTTGAAGTCTCACAGAAGATATATTAAATGCCCATAATTTCTAATAACTATTAAAAGCATCATTATTATAGCTGACCCCAAATCTTAATGACATGAGTGACACGAGACTATGGAGAATTAGTTTGTCCTTACTCTGGAAGGAAATCTAGTGTCAGAGGAGAAGACAGACAACTTAGAAAGGGGTAAGAGATCACCCGATTATTAACACATTTCTCAAAAACAGTTCATAAGTGGCACAATAGCTTTGAATCCCAGGAGCACTGGTCACAAAAACTGTCTGCTCGACTCCAACATTTCTTTTCAAAGATTCTTCACCCAAGGATCATGCAGAGGATTTTGGGTGGGACCAGAAAGCAGAGAGACTTCCCTGAAGTGGACCATGGAATCCTAGAGAAAGAAGAACTAAGAGAAACTCCTTTTAAGCATTCTGGCCCTTTTGAAGTATAAGCAACAGCTGTCTACAGCTGAGGGAGATGCCAGAAGCTCAGAATGCCCAACTGAGGCACAGGTTCATGAGGCTTTGAAAATGGTGGGATGCAAGGTAGGAGAACTGAGAAGAAAACCAAGGTACTGCACACCACTGTGAAGCATGAGACAGAAGCTCCGAACAACTGGGGAAGAGCAGGAGAGTTGAGCGACCTCACCTTCACTGCAGTACACACACGAGAAACCAGCTGACAGCAGAGACGGGACAAGAGGAAAGAACGCTCACTTACTGCTGCTTCCCTATTTGGGAAGCAAATAATTACCTAGGGGGTAGACCAGGAACATAGTCCTTTATATACCTCTGGGTGTTGCCCTTGACATCTTCAGTCTCTTCCAATGGCCAATCTTCACTACTGGGTCAATGTCACTGTGATCCTCTTTTCAGGACAATCTCTCTCTCTCTTTCTCTCTCTCTCTCTCTCTCTCTCTCTCTCTCTCTCTCTCTCTGTCTCTCTCTCTCTCTCTCGCAGACCCTGCTGTGTATACAAAGACCTACCCTTCTCTGGACATCCATGTGCTTTGTCCTAGCTCCTACAGAAAAACACTGCTTAGTCTCAGCTATTCCCTTTGCCAGTGGTCGTGTGGTTGCTTTAGGCCTGAGCATATGAGGCACTTGTGTCTCATGAAACATGAGCTGTTTGATCAGAAAAACATCTCCTCAGTCTTAAGAAGATACCTGAGAAAAGTTGGTCTTTTCTAGTCAAGGTCATGATTGTCCATGACCCTTGGACCCAGTACAAGATTCTTACAACTGAGAAAATACCCAAAAAATAAATATAAAAATGCTGAAGTGTGCAAAGCAGAAAGAATCTAGAGGCCATTATAATGTAATTTATTAAACTAGTCAATGCTGGAACTGCCCTGCCATTGGCTCATGAGATGCTAAATATCCTTGTTTAAGTCAATCACTTGAAGTGTTCTGTTGCTTATAGACAAAAATATCCTAATAGACATAGGAACTACCACAGACCTTCTGAGAATAGAGGGTTTTAGTTCTGTTGTTTTGTGGTTAGTAGCTTTTTTGAAGCAAAATTGATATACAAAAATCTGCACATATTTAATGTGTAAATTAATGAGTTTGGATATATATAAACACCCATGATGGTCACAATAATCAAGGTAATAGACATATCCAACACCTCCAAAAGTTTCTGTGTCCCTTGCTGTGTGTGTGTGTGTGTTTGCATGTGTGGTAAGAGTACATGAGATCTACCTTCTTAACAAATTTTGAAGTATACAATACTATAAACTATAAACCATTATGTTATACAGCTGATCTCCAGAACTTATTTATGCTGCATAACTGATACTTTATACCAGTTATTGAATAATGACCTCCAATTTCCTGCACCACTTTCCCTCCCTGGGAACATAATAATACTGTCTATTGTATTCTTTGCTTCTATGACCTTGACTATTTTAGGTTCTTTAGATAAATGGAGTTATGTGATCTTTACCCTTCTGTGACTGTCTTATTTCACTTAGCAAAACACCCTCCTGGCTCATACATGCTTCACAAATGACAGAATTTCCTTCTCTTTCAAAACTGAATAACACTTCATTGTATTAATATACCACATTTTCTTTCTCCACTTATATACTGATGGACTGAGAGATGATATTTTAGTTGTTCTGACCAACAGCTCCAAAATCTCACCAGTTTAACATGAAAGTTTTTTAGTGGCTCACATCAGAGTCTGATCAGATGTTTCGCAAATCAATAGTGGTCCAAAGATTCTTACTTTTCCTGTGTATGGTTTTAGCATCCTTTGGTATTTCTGTTAAGTCATCTGTGGGAGCCTTTATATTCAATCAGCTGACAAGTGAATTTAGGGAGTATGGAAGATGACACAGGATGATGATTTAAAAATCAAGTGTAGTACATCCCTGCATCTCATAAATACATCTAATCTATTTTGCAGGTTTGATTATGTCCATGTTGAATAGAAACCTAAGAACAATAACACTGATAAGTTAATTTTTCCACACACATAGAGGAAAGATGGCAGTCTATCACTGTAATGAGGATACTAAGGTGCCATCAGGGGCCCAGCTTTCTTATCTTTTCACTTTACCATACTTAGCATACATCCTTCTTCTTATGCTTCCAAAATGTTACCCATCACTAGAGATTAGAGCATCACATCAAGTTCCAGACAAGACAGGAGAAGGGAAAGGGCTAAGACAGCTTTCCTAGAAAGCACATCCAGTAAGCTCACTTAATTTTCATTGGCCAGACTTCATTTTCTATCTGAAAAGTATAATTAGTATTTAAGAAGGTTCATTGTTGTAATGAACAAATTGAGCTGTGCAACTAAAAAGGAGGATAGGTATTGAGAAGGCAGCCATGAGCATGTGCTACACCCAGATGTGCCACTCCTCCAGGTTTTAGTTGCCACCTCCAGTGCACTGATGTTTTTCTCCTGCCTCATTTAAGGCCTTTAACTTGGAGCCCAGCCAATCAAAACACACATCCTCATTTTCTTTAATACCCATGAATTGAAGAATTGAAGATTTCAGATTTGCTGCGTCACACAATATAACTCTATGTCCCTGTTGAAGTCACCCAGAAATTTAACTTGAGATAGAACAATGTAGGGAAAGGTGACTTTTCAACCAAGGCATTTTCTGCTGTACTCCAACTTTATCCATGTTTTCCTGAACTGGGAACGTGACTCAATTGATTATGTCTATAACTCTGGTTAGCAAGAACAGGAATCAGCAGTTCTGATCTCCTTGAGAACTCACACACATAATTGAAGAGAGGCCCCTGGGGCACATAGCTACAGTCACTGCTTATCACACAACTTTGTCTGGGATGGAGAAGCAGCTGAGAACACTACTTTGCATTCCTTAATGTGTTCACTTGCCCAAAATATCTTCAAAATATTTTCTACTGTATATAAGGTTGATGTTAGATAACTGTGAACACATGAAGATATATTAGACACAAACCCATCTTCAAATATTTTTTTAAATATAAGCTATATGATATCTGAATACTCACAATTCAAATTTGACTACAAGGAATATAATGTGGGTACTTAAAATATACAAAGGACAAGCCAGGCATGGTGGCACATGCCTGTTAGTCCCAGCTACTTGGGAGGCAGAGAGCCCAGGCAAAAAGTTAGCAAGACCCCTTTTCAACCAACAAGCTGGGTGTGGTGGTTCACTTTGGAACCTTTGCCACATGGGAGGCATAGGTAAGAGGATTGTAGTCAGAGGACTGACCCAGGCAAAAAAAAATCAAGACCCTATCCAAAAGGGAGATAGAGAGCTGGTCTAGCAAGCTTGAGCACCTGAGTTCAAACCAAAGTACTACCAAATATATACGTGTGTGTATGTATTTCTCTGTCTTTCAATCTCTCTCTCTCTCTCTCTCTCTCTCTCTCTCTCTCTCTCTCTATATATATATATATATATATATATATATAATAGTAATATATATGTATATTATGTATACATACATATACAAAATGGAGTTAGAAAAAGTCACTTCCTTTGTCAGTGTTTAGGAAGGTGATTATGACATACCTCTAGTTCTTAAGAACAAGTAGACTTTTGAATGGTGAATACAGTAAAAAAAGAATTTTAAAGCAGGGGAAAATATAAGCATATAAACTCAAGAGAAAAATGATGAACTTTGTTCCAAAAAGTATAAAAGACACTTGGAAAACAAAGTCGACAACATGAGTTAAGACCAAGTTATGGAACTGGAGAAGTATCCTTGATGGTTTGACTGTGTGTTCTTGTTCTGTGTTGTAAAATGGGTAAGCCCTTCTAAAAAGTTTTATCTTGGCTGGGCATGGCAGTTCACACCTGTCAAAAGCTACAAAAGAAGCTAAATAGCAAGATCCCAGTCCAGGTCTGCCCAGGCAAAAAAACATGAAACCCTATTTGAAAATAACAAAGCAAAAGGATTGGGAATGTGGTTCAAGTGATGGAGTTCATGCCTACCAAGTGCAAGTTCAAATGCCAGAACTCAATATATACATGGAAAAGTTACATTTTGAAAGGATAGGGGAAGAATTTATAAATGCAAATTTTCTAAAGAAAATGGTCCAAGAAAAAGGAGGTTGGGGCCTAGAATCAGGAAGTCAGAAAGGCACCTTTCTACAGTTTACTTGATTTGAAGGGAACATTAAATCTGTCTGAACTAAACATAATTGTGAGCTAAAACATCATTAATGAATTAGGTATCTTTTGAATAGTCATATTTAAGGAATTGGATATTTTAGGTGAATTACATAACAATTTTTTGTGATGATGGCTTTCTTTTAAAACTGAAAACATCCTTGTTCTCATAAATTATTAAATGGATGCATATTCCTGAGTACAGGCCCACAAGTCTGCAGGGCTGCATCAAAAGCAGCATCTTTGCTTGGCACTGTTGCCCATGGCTGTCTCTTGTTGTTCTTTACTCAGTTTTAAGAAATCAATGTCGTTAGAATAGCAAGCACTGTCCTCCTGCCAGCATAACCTGAGTTACCATGTCAGTCACATGAAGTTGGGAAGTTAAGGTTATTTTCATGGTTGCTACCTAATCTGATGGAAAGATACAGTGAACTGCTCTCCTCAAGTGTCAGTGAAAATACCATCCCGAACGTCATTTGAATGATTCACAAAGCACAATGAAATTTGCCTTTACTGAAAGGCAGGGAGAAACATGTTAAAGAAGGAATTAACAGGTAAAGAGACTCTAAAAAAATAGGTTCATAGACAAGATATTGGGTGACAATAAGTGATGGTAACACTGCCTCTAAATAGCTCAGTTCTTATTCACTCTTTCAGAACACATCTGAAAACTTCTACTTATTTTCTGCTTGTTCCAACTGTACACATGGAAAGCACAGTAAGATTTAATGTGGAGGGTATTTCCAAAAGTTATTTATTTGAACGTCAGTTGAAGAAAAATCCTGTATTCCCAAGGTGAGAAAACTGACCCCCCCACACACACCTTATCAAATATTTGGTCTGTAATTAAGTTCCAAAATTAGGTATTGGAAGAACATATTTGGTCTAATTCCACTGAAGTGCTTTTAATAGGATATTTAAATCATCCCTCTAATTCCTCTTATACTCATTAACAATTTTGTCAGATAATTTTATGAATAATGTCTCCTCAGAGATTTACAAGGAATTTTCAAAGCTGTGTATCAGCAAGACAAAAGAAAATACCATTTTGTTTTTTAGCTACTTTCTCTGTAAGTGAATGGGGAGAAAGAATTACAGGTTTAAATTCATGAGAAAATAACCACTGTCAAATTATCTAGGAACCCAAACTCAAGTAAAAAGTATCTCCATATTTTATCTGTTAAAGTGCCACCTAAAAATAGATGGAGCCAAATTTCAGAAAGAAGTCATGAGATTCCTTATTTTTCTTGCTAACCCTGGAGTCCATCTATTTCTGCTTTGAAGTCTGCATAAGGTTCAAAAGATAAAACAAAAGCTTAGAGAAAGTATGAGGTAAGGAATCCTATACAAAACTCTCCTTCATTAGTCCAAAATTCCTATGAACTTCCAACCCAATGTAAAGACTAAGAAGTAATAAACAGTCTAGGTATAATAATCCCTTGCCATAAAGGAAATGCAAATCAAAACCACACTAAGATTCCACCTCACTCCTCTTAGAATAGCCATCATCAAGGACACCAACAACAACAAATGTTGGCGAGGATGTGGGCAAAAAGGAACCTTCATACACTGCTCTTGGGAATGTAACCTAATACAACCACTATGGAGAATAATATGGAGTCCTCTTAAAAAACTAAATATAGATCTGCCGTATGATCCAGCAATCCCACGCCTAGGTATATACCCAAAGGAATATGACTCAGGTTACTACAAAGTCACCTGCATACCCATGTTCATTGCAACACTATTCACAATAACTAAATTATGGAAATAGCCAAGATGCCACACTACCAACAAATGGATTAAGAAAATGTGGTATTTATACACAATGGAATTTTACTCAGCCACAATGAAGAATGAAATTTTGTCATTCACAAATAAATGACTGGAATTGGAGAACATCATCTTAAGCCAAGTTAGGCTCAGAAGGCCAAAAATCTCATGCTCTCCCTCATATGTGATTATAGACCTAAAACAAATGCAGTAATATTATTGGACATGGGTCACACACTAAGGGGAGAACACGCACAGTAGGAATAGGGAAAGGTAGGAAACCTAAAACGTGAATGGGTTGATGTGCTCACTGTGGAGGAGCAAATATAGTTATCCAAAACTGTCAGAGTGGTTCAGAGATGAACCACTGTGGGTTGTAATACACAAGTGCATGGAAGCAATGTTAGGAATCTCTCTGTATAGCTATCTTTATCTCAAGCTAGCAAAAACGCTATGTCTTTCTTATTGTCTCTTATGTTTTCTCTTCAACAAAATCAGAGAACAACAACAGGTTCAGCCTGGAAGCTGGGGGTGGGGGCTGGGGGAAGGTGGCCCAAACAATGTATACACATGTGAATAAATGTAAAAATGATTTTAAAAATCACAGATTTTGACACTAGAAGATGAATAGGAGGCAAGGGGCTGTCCTGAGAGTCAGTAACCATAATCAGGACCTCACCCACAATAAAAGTAACAAACCTTAAGATCATACTGCAAAGAATCTGAGGTTCTCACATTTTGAAAATTTGAGTATTCCTCACAGCATATTAAATAACTATGACAAAAGTATATAAAAATAAAAGAGAGACCAGGCACAGTGGCTCACACTTGTAACAGCTACTTGGGAGGCAGGGATTGGGAAGATCACAGTTTGAAGCTAGCCCAGCCAAAAAGTCAGTGAGACCCCATAAAAAATGGCCATAGTGGTGCACACCTGTCATCCCAGCTACAAGGAAGGGGTAAATGGGATGATCTCAGTCCAGGCAAAAATGTGAGACCTTTAGTTGAAAAATACCTGAACTAAAAAAGAGCTAGGGGCATGGGTTAAGTGGTAGGGTGCTTTCCTAGCAAGTGCAAGGCCCCCAGTTCAAGCCCCACTACCACCAAAAGTTAAGTCAATCAATAGTTGAAAATATAACCAATGAAATTATAAATAATGACAAAATATATATGAAACTAACAAGAGAACTTCTAAGCAATGTAAAGTAAAAACTCAATAGGTTCATTAAACAACATACTAGACATAGCTAGAGAGAAAAAAGAGCTGAAAGAAATTATTCAAAACACAGTATGAAATATAAAAAATGAAGTTTTTAGATGGAGGTGTTAAAGAAAAACAGAAAAGTTTAACAAACTCTAACAGACATGCAATGAAGTTCCAGAAAACTAAAATGGAAGAATTTAGAATAATATTAAAAGAGACAATGACTGAGAATATTCTAGAATTTTTGAAAGCATTCAAACATCTGACTTAGGAAACCCAACAATTATCAAGTATGATAAAGAAATATAAATAGATACAGAGATACAATCTCCACAGTGGAGGTACAGCATTTTGGAAAACTGTAGGATGCCAAAAATCAAACAATCTCAAATTCATCCAGAGACAAGAGGATTATCTTGACTTTTTTTATTACCACTGAAAAGTAAAAACAAAATATGTCCAATCTGTTAGAAAACAAACATAACTACTGATCTAGAATTTTATAGTCAGCGACAAAATCCTTTAATATTGAAGACAAAGTAAATACATTTCCAGAGGAAAATTAAAAGAGTTCAACTCTGCAAACCTGCATGTATTTGTCAAGGTTCTCCAAAGAAATAGGAGGGAGAAGAAAGAGGAGAAAGCAGAGATGATAGTTGGCTCATGCAGTTATGGAGGATAAGAAGTCTCCTGACCTAACAATTAGCTGGAGAACCAGGAGAGTGAGATGTATAATTCAGTTGAATCACAGAGACCAGAGACTCTAGAATTTCCAATATCCAAGAGCAGGAGAAGATGGAGGTCTCAGGTCAAACAGACAGAACTAATTCACCTTTCTTCTCTGCATTTTTTCTGTCAACACCCTCAACTGACTAGATGATATCATCCACCATGGGCGAGTGTAGATCTTCTTTAACCAGTCTACTGATTCAAGTACTAATTTCTTCCAGAAATGCCCTCATATTCACAAATAATGCTTTACCAAGTATCAGGGCGTCCACTAAACCAGTCACATTAACACACATTAATCACTACACTATACAAAAGAGTGTATATACTTCAGAAAGATATAAAGCATCTCCCATGGAAGAACTAATATTGAAGAAAAATGAAGAGCAAACACAATATAGAATATGAAAACAAATCTAGATAAACCTTGATTAAAGCACTAAGAACAAAGCCTTCTATGATTTGTTTAATAGCAACTTTAAATATACAAAAGGCATATATATATATATATATATATATATAATTGAGAGAAGGATAAATTGACTTATAATGTTTGATTTTTTATTTTAATTGTACAATTTATGATCATTGTAGTATGATCATTTGATACACATATGTAGTGTGTAGTGATCAAATCATAGTAGTTTCCCTCTCAATAAGAGTTTTTAAACTTTTGATTAATATATAACAATTATACTTATTTATGTAGTATGTGTGATATTTCAATACATGCATATGACATATTCTGATCAAAACAGGGTAATTAAGGTTTCCATCTCCTGATCATTATTTTATGTTACAGCATTCAAGCTCCTTTCATCTGGTGATTCATAAAATGTAACAGGCACTTCACTGCTGTAGAACACCAGAATGTGTTACTTCTATCTGATGAGTCACAGTATTTTATGAACCTTGTATTGATTGTCATGGAGGAGGGTTGAGATTTTGATTAATAATAGAAATTTGTAAGTTAAGGATTCATGCTATAATTTGTTCAGAAAATAGTAAAATAGACAAATTGTACATATTATAAGCTAGTGGAAAGAGAAAGTGAGTTGATTTTTTAAAAAGTGATCCAAAAGAATTAAGATAATGCACAGCCTAGGAAACATTTATGGGAAAAACACAAAGATAAAAATGTATATGTAATTCAATATGTATATTGCACTAAATTTACAAACATAAAAATGTAGGATACTGATGGAGAATAGTACAAAATAATATGCAGATTCAAATACAAATATAGTAATTACATCAAATGTCAATATACTAAGTGTAGCAATTAAAACATGAAAAATTATAAATGCATATAAAAGAATATATGTGTTGCATGTACGAACCTGAATAAACACACATATAATTTAAGGAATTAGCATACAAAAAATTCAGTTAAAGTTGAAAAGTCCTAAAAAACCTTCTGAGACAATACTAGGCAAAATAAACAGAAAGGGATAAAGATAGTGACAAAAGCTTTGAATCAGCAGGATTTTCACCATTATATTTTATAGCCATCTAATAAAATGACTTCAAAACATACAAAACCAGAATTGACAGACAACTAGGAGAAATTCCAATGCCACAATTATTAAAAAAAAACGAAAAAACAAAGAAGTATTGTCCTCACTGACTAGTCCCTACAGAAACTAAAAAGATGCCGACACTTCTTAAAAATACAATATAAAACCGTGGCAAGACATAATATCATACTCTCCAGTTTGGAAAAAATATAAAAGATTGAAGAGCTGGACATGGAGCAACAGGAGCGCTCATCAACTTTCAACTGCTTAGGAAAAGGTGGCATGAGCTTCCCTTGACACTCCTGGCATAGACCTTAGAGAAACTTACATGTGTATCTCAGAAGAAAGACATTCACCAGTGAATATATATTACAGCATTTTCAAAAGCCAAAAGTAGAACAGTAGGAAAAATAAAGTATGGTGCATTCCCTCAAAAAAGTTTTAAAGTAATAAAATCAAATGAAACTATGAAAACACAGCAATAACTATACAATGAGAAAATCTAAGAAAATAGCATTGAATAAAGATTCTAGTCACAGAGCACGTGAATTATGACTCCATTCAAATAACACTTATGGGGTTGGGGTTATACCTCAGTGGTACAGCGTTTTCTTAGAGTGTGCAAGGCCCTAGGTTTCATGCTTGGCACGAAAAATCAAACTAAATAAAGTTTCAAACTGACACAATTGATGTCTGTGTGTGTGTGCTGTTAAAGTCTATGTGAGCATGTGTTACATTGAAGTCTGTTCTGAGTGAGTGTGTTCTGTAATCTAGCATAGAGCTTGCACTGTTTACTTACATAATCCAGGAAAATCACAACATCTGAATGTGTCAGTCACACACCAGACAAGGACCCCCAGACTCCAAGCTCCAAGACATTTTTCAGTCCTCCACAGTTGCCACAAGAAATACATGCAGTAATAAATCAGAAAGGAATTCAGAGTTCAAAAGAATCCAAAGGTGCCAGGTGCCAGTGACTCATTCCTACAATCCTAGTAACTCAGGAGACAGAGATAAGGAGGATGGTGGTTCGAAGCCAGCCAAAGCAAATAGTTCACATACCCTATCTCGATAATACCCATACACACACAAAAAAGGGCTGGTAGAGTGGCTCAAGGTGTAGGCCCTGAGTTCAAGCCCCAGTACTGAAAAGAAAAATCCCCAAGATTCATCACCTTTGCTCCCTCAAATTCCTATTTAAGTATCAATTCCTTATGATTCTGAATTCAACCCACCAAACTACACAAAACAGACATTTTTTTCTATTCCTGATTTTTGTTACCATTTTCCCTTTCTGAAATTGTTCCTGATATACCTCATCATAGCAAACTCCTGCTGGTCATTCAGGGTACAAACTAAATGAAACTTTTCCTAATTCTCCTACTTAAAAGCAATCTCTGAACTGTCAAAGCAGAAGAACCTTTGTTATGACATATAGCATATTCGTTCATTTCTAACTTAAAAACCTGGAATCATATACCCTACACTCAAGAGAACAAGATAGAGTTCCAGGAATTCTATTTACACAATCACCTGCTACATCTCCTGGCAGACATGCTCAAAAAAGATGTTCATGTGACAGATGTACTGACTGATGTTCCTTAAGTAAAAGGAGAAATAAACATTAGACTGGAGTTCTCTTTGGAGAAGATCCCTCGTAGGAAAATATGTGCTCAGATGGAGTAAAGTAAGGTGCCTGGGCCACCCAACCCTGACTCAATGGCTTGGCTATTCCAGATTTCTCATATTTAATCAAAAATTGAATATATCAACCTATCAACTTATGACTGTTATAGACTAAATGTGTGTGACTTCCTCAAATTCAAATGTTGAAGCCCTAATTCCAGTGTGATGGCATTAGAAGCCTTTGGGTTGTAATTGGGGTAGATAAGGGCATGAAGGTGGACTTGATACAATTACTGCCCTTATAAAAACAGAAAGACACCAGAGCTTCCTCTCTCTACCATGTGAGGATACAGCAGGAAGATGGCCATCTCACCAAGCTCTGAATCTGAAAGCACCTTGATCTTGGATGAGTTGCTTAATCAACCCAGTTTTTTATTTTTATACCAGTTATACCAGCCTGCACAAACTAAGATGTGACTTTAAGAACATACAAACACCAACAGAACAACTTTCTGGACATCAGAGAAGAGCCACAATGATGTCTGTACCAGAAAATTACATAAAACAGCTAGCAAGGGCAGCAGCTGCAGAAATGTGAATCGAGGCCACCAAGGGGCAGAGAGTGATGACACTCTTCTCAGGAAATGTGAATATGCTTCAACACCTGTTTCTATTAATACTTATCAAATATTTAGGCAAGGAATGTTAATAAATGTATGGAAGTCAGCTTCTTTTTCAAATCCCAATATACTACTTAGATAAGAAAGCTGCAAAAGAATGAAGATTAAAAAGAAGCAACCATCGTCTAATGTTTCTCCATCTCCTTTATGTACAGAAGCCAATGGTTTTGTTAATTATGAAACTGCCCAGGCCAAATGATCAAGAATGAAATGGAATTTCCATATCTTAACCCAAGGATTACTATATTACCTGGAAGCTCCAGTTATACTTCATGAGAAGCCCTGTTCACCAAAGAAGATTGAGCTTGGTACAGCTGAGCTGCTATTTGCAATCTCTCTTTCTGCAGTGACAGCTGCCTATAAACTCTCCAGTCTACCTTTCTGGACATCAGAGAGGAGCCACAGTGATGTCTATAACAGAAAATTACAGTGTGGCCTGAGTGTGGCTTGCTCAATGAGTAGGATAAGTCTCATGGGAAGTGGGAGCAGTCAAAACATTAAAATCAAGCTGTGGGATACGTGTGGCAAAAGACACCAGTTTGGTCTTTGGAAGTGCACACTTGACCCTCCATCTCAGCAGATTTTGCATCCACTGATTCAACCAACCTCAGAAAATATCTGGGAGAAAAAAATGTCTGAATTGAACATGCACAGAACTTTTTCTTGGCATTATTCCTTAAACAATACAATGTAACAACTATTGTCATAACCTTTACCTTTTCATAGCAATACCTGGTATTGGGTACGAGTAATTCAGAGATGATTTAAAGTTTACAGCAGGATTACATATGGTATATGCAAACACTACACCTCACTGTTTTGTATAAGGGACTTGCACACCCTTGGGTTTTGGTATCCACCTGGAACCCCAGAACAAATCCCTTGAGTACACAAAGGTACAACTACATTACCTGGCAACAACCCTTTAGCTCTCACCAAACAGGAAAAGTTGAGCACAATCATGTCTCGCTCTGGTCATAGTCATGAGTTTAGTACACATTAATTCATATGAGTAAAACATAAAATAAGAACATTACAACTGTCATATTACTAAGGACTAGTTATTCCCATGTCCTGTTCAACCCAAGCACTGCTTGAGTGTTGACTGAAAATCTGTTGCTTGCAACTGAATTCTTTTTGGGAAATTCCATGCAGCCGGGATATGATGTGTCATTTTATTTAATGCAACTGATCTTTGAATATTAAATTGCTCCCAAAGTTATTTTCAAATGTATTACTTTCAATTGTCATTTACCTGCTCCAAAACCAGCTCAAAAATAATTGAACTCCAGATTTTTATTCAGTCTCCTAGGTCATATGTTGAAAAAGCAACTAATGAAATTTTTAGGTAAAAAAGCTGATGAAGTAAGTTATGAGAATGCAAAGCAGTGAATTATATATGGCCTTCATTGAAAATGAAAAATAAGGGAAATATTAGTAGTATTTGCATACTAGTTACACAAATTTAAGTGAAAGTTATGCATAGTGAGTATCTTGTAATCATAAAATTGAGTTTTCTTAAATTTTTACTATAAGAAAAAAGGTTAAAGTATCTCTTAAGAGATACAAGCTTCATTTGCTTTTTAGTCTTTACATTTCAAGTGTTATCAGAAGGTATATTCGCTAGAAGAACAACATTCTCTTTGTTTAGAAAAATGTTTGTGTTGGGAAGTTGATTTTTCCTCACCCACTATTAACCTATCTATGACTTCACTGCCCCAGCTCTAATTTACTATTCAACTGATGTAAGAGTAGAAAGATACTCTTTGTATTAAATATATACATAAGAGATATCCATTTCTAGAACTGTGGTATGAGTACCATGGACCCTCCTACCAGTGATGTGACCATTCTGGGGCTGAAAATATTATTAAACTGTCCTAAAGACATACAAGAAATGGCAAACACCTATTCAAGAAAGTTTAAATATTAGTGAGAACATTAACAGTATGAAGCATTGCTACGATTTTCTCACATATCTTTACTTACCATAGGCCCCAGATCAATATGGTGGGAGCCTCAGTGTAGGAATGAACAGCCAAGAAGACTAAGACTGTATTATACCTAGCTGCCAAGCAAGGACAAGTAGAACTAACAGACAGCTATGGAACTCTCAACCAATAAATACAGAGTATACATCCTTAATTAGTGCACATGCAACATTCTCCAAGACAGCCCATATGCTAGGCCACTAACATAGTGACTGTTAAGCAAAGGAAAGGTCAAGAAAGTAAGTTAGGTATGCCTACGAGCTCAACTACTCAGAAGGTGGAGAAAGGAGGATCAAAGTTTGAGGCCAGCCCAGGCAAAGTTAGCAAGACGCTATTTCAAAAACAAGCATGACTGTGGTTCCCAGAGATGAGGAAGGTAGAGGTAGGAGGATCACAGTTGGACAGCAGCTCAGGCAAAGTTAACATGAAACCCTGTCTGAAAGGCAAATATTAAAAAAAGAAAAAAGGACTAGGGGCATGGCTCAAGTGGTAGAGTGCCTGCCTACCACTAGGCCCTGAGTTCAATCCCAAAAAAACCAACAAACCTCACCATCACCAACAACAAAAGCAAAAACAAAAACAAGAAAGTTGTAGGGAAAGCAGGAGCAACCCAGCAGCCACCTACCTTCAGAATTCTTATTAGGAGATAAAAATAAGTCACATATATGAATGCTTAGTTTTGTTTTAAATTAAGTTGGAATTATAGTCCTTTTTCTGAAGAGATATCTTACCCAATTTGATATAAATTGCCAACTCTTTTCTCCTGTAACTCCCACTGAACGGTCTCTTGAATATTATCATCATTAACTTTATTATATGTTCAACTACAATTACAAGAAAAGTCCTTTCATAAACACCAATCAACTAGTTAGTGATGTTTTGTGTCTTAACTTTTTTATTGACAATACTGAATGCAGTTTTAAGTCTACTATCACATAGAATTAGATACATTTATTGAACCATAATAAACTGTGGTGGCTATGAATACTATTTGATCCATACTTCAGTGTGGCTCCTACCTTGGATTCCTGAAATAATTTAAAACAATTAATTTTCTGTTTTGACTGTGTCTTTAAGAGCACAATGAAGGTAAGAGATCTGGGGATACCATCAATATTTAGGTAATAGAAAATGTAAAACCAAATAATTTGGGATCAATTTAGTTCAATCATGTAAAGTAGTTGTTGACTGAAATAAATCAATGCTTTGATAATGTAACCTAAGAAAGTAAAACTTTGATAAAGTTAGGTAAATTGAGAATTCTAAAAAAAAAAAATGTCTTTTTAGTATACTGCTGTTGGTCAGCAGTTTAATTTCTTGTAGCTAGCTGAATGCATTCATAACTAATTCTATGACTATTCCCTAAAGAGGAGAAGATGGTGTTTACAATTTTAGCAAGAGACTCTGAAGCCTCATACAGAAGAATGGGGAAAGTCACTGTAGACTGGAAGTCTGTGTTTATTTCCCCTCTTACCATTCTATTGTGCACCACATTAAGTGTCACTTGTACTTTGTTTATACCATCCCACCTGTTACTATGCATTACTGTGCACAGCTCCACAATAGCTCAGACCAGTTTTCCATTCTAATGACTGCTCTCTGTGTACCCATACAACAATGGCTAACACCTCCTGTTAGTCTCCTAGGCTAACAGTAATTTAGTAATTTAAAGGTAATTTAAAACCTTTATCTAAGTGTAAGACCATTATCTATGGTCTAAAAGTTACCTTTAACTTGTTCAAATTCCTAGTCCTTTCCAACCCCATGAGCAATGAATCTCAAAATGCAGTCCCCATACTGTCTGAATCAACACCATTTGGGGGCCTTGTAGAAATGCAACTTTTCAGGTCCCCACAGGCCAAAGTTTGAGAGCTACTGTCCTATAACATAAAGGCATCAGGTATATACTTTCTTATTCTTGTGTTATTTCTTCAAATATCCTTTTTTTTTCTGTTAACACCAAAAGTCTGCAGATGACATCCAAACACATAATTTGATCTCAATTACCAAGATGATCACTAACCCCACACTAAGGCACATTGGAGATTTTCTACATACATGTCAGAAATGCATAACCCAAAAGTCCACCTGCCAAGTATTTAACTATACACTGTCAACCCCACGAGGGAAGTAGAGTGAAAAGTCTCAATCCAGGAGTCCCCACTGCCAATAGAGACACTGAACCTTTTTCTTCAGTGAATCCATTCTAAGTCATAGGCCTAGCCTATCATTTTTCCATCCTTCTCCCTCTTTCTCTTCACCTAATAGTCAATCAAATGTCATTTAATTTTGAAAATAGCTCTTGCCGTCCACCCTATCTCATTTCAATCTCAAATTATTAGCTTTGTTTCCTTCTAAAACTCACACTGTCTATTTTCATTTCTTTCAGCTGGAAAGTGAAGGCTGAGCATTTTGATGAGCTGTGTACATATATCCTAGAGCTTCAACCTAATTATCTTGTGCTAAAGACAACTTCCTATCATTCCATCCATTTTTAATGGACTGTCACTGCAGTGAAAGAATGTCCTGTTTGGAGAAGCAATCTCAGTGTGAACCACCCGGTTATCTTTACTAACCTCTAATTTATGTAAATATTCACAAGGTTGTTTTGTATGCTCTTCACTGTGCATCCCCTAGCAGATTTCTTAAACAGAAATTCCTCATTTATTTTTTCTGTAATATGAAGAATTTTGAAAATGTGATTTTGGTTATAATTCACTAAGATGTCATTCAGCATTGTCCTTCCAACTCAAGATACAAAGGAAATATAAGACAAACCAAAGGCATGAGACTTCTTAGTCTGGACATACAGTAGAGTTTGCCCCAGTTATAATCAATTGTCCCATCCAAAGTGCTATCAACTGACATCTCTCCTTAGGTGGAAACAGTTTGAAGGAATATTTGAAGGGTACGATGGAAATGATACCTGTATGTCTCTCTTTACCATTGTATGAACAAAGCTGCACTCTGCTAGCATTTATATTCTCCTTTGTTTGTTGGTTCCAATATCTCTCTTGCTATTTCACTATGCTTTTTGAAGCTACCCCCAAGTAATTTTGGGGGAAAAAAATTGTAACACCAGTGGTATATTCTTAAAAACAATTGTCTGTTACTTTTAGAGATAATTAAAAAGAAGTGTAATTTACACACTGCTTTTAACTTTTCTAAGCATTTCATTAACATTTCTACAACAGAATCTTACTGTAAGGAGGACATCATTTTTGTTGTTTTTAGGGTTTTTTTGTTGTTGTTGTTTTTGAGACAGGGTGATGTTATGTAACCCAGGCTGGCCTCAAACTCTCCATCCTCTTGCCTCAGACTCCCAAGCACTAAGATTATGTGTCAACATGCCCAGCTGAGAGGAGTTCTTTTTTAACAATGAAGGTTTAAAACCTAAAGATGTGACTCTCCAAAGGTCATGATTTAGATATTATTAACAATAACAAAACAGCAGTAGCAAGAGCTTATCACATTTGCTAATTGTTAACAAGGAGTTAAATATAGGTACTCCGAATTCTACACCATTTTCTCTGTGTCTTAAGCCTCTCTGGTACCTCTGAGAGAAAGTAGCTAAGTTACTTAGGGTTACCAAGAAAAACACTTGATGAAAGCCTGAGCCATAAAATACATCATTAGTCATTAGCATATAGTAGAATATTCATTTAGTTTTTAAAATTCTGTTTTTAAGGAAGTACAGAAAAGAAATTAAATGCTATGAAAAAAAGACAGAAAAATAAATCACTGACTTAGGATCCACCTTTGCAGAGGCAAGATCTGCTGTTATTCCCATCGCATGCTGGGAATGTTATTTGAAACCATTTTTTCTGTCTTGCACTCCAGTATTATGAACTTGGACTAAGTTACTGAGCTCTATTAACTTTGGTCGTTTTGCCTGTAAGATAACATTATTAAGTAACTTGGACTAAGTTACTGAGCTCTATTAACTTTGGTCGTTTTGCCTGTAAGATAACATTATTGGAACAGATGATCTCTAAAGCCTCCATGTCCTAATGGTTTCTGCCTCTATGAATGAGAGATGGACAGGTTCTTTCAATAATTTCTGAAGGTGATGATTGAGAACACAGGACTCAGTGATCTTCAAAGTGGATCTGGGCAGCCTCTTCTCAGCTGTTGGCATACTTCACGGTACAGCAGACTCACTGTTCGTCCAGACAGTATGACTCATGAGCCAGCCACATGTTAAGAAACAGTTATTCTCCCCAGTGAATGCTAATCTTGGTGGCTCCTCTGAGTAATACTGACTTCCTTGGGTATGGTAGGAGCCATCAGTTGCTTTAAAATTTTTAAATATTTTGTTTGCCAGTAAACTAAATAAGTTTGCTTTTCCAACAATGCCTTAATACAAAGCGTATTAAATAATGCCACAGGAAGAGAATAAATTGAATACTAGAAAAATAAAGCTATGTTACAATGGTAGGACTCTAAATGTATTTTAAGAATTTCACAAATATTAAGACATTTTATTACTATAGATATATTTTACTTTTATTTAAATTTTCTATCTCAATTCACTATTAAAATAATAAAGTTCACTAATTCTGAATTATTTTCATCATTGTAAAAAAGGTCTGGTTGCTCTATGTATGAAATGGTAACATGTTTTGACAAATTAAACCTTGTAGACAAACCTAATCATATAAATATGTTTTAAAAAAAAGAAAAGAAAATTGGGAATGAAACACTGTTCATGATATCATTTCCTCAGTTCTTAAGTATGTCTGGGGGTTAGAAGATAAAATAGTAGATGTCTTTCCCCTTAAATTTTTTATAGAAGCTGCACTTTAGTTAAAATACAGATAGATATTACCTTGCAAGGTAAAAGTTGTGACTAGAAGTGCAAAGGGATAACTCTGTTATATTTGTTTTAGGATTCAGATTGCAAATGCAGGGAATACATAAGATTACATGTGCAAGAAGAACCCGAACCTCATGCTCTAAGTTCTCAACTACATAAACAGCAGAAGGTTATAAAATAGGCGTGTGTGTGTGTGTGTGTGTACATACACATATATTATATATATTCTTAATTGAAAAGTAGCAATTGTACATATTTATGGGGTAGAGTGTGGTATTTCAAAACATGCACAATCTACAATGAGCAGATCAGGGTCATTGGCATACCCATCACCACAATCAAAATCTTCTCTATTATCAGCTCTTTCATATAGGCCTTTGTCTCCTCAGATATTTGAAAGACTTTCAGAAATGCCCACATAAGTCATTTTCATGGCTTCTATACCTCACCAGTATTGAGACCTCAATAAAATCACTTTCTCAGCATCTTCAAGGTTGGGGAAGGAGGCAGTAAGGGAAGAGTTAGTAAAATACCATCAGAACAACTCATGGCTCGGTACCCTTTTGTATGCCTATTGATTCTGGCTTCAGACCTCTGCTATCCTGAAGGTGCTCATTAAGGACCAGTGGCCCAAAGATGTCTGTGGTATATCATTCTCTCCAGCTAGCAGTGAAGTACTTTCCTTTTCCTCATCTACTCCTTCAAAGACTGTCTCAGAGTGGAGTTGTTCTGAACCAGGCAGTAGCTGTTTTTCCCTCCCAGGGCTCAGGAGTAGGTACACAGTTCCAGGTTTATCTTCCTGGAATACTTACGGATCACTGGTGTGGCCTCTCAGGGTTTCAATCAGGCTACTTTTTTCCATAAGTGCTAATGAGCCATTGCACTATTTATTCTTACCTCCTATCACCCTTTGTTTGCCTTAATTCATTTTCTGCCTCTTCCTCTTTTTTTTCCCATAACTTTCTTTGGTCCTTACAGGTATCCAAATTTCACTATAATGTCCTCTATTTGGTATATCAAGACTGAATCCAGGAGTTCCTTGTACTATGCAAGTTCAGCTTAAAAAAGCACAATCTATTTTCAATAGGAAGACATAGTGCTGTCTGAAAGCCTGGAGATAACAGTTATATCCATTGAAAATCAATAAAAAGCCCTTTAAAGGCCACCATTCTCCTTAATAACATTTTTCTTAATGCTGGATGTCCCATACCACAGGCAGCCAGTTAATAGGATTGATTTTTATATAACTCTTGTTCGGGAACATGCATAGGGAAGGTAAAAGGACTTAGAAGAGAAACTGAATTTCTACACCTTCTCCCTAACACAGTCCCACGTTTCTTTTGCAGGAAAAAACTGCAGATATAGCATGAGAAAGTGGTGTTTTTCAGCCACTACATTTGAGTCATGAGTATCCAACCCAGATGTCCCAGAAACTGCCAGATTCCCAGTACTGTCACCAATTTGTGGTAAAAATTCCCTCACTTAGCTTTTCTCTGAGAAGAGAAAGAAGAGAAAGATACCTAAAACCAAAAGTCAGCACCATGCTCCAGTCATATTGACTGATGACTTAATATAGTAAAGTAGGTAGAGACTTCAAAAAAACCCCACAAATTTTAAAACGTTATCAAAGGAATTTATAAGATCATTAAAGTTTTCCAAAATCAATTTTTAATCCAAGGGTAAGCATGATGACACATTCTCCCCAAACAGCAAGAGGAAGAGGCCACTCACTTTCACTTGGAAGACTGGTCCTGGGCAACGCCATCAAATGTGGATCAGGCATTGCACCTCCACCAAGGGCCATGAATTTTCACAGCCAGCTTTTTTTTCTGTTTCTACTCATGTTTCCACTTTGACGTGAGACTCTTCTGACCATCAACTTCATTCCCAGCTCATGCCTTTATCACGCTGGCTCTGACCTTTGACTGGCATCAAGTGGCCAATCAAATTTGTTCCCAATTTTCTCTTTTTGTTTATATATTTATGATGATTAAGTTTGTCTGGAAGGTTTAATTTATCAAAACATGTTACCATTTCATACATCAAGTAGCCAGACCTTTTTACAATGACTAAAATAATCCAGACTTTGTTAACTTTATTATCTTAATAGTGAATTGAGATAGAAAATTTAAACAAAAATATATCTACTGCAAGAAAATATCTTAATGTTTGTGAAGATCTTAACTTGCCTCATGTGGCCCTATCATTTCTTTCATGGATAGCACTCAAGGTCTGGTATATTCTGACTTTGGTAGCCAATGCTTATGGTGAAAACATTCATTTGGACAAACATAGAAGTGTCTGAAACATTTTTAGGAAGGCAGGAGACTTCCTAGCAAATGATGACAACACAGCAGCTCAAAAATCATGCAAGTTATTATATGAATAAAACTCAGTCAACAGGAACAAAATTCTCAGCTATTCCTCTAAAGACCAACTACAGAAAATACCTGAAAACAACAGACACTGGAAAATTAAGTTGTATAATAAGCCACTACCACTGCTACACACAATGCCATGATATACCAGTCAGATGAAAGATTCCCAAACTCATGCTTGAGTTCTCCCTCTTCTTTAGAAGATTCTTAACTTAGAAAAATATCTGCTGATGCTTCCCCTACATACCTTTCTTTCCTCCTTCCCTCGCTGCTAGAACTCCTCTCAGCTAACAGATTTTCCCCAACTGCCTGACTGCCTGACTACTGAGAGGAAACTCTCAAAACAGTTGATGTCCTTAGAAAGTTCACGGGTTCAGAGATGGTAAGAGAGAAGTTTTAGGAGCTAAGTGTGTCAATTAGAAATGTTCATTTGCAATTTTAAATCAAAGATATTTGTTGTTTTCTTAAGAAATCCAAAGGTAAGTGTTCTTTCAGGTTGTCCAACAAATTAGTGATTTCATCCAACATCCTGGCTTGCTCTTGAGATTCTGCTAGTAGTATTTTGAGATGTTCTCTCAAAAGAGTTGTCACTGTGATCTACGCTGCGCCCTAGGTCATGTTTGTGTATTTTGACTCTCCCCTAAGTGAATTTCTTCTGCACTGAGTACAGTGAGGGGGCAAAAATGGTTGTTGATTTCTGATTCTTAAGCCCTGGACACTCAAGTATGAAAAAGCAATGAATTTCAATCATTTGTATTATTCCAAGAAAGTAGATTACCATGTGAAAGTAATAGAAATACAGTAGAAACTTTTTAACTTATCCCACCTATCACTAATTTTCTATTAAATAATGAAAAATGTATATATAGAGAAAAATCCCAATGCAATATACAGAAGAGTGAGACCACATAGAAGAGGAGTCAGTACATGTTCACAGGTTACTCTGGTACAGGATGTAGGAGGACAGGTGCCAGCAGGCCTTCGGAGAACAGAGAACAGCCAATTGTGCAAAGCAGGACAGCCTGGAGGAAGCGGCATCTGAGTTGGACGTCAAAGGATTAGTAGGATAGAAATGTGAACTGGAGCAGGAGGGACAGCTGAAGACACTTGGATGTAGACCATGGAAGATATATTTAATGAAGGCAAAAAAAAGCATTAAAAGTTGATAAGAAACACTATGAATCAACAGGGAATGGTCTGTAATCCCAGCATTTGGGAGGTTGGGGCAGGAGGACTGTGAGTTCCAGGCTAGCCTAAGCTACATACAAAGACTCAGTATCGAAAAATAAATGACAGTTCTGCAAAAGTGACTAATCTGGAATTGTCATATCAATGGCAAGAAGGAGAGCAAGTTCAAGAAGTCTAGGTAGGAAGAGGCTACACCAAGCTAGAGGAGGAGAGTGAGGATGGGAGCTGATGTTGGAACAATGAAGACCAGACGCTGAGGAGAAAGAACCTTCAGCCCCAGCAGCTGAAGGAACAAACCAAGAAAAAGAAGGATGACAGCCAATGACGGACTGCAGTGATTATGGCCACATCAGTGACACACCATCAATGGAAGAGCAAGGCCAGAAAGAATAGTATCTTATGGAGCTGGAAGAGAAAAACATGGAGAGAATTTTCATTTTGAAAAGCTGACTTCTAATGCTTACTGGCGTGAAAATAAATCAATCATGCAGGTGTTTTGAAATGTGAGCCTGGGTTTTGAGAGAAAAATAATGAGGTGCGATGCATTTATATATATGGTGTAGTTGAAACCTAGTGAATGGATGAGATGCCAGGGGTGAGAACACAGAAGAGGGAAGGCCAAGGAAGAAGACGCCAAGCATAGTAACCTAGAAAATGTCCTGCTTAGAAGGAAGATGATTGCTGTCTGCATATATCACACTGTGTAGCAATTACTTGAGGGCAGACACTGTCTTGATCACAATTGTAATCCCTGGTATTCCCCACAATGCATCTGGAGACACTTAATAAATACTGAATAAATAAATAAATCCAAAGGAAAAATAAATTAAAACTAGGAAGAATTAGAGATTGCAATAAAACCAAGTAATGCAGTATCTCTAGAAACAGAATTTTAAGGATAAAGTTGTCTGCAGTGTCATTTCCTATATCAAATTGCTGAAAAAGGAACAAGGGTTGAGCAAAAGCTCCTGATTTGGGAATTCATTCAAAATCTGTACGATCAAGTTCAGGGGACTTTAATAGAATGGTTAGGGTAGAAGCCATATTGTAACTGGTTATCTGGAAGCCAGCAACTATATATATATGTATACATAAATACATATATGTATATATATATATACATATATATGTATACATAAATACATATATGTATATATATATATACATATATATATTGCAAATGAATAGCATAGTCTAGACTTTACAAACTTCAGCTTTAGAAAGAAGGAAAGACATGATCAGGAAGAGTCACAGAGCCAAGGGATATTTTTGCTTAAAGTGAATTTTCCAAAAGGTGTTTTTCAATGTTAATAAGCATGGAAGAAGAAAAAAAAAGGAAAGCGTTGGTCTAAGATAAAAATAACTTTGTGATACACTGAGTAAATAAAGATAAACAAATTTCATTACTACAGAACTTAGAACCTTTCACAAGCATACTGTGAGTACTAAATATTCAAAAAAGAGAGAATAGTATATAGAGCAATTTAAAATTATTTAACAGAATGACTCCTTTCCATTGAATATCTCCTAAAATTAGTGTTAATTAGACAGATTTTGGGAAACATGGCTTAAACGATGGGGAGACGTTTATAAGCCAGAAAGAAAAAGATACAAAACAGGAGAAATTGAAGAAGCATTACATGGAGAGATATCTGGTAGGAGAAGGTCTCAGAAGAGTAGGGAGGACCAGACAAAAGCAAACAGATGAAGGAAGGAAGGCTACTCTTTTCTTATCTGTCCAGGAGACATGAAGAGGGAGAGTAAAAGATGTTAACAAATCTATGTAGAGAAAAGGAGTTGAGAGGATTCAAACCAGAACACTTTATTCTTTTTAGAAAAGAAAAGCTAAAGTGTGAAAAGGACAAAGGCAAAGCTGGCCAAGGTGAAGAGAAACATGAAGCCATGGGGGTCAGAGAATGACATCAGGAGCAAAAAAACATGAAGAAAGAGGCAGACCAAATGTGTGTGTTTTTATTAACCATCAAAATTATAGCTATGCATAAACTTTGACCAAAAATGTCATAATAATGGCATTTATCCCATAGATATGCTTGTATAAGTCTATAGATAGATATACAAGGATGTTCATTACAGTACTGTTTACAAATAGCAGAAGAAAATTATAAACACCTATGTGTAAATTAATTGATGATAATTAATAAATTAGGCCACATCCTTATGTCAAAACAGTATGGAAGCAGACAATAAGAATATACTGACTTGAAATGATGTCCAAGATATGTTATTAAGTGAATAAATCAAGTTATAGAATAATATGTATAGTATGAACCCATGTGAAGAATGTGTGTGTGTGTGTGTGTGTGTTCACAAAAAGTATCTGTTGATTGCATGTCAAAATAGTAGATACTTATAGGCTATAAGTTTTTAGGCTGGTGGAGTTTTCAAGTTTTTACTTACTATCTTCTGTTTGGATATTTTACAGTGAGCACATGTCACATTTATTTTTAGTCCTCCCAGCTCCCTGCTGCACTTCAGGCCCTCCTAGATCTGAAGGCCTCCTAGATCTGAGGGTCACCTGAACGTCAGAGCCATTCAGAGCTGCTGATAATTCACTTTGTGACTGTACCCTGTGATCAGCTCTTTCTGGGTCTCTGGTCTTCAGAATATAAGAATTTCATCCAACTATATTTGATTTCAATTTCATACCAGATTAGAAAGGACCATTCTGGAACAATGAAAAAAATATTAATTAGGGAGGGCAAATAGGTTTCAGATTCCGTAGAAAACACAGAATGTCTTCCTGGAACATAAATGTATTTTATAAGTGAAGCCAAATCATGCAAAACTAAAAACTAGTGAAAAAAAAAAAAAAGAGACAGAGATTTAGAAATAATTTTCGTAGAAACACAATCTTCCTGAATTTATTTTTAGGACTACTTTTTGATTAACTTATAATTTTACTGTAATTTTCATTTTATTTCTTTTCAAGGAGGAATTCTTTGAGAATCACTTTTTAGAAAAAGTTAAAATTTGTTCCTACAATGAGCAGTGTAACTATTTTTATAACCACTAGGGGTCAGACTACTACATTAATACAAGACAAGCCCAACTTGAAAAGCCATGTTAGTTGGTTGAGAGCCATTCTAACTTATTTTCCTGCATAAAAACAGAAGACTGGCCATTTAAATTAAACATTACATAAAGAATATAATATGAAAGAAGGAATTTGATAAGAAAGGCTCAGAAAATTGAAACTCTCACTTATAATAAAAAAAAAAGAAGTTTCATCCTTAATAAAAATTTCAATTATTCACTTGCTCATTCTGTTAGGCAAGATATTACTCCAATCTAAGCGGGCTCAGACTTGAGGATTAATCATTGAACTGGGCAAATTCTAAGAGGGCAAAAAGAACTAAAATCAGGAAACTGTCAGCAAAAAAAGGAGAAATCTTCATTTGTAAAGGAGGGCTGTCTGACTAACAGAGGATTGAGATGGATAGCAGAAACACTTTTCCAATGATTTCAGCCATGGTTGTAATAAATCTGAGCCATTTATAGCAGTGAGAATGCTCAGAGTGGGCAGAGGGCAGCCCTGGGATGAGGCCTGTGTTCCAGGCCAGCTCTGCACAAGCCGGCCCTGTGGCCTGAACAAGCTTCTCCTCTTCTCTTGGTCTCAGTGCATCATCAGAATGAAGGAGTATGATCAATCCTCAAGTCCCCAAATTAAACCAAACTATTTTAATAATATTGTTATATGGAAAGTAAGATTGTGAGGGAAAATCTCACCAAACTTCAACATACATATATTTTTTATGAAAATGTTTTAAAGTACTTTAAATGCAATCTGATCATTCTCTGGAATTATTGAAAAATCAAAGTGAATACCTGTTTAAGTAGGGGTAGAATTGAGAGGTTATAGGTACAGTGAATATAATATAAGCTGTACATCTCTATAAAATGCATTACTATTTCTAACCATGTAAATGTATTACCTACTCAAAATGTTTAAAAGTTAATTTAAGAACTTCATAGATGGCAGTAGTGGTAGCTTACTCCTGTAATTCCAGCTACTTGGGAGGCATAGATAGGAGGATTGCAGTCTAAGGCCAGCCTGGGCAAAAAGTTTAAGAACCTGTCTAAAACATTACCTAAAGAAAAACAGGCTGGAGGCATGGCTCAGGTGGTAGAGTGCACAAGGCCCTGCATTCAAACCCTGTACTGCCAAAAAATTAAAAATAAATGAACTTAATAGGTGGGGGAAAACGTAGGTGAAAACTACAAATGCAAGTGAAAATCCTTGGTGATTGGAATGTGTTAGGAGTAACACAGGGATATCTATTGCTAATACAAGTTGGAAATAAAACAAGGATATTACATTTTAAATGAGTGGCATCAAATTGGCCAGATCAAAATAGCTAAATCCAAAGTTTCTACCTGCCATTTTTATCACTGGGGCCCCACGCCCTGACCATGCTGCTTATGTCTGAGCTTCTCATTCGATACACTAAGTAATAACAAGGAAATATCACCTCTTTTTCTTTATACGGACACATCCGTGTGTCCTAATGAATATTAATGTAGGCAAATAAACAGTGGAGGAGATCATAGGCAAAGCAGTTTTGCAAATAGCTAAAACCTGACTCAGAGATTTCTTGACATACAGGCTTAATACAATTCCCATAAAAATCCCAACAAAATAGTTTGTAGGTATAAGCAAGATTATTCTAAAATTTAATATGGAAGAACAAAGAAACTAGAATAAATAAAATAATTTTGAAAAAGAATCAGAGGACACAATAAGTCCATTTTATTTTGACTTATTATATGGCTACAGTAATCAAAATTGTGTGATATTGGTGATGAAATAATCACTTAGATCAGTAGGACAAAATGTAGAGCCCAAAACACACCCACACAAACATGCTCAACTTTTCACACAGGTGCAGAGCTCTTCAACAGAGAAAGAATAACCTTCTCAGCAATAGCACTGAAGCAATTGGATATCCACCAGCCATAAAGGTGAATTTTGGTGCAAATTTCACACATTAAGCCATTATTAACCCCAAAAGTATTAAAGGTAGTGAATAGGTCTGGTAGAGATGAACCAATGTGGGTTATAATATACATGTGCATGGAAGCAATGCTAGGAATCTCTCTTTAAAGCTATCTTTATCTCAAACTAGCAAAAACGCTTTGTCTTTCTTATTATCTCTTATGTTTTCTCTTCAACAAAATTGGAGAAGAGTGCAGAACAGGTTCTGCCTGGAAGCAGGGGGAGGATAGGGGCAGGGGTAGGGGAAGATGGCCTAAACAATGAATAAATGAATAAACAATAAAAAAATAACAAAAAATAAAATATTAAGCAAAGTAAGAAAAGTATTAAAACTTGGATGGAAATATAAACTATAAAAACTTTTAGAAAATACAAGAACTCTTCAGAATTTAGTACTGGACAAAGCATTTTCAGGTTTGACACTGAAAGCACAATGTGCATGAGAAAAAAATTTAAGTTGGACTCCGACAAAATTAAAAACTTTTGCTCTATAAAAAAACCTATTTACTATGAAGAAATAAGCTACAGATTGAAAGAAAATGTTTGCAAATTATATGTCTCTAGAAAAAATAAACAACTCTCAACACTTAATAAATAATTCATTCAGAAGTAAATAATTCATTTAGAAGTGATGGGAACAGAACTGTTACTGAAGAGAGTATGCAGATAGACAGTGGGCACATTAAAAGATGATTAGTTTCATTAATGAAATGTAAAATAAAAGTACAATGATATATCATTGCATACCTATCAGAATATTAGAATAAAAAATAGTGACAGCACCAAATTCCAGCAAGAATGTGGAGAAATTGGATCCCTCCTATACTGCTGGTGGGAGTTTAAGAAAGATACTAGTCACGCAGGACATCAAAATCTAAAGATGTGACTGCCACATAACCCAGAAATTGCACACTCCAGCTTCTAGCCAGAGAAAAGAAAACATATTTACACAAAAACCTGTATGTCAATGTTTTCAGCTACTTTATTTGCAATAGCTGAAAAATAAGATGTCCTTTGGTTATTAAATAGTTGTACAAAAACCGATATACTTACACCATCCAATACTATTCAGCAAATAAAAAAATAAACTATTGACACATACAGCAACTTACAGAGAATTGTGCTGAGTCAAAAAAAAGCCACTTCAAAAAGATCATATAGTGTATGATTCCATTTATGTAACATCCTTGGAATGATGAACTGATAAAAAAAGACCAGAATAATGATTTCTCGGGACTAAGAATGGTGATAAGGAACTGAGGTAAAGGAAGGAAGGATGGCTATAAAAGAGCCACATGAACATCTTTGTGGTCATAAAAATTTTCTACTGTGAGTGTCCCTATGTCAATATGCTGATTGTGTTATTGCAGCACCATTCTGCAAGAATAACCATTGGTAGAAAGTGAGTACGTGGGATTTGTCTGTACTATTTCTTACACCTGAATGTGAATCTATATCTTCAAGCAATATTTAGTTTTCTATCTATAGACTGACAGACTCAAATATATAGATTTATACAACTCTAGTTTTATATATACATAACCATGTGCTGTTTAACAATGGGATACATTCTGTGAGATAAGTCATTAGTCAATTTCGTCATTGTGAGAACATTATAGAGTGCATTTACACAAGCCCAGATGGTACAGGTCAATCACTCCATCTGGACTTGAGGAGGTAAAGCCATAAGATGTATGGCACTGCCACTGGAGTTACATGGCACACTGACAGCAAGCTTTTGTAAAAGTGGAAGAAATATATCCTAAAATAATGATAAAGTATAGTATAACAAACACATGAACAGGTAACATGCTATTTATTATTTTCTATGCATCATATATACAGTATTGTGAACTGTACACATTGTATACTTTCATTTGATTGGCAGTGCAGTGAATTTTATTACACCAGCATCACCACAAAGTGGTGAGTAATGTGTTACACTATGAGAGTGACATCACTAGGCAACAGGAATTTTTCAGTTCCACTGTGCTCTTATGGGATCACTGTCATTTATATCATCTTCATTGACCAAAACATGGTTGTGCTACATGTGGCTGTACATATATATGTTCCTGTGTGGCCTCAAGTTCAGTTATGAGAATTATAGCAACTAAGCCTATTTTACACTGCTAGTTATGTATTTGTATTATGTATGTGTATGTGAAAGCTATTAAGCAATTGTCTGTCAGTCTCAAATCTATCCAATCTGTTTGTTGTGTGCTTCTGAGACTAGGATTCCACAAAGCACATTTCTGATTTTTCAGCTTCTTCCCTGTTAAGCTGCAATAATAACAGGGAACAAAGAAAAACTAAAAGACTGGAGGATATTGAAGAGGCTCTCACTGTCTCATTTTGCTCTTCTGGGCTTTCTCTGGGTTTTGCATTCATCTGAGCATCATGCACTGATATGTCTCCTTACCTAAGAGTTGCAAGTTCTTCCAGGAGCAGCAGCGAATTCAATTTGTGTTTTTCCCAATACTTGCAAAAAGAGGCACAAAGAACAGGTGTCAGCAAATTTTTGCCCAGATAGTAAATATCTGAGGCTTTGTTGTCCTATGTTCTTGTAGCAGCAACTATAGACAATATTTACATGATTGAATATGGTAAGTGTTTTACCTATAGATACTGGAATTTGAATTTCACATAATTTTCACATCTTATAAAATAGTATTATTGATATAGGTTTGAGTTGCATCCCCTTCCAAAAGATATTTTGTAGTCCTAACCCTGTGCACCTGAGAATGTGATCTTTTGGAAATAAAAATTTGCAAATAAAATTAAGATGAGGCCATTAGGGTGGCCCTAATCAAATGTGACTGTGTCCTCATAAGAACATGAAAGTATTATGCAAAAAATATGGACCCTCAGAGAAAAGACCACTATGTTCTCATAGAAGAAGCACAGTGTGGAGTAGGAAGAAGCAGTAGTCCACTACGAGGAGGAAGAAGCAGAAAGCAGAGTGACACAGTTACATGACAACAACAAACATTGACAGACACCACTAGAAGCTAGAAGAGGACAAGGAAAGATGCTACTTCAGTCTCAAAGCAGTGGGTTGGCGGGGAGCATAGCCCTGCTGACTGCCTGATTTTGGAACTTCTTGCCTCCATAACTGTGAGAGAATGAATTTATGGTTATGGTGGCCCTTACAAAACATACAATTATTCTTTTGATTTCTTTTATTTAAAAGTGTGTAAAAACATACTTAACTCATAGACCAAACCAAAAACAAAAGTTGGATCTGCTCTCTGGGTCATGGTACAAAGAATGTATTTGTCAAAGAGTTCTCTCCCCCTCCTCCACACCAAGATATCAGCACTATTTTAAACATTATAATTTCCTTATGTTTTCCTCCATTAAATTTTCATTACACAGTTCTTTTGCTTCTTCAGATAACTGTTTGATAACAATATATGTAGTTAACAATGGTTTACATGAAACTCTTTCTGTTAAAATAACTGAGTTCTTTCTCCTGACTACCCCCTGACTGGAATAATTTCCTTTTTAAAAAATTCTTCAAGATTTTGTAAAAAGTACACTGATCTGTAAAACTTTTTTGATGTCTTGGTAATTATTAAATTTAATTTTAGGAAATTAAGATAACTCTTTGCAGAGTTAGAATATCTGACATAAAAATTATATACTTTGCCACAAACTTTAATTAATAACCATTCTTGCTGTAATAAGCTCATTCTCTTAACAACTTTCAAGTACTTTAGAAGAACTAAAGAATGATACCATCTTGCCCTGGAGGAGACATGAATTCTGCCAGGGTCTTTAAAAGTTCAACATATACTTGCCCATTGGCACATCAATTCCATCTGAAGTGTTTATCTAAGAGAAACAGAAATTCATAAAAGGATATACTTGCACAAAATATTCACAATAGCCTTATTGTTAATAATCCAAATCTGGAAATGATCTAAATACTTATTAAAATAATGGATAACCAAATTGGGATATAACACTATAATGAAATACTGCTCATTAGTAAATAAGAAAGAACTACTGCTAGGCAAAACAACACAGAAAATCTCAGAAACATTATTTTAAGCAAAAGAAATAAAGACACAGAGTGTATATTACATCTGGATAGGAGGAACTAGTTCTGAGCTTCTATAGCACAAGTAGGGTAACTACAGTCTATAACAATTTATGATGTATTCCAAAATAATTAGAAAAAAAGAGTCTGAGGTTTCCCAACACAGAGAAATGATAAGTGTTTGAGGAAAGGATAAGCTAATTCCCCTGATTTGATTTTACATGCTGTGTAAATGTGCCAGATTATCACACTATACCTCACAACATGTACAACTATTAGGTGCCATCAAAATTTTTATTTTTTTCACGGTTGTTTTTCATTATCATATTATTGTTGTACTGGGGGTACATTATGACATTTACAAAAGTGCTTACAATACATCTTAGTTAAATTCACCCCTCCATCATTCTCTTTTGTCCCTCTCCCCCAGCCCTACCCCGATGTTTTTTTTCCCTTTATTGTTGTGCTGGGTGAAGGTACATTGTGGCATTTACAAAAGTTCTTACAATGTATCACATATATCATACTGGAATTCACCTCCTCCACCACTCTCCTATCCTCTCTTCCCCCCATTCCTGGAGTACTTTCATTTTTGCATTTACATACATGTGTACACATTTATTTTTTGCACTGTATTCACCCTCCTACCCTTTTCCCTGCTTTCTCCCCCCTCCCACTGCTACCAACACCCTCCCCCCACCACAGGCAGGATCTGTTCTGCATTCCTGTTCTCCTGTTTTCTAGAAGGAAAAAGAAAAAATGACATTTTTTTTATTTGAGATAAAGGTAGCTACACAGGGAGTTTCCTTGTGATATTTCCATGTATATATGTATTATAACCCAAATTGGTTTATTGCCCATAATTTTCTTCATTCTACCTTAGTCCCTTTCTTATGGTGGTTTCAGTTGGTTTAAGATTTCTACATTCGTTCTTGTATAAAGAATATATCAACCATATTCAAGTTCTTCATTTTCTTCTTTTATCCCACCCCTCTTGTCCATGACCTCCCCTTAGTGTGACCAGTGTTACATAATATTGCTGTATTTGTATTAGGTCTATATTCCACATATGAAAAAGAACATGCTGTTTTTGGCCTTCTTAACCTGGCTAACTTCACTTAAAATAATGTTCTCCAGTTTCATCCATTTACCTGCAAATGAGAAAATTTCATTCTTCTTTGTGATTGAATAAAATTCCGTTGTATATAAAAACCACACTTTCTTAATCCATTCATCAGTAGTGGGGCATCTTGGCTGTTTCCTTAGCTTAACTATTGTGAATAGCACTGCGATAAACATGGGTGTGCAGGTGCCTTTGTTGTAACCTGACTTACATTCCTTTGTTTATATCCCTAGGAGTGGAATTGCTGGATCATATGGCAGTTCTATTTTCAGTTTTTTAAGAATCCTCCATACTGTTTTCCATAGCTAGTGTACACTCCTACCAGCAGCATATGAGGGTTCCTTTTTCCACAGATCTTTGCCAACATTTGTTGTTTGTGTTCTTGATGGTAACTATTCTAACAGGAGTGAGGTGGAATCTTAGTGTGGTTTTGATTTGCATTTCCTTTATGGCCAGGGATGGTGAGCATTTCTTCATGTGTTTTTTAGCCATTTAGACTTCTTCTATTGAAAAGGCTCTGTTCAGTTCATTTGCCCATTTTTTAATTGTGTCATTGATTCTGGGGAGAGTTTAGATTTTTTTAGCTCCCTGTATAATCTGTTTATTGATCCCTTATCTTATGTATAGCCAGCAAAGATTTTCTCTACTTCTGTGGACAGCCTCTTCAATTTAGACACCATTTCTTTTATTGTACAGAAGCTTTTTAATTTCATGTAGTCCCATTAATCAATCCTTTCTCTTACTTACTAAGCCATTTTGAGTTCTACTGAGGAAGTCCTGCCCATGCCTATTGCTTCCAGTTTATTCCCTGCTCTTTCCTATACTCACTTCAGGCCTTATATTAAGGTCCTTAATCTACTTTGAGTTGATATTTGTACAGGGTAAAAAAACATGGATCTACTTTCAGGTTTCTGCAGGCAGATATCCAGTGTTTCCAGCAACATTTGTTGTAGAGGCAGTCTTTTCTCCATCACGTGTTTTTGGCATCTTTGTCAAAAATTAGGTGGGCATGGCAACTCGGATTCATATCCAGGTCTTCTGTTCCGCTGGGCTTCATATCTGTTTTTGTGCCAGTACCATGCTGTTTTTATTGCTATGGCTTGTACTATAGTTTGAAGTCAGGTATTATGATACCTCTAGCATTGCTCTCTTTGCTCAATATTGCCTTGCTATCCATGGTCTTTTGTGCTTCCAAATGAACTTTAGGGTAGATTTTGCACTATCTGTGATGAATGTCATTGGGATTTTGATGGGAATGGCTTTGAACATGTAGATTGCTTTTGGTAGCATAGCCATTTTTGCTACATTGGTTGAGTCTACCAATCCATGAGCATGGGAGATCTTTCCATCTTCTGTAGTCTTCTTTCATTTCTTTCCTTAATGGTTTGTAGTTTTCTTTGTAGAGGTTAGTCACATCTTCTGTTAAGTTTATTCCTAGGTATTTAATTTTTTTTGAGGATATTGTAAATGGAAGTGTTTTCCTATATTCTTTCTCAATCTGTTTATTGTTGGTGTACAGAAAGGCTACTGATTCTTGTAAATTGATTTTGTATCCTGTTACTTTGCTGAAGCTTTTATGGTGTCTGAGAGTTTTTGATGGAGTTTTTTGTGTGTGCTAGGTATAAGATCATGTTGTCTGAGAATAGGGATAATTTGACTTCTTCCTTACTTATTTATATTCCTTTTATTTCTCCTTCCTGTCTTACTGCTCTGCCTAAGAATTCCAACACTATGTTGAATAGGAGTGGAGAGAGTGAACACCCTTGTGTTCATCATACTGAATGTTCCCCATTCGGTATGATATTGGCTAGCTGTACAATGAAATACTGCTCATCATTAAATAAGAATGAACTACTTCTAGATAAAGCAACACAGAAAATGTCAGAAACATTATGTTAAGCAAAAGAAACAAGATGCAAAAAGTATGTATTACATCTGGACAGGAAGAATTAGTTCTAAGCTTCTATAGCACAAGTAGGGTAATGAGAGTCTACAACAATTTATGATGTATTCCAAAATAACTAGAAAAAAAGAGACAAGATTCCCAACACAGAGAAATGGTAAGTGTTTGAGAAATGGATGTGCTAATTACCCTGATTTGATTTTACATATTGAGTAAATGTGCCAGATTATCACAGTATACCTCACAATATGTATAATTATTTTGTGCCAATTAAAGTTTCTAATTTTTTCAGAGTTTTTTATTATTATCATATTATTATTGTACTGGAGGTACATTGTGACATTTACAAAAGTGCTTACAATATATCTTAGCTAAATTCAACCCCACATCTTTCTCTTTTGTCCCTTCTCCCCTCCATTTTAATAGTTTCAATAGGTCTCATTTTTTCATTTTCACACATGAGTACATAATATTTCCACTATATGAAACTTCCTACTCCTTTTCCTTATATTCTCCTCCCTCCCACTGGCTCCAACCCCCTGAGAGGACCTGATTTACCTTCCTGCTCTCCATTAAAAAAAAAAGACATCTTTGTTTAAGAGATCAATACAAAAAGCTTCATTATTACATTTCCACATATATTTGTATTGTATCCTGAATTGGTGCATCCCCTTCATTTTAAACAAAAAATAGTTTAAGTAATTTTGTTTATACAAAGTTTAAGAAAGGATAGAAATAATCATGATGGTAGGAATTAGAAAAATATTTGCCTTTTAAAATATATTTTAATGTATAGTAATCCTACCTTATTCAGGGATTCATTATTATACAAGGTTTTGACCAATCATGTTCAAAATATATAAGTAAATAAATAACTAAAATTAAAAGAAATTTCACAAGTAAATATTTAAAATTCTCACAAACACATTATGCAGCTCAGTGCTCCCAGATGGTGTTGCCTTATCATCGGTTGTGTTAAAATCGTTGTGTGATATGCTGGGTGTTTCCCTGCCCTTGATTCTATGAAAATATGCCTCCCAAAAAGTAAATGGAGTCCAAACACAAGGTAAAAGTGAATGCACTTGATTGAAGTGATCAAGTGAAAATTTGAGATTTTTTGAAAAGCAGCATGTCTTTAGCAAAAGTTGGATAGTGTTATAGGAAAAATGAATGAAGCATCTGCAGTATTCAAAATAAAAAACATGAGCTATGATCAAGTCTTTGGTGAGTAATATTAGCATGTACAACAGTGGTTTTGTGACAGTGATGTGGCCTACTCCATACAGTTTCAAGTTATGGATGCTCAGACCCATTGAAGTGTGGTGATTTGGGTAATTTTAGAGTCCTGAACCCTCTCCACCCCCAGTAGTCTTGGTGTTTCCTCAACAGCTGTCTCCTTGGAACCAGATTCCCCGTGGATAACCAGGGTCTACTACACTTACTTGTCATCAGCTATCCTCCTCAGTGATAAATCTGTTCATGTCTTCTTCCTATTTTCTAACTGAATTTCTATTGTTATATTTTGAGAGTTATTTATTCTAGGAGAGAATGTTGACTACAAAATGGCAGGAGTGAATTTGAGGGAGACAGAAGTGTATTTTGATTTGGGAAAGGACTACAAAGACTTATACATTTGTCAAAGCTCGTTATCTGTACTCTCAATGTATATATTGCACTTTAGGTAACTGTAGTTTAAAATTTTAGAACTAAAACTTTGGGAGAAAAAAGTATAACCTTTGAAATTATAGACTCTAAAACTTTCTTGGAGCAAGCTTTTGTCTCTCGCTCCCTGGTTATTACTGAACCTAACTGGGCTTAACTGGGTGGCAATAGGAGATGTAGAAAGGACACAGGATAGACAGACAGACAGACAGAAAGTTGGGGCCAGGTATGTTGGGTGCTTGAATGGAGTCCACAACCCTCATTACTTCTTTTCTCTATTCTCTTCATTTTACTCTGCTTCTTTTCTCTATCTTTATTCTTTAAGGCCTTGCTCTTTTATAATTCTTTAAAACTTTGCTTCTAAAGTCTTTCCTTAAAACCTTGCTTTTTTTTTGAATTTTTAACAAGAAGAAAACTCCATGCTTTAATTAACTAATTCAAATAATTAATATTCATTAAAGAAGCACACAAATACTCTTCAAGTCCTTACCCTTTAATTAAAACTCATACAAATGATGATTCCCAAAAAAATTTTTCCCCTCACTGTGACTGGAGAGGAATGCAATTCCAGGACAATCTAAAGCATGCAATCATACAGGCATACTGCTTTATTAAAACAAGACTGACTTAATATCAGAACATTCATTAATAATTGAAGATCACATCATTAGGTTATAGGAGAAAAATATGGCCATCTGGAGTCAACATCCATTCTTTTTTTTGTTTATTTATTCGTATGTGCATACATTGTTTGGGCCATCTCTCCCCCCTGTCCCCCCCCCCGCCTACCCTCTTTCTCCTCACCCCCCTCACTTCCAGGCAGAATCTATTCTGCCCTTTTCTCCAATTTTGTTGAAGAGAAGACATAACCAATAATAAGACAGACAAAGTGTTTTTGCTAGTTGAGATAAGGATAGCTATACAGAGAGATTTCTAGCATTGCTTCCATGCACATGTGTATTATAAGCCAAATTGATTCATCTCTACCTGATCTCTTCACTACTTCCTGGTCACTTTCCCATATTGGCCTGTTACTTTAAGGTTACTACGTTAGCTCCTCTACAGTGGGCACACCAAACACTTTCAAGTTTTGGGTTTCCTACCTATCGCCATTCCTCCTATATGTGTTCTCCCCTTACTCTCCGACCCATGTCCAGTAATATCACTGCATTTGTTTTAGGTCTAAAGTACACATATGAGAGAGAACATACAATTTTTGGTCTTCTGAGCCTGGCTAACTTCGCTTAAGATGATGTTCTCCAGTTCCATCCATTTACTTGTGAATGACAAAATTTAATTCTTCTTCATGGCTGAGTAAAATTCCATTATGTATAAATACCACATTTTTTTAATCCACTCATCCGTAGTGGAGAATTTTGCCTGTTTCCATAACTTGACTATTGTGAGTAGCACTGCAATAAACATGGGTGTGCAGGTACCTATGAAGTTGTATGCCTTTGGGTATAACCCTAGGAGTGGTATTGCTGGATCATATGGCAGATCTATGTTTAGATTTTTAAGAAGCTTCCAAATTGTTTTCCAAAGTGGTTGTACTAGCTTGCATTGCCACCAACAGTGTATGAGGGTTCTTTTTTCCCCACTTCCTTGCCAACATTTGTCAGCAGTGGTGTTTTTTATGATGGCTATTCTAACAGAGGTGAGGTGGAATCTTAGTGTGGTTTTGATTTGCATTTCCTTTACAGCCAGAGATGGTAGCATTTTTCATGTATTTTTTGGCTATTTGGATTTCTTCTTTTGAAAAAGTTCTGTTTAGTTCAGTTGCCCATTTCTTTATTGGTTCATTGATTTGGGGGCAGTTTAGTTTTTTGAGTTCCCTGTATATTCTGGTTATCAGTCCTTTGTCTGATGTGTAGCTAGCAAATATTTTCTCCCACTCTGTGGGTGGTCTCTTCAGTTTAGAGACCATTTCTTTTATTGTGCAGAAGCTTTTTAATTTTATAAAGTCCCATTTGTCCATCCTTTCTCTTAGTTGCTGAGCTGCTGGGGTTCTATTGAGGAAGTCTTTGCTTATACCTATTTCTTCCAGAGAATTCCCTGCTCTTTTCTGTATTAGCTTTATAGTTTCAGGTCTGATATTAAGGTCCTTGATCCATTTTGAGTTGATATTAGTATAGGGTGATAGACATGGATCTAGTTTCAGTTTTCTGCAGGCAAATAACCACTTTTCCCAGCAACATTTGTTGAAGAGGCTGTCTATTTTCCATCATATGTTTTTGGTGCCTTTATCAAATATAAGGTGGGCATAGCTGTGTGGATTCATATCTGGGTCCTCTATTCTGTTCCACTGGTCTTCACATCTGTTTTTGTGCCAGTACCATGCTGTTTTTATTGCTATTGCTTTGTAATATAGTTTGACGTCAGGTATTGTGATACCTCCAGCATTGCTCTTTTTGCTGAGTATTGCCTTGGCTATTCACAGTCTCTTGTGTTTCCAAATGAACTTTAGGGTAGATTTTTCAATCTCTGTGATGAATGTCATTGGGGTTTTGATAAAACCTTGCTTTTAAAGTCTTCTTTTCTGTTCTTGAAAATCTCTTTCCTTAGACTCACACTGCCCATGTTTTCTCTTAGCTTTTCTTTAACATAATCTCTCTTAAAGTCTTTGCCACCAGACTTGCACTGTCCCATGTTCTCTCTTTAGCTTTCTTAAAGCTTTGGTGCTCGGATTTGCACTGTCCCATGTTCTCTTTAGCTATTCTTTAGCTTAGCTTTTCTATAGCCTATTATAAAGTTCTCAGTGCAGACTTTCTATCAACCCCTCTTTAGCAATTCCCCTTTAAAAGCCCAAAAACAAAAAGCAAAAGCCTCCAGCAAAAAGCCCAAAGCAAAAAGCCCCAAAGCAAAAAGCCCTAAAGCAAAATGCCTTGCGTCCTCCTTCAGCAAGTCTTTTATATCCAGTGGCAAACAGATGGAGCAGCAGTTCTTGGGGAGGGGCATGACATGTAACAGGAGAAACCTGCGTTCCTGCTTCTCTGAACGTAAACAACTTAGGAGAAGCTGTTCTGCATTTTCCTCTTCTGTGGCTGAGGCTGTGCCAATCTCAGCCCACAGACAAACATCTTAGGAAAAGCTGTTGAGCTGCATCTTGCCTTGCTAATGTCCAGTTCTCCCAGGCTTCTCATAATTCACTCTCCACACTTTCCAAGACAAGCACCAAAGCTGTCTTGTCTGTTTCATGTCTATTTTAATATGATATAAACTGTATGTTGATCCAATATCTACTAGTGTTAGAAGCATGAGCATTTTTAAGCATTTGAAAAAGCTCTAGCTTCCAAATAAGATCTGTGTAAGAGTTCAAGTTTGGTCTCACCTCCTTTCCACTCTTGTTTTGAAAAGCCTTCAGAAGAAATCTTGAAACTCTTTCATGAAGTTTAACAAATCTTACACCTCAGAGCCTTCTTTGCATGTGCTCCTAAAATGCTCAGGAAGGAGCCAGGCAGGTGTGGTAATCATAGGAAACAGATAGGAGGATTGTCAGTCCAGGCAAAAAGTTCACAGGGATACCATCTCAGCCAATAAAAGCTGGGTGTAGTTGCATACCTGTCATCCCAGCTACATGGGGGAGCTTAAATAGGAGGCTTGCCATACAGGCTGGCCTGGGCATAAAGTGAGATGCTATTCAAAAATAATCCAGAGCAAAAAGGGCTGGAGGCAAGGCTCAAGTGGCAGAGAGCCTGCCTAGCAAAATCAGGCTCTAAGTTTAACCTTTAGTACCATCAGAAAAAAATTCAAAGCCCAGAAAGGAGCCCTAGCAACTATAAGATTCTGTAATATATTATAAAACTCATCACGGTGGGTGGGCTACTGGCCCTTTCCATTTTGCCTCTCCACCCAGTAACACTTCCTTAGGAGCTGAGTTTGTGGGAAAGGCTGCAGACATTCTGGGCACTGGGCAGAGGTGAGATGAGAATACAGTTAATCAGAATATTATGTCGCATATTCATGTTGCCTGTAGTCAATTCCTTGCATGGTTAATTACTGGCCTTCGCAATACAATTGACTTCCTAGAATACTTCTTCTACCCACTTTGCTAACTGACCCTCACCCTAAAAATTCATGACCAAACACCTTATTGAGAACGTCCCAAAGGCAGCCAGGAGCCTGTGGGTAGTACAGGACGAAAAGAGTTTGAAGTAAACCAAGGAAGAGACTTGACTCTGAGAAATTTTTCCACTGTGCACATAAATAAATTTGGCAAAATTCCATTCTCATTAACACCTACTCAAAACACAAACTCTTTCCTATTGGGAATGTTTCCTATAACATTTTTATGTGATTGTAAGTTTGCCATACATTTTTTTTCTTTTCTGGTGGAAATGTGTGAATTATTATTCATGAGAATTCTTATATTTGCAAAATGTAAATCTATAAAGATATTTAAAAAATTGAGTGTATTTGTGGATGAAGTTGCATGTTTCATGTGTCCTGTGAAAAAATAAGTTTAAGGTTATAAAAACACCAGGCTGAAGAAAGTCTTCTGTCTCTTTCATTCTCTGTAGAAAATAACATTATAGAATTATTGTCATAAAAAGAGATGATCAAAAATACATAGCCAAAACAAGTTAGAAGAAACATTTTATCTATGTGTCATAAGTTGTCAACTAAAACACTGGATGTTATGAAGTTTGTGATTTGTTGAGATCTTAAAAACTGGAATTTAGGACTGGAGATGTGGTTCAGGTGGTAGAGCACCTGCTTTGCAAGCACAAAGCCCTGAGTTCAAGTCTCAGTCCCTGCATTTTAAAATGCGAACATCAAATTTTATAAGCTTCTGGATCCTGCTGAGTTCAGCCCCTGGGTGTTGATGTCAGCAATCTAAAAGGACAAAAATAAATCAAACCAAACAACAGAGGAGAGAAGGATGTAGAGAAATCATCAATAAGCTAGAACCCTAGAAAGGGGAGGTGAGGAATGGAGGTAATGCCACACCCTTTTCACACAATGCTGTTTTTCTCTTTCTGTCCTTCTATCTTTGCAGTATTTCGAACTGGTAACAAAAAAAGAACTTAAGTTCTGCATGAAAGGTGCTGAGGGATGTGTTTTTCCCCAGAAGATTTTGCTTCATAACAAGCACTGCCTATACAAAATAACTCATTTAAGGGAATATCCACTCTTGGGAAAAGACTAACCTTAAGAATTTTCATCCATTTAAAAATTCTTACAATAACATCAACAATGTGAATAATTTAATCTGCTCATAAAATACTGCCTACTACCGAGCATGACTGGACTCATGCTCAGATTGATTCAGTAAAGACCTGATAGAAACCAAAAGATGAATATCAAGTTGAAAAAGAAGCTCAACTTAACAGCCACTTTCTGAAGCCCACCCACAACATATTATTAGTAATCTAGCCATGCCACATTTTGGTGTGACTTTTATCTTTTGTCATGTGTGGCTAAGAACTCCTTTTATAAAAATATTTACCATTACTTTCACAAATAACATATTGTTGCATATGTGTTGTAAGAAAACTTGGAGAATAAATGAGAAACAGTCTAAGTGCTCACTAATAGGGAATTGAGAGCCAGGTGTGGTGGCACATGCCTGTAATCTCAGCTATGTAAATCCACTCAGCAATTTTAAGCATATGATGCACTGTCACTAAGCATAGTCTCCATGTTGTCCTGAGCTTATTCCTCCTGTCCAGCTGAAATTCTTTGTCCTTTCTATCTGATTTTTAAACATACTATATTAAGACAACATGGAAGATTTTGTAAATTAGTTTTTTTCTGATCAGAGATATACTACATCATTTTTCTATGCCAATAAATATATATTAAAATAATTGTAAAGTCTTCATTCTGTTCAGACATTCATGATACTTTATACTACTACAATTACTCTCCTCACTTTAATGTTCATTCATTCAGTCAATAAATGATTATTGCACTCTTGTCTTCCCTTCCTTCCTTTGAGAAGGCACAAAGACCTCAGAAGCCATGCATTCTCTGTGTACCTTTATAGTCATAAAAGAAAGACACTGCCCAGGAGTGTGCTGGGAGCAGAAAGAAACCAACATAGTGCTGTGTCTTTACCATGAATCATTAGAATATACTGTTATAAACTGACTAATAGATGCTGAAATGCCCCCCCAATTTCCCTGCTTGCCTTTTCTGTCTGGCTCATTACTATAGCACTTCTGTATTGCTAAAAATAGTTTGCAAACATGCCAGCAATAATTGAGTCTATTTTCCTTAGTCTTCAAGGGACAGAAGACTGATATGAAACTGAAAGTACTCATTTTGAAGAGAGAGCTGGTTTTGCTATTTATTTTTACATGGATTCTCCCCCAGTCTTTTAAACTCTAAATAAAATGATGTCATTTCTCTGGTTTTGATAAGGTACCATACCATACGCACTTACAATGCTCCATAAATATTAGAGAATATAACATGTCTTTTGCCTTAAGAAATAAGGGAACTACCAAGGCAGCTTCCAGTGGCCTCAAGAATTGGGTCTCTGTAATTTTCAGCTAGAAAATGTAAAGCAAATCTGAAACTCTCTCCACTGAAATTTCCGCAGTGCCTCTGTGCTCCAAGCCTCATGGTTCTCTTGCCCTCCAAACTCATGATGCATCTCTCTGCTCCTTATTATGTAGGGTATCTACTATGGCCTACCTGGCCTTGAGAGATTCTGGAGGCTTCCCATAAAAAAGGTACTTACTCCCAGTGGGAATCCAGTGTCTACTCATAGAACAGAAAAGCTCCTAAAAGTTGGGGGAGGTGGAAAGAGAGATTTTTTTTTTAAAACAAAAAGAGGGGCATTCAGAAAAACAATATGTTAGACTAAGATCTTAGACAGTTTAAGTGGTGATCTGATCACATTATAAGATTCATATTCAAAGACAGAGAAATGAAACATGGTACAATGCTTAATGCTTTCACTTGTCCTCTGGCTGTGGATTGGTCTGAATGAAAAAGATGAAGGTTCTAACCCGGTAGAGAGTAAGCCCTTGGGAAGAAACATAAATTCCTCCTTGTATTACCCCGGATGGGGTATCAGCCCAAATGCGTCTGTAAGGAATATGGACAGGCAGAGGAGTCCAGGCCCACTAGAGGAACTGGGCCTCCCTCAGAAGCTGGCTCAGGTGACCAAAACAGGTCTGCCTCACTTACTCTCAACCTAATTTCCCTATGCTCATTTTTAACCTGTCAGATCACCACAACTCAAATCAAGTTCTCAGAAGAATAAGCTCATGACAGGGAAGCTGTACTAATATTCATTTAATTCTCATAATAAAGAAAATGAGATCCCCATGAACTCAGCCCTGCATTGACTAAACCTGGAGAGACATTCAAGGAGCCACATTTGGGTAGAGGATGACATATTAAAGTGAGACAGAGGTGAGAGACCTAAAAATCACATTTGGAAAATCGTTAAAGGAAACTAAGGGTGTTTAACTAAGAAAAGAGAAAGTACTGCATAGAAGTCTTCTAGAATTTGAAGGGAGAGGGCATGAAAGATGTTGACCACTCCAGGGCTAGCCAGATGGTAGGATTAGAAGCAGAGAGTGAAACATATACAAGGCAGATGTCTAATCTATATTCCTCAGAAAACACTTAAAGGCCAAACAGGTATGATTGCTTTAATTGGGAGTGCAGTCTCAAAAAAAGATGTGGGTCAGGGAAGGAGGAAGAACAAAAAGAAGCTAGTGAATACCCACAGATACCAAGAAATGCATCAGGCCATTGTTCCTTGATCTGATGGAGCAGTCTGACAGGAGAAAGGAAAACTAGCAATTTACTTTTTGGGTCTTCCCAATCTTCCTAAATAGCAAAATACCCCTACAGTTCTTACTTACCTTTCAAACCTGCCCTTCAAGAGGTGCTGAGACAGTCAGAACCCAGTGGACCAAGTGAGCTGCCAAAGACTATACCCAAGACAGAGCTGCTACAGGTGCCACCACAATGCGACCAACGTGAGCTGAAGCCCAGCCCTCACCCAGGAAAGTGACACTGGAGTGTAAGGAGGTGAGGTGACCACAGCAGAGGCAGTTTCCCAGGCTTTATAACCATGGAAGTGGGGCTCCCTGGTAGCAGGCAAGGCTGAGGGTGAGGCCACAGACCACACCACACAGTAGGTTGTAGTAAGATGCAATCATCTAATGTCAAAAAGCGTCTAATGGAGACTAGCTTCTGAAACAGTATGCACAAATACGTAGAGATTTTGTCAAGTGACTGAGCAGGTCTGGGGTAGGTCTCAGACTCTGCATTTCTTACTGACTCCAGGTGAGACTTTGCTGCTGGTCCCTCGCTCCACTTGGCTTAGTGAGTAGATGCTCTGCTTCATGAAGGAGTGAGTTCTGTCTCCCTAGGTTTGTTCTAGCAGATCCTGCATTGATTGATCCTTGGCCATGGAAGTCAGAAAGGATAGGCATAAAGTTCTCCTGTCTATCATAAAAGTAAATTACCACTAAAGAACCTTTTGAATTTAAGATATTGATCTATTTTCCAAAGCCCAGTATGTACTAAACCAATGATAAATGAACAATTAGTTAACAAAGAAGAAATGCCTAGCTTAGATCTTGTTCATTCATTGCTCACTTTGCAATGACCGCATGTCAGACCTAGCACACAATTAGCCAGGACCCTAGTGGAAATGTAGAGTTTTTACCTAATGGCAGTTGACCAGAAACAGGTATAATTCATCAGCAATTTATGTCACTAATGCTTTTCTCATCCTCTCCCTTTCGACCTCTCTCCCCATCCATAAGAAACTCAAGTGAATGCAGATGCTAAAAGGTATAGATGATGGTAGGATAATTAGGGACTGTTATTGAACTTGAATTAAATGTAAAGTGAGAATTCAATCATTTCACTTCATTCTCTGATGAATGAAAACTGAAATTAAATCTCAATCCAGAACCTTACAGAATGTATCTCAATAGGTGGGTTTTCTATAAAGGTAAAAGTTATCCCTTTAAGCTAGATATTTGTTTTATATGGATTCCTCTTGTATTGTAAGTATTTGATTCTAATTACTACTTAGAATTGGCTCACCATACTTGAATTACACATAGCCATTTCTCTTTACTTTTCAACTAACTTCTCATATTCTTATAGTTTCCATCATTGGGCATACACAATGATCTCTCCTCCACATACACACTTGGCTTTGTCCCCAAATGCTGGGACTCCCACACGTCAGAGGGAGAAATGGGCTGTTTTCAAGACTGGGCAGAAAGCCCTGGAGTCAGATGGATTTGTAACTGCCACTGCTCTTCTCTGCCACAAGGTGGCACTGTTGAAGACAGACGACCTAGTGAAGTGTGCCCACAGCTGCGGGAGCCTTTGCTGATGTAAACCCAGGAAAAGATTTCTGTGGCTCCAGTGAGAAAGGACAAGCCCACCTCCCAGTGCTGGACAAAGCCACACAGCTGCAGAAACTTGCTTTTTGCCCTTTGGGGTTGCACGTACACACTTCCCAGGATGCTCCCTGGCCATAGCGATGCTGTTCCAGGCTTGTTCCAGTATCCACCCCCTCACAGGTCCCAAGCCTTTTCTCTTTCCTCTCGCAGAGAGGGGTGCACATGTAACTTTTAAGCCCTCGAAATACAATTGGTCTTATTATACTGCACTTTTCTATACAAACTTCGCTAACCCTTCTAGGAAAGCTAATCTGAATGACTCCTAGGCGGTGCCTAGCACAGGGTCCCATGCAGTTCCCTGACTTCCTGACAAAATGTATGGAACATAACTGCATTTTTATTCAAGTCTCAAGGTCAACGCTATGAACCTGGTGTCTTGGTTCAGTTTGGTCTAGTTGAGGGGTGCTTGGTTTTTGGTTTTTGGTTGTTGTTGTTGTTTAGTTTTGTTTTAGTTAAATATACAAGTGCCTTTTATGTTATAAAAATTGTAGATTCAAACTGGGCCCCGGGGCTCACACCTGTAATTCTAGTTACCCAGGAGGCAGAGATCAGGAGGATCTCCGTTCCAAGCCAGCCCAGGCAAACAGTTCTAGGCAAATAGCTCAAGAGACCCTATCTTGAAAAAACCATCAGAAAAAAGGGCTGGTGGAGTGGCTCATAGTGTAGGCCCTAAATTCAAACTCTGGTACTGCAAAAAAGAAAAATTATAGATTCAGAGATGATTTGACTTAATTCATATTATATAGAGAAACTATTATTTTAGAGACCTTAATTTTTAACCCATCTTTGATCCCTAAACACATGTTCTTTGCAACTTACCACACAGCCTCCCTGCCTCCTTGCCTCCCTGCCAAAGGTTCTCTGACAGATGTAATTGCTTCTACTCCAAACTCACTATTCCCTTTTTCATTACTGTTTTTAAGTACATATCTTTATGATCCAGCTAAATTTGACAACTTTTTCTCCAAAAAAGAGCTATACTTCTCCACCTCTGTGCCTTTGTTCATTTGTATTTCTATTTCATTAAATTATCCTTTATTTTGTATCTGCTTTTTTAATCACTTATCAGTCCTCGAGGTCCACCTACACATGATTTCTCCTTCAGGTTTTCTATAATCCTTTCTACTGAATATGTTCTCTTCCTCTTCAGATCCTTGTAGCATTTTATACGTGAGTTTCTTATAAAAATTTCCTTCCTTCATTGCAGGCATTTGAGGACATCTTGGCTTCTATGAACATAGCACTTTATTATTTTATTTCCTGCAGCATCTGGAATGGTATCTTATACTTAATAGGCATTTAGTAAACTCATGCTTAATGGAATTTCAATCCATAAGCATCCCCAAGCCCTCAGGAAGAGTTTCTCTTCAACCTAAACTTGGTCCCTCTTAGCAAACTCAAATCCCGTGAAGGTTAGATACAAAAGGAAAATAGAGAGTAAGAACTAAAGGATGGTATTGAGGACATTTTTATTTATTTTTAATTAAATCTACAGACTATTCCAGTTTTGCCAATTTTTCCAACATCCTTTATAGAAAATAAAATTCTGATCCAGGGACCAATCCAGGATCCCACATTACACTTAGTTACCATGTCCCTCTGAAGTCACATGATGTCAATGTGTCCCATTATTGGTGATGGCATTTTAATGGCTTTGTTGAAGTGGTGCCTTCTCCACTGTAAATTTACTATTTTGAGGATATTATTAAAAGATTGCAAAAGTCCCAAGAGGTTCTGAAGGTTAGAAACTTGTATTGATACATTAACAGCACAGAAAAAAATTATCCATCCCTGCAGAAAAGATGGATAGGGAATTGAGGACGGTGAGTAGCAGGTGTCATTTCTTAGCGCTGATCACACTCCCTTCTCTTGAGGACCATGACAGTGCTATCAGTTTCCTTTCCTGGTATCTCGCTGATCCCTCTCCTCAACCAGTTAGTGCTAGAGTGCCCCAGGAGTTGGTCCCACCTTTTCTGTTATTCTCCATCCACACCTTCTCCCTCTGAAGGTAACTTTTGCCACCTGATTATTTTCCAATCCACAGAAACCAGCTGGTAAGGGGCAGAGATGGGAACTAGTACTGTCACTTAACAACTGTAACATATTTCCAACTTCTGATATTGTCAACACTTGCAGGCTGAGAGGGACAGGCAGAAGGCAAAGGACAGAACCAGAACTTTGGTTCACTTGGGTTCCTCCCAGAACATTCATAATGATTTATTAGGCTGGTATTTATGTTTGTTTATAATGCGTAAGTAGAAACCACCCTGAACCAGTTTCTCTCTGCTTTTTAGAGAGTGATCACAAAACTCTAGAACTTATAAGGCAAGGCACTGTGTGCTAATGCAGAATAAATGCTTTGTTCTTTTGGGACTTTTGAAGATGGAAGAAAATTTAAAACTGCAACAGCATTTATGCTCATATTGCCCCATTGCTAATTTGAATCTTGCCACTCAAAACACATGGAATGCCAATTGCTGTATTTGTTTTTACTGTGGAAGTAGCTAGGTAGAATGTCACACAAACTGGACACCATTGCCTCGCTCTTGTAATTCCAGCTACACTGGAGGTTAAGATTAGGAGGATCACTGTTTGAGGCCAGCCCAAGCAAAAAGTTCACAAGATTTCATCTTAACAGAAAATAGCTGGGTGTAGGGGTACATTCCTGTCATCCCAGCAATTTTGGGAAGCATGAATAGGAAGTCCAGGCCCACCAGGGCAAAACATGAGACCGTATCTCAAAAATAAGCACAGCAAAAAACAACAAGGAAAAGCCAGATAAGTCATTTTCTTAGGATACAGAAATGCTGGGCGGTGTGAGAGTGTGTGTGTATGTAGGTATATATGCAGGTGTGTGTGAGTATGTGTATGTAGGTATAGGTCGGTGTAGATGCAGGCATGTGTGTGTGAGAGAGTGTGCATATGATGTGTGTGAAGTTCCCTCCTTACCCAGTTCTACTCATCGATCCTTTGTCTGTGTTAAGTTGCACTCTGAAGGCTGCTGAACCTCCTGCTTTTCTTCTATGCATAACCAAAAAATTCCAAATAAGTGGGCTTGTAGGACCCTTCACTGCTTTTTAGAGCTTTGTCTGATTTTTACAGTTGGAGAATTTTACCAATAGTATTTAATAGAAGACAAGTGATAGAGGGAAAAGTAAAAACTAATCAAATTTACCTTCTCTCTAGAAACAGAGTTGTTTAAATCATCTTTAAACTATCTTTAAAATCTGAAATCCATCCAGGAAACCTTTTTCTTTAAATCTTCACAGGAAAATGTGAGTCACACAATTCATAAATTCTTCCCTCTTAGAATGAAATTTTGCTTAGATCAGTGCTTCCTTCTCTTGATAAATTGTCCTATCGTGTCTTCTAGGTCCCAGTCATGTGACCTGTGAGCTAGGTGTGAAAGATTTCACAAAGGTGTGGTTAAAGCAAAAGCAAAGTCTTATTTACTTTCCAAAGTTATAAGGTATATATCCAAGTTATAAATGTGAGGTGTTAAGGACTTTTTTTGAGGCAGGGTTTGTAAGAACATGGGTGGAGAGTTGAGTGGCTGGTCATTGGTCCCTTTGATAGAGGCAGGATGTGCATTCTGGTTAGATCAGCACATTGACCAGAGTGTATTTTAGCCTGGACACTTGTCTTCTGGGTACTTTGGTTTCTCAGAGTAGAACAGAGACATCACTAGTTTGGTCTGGTGTAGAAAAGAGAAGCAAAGTTAGGCAGTAGCCTACACAAAATGAAGTTTAGCTACAAAATGGGGTTTCTTAGGCCCATTTTAGCCTAAGAATTTCCAATGTCCAATATCTGAAGGAGCTGAAATATCCAGGTTTAGAAAGAACTCTAAGCCATATGATCATGGTCTCTAAACATTTGCGGTTACATACCCTGTCAATAACACGTATTTGAGCATTCCTATATGTATATGACGTATATGTATATGTGTATATGTATATATGTGTGTGTGTGCTTGTTTGTATATCATGTACATATATTATGGAATAGACTATAAGGTAAAATGGAGATAAATTTTTAAAAGCTGAATTAAAAGAAACATCATTAATTGAAAAATTACTTTAGTAGTACCTAAATGCCTTTCTTCTCCTCCTAGAATTCTTATTATCAGTTGTAATATTTTCCATGCCAGCAAGGTAGTTGAGCACATCTTGTTGCTTCTGAACTTGGTTTGTCTTCATGGTCTGGAAGCTTAGTTTCAAATGCCTTCTTGGTCTTGGCAGTGTCACTTGCTCATTGACTAACACCTCAGGTGCACTGCACGGGGACTGAAGTGCGTTGCTAATGAGACTGAACGTGAATCTGCATTAGTTCACTAGGGCGATTGTAATGAAGAGCCAAGACTGGGGCGCTTAAACAGGAGAAATTTCTTTTCTCACAGTTCCTGAGTCTGGACATGGAAGATCAGTGTGTCGGTTTTATTTTCTTTTGAGGCCGGGGAAAAGAATTTATTCCAAGTCTCTGTCCTTGGTTTGTAGATGATCATCTTCTCCTTGTGTTTGCTGTGGCTTTCCCTCTTTCATATTTCTGTGACCAACTTTCCTGTTCTTCTAAAGGCACCAGTCATATTAGAGCCTACCGTCAGGAATACATTTTAAATTAATCACCTCTGTAATTAACTATCTCCAGAAAAGGTCACCTTCTGAGACACTAGGAGGTAAGATGGGGTGGGATACAACTCAAGCCTACAACAAAATCCTTATTTCAAATAGTTTTGTTTATAACTTTGAATTTTAGATGTGATGAGCCCTGCTATTGACCATATAATATTAGCTTATATTACTTCTATTATTTAATCTTATTACCAAAATCTAAGATCCTTGTTAACCTAACCACTCTCAAATAAACTTCAAAACATCACAAGATGCTCAAAGAAAACAGATGAATTATTCCACTGCTGTCATCTCCCACCCTTCCCCCAAGGCACCTTGATCATCTGACACTGAGACTATTGGAGGACTACCAATTTCTTTATTACATAGAGTAAAGCTCCAGTTCCATGAACATAGATGTTACAATGCATTTTCCAAGATACTAATGAATTTTCTTGCGGGTATGATCAACTCCACTTTGGAGAGTTCCAATCGAGACCACAGTTTCTAGAAACTACCTGCACATTTTCAAATTCATACTGAAATTCATAGCCTTTGGCTATGAAGTAGCCTCATTGCAGTCAAACCAAATCCAAATGGACCAGAGAATATATGATTTTCACTTTCTCTTTCCATCCTCCCTGATACACAGATATTTAATTTTCCCTCCAGGCTCAAGGCAGTGGAATGAGAATAATACAGGTTCTAGCACTTCATTAGTTCTATGGATGATGCCATTTGAGCCAAACTGTTTGGAACATTTGTTGAAAATGTCACTCAGAAGATATCAGCACTATCTGAGTCATGGTTTGATTGAATTTGTAGAATAATGTAATAGAAATTGTGTTCTTCACAAAAGTCACAAGATAATAATGATGGCAGTTAGGAATGAAAGATGCCAAATAATCTTTTCAACTCAATAAAGCAAACAGACAAGCTATCGCACTGAATGGTCCAGGCACTGACTTCAGAGACAAAATGGAATATCAATTGTTTCCTAAACAGCTGCAAAGGTAAAATCTCCTTTGTGTAGACTGACTTTGGGCAAGTGTATTCTAGCACTGGAGGACTCAATGAGCCCTCAAAAGAGCAACAATGCAGTTGACACATGACAGATCCAGAAGAAATCAGGCACCTGCAAAAGGAAAGGAGCCATGTCAAGGAGAGTAAGGGGAAACACCCCTTTGAGGTCCCCTAAGATTCTCCAAGCCAAAATGTAAAACAGCAATGAAAGCCAACTACATGGAAATGTTTTTTGACAGTTTCATCCTCAAAGTGCATTCTAAATGGCACAAAGTAGTTACTTTCTACAATTCTAGGCAAAAAGGAAATAGCCTTGGGTGGATATTGCAGTTGTATCTAATCATGGAAATGCAAACAGAGACCAAGGTTGGAGCCTTGATTCTCTGTGACTCAATGATACTTACCTCATTTCCTGACCCACCTCTCTGACTCTGACTCCCAAACACTCCATGCTACTGTATGACTTAGTGACAGTTCATGTGTCTGCTCTATGAAACTTAATCTGTCCCACTCAGGCCACTTGGCATACTGTCTCTATTTCATTGCACACATTTGTACAATTATTCAGTCTTATTACATTATCATTTTTAAATGCCATTCTACCTTACTAGACTATAAATTCATTAAGATTAGAGACATGTTCTAATCTTTGTAGTTCCAGTGCAAACACTGATCTGGACAATACGCACACAATCAGTGTTTTCATGGACCGCTCACAACAAACGTGTGAACTGATTATAAGTATTTTCATTTTAAGGATTGAGGAACTGTGGTCAGAGGAGACAAGTGACTCACTTGTTCAAGGTCACAGAGCTTTTAGCAGCAGAAGTGGGACATCCACCAAGAAATTCTGATGCCAGGATTAGTCAGTGCTTTTCCACCACCCAGCAGCAAATCCATGCCTTCTATTGGGAGGAAAAAAGAAGCACTCATGCTCCAGGGTAAAGGATGTAGGAGCATAGTGCTGGGTCTGTAAATGAGAGGATCATTTCTTACAGGGCTGGAAGACCTAGAAGAGTGGCTGACTATTCTGTACAATGAGTTAATAAATAAATGAAAGAGCAGCTGCCTGACTTTAAGGCATAGACAACAATTCGCACAAGAAGGTAGCCTAGTGCTGGTCTAGATCATAACTGAATGGCTTTGAGACTGATTCTGATAGAAATTATATGGGGGGGTAAGTGAATTCTTATTAAAATTGAGACCCTCACCCACCAAGCCAGGTGCATCACTAGTTCAATATATGCTTGCCACCTTTGCCTTAAGCTATCTCAAGAAACTGCAAAAAGGACAGGTGTGAGCCCCTAATTCCCAGTGCTTACACCAAAGCAGGTCCCTGAGGATTCTGAAGTGTTGAGAGAGCTCAAGGAGAGAAGCTTTGGAGACAGAATGAATCTAGAATGGAATCCTGGTTCCTCTCTCACTGCCTGTGTGGTGCTGGGTGTATTCACTAACCTCTCTGGCTCCTAGAGCCCTGATATGTGAAATCAGGTTGGTGCTAATGTCTTCATCTTAGAGCTTCCATGGGAATTAAGTAGGGTGAAATTTAGGTTTCAGTTTGGAGTCCTAGGATCTCTGAACATCCTCAGATTTTCCCAAGATTCAAACGGTCTATAAGAATGTAACTTTGTTTTTCCATTTTACAATATTCTAAATAAAATATTAGTACAAACATAACCATGCTGTCTGGTTGAGCAGGAAACCCCTGGCTGTCTATGTATTTGTGTTCACAATTAGGTAGATATCAAGCCAAAGGCAAGCAATGCCACCACACATCCTGCAAGACTTGTGTAGCAGTTTGAACAATGAAAGGCAATGGGGAAAATGTTATGTGGCAGATGACAGTGTTGAAAAGCGAAACATCTGTACCTTTGCCAAGTGTTATATTTATGTTGCCAGAAAATGTACAATGAATACTCTTGTTAAATGCTACCTTTTATTTTTCAGTATGGGGAGTGGGGAATGTGTATTCTAAATTGACCAACCTTTAGTAATTTTAAATGGCTTTATTATTAAAATAGCAAAATTATTATATTGGAAATGACTACAATTTAAATAATAATTGGCAATGATAGATGTCATGAGGAAAACTTAATTATACCTAACACGTCTTTCTACTATACAGTCAATCAAAATCTGCTCTTTAAAGTGTCATTAATTTGAATTTTACTGATTGCAGTTTTATGTTTAATTTTTGTTTTTGTAATAACATATCTAGATTTAAATTTTTATGTATTTAAGGAATTTTAGAATTTAAAAAATGGTATGTAATGCTGGAAGTCTGCAAGAATTTATTTCATTTTTAAAGAGGTCTGTATAAATTGAAGATCACCCAAATCAAACATTGACCAGAGTCTAAAATCCTCTGATGTGGAAACTAATGACTGGAGGATACAGACAGGAGGGATGGGAACCATGGGGTGACCTCAAATCATTATGAATCTTTTCAGTAAAATCATTGCATAATCTTCTCTCTGCTTTCCTACAAGAGGGAAGAAAAGCCAGCAGAGACATTCTGGATGAGCAAGACTGAAATGTTATCATGCAAATCCAAACTATAAAGGGAAACATCTCACACTTTGAATTGCTGTATCTCATTACTCAGAAATCAGTAAGTAGGGAGAGAGCTAAGAGTTACCACCTAGTCAAATAAGGACTGTCATCCATGGAGGATTCATTACAAAATTACCCTTAATGTTTTTGAACTACAAAGTCTACACATCTGAGTAAATTAACCCAGTGACTTGCTGTAGGAATCCAGCAGAAAAGTGTTTCTAAGTGACAGATAAGCTCCTGTTTTGTCCAAGCCTAAACAAGGACAAAAATATTTCAAAGTTCCAGGGAGGAGGGGAAGGAGATGATTTTTCCTACATAGTACTCTCTTCACCTGTGTCAATGGGCAGCATCACCACCTGTCATTTAAATTTGCCCTTTGGTAATCATGTAATTCCAGAGGAGATGGCAGAAATGACAGAAATAGTGCAGCAAGTTCCCCACTTCTGCATGATAATTTAAAGTCTGGCAGATCCATGTAAAACAAGTTTTCTAAATTGTGGAGTACTACACTAAATAAGAGTTCATTTAGGGTCTGTTTATGACAAGTCTTCTAAATGACTACCTCATAATTGCAGTTTGACAACTATTATTTTTAGTGATTCTAAAACAGTTGGTGCCTTGTCTGACTAAAGATGGTATAAAGCTCTGTGTCTAAGCATTATCTAATGTTGTACAAATGCTAGCAGAGTCATTGAGCCCATATAAAATGATCAGCTGATGTGATCCTCCTTTTTATCTACTACATACTGCACCTAAACTCCTACACATGATAATGGTCAATAAGCTATTGATATTTCTGATATTTATGGTCATGCCATTCAGATGGGAGTGGCCTGCCACTGGGCAGCCCTGTTGTTTGGAACCTGTACTACATCTATTTGTCTTGCCTGGGAAAACATTGTTGTGTATATGAGATACACTTATACATTAAAAAGTGGGGCTATTTGGAGTCACTGGCAAAGCCTTCCCTAACTCGTGAGAAATCTAGGATTTTGACTTTATCAGTTATGTATGCTTGTTATCTTACCTATTAAAAGGTTCAAGGTTTTACTTCAAGAATCAAAACTAAGTTAATACATGTGTATATATAATTAAAACTATGATGCTTACTGTTGTGGTTTCTTTGTATGTTAAATTTATATGTGTTTTCCAAGTGTATAAGCCTCAAAAGTGCAATGTATGAAAAAAACCACTGAATCAAGTTGGTGTCCTCCAAATTAAAAGTTAATGATGGTTTAAATTAGGGAATAAGGCACTTTGAAGGCCACACTTTTAGTGGACTAACCAAAGAGTGTCCTGTAGATGGCACGATATCATACATGTTTTCTTCCTTCCTTTAGTTACAACCTGAATGGAACTTCTTAAGTATTACGTACTGAGACAGAAGAGGGGATCTTACTGAAAACAGCAAATACACAGAATGTCCACAGATGCTTGGTAAGAGAGCTTGGCCCAGTAACCATGACAGTGACTCACTACAGCAGGGTGTGTCTCCTTCTCAAACATTGGAACTGAAGGTTGAGATTGAGAGGCAGTTAGTGATAGATGTGACTGGAAACAATAAGTCAAAAAGTGAGAATAATAGCAGCTCTAAATATGTAACGCCCATTATCTCACTTAATAATCAAACATAGATGATAGTATTGAAAATACTCCCATTTTCAAGACAAGGAAACAGGTCAAAAGAAGCTAACGTGCCTTATTGTAAAGGTAGTAAGCCAGAATTCTAACTCAAGTAACCTCATTCCAAGACTCCAAGCAAGCTACCATGCCATAAGCAGAGATAGGGACGAGCTGTGGATTACTGATAAGAGAAGGCACTAGAGGAAGGAACAGTGACCGTCAGCATCTGGGCAAGTGTGGGATCAGCCTCATCAGTCATTCCAGACACTGAGTAACACTTCACACTCCCAGGCACATACCAGTTCCTGGGATGCCTCACTGTGTTTCAGTGGTTTGTCATGTCCATCCTGCCTGTGCAATTCTTCTGGTTCCTGCAGAACCAGATTTCTTATTTTCACAAGTATCCTTACAATATGCCCTCCCTCCTCATTGCTTTGCATAAACTGTGGGATCACTCTTACCTCTCCAAAGTCTAAGACTGAAGTAGACGCCAAAAGATTATCCAGAAGTGGTTCTTAAAGTTTGGTGTACATTAGAATCACCTGGAATTCTCACTGAACCAGATTGCTGGGCTCCAACCCACAGCTACGTATTCACCAGGTCTGCCTAGGGGCCCAAGAATTTGCATGGGATGCTGATGCTACAGCTCCAGGGGCCTCAGATTGAGAGCAGCTAACCTGGTGCTTCCCCATTTGTAGACAGACTGACTGCAGCAGCCTCACCCAGGAGCTTGTTAGGAATGCAGGGTCTCAGGTCTCAGCACCCACACAGACCTCCTGCATCAGAATCTGCCTTTTAACAAGACCCCCCAGGAGCTCTGTGTGTTCATTACAGTTACAGAAGCACTGCAAGGAATACAGGAAGTTCTATAAAACACCCAGACATCCAGAGTTCGGTGCCTGCTCCCTTCCTCCAAGATGCTAATTAAGCAAGGTTAGGAGTGTGGATCACATATGGGGTTTTTAGGTCTCTTGAGGCAATTGTAATGTGCAGCCAAGGTCGTGAGCCACTGACCTTTGGGTCATCCATCGACATTTTCTCTTGCCCCACACCAATTTACAAGATCTATTCTTCAAAGGAAAAAGAGTGGTCATTGCAATATTTATTAAACTGACAGAAGAGGAGAAAGAGTGGAGATAATATTGCATCTGAGATGTCCATTTTGGGCAAGACAGACTGCAGTTATAAAAAGTTGAAAAATAAAATGAGATCCACCATGTAAAATCATTTCTAATCCCAGCAAATACTACTGCAGCACTGATCTGCTGCAAATAAAAAAATATATACTTTCCCCAAACAAGTAAAGTACTTTCCCCTTGCCTGGTATTGTTTTTAATTAGATACATAGCTTTTGATAAGTTATCCCAATTCTCTGCACCTGAAAATCAACAAGAAACCTCTAGCTTATAGTGCACAAAGACTGAATTGGAATCTGTAAAAAGTTCCCAGTGCACGGCCGATCCATCTAGGGAGACCATAACCAGTGGTCTACTTGGGAGAACTCCTCAATTAAATTCCTTAATAATTAGATACTTAATGATCTGTAACACCCTCCTTAGCACCTGCTAAACTCACTTTAGTAAGGAGAGTGTCTCCAGCCTTCTCCAGGAAGCCATAGATGAGTCAGCCAGCAAAGCTGGAGGCAAAGCTGGATCCGTGCCAAAGAGGGACTGGTCAGCAAGTGCTTGAAAGCCAAGTTTGTCAGAAAGGTTTCCTGCAGCTTCAATGGGCTGCAGAGTGGGCAGCAGGCAGCTCTGTAGATGTTACTCTCCTCTGAGAGCTCAGAATGGGAACCCAGTCAGAAAGAGTGTGGGCCAGAATTTCAAGGATTGTATTACCACCAGGAGAGCAGGGTAGGTTGTGAAGAGGTGAGAGCTCCACTAAGTCTCTTGAGAGATCACTGGACATAGCAAATGGGGAGACACAGGGATTGAGATGAAAAGCAAAACATAATTCTTTCAAGTTTGCTTCAGCCATGCTTCTACCTTATCCTCTTATTTAAAAGGTACCTCTTCTAATAGAAGTGTTGTAACGCTTTGGAAATGCTCAGAGGCATTTTTCAACTTGCAGCCTATATCCTCTGTGTACTGATGAGATTCTGAGACACATAATTAGCTGTCTGCAACTAGTTAATTAAGAGATACTGCAGTAGCTTGGCCTGGAGCACTAAGCAAATCTAGCTGATGAGATGGAATTGGCAAATAAGAGGATTGACAGGACATAGGGGACATGTGTTACTCACTTAGGGGTTTGTTTTTCCAGTGAGTAGATGAGCGGTGGCAGAGACTCCTATAGGTGGATGAGCCCTTCAAGAAGCCAGTTCTGGTCAGGAGAGAAGGATTTCATGACTATTTTGGGCCCATTGTAATAATCAAGCATAAGGTCCACTGATCAAAAGCCTCAAAACCATCTGCACCCTTACTTCGCCTTTGTCACGTAAGATAGAATAGTCACAGGACCTGGAGATGAGGATGTGGACATCTTTATGGTGAGGGGTCAGAGGGAGATTATTCTGCCTACTGCACAGGAGAACGTGGAGCCCTAGTCAAGGATGATAGCAGATGCCAGAAATGCCACATGCCAATTCTTCTGTGTGAGGCAAGGCTAAAAGGATATGAATAGGGAAGGAGGTGGTCAGAAGCATGCAGGTTTGAGGAAAGCAAATTGCAGCTCAGGACCCAAGCAGAGACTGGTGCAGTGCCAATGAAGGCTGGATTTTATAGAGTACCAGTTGCATTCTGGCACCACCATGAGTTTAAAAAATGTGTAATCCACACAAAAATCTCACCAATTAATGTTGTTTGTCCTTCAGTCTCTTATTTTTTTCTTATCTTCATCCCTTTTTTCTATTCTCTGATCTCCTCCACTACTTCCCTTCAACCCTTACTTTTTCTTCAAAGATAGATGAAAGGAAAAAAACTCATGTACTACTGGAGTAAAATTAACATTAACATTAGCTTCTGAATTTTGCCTCATATATACACTACATACCAGGGACATATGGTGTGATTACAACCGCCCCAGGAGCATTGCCTCTCATTCATCTATGAAAATTTTTGCAAAAGTACTTTAGTACCTATTATAAAAAAGCTTACAGTGTCATGAACCCCAGTAAGCATTAAAATGTAGATTAATGGGATGGAGAAAGTATAAAAAATGACTTTTGGAGAAAAACAGCAGGTCAATGTGAAGTTCAGAGTCAAAGCAGTTGCTAGGGAATAGAGACTAAAGGTACTTATAGCACAGGCTGGAGCCTGCTGGTGCACAGGAGAAACCGAATTCTGTTCTGCCTGATGCAGTTCTGCCTGGAGCAGGTTTCTTTTTTTTTTTTATTTTTATTTTATTTATATGTGCACACATTTGGGTCATTTCTCCCCCCTTCCCCACCCCCTTACCCCCCCCAACTCCCTCCCTTACCCCCCCCTTACCGCTCGCTACCAGGCAGAAACTATTCTGCCCTTATCTCTAATTTTGTTGAAGAGAGAGTATAAACAATAATAGGAAGGACCAAGGGTTTTTGCTAGTTGAGATAAGGAGAGCTATACAGGGAGTTGACTCACATTGATTTCCTGTGCATGTGTGTTACCTTCTAAGTTAATTCTTCTCGAACTAACCTTTTCTCTAGTTCCTGGTCCCCTTCTCCTATTGGCCTCAGTTGCTTTTAAGGTTATCTGCTTTAGTTTCTCTGCATTGAGGGCAACAAATGCTGTCTAGTTTTTTTGGGTGTCTTACCTATCCTCATACCTCCCTTGTGTGCTCTCGCTTTATCGTGTGATCAAAGTCCAATCCCCTTGTTGTGTTTGCTCTTGATCTAATGTCCACATATGAGGGAGAACATACGATTTTTGGTCTTTTGGGCCAGGCTAACCTCACTCAGAATGATGTTCTCCAATTCCATCCATTTACCTGCGAATGATAACATTTCATTCTTCTTCACGGCTGCATAAAATTCCATTGTGTATAGATACCACATTTTCTTGATCCATTCGTCAGTAGTGGGTCATCTTGGCTGTTTCCATAGCTTGGCTATTGTGAATAGTGCTTCAATAAACATGGTGTGCAGGTGCCTCTGGAGTAACCTGTGTTGCATTCCTTTGGGTATATCCCCAGGAGTGCGATTGCTGGATCATATGGCAGATCTATGTTTAGATTTTTGAGGAGTCTCCATATTTTTTTTCCTGAGTGGTTGCACCAGCTTGCATTCCAACCAGCAGTGTACAAGGGTTCCTTTTTCCCCCACATCCTCGCCAACACCTGTTGGTGGTGGTGTTTTTGAAGATGGCTATTCTAACAGGGGTGAGGTGGAATCTCAGCGTGGTTTTGATTTGCATTTCCTTTATGACTAGAGATGGTGAGCATTTTTTCATGTGGTTTTTGGTCATTTGAATTTCTTCTTTTGAGAAAGTTCTATTTAGTTCAGTTGCCCGTTTCTTTATTGGTTCATTGATTTTGAGAGTTTAGTTTCTTAAGTTCCCTGTATATTCTGGTTATCAGCCCTTTGTCTGATGTATAGCTGGCAAATATTTTCTCCCACTCTCTGGGTGGTCTCTTCAGTTTAGAGACCATTTCTTTTGTTGTGCAGAAGCTTTTTAATTTTATGAAGTCCCATTTGTCCATTCTTTCTCTTAGTTGCCAGGCTGCTGGGGTTCTATTGAGAAAGTCCTTGCCTATACCTATTACTTCCACAGTGTTTCTTGCTCCTTTCTGTACTTAATTTGCTCTTTTTAAACTTTGAAAATATGAACAACTGAAAATGGTATCTAAATTTTGTTCCTTTAATTAGTGTATTTATTCCATTAATTATGAATTTAGCATAATAATAATATATTCCTTGTATTTTTTTCTCAAGAATCTGTATTTGCCCACTTATTATCTTAGTTTTTTTTTCCATCTGTAAAACAGGATGGCAATAGTGACTACTAATAAGACATGTTGAGGATCAAACAATAAAATGAATAATAGCAACTTTATTTTTTTCTGCCCAATTTGTTCTGATTTCTTGTGGACTGGCCCTGTAGCCATGAGCATAGTGTGTGTTGTAGCTACTATGATGTGGTCTGAGGAGCCCCAGTCACCCTGCCATACCTCCCCATTTTATTGTCTTTGTAGTACTGATGATTATCAAAAATTATATTTTTCAGTGGTTTGGGCTCTTGTCTCTCCCTCCCCAATACAACCAGGATTTAGTCTCTCCTCTTTACTGGTATTTCTCTACCATCAAACAGCATTTAGCACATAATAGGTTCTCAATTAATACTTTCTGGCTAAATAACTGAATCTCTCTCACTGCCAGAATCTCTCGATTTTGTTAGAAATTTAGGGACAATGTGTATTTACCTCTTTTCCAAAGACAAGACATGAAGCTCCATGCACCTTCCCACATCTATTCATTCACTCATACTTCTCGACTCTTCTTGTCTCTTCCCCAAGTGTCACACTTACAATCTCAATTCACAGTGCTGGCAACAATTACTCCTTAACATTGCACTGCACTGGTTCACACATAGATCACAGCTTCTTCTAGCATATATACTGTCTAATTGGAAATAAAGAGAACAAAGAGAAAAGAACAACACTGAACTGATTGCCTACAGAGCATTGTCATCATGCAAGTAGGAATGCAGTTGTCTGACTTCCTGGTTGGAATTCTTGAGCTAGCACAAACTATGCTGGTAACAGAGTGTTTTCACGTCTTCCGCCAAACGATGTGTACTTTTCCAAGCCAGAGTATGAGCAATAGAGTCCATGACTGTGCGCTTACTCCAACACCACTGATGTGGCAGGTTGTAGAAACCCTCTCCAACTCCAGTAAATCACCTTCCTATACCTTGATCAGAGCTCCTATAATTAAAAAATATTTGTATGTTTTGACAGGAATTTCCAAGGACTGTCAAGCGAAGACAGATTTGGTACTTCTAATTTTAAATTCATTTTCTTTCTCATGCAGTAAGAAGTTTTATACATTTTTCTTAGGTACTTTGTCTTATTTTGTTTTCATTTTGTAATTAATATGGCTTCAAATGTATTTTAATATCTTGAAATAAATTTCCTTTTAATTAATAACTACTATGGTCTACAGTACATGAATAACCATTTTAAGAGCTAATAATTATGTAAGTTTCAGGATTTCTTTGTTTTGTTTTGTTTCATTTGTATTTGACAGTACTGGGGTTTGAAAACAAGGCCTTGTGCCTGCTAGGCAGGTGCTCTACCACTTAAGCCATTCCTTCAGCCCTTCAGAATTTCTTTGAAAAATGAAAAGGCAGAAAGAACATGTGAGTTGGTTTGGGAACTGAATACTCCCTAATGAAAAAAACTTTCTGCAGTTTCTGTGGAACTTGGTGTACCCAGTTCTCCCAATTCCTACATCTATCTCAACTTCTCTGTCTCTGCTTATGGCTACTTGGCTTCTTTATGAATCAAATGGAAATCTACTCCAGTAACTTCAAATTTATGTCCTGACCACCCTCAGAGCATTCCATATTGGAACAAGGGAAAAATACCCTCTTCTCTCCTTATTCCACTTGAAACACTAAAAACCTATTAACAGGGTGCACTTCACCTTAGAGACACAATACCTGTGTCTTTTCTTTACTTGCTTAGAGAGTCTCTGGTAAAGAGATGAGAAGTTGGCTAGATAAACAAACCTCTTCACCTGTTCTATCATATGATTAGAGCCAATGTTCATTTGATGAGGCCAAACACCCAGTGTGTCTAAAATGGAGGCACACTTATTTGTTTCTTCCAGATAAGGCCTGGGAATGACATCTTGGGAACAAGGACAGAGCAGCCTGATATTAATGAGGTGGGCAAAGATGTTTACTATGATGAACATAACAAGCAAACTAAAATATCCCCAGTAAGGCATCTGATGACAGACTGTGTCTCCCTCCAAGTCTGGCTATCCTGCTATTGTTGGAGTGGCGATAACTAATTCCAGCTCAGTACTCTTCAAAATGTTCCTCATAAATTGGTGACTTAATACTTTATGACAGGATATTCTTCGTTATGGGAATCTAAGTGATTTTATTAGCATTACTCATGATATTGATTTCTATAATTCAGAAAATGTTAGAAACTCGAATGTCTATAAAACCAGGACTTACAAAACTATCTTGTTCTGGGTTGTAGGAGAACAGTGGAGGGATTTATTGGTCTTTAATAAAACCATATTTTATTACCACAGGAACTCTCAGCATTGCACAAATACAGAGGCTCAAAAGGAATAAAAACACTAACACTGATTCAAAGCACTCTCTGACATACAAAGACGGCAAAGTAAAATGGTGCACAAATATATAAAATTCTGAAACAGTTACTTGTGTGGAAGTTTAAAGTTTAATATGTTTAAAAATTTTCAAATTTCTTAGTTGAGAAGATCAATTTTTAAAAATTTTTAGTACATCAACAAAAGTGAACATCAGTAAGACCTATCCCAGGTACTAATGAACCTAGATGATTCAATGGAGACAGATCTATCTCTTTTCTTTTTACAGTATGTTAAAAGACATTTAAATCTCTGATGTTCTCACATTATTCTTCAGAAGAGTTCAAAGACAAGGCTTTGATAGTGATGGCTTTGAACGTGAGCAGATCTTCATTTCTAAGAGTAAATCAGAAACAAGGTCAAGACAGTGACAGCAAAGAGCAAATGTGGTCCAGGAACCTGTCCACAAGGTCACCAGTGGAAAGGGCAGCTCAGTGAGTATTTTTTCCAACTCTCTCAGCCACATAGAACTGGGTCTTGGGCTTGGACTACTTCTTTACCAAGTGATAAAGAGTCCTCACAGCCCATGCCAGACTTGTTACCATATGTGGGAGCATTTCAGATTCAATGTATACCTCTTTGCCCTGGTTATGTATGTACGTCTCTGTGTGTGTGTGTGTGTGTGTGTGTGTGTGTGTGTGATAGCATCTAGCCAACCCCACTACTATAATCTGTCCCTTATGGTGAGGAAACAGGGTCCTTCAGCAATAACATAAGAGAATTGCATGCAGACCAATTGCCTGATGTCAGTTGTCAAGGGAACTGACACCCAGCACTAAAGCAGGTCTTGAGCAGTGTCTTCCCTGGGTTGAGTGAAGTATTGCTCCATCCAGTACTTTATTGTGTAGTAGTTTCTTTGGGGAGTCTAATACCAAGATGTGATAGGCAGAAGTGGCTCAGACTTCTGCTCCTGTACTCAGCAAAAGATGCCACTTGTTTGGCAGTCATGCTTCAGATGTGGCAAGAGGTCTGGTTCATGGGCACCTTAGGGCAAGGACAAGTTGAAAACACTAAGATAACTGCATAAGCAGATGAGCTTCCAAGTTATCCCAGAGGACTTCTAACAGCACAAGGAGATCTCTAAGATGAGTTCCTCCATTTTCTCTTGAACAGGTTTTAGAAACCTCTAGCAATGTATTGGCCTGAATATAATTTGTGAATCTAACCAACCAGTGAGCAAACCATGAACTGTCTAAATTGCAACCAACCTTAAAAGCCATGTGATCTAAGTTCCTACATGAGTGGCCACGACATGAGGGCTTCTGACTGGGTAAGTCTAGAATTAGGCCCAAAAACTTTTACTTTTAACAAGCTTCACTGTTGGAAAAGCAACTTGGAAAGAGTCAGATCAGACTGATAGAGCTCAGGACATAGAAGTCTGGCCCACCTGCTGCCTGGGTGCATAGACTTAGTAGTCAATGGGGAATATTACAGACAGGAAACTGTGGTGTTCAGCAAAGTACTGGGGCACAGCATCAAATAGAGATCCAAACAGACTGGCAGGCAAAAGAGCCTGCAGACTTAAAGTGTGAATACATACTCATTTTTTAATCTTTCTGAACCATAGGATCATTTTTTTAAGTAGGTAGGATAATTCTTACTCCACAGAGTTTGAAAGTATGGCGCCTGGTACATTTCAAACGAGGAAATACAAATGGCCAATAAAAATGTTCAACATCTTTAGCTATCAGGGAAATGAAAATCAAAACTAAATTGAGATTCTATGTCACCTCGGTCAGAATGACCATGGTCAAGAAAACAAACAACAATAAATGCTGGTGAGGATATAGAGAAAAAGGAACCCTTGTACAATGTTGGTGGGACTGTAAATTAATGCAACAACTGTGGAAATCCCTCAAGAAATTAAAAATAGCACTTCCATAGGATCCAGCTATACCACATCTGAGTATATAACCTAAAGAATTGAAGTCAACATGCAATAGAAGTACCTCAATACCGGGGTCATTACTACATTACTCACAATAGTGATTATGGAATCAGCCTAAGTGTCTATCAACGTATGAATGCATAAAGAAAATGTGGTATGTGTACACAATGGGGTATATATTCAGCCATAAAGAAGAGTGAACTTATGTCATTTGCAGGAAAATACTAGAACTAGAGACCATCTTGTCAAGTAAAATAAGCTAGTCCCACAAAGAGAAGTATTGCATATTTTCTCTCATACGTAGACCGTAGGGGAAGATAAAGGACATGATCATGAAAGGGGGATTATTAGGGATGTGAAAGGGGAAGAGAAGAAGGCGAGGAAAAATAAGAAGTGTAATAGAGGGGGTAAATATGGTCAAAGTACATTACATGCAGGCATGGAAATGTCATAATAAAACCCCTTTGCACAATTAAAAATACAATGTCTAAAAGAAATTCCATGGAATCTGAAAGGAAATGTGTTAAGAAATCTACCACAGTTTTCTGTATCTGGTTAACTTTACTATCTAGCTTTAAAGTCCTCCGTTGCTCAGTCAGACTCTACACAGCAAACACATTTCTCACCACTGCTTTGAGCCCTGCACTCCACACAGGACTCCGTGCAAGGCTCCTTTCCCATCCTCTCCTTGCAAGGCGGTTGTCCTCACTTTACGTTCTTCCCTTCCTCCTTCCTTATATAAACAGCTAATCCGTATGCACCACTTACTCTGTGCCAAGCACTGTACTGAGAATTTTGTCGGCCTTATTTCAGGGTCACAATTATTCCATGAGGCAGCTATTATTTCAGCACTTTTACTAATGAGGAAAGTGAGACTTTTTTTTTTTCTTTGACACAGGCTCTCACTATGTAACTCAAGGGACCTATGATCTTCCTACCTCAGCTGGGATCACAAGTGTGTCCACCATGCCTGGCTAAACTGAGATTTTTAAGAAGAGACATAGTGTACATAAAATGATACACTTTGTAAATGTCAGAGCCATGAGTAGTCTCAGGTTTATCTGTGGCCAAAGCCCTTCTCTTGGCCCCTGTGGTATACTCTCTGCTGTTGTCCCAAGTTGTCTGCCATTGAAAGCTGAACTAACCACCACCCCCTCCATGAGGTGGAGGGCTATTCTAGGCTTCACCAGATCAAAAGAAACACCAAAAAAATTATTTAAGCACATCAAAGTCTGGAAACCAAATCAGTGAGAACACTTCATTATCCCTTGCAAAAGGTGCCCTCGGGCAAACAGGGAAACAGCAAAGCTCACTGAATACTTGAGTCTTTTTCCAGGAAGACATTAGCAAAGACTTGTTTTTTAACACTTAGTCAGAATCATGAAAACAAATAGTGATAAATGCTTTAGGAAAATCACTCTAAATGTTGGTTTTAACACCATCTTAAGTAGAAAGGGTATTTTAGGATGAACAAGTCAAAGTCTGATGAATTCCCATCTCTGCATCTTTCCTCTGTGCTAGCATTTTACTGTTACAAGCCCTGGCTGGACCCCCTCAGGGCTTGGACAGGAGACATTGAAATGCTCTGGCCTCACACTTTTGGACTATAGTCACTTGGCACTTATCTTACACTCAGTTTCAAAAAGTAAGAGATAATAGATAGATTGATCCAATTATACATATATGCATAGATCTATATATCTATATGCCAATCTAGATGATAGATAGATAATATATGCCTATCATGTGGAAGGTGATTTGGCACAGTTTAACAAAGATTTATAAAGAGACTGCTAAATGCTAGCTATTGTAATTAGGCACTAGCAATAAAATTAGAACAAGATCTGGTCCATGCTCCTAAATAGTTTATACTTACATTTATATGTTACTTCATTTAACCATAAATTAACTCTGTAAGTTATTTTGAACAGAATTTTACAAGACACCAGGGGACATGCAGAAAAATTAAGTAACTTGCTCAAATCTATGCAGAAAAGAGTGGCAGATGTCTCTGCCACCAACAAACAACTTACCATGATAGGCTGCCTGCAAGACTTTCCAAGATCTGATTTCCACTTTGATCCTGTTTCTAGCAGTTCAACTGATATATGAATTGCCTTCACTGATTCCTCTTCCAATAACTTTGCTGGATTCCTCTCTCTTAGGGGCGGAAGTGGTAGAGTTCTCTAGGGGCTGAAATTCCTCCTCTAAACTCCAGGTGGCACTCTGTCACTTTAGGTAGTAATTTGCCAAATGGCAACTGTTGGGCCCTAGGCTCTTCTTTCTGAGGATTCCTTGTCCAAGAAGGAGAGGATCACAGTGCTAGGTTCCATGAGCCTTTCAGTATCACAATTTTTTCTAGTGGTGACCTCCCTGATGCTTCTGGCTTCACCAGATGTCTAACCTCAGTCACTTACCTCCCTGCCCCCTAATACCAATCTCTGTCTCGCAGTCCATACATCTCCTCAGCCTCCTAGACCTGGCTGTATGTTCCAAGTTCTTGCCCTATCCCAAGGTGGTTAATCAATTCATACATACCCACAACCCACAACATAATAGGAAATACCATAGATTAACTCAGTCCTTCGGCGCAGAAGTCTGTCCATAAATACTAGTGAATATAAAATGTCACATAAGATAGAGTCCCCCCAAAAAAAGAAAGAAAGAGGTCCAATACCAGAAGAGAAGGGTGATAAGTTGGAAGGGATAGTCTAAATCAATGTCTCTTTCTTTCACACACATATTCATACTCTCATTCTCTCTCTCTCTCTCTCAATCCCTCCCTTCCTCTCTCCTTTCTCTTTTGCTTCCTTTCCTCTTCTTCTTCTATTTCTTCTTCTTCTCCTTCTCCTTCTTCTATTTCTTCTCTCTTTCTCTCTTTCTCTCTCTCTCCCTCACCCTCTCTTTTTCTCTCTCCCTCACTTTTCTGAAACTGAAGGCCAGAGTAAGTAGTCTTCACCCCAAGCAAGAGCAAAGGAATCACAGTGATTCATTTGCTGTAGAGCCAGGGCACCTAGGCTTTAGGCCATCTTACGGGCCTCTCTGCCTGTTGGGCTTGCAGAGCATTCCGTGTGGTAGGAAGAAGCCAGGCTACCTCGTGAAGCATGCGGTGTAAGCATTTCTGATAAAAACCTAAATAGATTGCTGAAGAAAGAGTAGTGCATCTCCAAGGAGATATGTTATAATCTTTTTTCTCATTGCAAATAAGTATTTTCATTTGTACCCAAGTTAGTATTGAAAATTTTGTGTTTTTTTAAGAAGAATCACAAAGATGAAGAAGAAAAAGCACTACAAAGTCTAACTCTGCTCCTGAGGAGGAGAATATTGGTACTGAAGAAGCAAGGAAATTAAGAACTTGTGCTGAAGCCAAGTGGTACACACTTGTAATCCCCGCACTCAGGAAGGATCACTTGCACTTAGGAGTTCAAGACCACCCTGATCAACACAGCAAAATGCCCTGTCTCAAAAAAACAAATGTGTTGAGATTCAAAATACCAGGAGACAATCCAGTCCACTGGCAGAAAAGCAAAGGTAGCTAGGAAAACTGTTGCATGGAGTCTGGAAAAAGGGGTCCAGTTACAAGCAAACATAGCAGGAAGGGTTTAACAAATTGCCTGGGTACTTGTGGCTTGTTATGAGGAGCCCCCAATCAGGGAAGAGGGAAATGATTAAGCTGATCAAGATAGAATGGCTAAGGCAAGGCATGGTGTCAGGGACCTGACCATAAGAGCTGGGAATGTTCTGAGGCTGCGGTCCAAGCAGAGGAAATCAGGATGTAAGTGCCAGTGTACAGATGGAAAAGCTAACTGGTGGACACATAGCTGCCAGTCACTGACCCTGAGGACACTACATCCCAATAGTGAGGTCAGATGCCTTACACTCTTAGGCTACATCAGGGACTCCTCAAATAGGATAAAGTGCTAAGCCTGGAGTTATTGGGATGAGTAGCAAAATTTCACCTGAGAGTGGGAATAAGAATATTGCCTATCTCCAGACATTAATGGATGATTTGATCACTAGTGTAGATAAAATGCATAGCCCGGTACTAGTCAGTCTTGGAGAATGTTCCAGCAATCTTGACTATAGTACTACTTTGACTATAGTCAGGAAAAAAAGGAGTTAAAAATCTCCTGGTATGAAACTTGCAAATTCATGCAAGGGAATAAAGTAGTAAGGAAGGAGTAACTAATTTCACTTGTAAAAGGAAATCACAAACACAATGCAAAAATGTAGTGTAATGTTTTCTTACTGATTTAATGAATTTTTTGGTAAGCTTTTGTCTGCTCAGTTGGTTTATAATTGTTTTGTTTTCCTTTATAGTAAACTCTTACTATACTAAGAGTGCTCCTTATAGTAATGGCTGCCATTAGTGTATTTTATTTTCTAAATTGATTTCCTACTCTGTATCACTTTGTCATGTTTCCTTGTGTTGTGGAAAGACATTTAGAAATCTTTCTACTGTAATAAAGTGCTTGTGGCTCTCACCACACTTTCCTTCACCCCTGGAATGTGGGGCCTCCTGAAGTTGACCTGGTGATAGCTGTTTATTGGTAATGTCTCCAGGCCTTGGTAGGTCACTCAAAGATCAGCCCTCAGAAGGACATGTTGGTCCCTAGAACTGAGACAGGTCTGCCAAGGCCTTTGGAAGTGATCTTATCATTATGTAAAGAGCTACATTCTAAGTCTACCTGACCACAACAGGTCGAGTCTAAGCTTACAACAAAGCTTCTTACACCAAAACAAGAGATACATGGATAAACTGTCAAAGGACTTTAGAAGGTTAGAAGCCAGAACTTTAATTCAGTCTAGGTTTAAAAAAAATGTAGATCCTTTTGCTTTCCTCTGAGATGAAAAATGTCAGTATTCTCAGGAAAAAAATTCCACTAACTAAGGTCATGTTCAAAGCATTTACAGAAACACATGGGGTTTTGCTCAGGGAAGAGTATCATTTCAGAGAGAGAAAAGCAGCCAGTCATAAATTTTCTCCCACCCTACCCTAACATTCATGGTTAGTGGAATTACTTTGCTTTTTGTTTAATCTTCATGACAAGCAGTTTTTGACCTCTCTATTTCTCTTCAGTATAGAGTTTGTACAACCAGAAGATGGGATTGTAAATTCTCAAGAGACTACAAAGGTGAAAATGGCACAATGTCTGGAATCACTAGCCCTGGCCTGTTTAGGAGTCCTTCCCAAATCATATCCATAACACACAGAAAGATGCTTACATCTCCCCAGCCATTTTTCTTCATTGATAATCTTTGTTCAGAGATAAGAAACATCTACCTCAACTCTTACTTATTAATACAAGGGCCACCATACAAATAAAACCCTGCAGGTGGAAATAGTCACCATTACTATATACTATTTTCTACATTGTATACACATAATATTCAGTAAAATAGCAAAAATTAAAAGAGAATCATGCAGTACGAAACGAATCCAACTCAGTAGAGTCAAAACCAAACCATTTGTTCTTTAGTAATGTTGACGACGACAAAGCCTCAAATATGTATATGAAGTAAAAAGCTCCAGAAATAAAAAAACATATGGAGTTCAACTTAGTCCTTTGTGTTTAGTTTGTGCCAAATGAAATGTTTGTGATCTATGCCACCAACAAGTAGGATGACCAGTACACATTGATATGATATTAAGTGAAGTCTGCACACTGTCCACATAATTCAGTTAACTCAATATCATAAATGCCACTGCTAATTTGATAAGTGATGTGGTCAATTCCTCCTTATTTATTTATTGATCAGCCCTACAATCCACTTTATGTCTAACCTCAAAACAACACAGAAACATAATTAAAGTGAAAATATAGGACATCTGCTGATGTGATTCAAAATCTAAATCCACGGCAATGTCAGCAGCAAGAACAGAAGTCCTTCTCCTGTGTGATGCCCAGGGAACCAGCTGATAACAGACTGTCCCAACAGAAATGCCCTCACCTGTGAAGGTGGAACAGGCCATTCAGTGATTTCTTTGGGCAAATTTTCACTCTGCTGTAGGGAAAATCTGATCAGGGAATTACCTGATTGGGCACATTGATTTCTGCCCTAAGAGGTATTGATTATCTGCCAGGCCATCACCTCCTTTTAGGTGCACTGCAGAAAAGTCAAAAGATACTTCTCTCACACCAGGCATATAGGGTAATGTATTACCCTATATGGTGACCAAAGCAGCCTCTGATTAATACAGTTCAGCCAGCCTCAACCTGGTTGGAAAGCAGAGAAATTCAGTGCAGTGCTTTACAAACGATCCTGACTCCAAGGCACCAGAAAAAGGATGCCTTAGAAAACAGTAATGTAGCAAAGGTAAAAGTTTACCTCTATCCTCTGTGAGTTTTTCAGCAGGCCTGAGAATTAAACAGAAAAGCATACAAATTAGCATAAGTTTTACCTGACATGGGATTCCGCCAGAAGGAAATGAAGACCTGAAGAAATACAAAATCAAAATACTTTGATACTAGTTTGACCATAGAGGCAATGGTAGAAAAGTACCTGAATTATGTGGGAAGACTGAAACAAGTTCTATTTGTACAGAATTCTGTCAGTCCCACCTTCCTACCCTGATGATAAGAATGGTATTTTTCTTCTAACGCAGGGAGGACATCTTCCACGGGGAGGTTTTATCTGCTCTTTTAAGAAGAAAAGGGAAGGATCCAAACACGCTTCTTGCACCTGCTGGTTTTTTTGTTTTGTTTTGTTTTTTGTTTTTAAGTGTCTTTAGTTCAAAACAATCTTTGCGCTGAAGCGGTGTGTTTGCAGGTGGCATATTCTGCTGCCAATAGGTACAAATGAATTGTAAGTAGAAGTGAATGGGTCTGTATTTCCAAGTACAATAAGTAGACTTGCCAGCTTGCCCCCGTGAGACCTTTCAGTGGTTGGCTTTGAAGTTGGCATAATTTTATCTTGGGTTTCTTAGACATTCATCAGTAAGAAGGAACACTTTTACCAGGAGAACTAGTCCTGCTGGCTTTTATTGGATTCAGCCTTAATTTTAGGCAACAAGAAAAACATTCTACAGTGCCATGTGGGAGGAAGAGCACCTGATTGTGAGTCACAAGAGCCAGGTCTGGTCCTGCCTCCGCCAGTGACAATCACATAATCACTCTTCAGACCCTTTACTCCATCTTCTAAATGGGAACAATAGGTTACTTTCTGCCATATCTAGGAATACTGAGCACAAATATTATAAGGTAGTTCAAATAATTTATAATTGTTTGGAAGAGAAGCAAACCCACAACAATAAGATAGCCAGGGGCATGGGCTGTTTGCCCACAGAGACAGAGAAAGGAGGCAATTATTCAAATAATTAGTGCAGAAACCACTCCTGCCTCCCACAGAGAAGAAAAGACAATACACACACACTTGCCAACACTTACTTTACTAATCGGTGTATTTCACATAAAAGGAAAATTTTGGCTGCTTGAATTACCCAGATAGTTCCTTTAAAAATCTCTATTTCATGTGTGTAGTGACACCCTTATAAGGACACTGTTCTCTCCTTTAGTGAAGGAGATAATAGAAATAAAATTCCCCCTTTCCCTTGGAATTTAATTTCTAAATAATACAAATTATTACATTATGTTTACCAAAGAGAACTTTAGAAGGTCACAGACCTATCTGGAGTTTAGTGTAGGGGTAAGATTCAGGCTTTCAGAAAGCGTCTCTTCACAAGTACATAGTGTCTCCAGCATGTCAGGCTGAATCCTGGGGATTTCCACCTGGCTCTTGCAAAGCATTATAACTTAGCTCTGTGGTTGGGCTGCCAGGACACATACATCAAGGTCTCAATAAATGGCAATGCCTCTGGCTTAGAGAAGCTTTGTGAGATTTTATTGTGATCATTATTCTAATTTCTGGAAAGAGTTTGTGAAAGTTCTTTTCAACCAGCGGATAGGATGGGAAAGTGATAGACTAGCTTGGCACATAATAGGTTAAATATTATTTAGAAGGAGAAAAAGGAAATGTTTCTTGGTCTTTCATCCCCAAAATGAATCTACATTCCTAATTTCTCAAACATTTGATATGTCTGTCTGGAAGCCTGTACTTCTCAGCTTACAAGACTTATTTACCCTTCTTTGCGTAACTATAACTCAAGTATGTCATTTAGCATGACAATTTCCTTACCTTCACAAAGGGGGTCATTGTAATACTGCATAATAATAACTGAGGATTTTAATTTGAAATGCTTTATTTATCTTATACTTTTAGAGTTGCCCTTAAGTGGAAGATAGTCAGAGCCCTATATTTATGACTACAAGATGTTATATGCAACTTCCTGAGTATAACCTAATTGCCTAGAGGAAAAAGAAAAAAAAAAACGCTCCTAGAAGCACTGTCTGTTAAAGTATCTTACATTCAGGAGAACATGAGCAAATGTGACAGTAAAAACTTCATACCTATTTATGCTACTATTCCAGGAGCCTTCCACAGCTCCTGGAGGCTGTCAAAATCACCGAGTCTCATAAACTGGGGAAATCAAATTTTCTTGTAATTTACTGCAGAAGTCTTACCACAAACCTGCAGAGGTCAAAGTCTCCCACTTAGGCCTTCATGCTAGGATCCTGTTATTCAAGCAGGAGTTTTGCCCCTATCCTAAGAGACAGATTCTGCTCTCATCTCAGGCCACCCAGCATTAACCCTGCACCCATTCCCCCCCTCAGGAAGCCAAGCTGCTGACCCTGATTCTGAGCAGGTCAAGCTGATCCTAAACTGGAAACCAGTATCAACAAGAAACAAAGCTGTGGATCTCCTGGATCATGGTATCTTCATGTTCTTATTTAAGGTTTTTATAAAGCTACAATTGTACCCATACCAAACCCCAACATTATATTTATGTTCAGAATTCCAAACCAACACACACTGAATTGTTTTAGAGATTGAAAGAGAAAATGTGTCACAACCAAGGAACTTGCTCAAAAACATAACTCTGATTATAAAAAAATGTCAAAGCAACATAACCATATATCAGGTTTTAAAATGTTTTTGTCAAAAAATGTCTTTGTAGACCCATACAAGCCTTCACATTAAAAGTACTCATGAAAATATATATGTATATATTGACTCCTTATTGTGGCATGTCAGTTTTAATAAGGCACTGATGCTCAAATGCTGATCTACTGATCCTCAAATCAGCATTGATGTTCACCAAATCTAAGCAAAGTTAGGGGAGAAAATGTAAAGGATACATATATATATTTATATTATTGTAAGGTCGGCCCTATACTTACCTCCTCCTCCCAAAAAGGATCTATTCTTTGTTGTGACTTTCCTATTTTTTTTATAAAATCTTCTTTTATGAAATAATGGTTATAGCAGAAAGTAGTTATGGTTTTCTGTTGCTATTTGATTTTCTCACTCTCTCTCTCCTCCTTCTCCCTCTTCCTTTTTTTTTTAGGCAGGGTCTAGCTATATTGCCCAGATTGGCCTTGAACTCACCATTCTCCTGTCTTAGCCTCCCAAATACCTGGGATTACAGGCATGAATCACCACACCTGGTATGGCTTGGTATTTTTATTTGGCAAAACAAAATGTTAAAAACCTGATTTGTCTCCAAATTTGGGGGAATTGTGAGTGTTCTATGGAGTTTTAACAATTCATAAGTCTGGGTGTAAGATATATATATATGTATATTATAATATGCATATCAAATGCTATGTGATGACTGGATGTTTCTTCATAACTTTTATCCATTAGTCCTAATCCTGTCTCCTACAGTAACCAGACACAGTTCTTCTCAACAAAAAGTCCTTTCTGTAGTTGAAGACAGTGCCTCTGCTCCCCCTAACATCTTTTTCTTCAGAATTAAAAATCTTTTATTGTCTTCAACCCTCCTTTTGAGCCAAACCTCAAAATAGAGCCTGGGAGGAGGAAAAATAGAGCTGGGAATAAGAAAAGTAAAAAGAACTTAAAAGAAGAAATACATGTATACTTATACTATTATTAAGAAAGGAAATAACATCTCTTCTATGCTTTATAAATGAAGGAACTAAATCCAGGTGATTAAGAGATTTAATCAGAATCAAACAGCTTGTTAATGACATTCTGTACACAGCAAATCAACATATCCTACCACTGAGGGATGTATACTTCAAGACAAAGGACAGAAAGACAGTAGCAGATACATGTAAATTGATTCAGCAAACCTTTTTAGTGACAAACCTATGCCATGTGTATTGAAGCTGCAAAGGAACAAGGTAGAGTCCCTGCATTTGTGAAGCTCAGAATCATGAAATGATGTGTAAATAAAACAGCAAAAGTATGAACAAGCCTCATGAAACTACAGAAACAGCTAATTTCACTTTTAGAAGCTAGAAAGGCAGAGGAGAGGACATGACATTTAGGCTGGGCTATGAAGGATACAGAAGAGTTTTCCAAGGAAGGTTTACCATTACCTAAGATATTTACTGCAGAAGGAAGTTCTTGTTTGGCAGAGCAATGCAATGTGTTCAATTCCAGAGAGTTGAACCTAGGTGACTTTGAGACACTCAAAGGAGATAGCTCACAAGCAATTGCACAAGGTAAAAGAAAGTTGAAAAAAAAAAAAAAAACAGACTTACAAGATTACATGGATACAGAAAGTATAGCTGGAAGAAAACTTTTTTACTCTTCTACCAAATTGGAATATTTTATATGAAAGTTCTGGATGAATTTACTTTTAACTCTGATCCAAGAGGGTTTTCTTTTCTGAATCAAGGGGCAGAAATCCATTTTCATTAATAATGATGAAATAAAAAAGAGAATAGTAAATATACCCTCCAAAGAGGTGAGTTTTAAGATTGTAAGAATAAAGTAATTCAACATCAAACTTTTTATCTTTAACTCACAAATATGCACAATTAACCAGCAACCAATAGACCATCTGTATATAAGGAACACCTACCCTAGTTTACCATTCCTGGAAAAATAGGATTCAAGCATAGGCTTAGCTTTGAAATTCCATAATGCTGCAAGCTTAAGATTGTTTTCAGATAAGTATGGAAATGACTTCATGATACTTGATAAGCACTCTGAGATTCTTTTCATCCTAGTAGAAATTGGTAGTTTGGTTTGGGGTCTGGGTGGATCAGGATTACTCCATATTGACAGCAGCTGCTCGCAACACAACAGGCTGCACTTGCATGAGACAGTTTTTGGCATGATCTCTTCAACCATGCGCTGGCTGAGCCTACCCACTCCATGTGGCTTCCAACACCCACAAACATCTACTGCTGGGGGTCTCATGACATAAACTTGCCTGTCATCATCTTAACCTCCAGCTACCCTTAAACACAAAACTATGCACAAAGTAACTACTCAAATATTTTTGCTTAGTAAATGAAGCCAAAAAGAACGAAAACATATTTTTAAAACAAATAAATTTACGTCAACAATACCCAGCAACACTGTCTCAGGATATATATTTAGAAGTCACCAGCAGGCATGGATACAGGAGAAAACTTCCTGCAGGTGTTGTCTCCTCCTTCCTTTTTACCCAGCTCTTGAAAGTTTCAAATTGGAATTGAATAACAACCTGATCAATTTGGTTTATGCTAACTTGTAGTACTACATTTACCCTTACTGAACAAAATGATCTCTCTGTCCTGAGGCTTCTATTCTGAGTATTTTCTTGGCACCATTTTAGCACTTAAAACTGGGATTGTTTTTTTTGAGCTTGGATGAGATGCAGAATAATTTTCTGTTATGCATGACTGAGAGGCAGAAAAAATATTTCAGAGAAAGAAGCTGTTTCTAAGTGGTTCTAAGAATAATTTGAAATAGAACTGATAGAGAATTTAATTTTAACAGTACTAATGTGTGGAACAAAATACTAAAATGTTGCTTTCAAACTTTGTGATATATTGCTAATCATACCTGACAGCTATGATCACTACACATTTTGGTTGCACCTAAAGAACTTTTGTCTAGTTGCCTGCATTATTTTGTAAAAATAACTCAAGAGCCTTTCACATCCCTCAGTCACCGAAAAACTCAGGGAAGAATACTTTGTAAATGCAGTCTCATAAAGACCCCAGAACATTTAGTTTGTGCATAAAAGTTACTATACTTATTTCTCTTGGTAGCTTGTCTTACACATTGAGGGCAAGAAAATTAGGAGCCTCCATAAAAAAAGATAGAGTGCAAAGTACAAAAAAAACCAGACTTTGGTACAACTTATTCACAGATACTGCTCTGGGCTGTTGGTCAGCTTCTCTTCAGTTGAATCTGCCTCTAAGCAAAAAAATGCCAAGATCGTCTCAGAGAATATTACACTAAAAAATACTGCTTGCATATATCTTGGCAGGAAGCATTGTTTGGGAAGGAATATCATCTTATTCCAGAAGGATACAGAAATTGTTCAATGAAAAGTGATGAAGTAAATCCAATATGGAAAACCAAGACAATGAAAGTAAAGGCACATTTCACAAAGACTGCTGAAGTTTCAGTTTTGAAATTGTTTGGCTCCTGAAAAGATTCTATGGCTTAAGGCTAAGACAAAGAGTGAGGTTAATGTTTCCTTTTTGTCTCCACAGAAAAAGTTGAGGAATAAACGTGAAATTGTGGAGTGGTTCATTTTATTTTTTAAATATTATTATTTAGAGTACATATTATTTGTACAAAGGCTTGTCACTGCGATATTTCCATATATGCATATAATGTACTTTGATCACATTCACCCCTCATTTAAAAATGAATTGTGAAATCAAAGCCCTGATTAAAAAAAATTTTTTTAAGCCTCAAAGGAAGGCTGGGGACATGGCTCAGTGGTAGAGCACTTGACTAACGTGCAAAAGCTTGGGTTCGATCCCCAGAACCACCAAAAAAAAAAAAAAATGTACAAGAATGTTTAATGGCCTAAAATAAATGTGCATATTTTTTAAAAATACCTCAACATACAGTTTTCCAGCTAATCATGGAATTGGTATATTCCTTGTTCTTTTTCTTTCTGACTTCCTTGTACCACTAACTACAGTTCTTGGCCCCTTAGCCTCTGGTTTCAGCATTCACCATGTTCTTTCTTTTTTTTCCAGCCATGTTTAGTTCCTACATTCCTACCCACCTTGATCACAAATTCATTATCAAAGCCTCAGTGGTGTAAGGTGATGTGGATCTATCTCTTTAATTTTATGATTTTCTATGTCAAATCTGACAACTAAAATCACACATTGTCTTTCTTAAACCTGACGTCCTTCCTATTTGCCAGGGCGCACTTCCTCTTCCAGTCTCTCAGACTCTGAACGCCATCAACTATTTAGCTCATACTTCTTCTCAAGGTGCAGTTAGACACTGGGTTTATCCATCATAACATCTCCTAAAAATGTTTATTTTTGAGTGATAGGATTTTGTAATAAATGTATTATAATTATTTAAACACATACAAACCACATCTCTAATATACAGACAATATGCACAGATATTCCTCTCTATAGATCCATATATTGTATCTGTCTCGTTCTTATCTCAGTGTTAAGCTTTGTATTCATCTTCACTTGTTTCCTCAGCCCATCTCATGGATTTTCAGCCTCCCATTTTCATCTTGTCCATTTAAGACAGACAACTTTCCTACTTGGCTAAGAAAATCGAAGTCTTGAAATGTGGGTTTATTCTCCTCACGTCCATGCTTAAAAACCTCAAAATTTCTTCCACTCTTCAGACATTCTTCCTTCACAGTTTTTGTGTACTCTTGATTTTTTGCCTTTCTGTTATTGGATCTTGACCACTAACCAATTGTTCTTTGTCTTTCTCTCTCTTTCTCTCTCTCTCTCTCTCTCATATCTTCTACCTCTTTCTGAAAACACACAAATACAAAAACACCTACTTTTTCACATCTACCTACAGCATTTTCAGGTACTTCTCATGAGAATGACACCTTCTTTTAGCTCTGCTGATCACTTACTCTCCACCAGGCCAAGTCTCCCCTTTCCTCACACCACTGCTCTCCAGTGATCTCTGCCTGCCTGCCTACCTTCCCAATGACTCCTTAACCCACTACACTATTTTCAGTCTTGATCACTTTACTGAAATAGAAGTCTCAAAAATCATCATTTCACTACTAAAAAATGAATCAAGAGACTCATTGCATTTTTTTCCTTTTAGCTTTCTAGATGTCTCTGATATATTTGCCACAGCCAACAACATCTTGATTCCCAAAATTCTCTCCTTTCACTCTCGAGACTCTCCCTAAGACCCATCCTATTTTCTGGAGATCCACCAAGTTTCCCATTTTGCATGCTTTCCTCTTTCTAACACTTAAGTCTAGATACACACGCAAAGTCTGATTGTTAGCCCTTTCATTGTACATTCTCTTTGAGGACAGCTTCATTGGTCCACATGTGCCTGGCTTGCAGATCTTGAAATGCATAGATTTCTAATCACTTCCCAAACAGCTGTTTGGTGTTTTTCAAGAACCTCAAATTCAACATGTCTAAAATATAACTTACAACCTTCTCTAGGAACTTTTTTCCTTGCCAAATTTTCTATTTAATCAATTTTCATCCATCTTAAAATATAATTTAGTGGGATTATTCTATTTACTGACCCCAAATAGTTCAATCATTACTTTCTAAATATTTTACAGTATCCTATTACTGGAATGTCTTTCTTCTTTCTTTTTAGCAATGCAAATACTGTTTAACATTTCAGATCTAGGCCAAGTCCCTATTGCTACATGGCCTGACCACTTCTGTCGTCTGACTTCTACAGATTTTTCTGATCCATTCCTTCACCACCACCAGTACCCCATGGAAGATATTTAACTTAGGGTCTTGTGCATTTTAGGTGAGCACTGTATCACTGAGCTACACCCCAAGTTGGCCCATTCTTATCATTCAGCAAATTGTTACTTGTGACTCATTTATTTTTGTATCGTAGTTTGATTTACCTTTCATGTGTCTATATTTCATTTATTCAGGTAGATTGTAAGTTTTTTTTTTAACAGAAGCAGTGCTCATAGATTACGTTTCCTTAATCTACTTCCCCCATTCATGTACTGAAAGCATGTTTGTGGAGTCAGACTTACCTTAGTCTGTTAAGGTTGCTCTGATGAAACAGCATACATATGTCAGGTTTCAGTGACCTATAAATAACAGAAATTTACTTCTTAGAGTTCTAGAAGCTAAGAAGTCCAAGCTCAACATCTTGGACTTCATTTACCTTGTTCTTTCTTTTCTTTCCAACCATGTTTATTTCCCACATTCTTACCCACCTTGATCATAAATTCATTATCTTTATTGATAGATGGCTGCCTTTTTCTTATAACCTCACATAGCAGAATGGAGAAGGCAGCTCTCTGGTGTCTCTTCTGTAAGGGCACTAATCTCTTTAATGAGGGTTTCCCTTATCACCTAATCACTTCTCAAACACCCCACCTCCTTATACTCCTAATAACTTTGGGGTTAGAACTCCTTTCATTTCTTTCTTTTTTTGTGGAAATGAGGTGTGAACTCAGGGCTTTGCACTTGCTAGGCAGGTGCTCTACCACTTGAGCCACATCTCCAGTCTTTTTTGCTCTGGTTATTTTGCAGGTAGGGTCTTACTTTTTGCCCACACTGGCCTGGGCCACAATTCTCCTATTTTAAGCTTCCCCTATCACTGGAATGCCAGGTATGCCACCACATCCAGGGCATTTAACATAAAGTAAGATGGTTGTAATGGCTTAAATAGGTTCTGTAATTTTCTGGAATTATATGCTGTCCATCATTGACTAAAATTTCATTATATGGTATATGACTATGGTAATAAGCCAATAACAATGTTAGATAATAATGAAAGAAACATATGACATGTTACATGGTATATTCCTGAGTGGAATATACCATCTATTGGAAGACTGAGAAAAACAAATAAGTGCAGCAATACATTGATGTTGTGTTAGAGTTACATGCAGTGTGCTTTGAACACACAAGCGAAACATGCATTGAGAGAATTTAAATTTGTACCAAAAGATGTCACTTGGGTTTATTTTTAAAGAAGGAGTAATAGTTAAAAGGTAAACAATGGGAAAGGGTATTCAAAACACAACAAAAATAAATAGTCCCAAAAAGTACATTTATTTGCAGAAAATGAATAATTAGGCATGGGTAGATTGGGGTGGTAACAGAAATTTGGAAAGACAAGAATTCAGAAAGGAATGTAATTCATAAGTTTATAGCTCAATGAATTATCACAAAGCAAACACACCTGTGATATCAACATCTAGATGAAGAAAAAGAATACTTTCAAAACCAATGGAAACGTCTTAGGCACAACAGCATTATGCACAGATTAGAAGGGATGTTTTAAGAACTATTTAGGAGGCAGAATCCACAAACTTTTTAATAGGCAGGTGTAGGAAGCTATGGAGAGCAATGGATTAGGGAACCACTTAGAAAGCAAAATGGGCTCCAATCAAGGAACCATTCTGTCCTCAAATAGAGGGAACTGGTGAAGTATACCCAGCTGGACTTCAGAACTGCTGTGGTCTAGTTATTGCTCTGTGCTTCCATTATTCCTGCTTTGGAATGGAAGCACCTCTTACAGTGTTCTGATTGGGTTGTGAAGTGTACAAAGCTTGGTCTTTTAAATTTGCAGATCTCTAGAATAGCATTCACACTCAAGAGTTAGACCACAAATCTTTGTCTGCGTGTGGTCTACATTTAGGTGATAATGTTTTTTATTTTGACGCTGAGTTAGAATGGGGTGAAATTTTTTAGGCAAGAATGGGCATAGTTTGCATGTAGGAGGAATGTAAATAATTGTGGCCATAGGGCAAACTGTGTAAACTAGAAATTTAGCCATTTGATTTTGTAATTCTTATTGTCAAGTGCTAGTCTATTTCTCCACTCTTTTAATCTGCGCTGACCTTAGAACTTGGATTGTCAACTGACTGTACCAGTGGTAAAGTACAAGTTTTGCAGCCTAGCCCTTAAAAAGCATTGTAGTTTCTACTCGTGCTGTCTTGGAATGCTGCCAATGGAGCAAGCTGATATAGACTACAAATGGGTAAAAGGACATGCTGAGGGAACAGGGACACTACATTTCTAACAGAACTTTGTAGTTGCTATGGTTTGGATAAGTGTCCACCAAATGTCCACATATTAAATGTGTGTCCCCCAACCCATGGAAGAAGTGGCAGAAACTTTAAGAGATGGGGCCTAGTAAGAGGTGTGTAGGTTACTGGGGGAGTATACTCAAAGCAGATTGTACAGTCTCTTCCCCTTATGCTTCCTCTCTCTGTGTCCATGCTCACCTGCCTTGTCACAAACCTAAAGCAACAGGGCCAATTGATCATGAATTGGAACCCTTCAAAACTATGAACCAAAATAAACTTTTTCTCTATAAATTTATTGTCTCAGGTATTTGTATAGAAAGCTAATTCATTCAGTCTGTGCACAATTCAGAAAAAATATAGATCAGTTTCTGAAGACTGAGCTCATGTTAATTTCATAAGTTCAATGTATAAACCCAGAATACTAATATATTAATTTGCCTTATGAAACAAAAATGTCACACAGACTAATTTTCTTGAGATGGCATGGTTAGTGCATTTCCTCCTCATAGAGCCACACAGAACATCAATTACAATCAGATTACTTTGGAGGTGATAAAATTAGAACAATAGGTGATATTTACAAGATTTACTGTTCTATTAATGTTTTGTAGCATCTAGGATGACCTGGACATATTATATGCAAGGTCAGTTATTTATCTGTATGGAAAGTATTTATCAAATGCCTCCTATGGCCCTGAGGACACAGCATTGAGAATGGCAAACATAACTCGCCTACATGGAACTTACTCTCTGGATCTTTGCAAAGCCTGCTTTCTGCTGGCTTTTCCTTGAGTCAGCATTAGGAGGACAGGGTTCTGTGATGTGATGTTCTTCATCAGCCACCACTCCTAACTTCATTTAGTGTGACATCTTTCTTTCAGTGGTCTACTAGTCCTTCTTCCTCCCGCTACTAGGCCCTCCTACATGTTAAGCAAGTGCTATGCCACTGAGCTACGTTCCCAGAGTCTCCTTTTCTCTCTTGAAAGTGATTTACAGTAACTCTACTCTTACCTATGTTGCATAGGATCTTTTCCAACTCAACTATTTCTACTTTAATTCCTATGTTCAGAGGAAGCAAAATATTCATTCATTCATTCACACTCCCACACTGCTTCTATCTGGTGTATTTGACAATTAAATGATATCACAGGGGATTTAAAAAAGGAAAACAATATAGAAAATAGAGGAGATGCCACATGTGAAAACAGAAGTGCCCTTCCTTAGTTGTAAATGAGTTTTTAATGTTATTTCTATGAGTCTAAACAGGTACACATACACTTTTCCTATTGTTTCTATTTTAATTCACTTTCTTTTCATCTTTAATATTACATTTATAAAAAGACAATTAAATAGTTCTTGACCTCAACTGCAGTATCTTTTTTTTATTGCACTGGTTTTATAAAGCTTCTTCTTTTTCCTTGGTGAATTGTTGACTTTTGTAGTGCCTAAAAAAAGCTCTGAAATAAAGTGCTCAGTGCTGGCCTGCTCTGGAGTACCACTCTTGCTCATTGTCTCCTACTTATCTGACTCCTTCTTCTTGGTAATAGCTTTCCCATTCCCTCAATGCTAACGGCCTGAAAGCTTCTCTCTTTGGGTTTACCTGGTTTCATTCCGTGGCTTTCTTCAAATGACTGGTCTACTCCCACGGCATCATCCACGTGTGCATCTGAATTCTTTGAGAAGCAGAAGGCAGGTATTTAGGGAAATACCTGTGAAAGAAAAACGGGAAGGAAATGTATAGATGTTGGGAAACTTAACAGGTTTCCATGTCGCTCTGACCCTAAGTGAAGGCTATGAGGAAGTATGGAGATGACTTAGACTGTTGTTCAGTTCTGAGGAGTACTGGCAATGTTAGGTATGAGAGTTCTCATACAAAAGTCACTAATTGTAGGAGCCCCCACCTCTGTACCTGACATTGTCTGGGAGCAGCCTGTGTGATGACTGGCCTCAGCACAAGCAAGGGAAGGATTGTAAGGCTCAGCAGCTGAGGCCAAACGCCACTTACGTTCCCTATGGTCAGTGATCTGAGAGAAACTTCCCATGTCTTCCACAAACTACTTCCTGATGATTCCCAACCTGTAGTCACCAGCCCTAGTTTCTATTCTTAGAATTCATAACTTTTATTTTGACCAATTGTCTTCAACAGATACCATATATGAACTCCAGTAATGTGTATAATAAGTCATTACTGAATATCATACTATTCTGAGGAAGCTCATAGACTAGACAGGGAGGTGAAAATATAAGAAATAATTACATGTCATTTGTTCTTTCAACAAGTATTGATTGTGTTCCTATTTACATACCAGGCACTAGTACAAGTTCTGGAGTACAACAGTAAATAAAACACGGCATCATGCTCTAGAAGGATAACTAGTGCCAAGTGGATAAGTTGAACGCTTCAACATAGTATATAGATAGACAAAACATTATCTAGGGGTTAAAATACAAATAGGGGTTGTTCAAGTGAGTAAGGGGGAGGGCAGTGTTTTCTAGGTTCTCAGAACTTACGCACTGGCAGGTAACAGCAAGGTGTCATTAACCACATAGCTGTAGCAATTCACAATTTCAAAATTTCTATGAGAAATAAGAAGTACTGGAGCTGAAATTCTGCCCAATGAATAAAAGTCTGTGAAAGGAGGAAGGAGTTATATGAAAGACATTTAGGAGATACAATTGTCAGAATTTGATAACAGACTGGATTTGGGATGTCTGAAAGAAGCTTCTCAATCTTGATGTGTCCAGCACTTGACTCGCTTGTATTTTCTGTCTCCCTGATGCCACCATTCACAAAGGTGCTGTCATTGAAAACTTCAGTGAGACCTTAATTTAGAGCTTGGAATGCATGCAATAAGTGCATATTGAGTAACTAGTAACTGTGAATTAAAAACTATTTGAGCATGAGTTGACATCATTGTCTATAGCTTCAGGATCTTAGTTGGAACCACAAAACCAATACCAATTCTGCTTAGTTTCAGAAGAAAAGGTATTATTTTTATACTTTTAGGTTTTTTCTTTTTTCTTTTTTTTGGCTGTACTGGGGTTTAAACACAGGGCTTTGCAATTGTAAGGCAGGCCATTTACCACATGAGTGATGCCAAAGCCCCAAGAAAAAGGATTTTTTAAATGGAATTAGCTAGTTCATAGAAGAATGGGGGTTTTCCAGAAACACACTAGAGATCACGTTTTCAGGAATAATGTTCAAAACCAAACCACAGAAGTGTCTAATGAAGACATTAATTAAATGTCTCCAATTAAAAGCCAAGACCTTGGTGGAAATGGCTCTGCAGCCAGCCTGGCTACACGTCTGTACCAGGCATGTGGCTATGCCAACACTGCATGGCTGCCATTATCAAAATTGGACACACCTGCTGCCACCCACAGTGGGGGAGCCCATTTTGTTAGGTTGCTTACTTCTGGCCTCAAGCCTGGTGTGAATATATCTAACATGGTGGAGCTTTGGTCACACGTATAAGACTTACCTGTAAGGAAGACTGAGGAATTTGGAGTTGTGTCATCAAAGTCAACATTTCTGTATTGGGAAAGGGGTTGTCAATGGGGAAATTTTCCAAATATGGGAAGTATTCAGGTTATTATGGCTATCCATGCAGACAATGTCCATAGCTTCAGTCCTCCTGTGACTCTAGATAACAATTAATCTGAATGTCTATTTCAAAAACATAGTAGCAGGTGGCCTACATTTAAGAAGGGACAGTCCTTGTCTTAAAGCACACATTTCAGAAACACAGACCCCTCTTTGAAAGTGTGAGGCTCTTCCTTGCTTCAAAGGCATTCTTATAAGTTTTGATTTCAACCAAGATGTGACATTGTTTCCAATGAATGGTTAGCCCACATTACACAAAACATTCTTTTTCTCCAAGCTTACCAAGCTGGCTGATGATTTCTTCTATTTAGTGTCTTCCATTATTTATTTTGGATTGAATAATAGTCTGTTTTCTTCTCCCTCCTTCAAATTAAACAATTTGGGAGTGCTGTGTATCATTCTGTCAGCTACAAATGTTAATTCTTGAATAAATTTGCTCAAAAGTCTTATAGTCTAATCCAGTGCTTCTAGTAGCACTTTCTGTGATGATAGACGTGCTCTATATTTGTGGTATTGACCAGAAGCCATTAGCTACATAAGACTAATGGCTTAAAGGCAGGACTCGCCTTTTCATTTTATTTAATTTTAATCATAATAACCTTAATTTTAACTTAAATAGTCATATACAGATAGTAGCCAGCAAATTATAAGTGTGGGTCTAATGCTTAACTATCTAAAAAATGAGTCTAGGTCCTTCAATATCTTTTTTTTTTGGTAGTACTGGAGTTTGAACTCAGGGCTACACACTTGGTAGGCAGGCACTCTACGACCACTTAAGTCATGACTCCAGCCCTTTTTCATTCAAAATATTACTATGCTTAACATCTGGGATGGGGTAATTTTCCTTTAAAGTTCATCATAATCTCTGACAATTACTTACATGACTGTTTCTTTCATTGGAATCAGTTAAAATTGGACAAAATCCAATGTTATAAAATGAGGATTATCTAGATAGCAGGAAGGGAGAATAATCACATTGATTACACACGTGTTTTTAAAGTTTAGTAACAGAAAAAAATGACCACGGTACTATTAGTGCAATCTGTATCACTACAATTATAGGATTAACCACATGATCTTAATTGAAAATAAATTTATAATGATGCTAATCACAGTTTCTATGTTTTAAAAAAAGACAGTAGTGATTGAAAACCACACTAAAACAAGTCTACACTGGACAAAGCATCTAACAAAGCAACTGTCACTCAGAGCCATGTTCAGTAGGCGCCTAATAGTCTACCACACAGTGTGTAGTGCCTAACTTCTTAGCAGAACAGAGATTCAATTTTATCTTACAAAATTTAAATTAGAAAATTTAAATAAATTTAAATAAAGTACAAAACTTTAGAATTCATTGGAGAGGGCAGTTAAACTGAATACAAGTTTACTATGCACATAAATTGTACATTGCTCACCTGGAAGAATCAAACAATGTGCTTTGCCAAAGATTGATCCAAGCCCAAACAAAAGACTCTTGCCCTTGGAGAATCTCTGTCCTTGAAAGGATCATAATTGAATTTGCTGTGTTCTTCTCCTTTGAGTTATAGACTCCAGAATCTAAATAGATAACTAAGTAGATTCATATCTAAGAGAGAGTCATATACATGTTATTTAACTGGATTGAACATTAAAGTACACTTATGTCTACACTGAGCTCAGTTTTCTTATCCTTCTAGAAAATAATATTCTTCATCATGGAAGCCATCTTGACTGCTGTGTATGAAATTAGGGTGGAAACAAAGTAGAAGAAATGATAAGTGAGGGGATTCAGCAAGAATATCATGCAGAGCACAGGCAAGAACCCGAAAGCAACGTAAATTTTTGCCAAATATACTTAAGTACTGCTCTGGTCTGCAGCATTCTTCAGGGAAGTCAGATCCTCCAGACAAAAAAGTCACTTACTTATTCACTCATTCAACAATATATATCACAGCCTTGCCTTTCAGCATCATTCAAGTTACAAAAACACAGACAAGCAAAAACATCATTACTACCTTCCAGGGATTACAGTATTCAGTGAGGCTCATTACCAGACATATTCTGAGCCCCAAGTGACAAAATCAAGTTCATCCTAGCATTAGGTAACCTCTCATTTTTTGGGTGGTATATCACATCTAAATGTTCCAGAAGCTCTAATTCATTTAACTATTTTATATTACTGCAGTACTGAAAAGAAACAAAATAATTAAGGAATCGTTTAGCCATAGCTATGGTAATAAAATGGATAGAATAATATTTCTTTTTTGTTTCTTTTGTTTGTTTTTGTGTTTGGGCAAGTTCTCACTGTGTTGCCCAGGCTGGCCTTGAACTCACAATCCTCTTGTCTCAGTCTCCTGAGTGCTAGAATTACAGATTTATACCACCATACTCAGCTTCAAATAACATTTCCATGATGAAAAATAAATATACAGAAGTCACATCTAAACATCTAGAGAATTCAAAACCTAAGCATTAGGTTCTCTTATTTTTTTTAAAAAATTATTTGGCAGTACTGTGGTTTGAACTCAAGGCTTTGTACTTGCTAGGCAGGTGCTCTGCCTCTTGAACCACTCCTTGTGGTTTTTTGTTCTTGTTATTTTGGAGATAGGGTTTCACTCACTTCTTGCCCAGGCCAGCCCAGACCACAAATCCTTCATTTTTAAGCTTCCTACTAGGATGGCAGGTGTGCATCACCACACCCAGTGTTTTTTTTTTTTTTTTTTTTTTCCTGTTGAGATGGAGTCTTGCGGACTTTTTTGCCCAGGCTGGCTTCAAACAGTGATCCTTCCAATCTCAGCCTCCCAAGTAGCTAGGATTATAGGCATGATCCACTGCTCCCCCCACCTCTACCCCCCATCCATCCCCCCAGCCAGATTCTCTTATTTTGAAGAGCAATATGAATATCCAACACATCAGGAAGATTTCCACAACTGGAGATGAGATATTCGCTAGGAAAAAAGAGCACTAAATTCATTTTAATGTTTTCTGTGTGGAAAATATAGTGTCCTACGTGAAACATGTGTGAAAGACTTGTTTAATCCTCCCAAATCTTGCTTCCTCCAGCTGCTACATTCTCAGCAGCTCCTTTCAATACCTGGAGGCAGAGAACAGAAAAAATAAATAAATTTATGTTAAAGTATCACATTATCCTGTGGAAACCCTTAGAAGGTTTCCTGCAACACACTCATGATACATTCTAAGGTATAAAAATATGGACAGCCAGCTGCTCATAGGGAGCAGTTCTTACAGGCAGGCTCACACAGTGTAACTTCCAGCTTGAGAAGCAGACACACGCAAACTTTTTAAGCTCATCTTCCATGTGCATTCAAAGCAAGGTGAAATGTCCCTGAGGGATATTAAGTCACTGGAATTTCAAGGGAAAATAATAGAACATCTACTTGCATAGGTATAAAAAATACAAAATAGATTAAGGGTATAGTGTCTTCCACACTAGGACCCTCACTAGGTGCACATGTTAGATGGGCACATCTTGTATTGTATGTAGAACATAGAGGTCTCCAAAGGGAAATGGAGGGATTCCATGACACCAAGCACTGGTATTTGCAACCTCACTCAATGTTTGCTTCAAACACACTATAATAAATTGTTGTTTACATGTACCTGGTTACATGCATTTAAAGATTATTTTGTCTTCATGAGTAGAATTCAAAGCACCAAGTTTGGTTGTTAAAAGCGGTCACTAAGTCAAAATAGCCAGGGCTCAAAGACTTGGAACAAATTTTATTATGTATTTAACTTCTTCTTGCCTTAGTTATCTCTTCTGTAAAATGGGAATGAAACCATACTCATAATAATGCTTTTATGAGATCAAGTGAGATAAAATTTATAATATGTTTAGCACAATGCTTGGCAAATAGTAAGCATTTATAAATCTCTGTTAAATACATATATTTTCATGAGATGAGGAGTGTCCCTAAAACCTGTTGTACTTCAGATAGGTCCACTGATTATCTGGTGGCAAAATATTTTAAATTCATGTTAAATTAATGATGAATTATATAGTTTTCTCTTACAGAAAAGATACGTGCTACAAGTTCACTGATCAATTCTGTCATGCAAAGAGATTATTAATACTGAACATCCTAGCAAACATAAAAAGGAAAGAAAAGTTGCTGGTACTTTCTGTGATGACAAGTGCCTGTCAGTAGTAAGCCTCCTTCAAGCACTGGAACCCATACACCTGTCCCATTCTGGTGAAGGTGGTATTTTACCAGTGAGTAAGCAAGTAACTGCTACATTTTGAGTGCTGTTGGAAGCAATAGCCTAAAAAAATGAATGTTTAGAAATGTTTACATTGTTGTGCATTGTTGTGTGAAATTTTTGTGTGAAAATGTGATTCATTAACATTTTTATTTTTACATGCAAAACACTTGGAAACAGAACTTTCTAATTTGTATTTTTAAAAATTCAAAAAAGTGCAATATTGCAAATAAATATCTGAAAAGTTGTGTTGGAATTATTTGAAACTTTAAAAAGCAACAATAAATGCGAATTTGTACTTTATATTTTTTATTTATTCTTAAGTAGTGTTTCTTTACTTTTGCCATATTATTCTTAGATGTTTCTTTGATATATGTTCATACCATATTAGTCTAGAAAGACTATGTATATAATTTACTTTTAAAAACAGTGGTAGACCACTTCCCTTACTGAGTTTAATCCCCAGCACTGCCTTAATTAATTAATTAGGTCTACATGATGACAATATTTTTACTAAGATGGGTGTGTAATTTAAATAACACCATTTTACTGTCTGGAAACAGTAATCACTAAGTGTCTACTGTGATTTCCTTAATATATTTTTATTATTGTTGTGCTGGGGGTACATTTTAACATTTACAAAAGTTCTTACAATATATCGTAATTGAATTCACCACCTCCATCATTCTCCTTTATCCTTGCATTTCTGGAATAGTTTCAACAGGTCTTTTTTCCATTTACATACATGTGTACACTGTATTTGCACCATATTCACCCTCCTAAACATTTCTCCACATCCTCCCTCTCCCCTACTGGTACCAACCCACCAGACAAGATCTGTTCTGCAATCCTGTTCTCTGTTTTTATAACAAAAAAAAATGACAAGCATAATGGTTTCCTTCTGACATTTCCATGCATAAATGTATTATAACCCAAAATGGTTCATTTTCTCTATTTTTCTCCTTTCTCCCTTAGTCCCATTCTTAGGGCTTAAAAGTTTTGTATTCATTCTTGAATGGGAATTACATCAACCATATTCGCCTTCTTAACTTCCTTTTTTAATCTCCCTCTCTCATGTGTGACCTCCTCTTAGCATGCCCTGTTTTTCATAATATGTCTTCTATTTGTATTAGGTCTATATTCCACATGAGAGAAAACTGCAGCCTTTGCCTTTCTGAACTGGCTAACTTCACGTAAGATCATATTCTCCAATTCTAACCACTTACCTGCAAACGACAAAATTTCATTCTTTGTGGCTGAGTAAAATTTCACTGTGTATGACTACCACATTTTCCTAATCCATTCATCAGTAGTGGGGCATCTTGGCTGTTGCGTCACAGTAAGTTTAAGAAACAGGCTCTCATATTATTTCTTGCTCACAGAATAGGAAGCTAAGGTTTAAGAAGTTAAATCTTTTCCTCAGAACCACCAAGAATGTAAGCAATTGAATCAGTTCTACCTGCCTCTGAAGGCATCATCCTGGCCATGCTGAGTTGCAGCTTTTCTAAATACAGAATACAGTGATTGTGGTGATATTGCCCTTGAGCAGAAAAATAGCAGAAAAAATTCAGACTGGCTACCTTGTAGAAAAGACATTTAACTGAATTTTGGTCACGTGTGCACAGTCTTCAACTTCTAAATGGTTTGTGCTCTGAACTTGGTAACTACTTGTTAGATGAGACACAATGCACTTATGGTGGTATGGCCATAAATGAAATCACCTATTAGGATTGTAGATTCAATTTTCTCTGGCAACAGGATTAAACATAGTGGCTGAATTTCTAGATTATATGAAATACTATTTTCCTCATATCTGAAATATTTGACATTAGCAATTAAAATATTAAAAAGTCAAATTGCTACTATGTCCACAAATACACACACACACACACACACACACACACACACAGAATCACAATATTGTTGCTTAAGTAAAAACATGTTCTCAAGAACTGTAGTGATATATAGAATAACTTTGTGTTTTCATGAAATAACCTCTAATTTCATGGACTTTTAGAAGTTAATGCTATCAGTTCTTCACAATGCCTAATTTAACTTCAAAGTATATAAATTTAATTTTCTTGATAGAGATATATAATTAGTGTTCCCTTACTTTTATCACAATTGATTAAGCCTGGTTCTTGAGCAAATGGGGAAACAAGGAAGTAGGCAGAAAAAGCAAAGAGTGATTGCAAAATTGATTTTCAATTTTCCTAATGTAGTAAGGAAGAGTTAGAAAAGAAAGAAAATAATGAGATTAACAATGATATGAGTATAATTGTGAAACAATAACAAAGAACACTGTAAAGAGACTATAAAATTGGTTGACACATGGGATGAAGAAGAGCCAAGAACAAGGCATATGCTTATTCCAGCATTCATTGTGGTTCTGCTAGGTGTTTATGTATATTGTAATCTTGTGCAGTGTTTGGGTGATGCAGTGTCCCTATACCCCAAGCTCACTAGAAGCTCAGTTGGTCCAGGCAGTTTGGTTGATGAGTGGTGGTGACAGAAATGAATGGACAGTAGGTGACTATGGTGATGGATGTCAGGAGTCTCTGATGCCAAAACCACCTTAAGGTAGCTTTGAGAGCAGTGAATGACCACACTCAAATTATGAGTCCAGGGTTTAAATTTCAGGAAGCACTTAAGATGCAGCATTGTTATTTTTGGCAATGAATAAATGTGAAATCACCCAGTCTGCTCAACTCCAAAGAACATTACAATTGGAATGGTTTTCAGACACCAGGTCATTCCCCTCATCTCTAAGAGAAACATATTTATTTTCTGTGTCAGCTTCCCCAGATTGCTGAACTTAGAAAGATTCTGGTTACCTCTTTCTGTTTCATAATATACTTTTAAATGTTTGTAATTTAACTTCTAGGTTCTCATCCTTGCTAACCTTAAGATAGGGCATAAATTAATACTACTTACCACCTTGCTCTTTGAAACTCTTTTTTCTCTCTCCTACTTTTTAAAAGTGTCCTCCTTCTTCCTCATCTCTGACTTTATACTTTCTATACTTCTAAATTTAATTATCTCTTAACATCTTTCAGCTCTATTTTTTCCTTACAATCTTCCTTGTGATGTCATTCCCCACACAATTCAAGTAATTACTACAACTGAATAAATTCCTAATATATATCTCTGTATTTCTCCCATTTAAATCTCTTGACCCATAAAATGCCAGAACTTTGCATCTAAATTCAATAGTAAATTTACTTGCTAAACCCCATAGGTTCTATTTCCTCAGAAATTTTCCCACTAACTCTCTTTATCCAGTCCTATGGACAGCCTCAGCAATTTGGGGGCAATCATTATGTCCATCTTGGGCTGTTGGATAGCAACACAAATACTCTCTGGACTTCCAGTTTTCCTATGTAGAATCCTTTTGCTCAAGCAGCCTTCAGCAAATTTTGTATGTGTGTATGTTGTGTGTGTGTGTGTGTGTGTGTGTGTGTGTGTGTGTGTTGTGTGTGGTTTGCTGGGGTTGGAACACAGAGCTTCACACTGTTAGGTCCCTGGCATTCTTGGGGTGGGCGGAAGGACCCAAGGCTACATCTTAAAACCAGATCCCCTGATTTATGACTGCCTGTTTCTCCCTGCCTGATTGTTTCTCAGCTTGCAAAACAACTCAGGAACCTCCAGTTACTCAACTAGCCAGGCATGTTGACCTGTTTCATCTGGTGGTCACAGATAATCAAATACCAGAGACTCTCTCTCCCTCCCCCATGGCTCGGCCCCTCCTATAAAGCCCACTACCCAATTCACCCAAGTCGCTGATCCCTGATCTTGGGGGGACAGCCCTGCAGTCTGGATTTCTAATAAATCTTTCCTTTCCACACGTGACGTGGTCTTAATTTGGCAGTACCTTACACACACATGCCAGGCAAGTGCTCTACCACTGACCTATACCCCCAGTCCTCTGAAGCATTTTCTGATCACAAAATGTACTTGTTCAAAAACACTTGATAGCTAATCGAAGATTATATGCCTGTACATATATGTATATTATGTCTTAAATACAGAAGATGGCTTCCATTCCCCTTGGTATGCCATTCTCTCTACAATATGGCCATAGCCCAGAGTTATAATGGGCAGCTTAGCTTGTTGGTTAAGTGCCTTGGCTCTGAAGTCTGAGTCTCTGGGATTGAAACAAGTTTTACAACTTAGTACCTGTGATGGGTAGAATTCTAACATGGCCCCAAGAGTCTTGGCCTCTGGTGCACACACATTTTCTTCCATTTATTCAATGAAACAGTAACCCAGGTATTGCTGTGAAGAGATTTTGGGGATGCAATGAAGGTCCCAAGCAATCAGCTTAAGGTAGAACATGACATAATCCCTGAGGTAATCAAATGAGCATTTCAAAAGCTAAGAGTCTCCTCTAGCTCTTAGTAAAAGGGAAAGTCAGATTCAAAACCTGAAAACAATTCAACATACTAATACTGCTTTGAAGAGGGAGGTAACCACATGGCAATGAGTGTAGGCAGCCTCTGGGGGCTGAGTGTCCCCATTGACAGACAGCAAGGAAACAGGGACATCAGACTCATAGCTACAAGGAACTGAATGCAACCATCACCAAGAATGAATTTGAAAGCTGATTTCCCCTATTGTCTCCATGTGAAAACTCTAGCTGCATGACACCATAGTTTCATCTTTGTGATACCCTGAGGACCCAGGACTTCTGACCTATAGATCTGTCAACTGTTTTAAACTGACAAATGTGTGGCAATTTGTTACACAGAAATAGAAAACTAACATGTCTTCATGACATGACAGTTAACTTCCCCCAGAGGGAGGAATCCAGGAGATAGTAAGGAGGTAGCTACAATGTTTTTCTATAGAAAAATGATGCCACGGTCTAAACAGTAGAAACCACCAAGTCAGTAAGGCCAGGCCACACTCAAGAGCAGAGAGGTTAGGCTACACCTCTTAAAGGGAGGAGTATCAAAGAATTTGTGGACTCTTTTTTTTTAATCACTGCAATTATAATAGTAACAGTTAATGCTTTCCCATTTGTATTGTTGATAGGTGACAGCTTATTTAATCCAAATGACAACCTCCTCAAGTGGGTGATATCTTTGCACACATTTTATAGATGAGGAAACTGAAGCACAAAGAAAGTAATCAGTTTGCCCAAGGTCATGGTTAGCAACTGGCTTTGCCAAATGCTAGTCCTGAAACCTTAACTCCAAAAGCTGAGCTCCTAGCTAATATGTCAATTTTAGTAATACGTTTTAAAATGTGTTTCATAATAAAGTCTGTGGACAAAATAATAAAATACTAGCTAATGAAAATGAAAATACAATTGAGTGATTTCATAGTTAGTTCAATTAACATTTTCAGAGATGACTAATGGATAATTCAAAGTCTAACTGGAAAGAAAATTATAGTGGTTCATCTAAAATTCTATCATCTATAATTTTCTCTAAAATAGTATTTCAATGCCTTAAATATCAACATAAGAAGTATGCTTACTAAATTAATAAATGGCAATAAGGTAGTAGAGAAACCAATACAACATATAGAAGAATCAAGATCCTGAAGGTTCTCAAACTAGATAATTATAAAACAAATTGAACACAATGAAAAATTTAAATGATAAATCTAGAAGTTCAGCACTTGAGTACTGAATTGGGAAGAAATGACTTAATCTTTGCACTTACAAAAAACAATTTTAGACAAGTCTTATTGACTCCAAGCTTAATGTTTGTCTATTGAGTGTTGTGCCTGTTAGAACTCTGAATAGAACCTTAGGCTATATAAACAGGAATCACTCCTTGATCTTTTGGCTAAGGTCAATGTTATATGAATAGCCAAAGCGATGCTAGTCAGACTAAACCTAGAGAAACCAATTAAGTACTAGTTAATAAAACTGAAATAGGGATGCTGAAATTTAGAGAACAGAGTAACTAGAATTGCAGGAATTGCTGAAAGCATGTCAAAGAGAAATGATTTCTAGGGAGGTGGAGGCAGGGGGATTGGCAGCTCAAGGCCAGACTGGGCAAAGTTAATGAGATTCTATCTTTAAAATAAAATAGCTTAAGTGGTAGAATGTTCTCATAGCATTAAAGAGCCATGGGTTCAATTCCCAGTACCATCACTGTGCAAAAATAGAGAGAAAGAGAATGGATCCAAGAATCCAAAAATGTCTGACTTGAAAAAAAAGAAAAGAAAATGAGAATATATGTTTCCTGACTCAAACACTAGGAGAGCTAAAATGGGAAAAAAATTCATGCAATTTCCAAACTAGAACCAATATAAAGGCTAGAAATTGCGTGCGTGTGTGTGTGTGTGTGTGTGTGGCAGATTTTTGATCAATGTAAGAACTCTCAAGCTTTCAGTCATCTAACAGCAGTCCAGGCCACCTTAGAAAACACTGATTTCTAGGTCACTAGACGAATTCCAAAAGTAGCTGAATGGTCCCTTGTCAGATGCTGCAGGGAAGATTCATTTTTGCAGATGGATAGTTGGGAATAAATTACTTTGAGATATGCCTTCAATCTTATCCTACACTATACTGATAACCTCTTCAATTTACTTCCACTGTTTGGCTTCCTAAACTATGCCCATCAGCCAAACATGGATACTCTGCGCTCTCTATAACTGTCTTTCCTTCCTTGGTTCTATACTTTTTCTCATCTTCTTCCTTTCACCTGGACTGACCCTTGCCATTCTATGAGACTGGTAATAATTAATCTAATCTTCTTTCTGTTTACACTGTGTTCACCTCTCCAGTCTAGCTTTCATGACATTGTGTATTACATTATACACTTCTATGGCTATCTTTATTCCCTATGAAATTGAAAGCTACTTGAAGGCAAGGACCATGAATTGCACATTTTAGCATTCCTATGCAGTTTTAGGTGAAATGATTGCCTATGACTGCCCTAGTAATATATGCTTACTAAATTAGATTTGACACAGTTATTGCATAAAATCAATAGGGAGATTAGAAGGATAATTTAAGCATGTTTTCTGATTAAATGAACTTCTGAAGCAGAATACTTAAGCTTTTCCTTCACCGACCCAGGGTTCTTTTTTTTCTACCTGATTTTTATGGTAGTAAAATGCATAATATTTATCATTTACAGTACACAATAGAGTGTTAGTTAGCACACTCACAGTGTTGTATCATTGTGTAGTTCCTGAACTTTTCACCATTCAAAAGGAAGCTCTGTACCCATTAGTCACTCTTTATTGCCCTCTGCTCCCAGTCCCTGGCATCCACGCTGCTTCTTTCTCTATCCTGATTCAGTTGCAGCTTGACACAGTCTTGTACCAAGTGGTTATTCAGTAAATATCTGTCGAGCTGAATTTGAATAAAAAGGCAATGTCAGAAAATACACATGATGAAAGAGAAATCAAGACCAACAGAAACTTATTGTTTAAAGTGTAAATTATTTAAAAAGGATGCTGTTTCTGAGCTTAGCATGGTATATAGGAAAATGTGAACATTAAGCAAGTACTTTTGAAGTGTAAAGTTCTATGTGAATCTTCTTTTAAAAAAACTTCAAAAGTCATAAAATCAAATCAGAACTCAGCTGTATAATAGTATGCTGGAAGAAAGCCCTTTAAAGTCTAATTTTGCAATTAGAACTTCTAATTTCCCTCCAAATATGTATGAATGAATGATGATAAAGACAACTTGAGAATTTCTCTTGAAGAAATCTTAGGTGTTTCATATATTCTTCACAGCAATAGTTTATCTGTAACTTTCAAATTACTATTGATTCAGATTTTACCTTTGAAAAATGAAATGATTTGGTTAGGGAGGATTTCTTACTCCTGTCTTTGTGATTTCTATAAGATGGAGAGTGCACTGGGGTGAGCTCCCAAACCACATGTCACTTCCAAATAAAAACCCAATTTTCAATGCTAGTTTGTAATCTCATTTATTAGGGATTGCAAAAGACTGAATTTGGCGCATGGAAATACTGCTTTAGTTAATTTTCTTTTCCTCCATATAGTACCTTTATGAGTACCTTTATGAGTTTACGATATTTCTTACTCCTATTGCTAGAGGATCTACTGCGTTAAGCCTCAGTTTCTCTGCCTAAGAAATTAACTCAATAGATCATGCAACTTAGAAGAACTGTGCATTTTTTGTTCAGTGCTAAGAGTTCCTTCACTGCAGAGTTTACCAAAGTATAATGATGTGCAAGGCAAGTGACAATTTAATTAAATTCAGTGGCATTAAACTAACCATAAAACTCCCAATGTGTATAAAATGACTCATTTTCAACAAGCCATATTTAATATCATGAAATTAGAACTGACTTAGATATTATTCTAAACAGTCTTGAGAACAAAATTAAGAGGATTTTTTTTTCTTCTGAGAAAGAAAACTGCTTTGCAGCCATGATTATTTTTAGTTATTCTTCCCATTCAAGACATGTAAGGCATGTTTTTCTTTCTTTGTATATCTCAGGAAAAATGAATGAGAAAATTTCTCAAATTGTGATAAGTAGAAGTACAGTAGATATTAGATATATAACAGGTAATAGGTGTGGAGGGAAGGTCTTCCAAAAAGCAAGAGAGAGTGTTGATTTGAAGGTGTGGTGAAAGTCACATTGCCAGAGGGCATATAAATGAATCCTGCCTCCTTGGGGTTTTGGCTGACCAGGGTTTCAAGCGTGCAAGTACACTTTTCATTGGTAGGATAAGTTCTAGGAATTTATTCTAAGAAAATAACTGGGAAAGTGGACAAGAATGTACAAACAACAATGTTTGAGTATTGTTTACATATAATGGAAAAAATAAACCTGGAAATAACCTAAATATCCAAAGATGGGGGGCACGAAATATGAAGACAGCCATTAAAGATGACTCTTTGTATTATTGTCATGGAGGGAGGTTGCAGCATAATACTCAGTGACAACAGCAATTTACAGAGAGGTGTGCACAGTGTGGGTCTATACAAAAGCCCACATATGTGTGGTTTGGTAAAGATGAATAAATACTGAAATTTTAACAGATTATCTCTGACTGGTGCATTTATGTTTTTTTTTTCCTGTTTGCTTATCTGCATTCTCTAATTTTGCTATAATGATCATGGATTTCTTACATAATTTGAAAGAAGAATTTTATATTGTTTGTTTCTAAGTTATTATGAGAATTACCTAACATTGACTGCATTATTCTTAGATAACTGTATAAACTGCAAAAATAATAACTGGATAGACAGAATGGAGAATTATTCCCAAATAATAACGTATTGCAGTTCTGTTACTCACACAGCAGAACTATACTTAAGAATATTTGGGTTGGGGAAACTCTTGCCAAAATGCTAGAAAATGAAATGACTTCATTAATGTTGAATGACTTTATTTTTTAATTCAATTTATTTTTATGTAAGTTTATTTCATAAGAGATGTACAGTAAGTTATGGAAATATACAGTATATCTTGGTGTATTTGGGCTGCTGTAACAAAAAATATTATAAACCAGACAGTAAATGAAAAACAGAAATTTATTCTCAAGTTCTGGAGGCTGGGAAGTCCAAGATCAGTAGATTTAGTGCCTACTGAGAGCCCATTTCTTGATTGATAGTTGCTAATTTCCTCTGTGTCTTCACGTGGTGGATGGGAAGAATGAGCTCACTTGTGCCTGTTTTATTAGGACACTCATCCCATTCATGAAGACTGTTCCCAAGACCTACTTACTTCCCCAAAGTCTCCATCTCCTAATGCCCTCCCTTGAAGATCAGAATTTCACCTGGTCAGGATTTTGAAGAGACACAAACACTTAGACCACAGAAGCCTGATTCATTTAAAACTACGTGATATGACTGAGTGATCTTGATGATGCCTCCTTGAGGGCTTAAACTGGAAAATTAGTGACTACAAAAACACACATTAAATGCTCAAGGATCTGCAGGTGATTATGGCTTGGCTGATCTAGGCTGGTTTGGTTAGGAAGTTATGCTTCTAGATGCAGCACAACTGGACTTGGCTCTGGCTTTGGATAGGCCTCAGGTCTGCTTCATTTGTGTTTGCTCTGGGGTTCAGGATGAAGAAGAGCAGCTACTGGGCCATGCTCTTCTCATGATAGATCCCTGGTATACAAAACCCAAGTCAAATTATGCGAGCACATTTGTAGCTTCTTTTCACTTCCAAACTTTAGGTTTGGCCAAAGCAAGTCACATGGCCAAACCTAAAGTCATTGAGTCAGGAAAGTACATTCTATTCTACAGGAAAAAGAAAGTAATTAAATATTGGCTAAACACTACTCTTAATTATGACAATAAATGAATCAGTGATGAAAGTAACTTTTAAGCCATTATATGGGTCACTGTGTAAAAAGAGACTTTAATTTTGGGCTTGAGAAAACTTTAGCCAGTCCTCAGGTGAGCATTTCCACATTCAGTTTTTGTTTTAATTTCTTATCTCCTTTGTCTTTCTTTTCCATTCCTCTAAATCTTCAAGTAAACCAGTTGCACATATGTAAACCAATACTACACTAGGGCAACAGACATTCTTTGTGTACCAATATAGCTTTATGGAGTGAGTGTTTGTGTCTCCAAAAATATGATATGTTGAAATCGTGGCCCTCAGTGTGGTTAAGAAGTAGAGCTCTTGGGAGATGATTTGGTGGAGCAATCATGAATGGGAATAGTGTCCTTAGAAAAAGGATTCCAGAGACCTCTCTTACACTTTTTCTGCCATGTGAAGACACAATGAGAAGACAGCAGTCTGCAATCAAGAAGCCCTTCAGCAGAACCCAACCAGGTTGGCCTCTCATCCCAGACTTCTAGCCTCCAGAAGTACAAGAAATACATTTCTGTTGTGCTTTGTTACAGTACCAGTAGCTCTTGATCTGATAATGAAAAATACCTGCTCTCAAAATAATTGGACAACTTTGTACCAGGTCTACCTCTAAGAACAGCCAAAATTATTTTCATAGTTCTCCAAAAAGAGCAGCTGTTTAAGATAAGAGAAAGGTATCATAGAATGGTGTGTTTTCCCTCTGTGACCTCAGAGGGCTCCTCCAACAGCTGAAAAGAAAATCACAAGTTAAACATTTAATTATCTCTAGGTAAAAACTAAAATCAACAACACTACTGGAAAACTGATCTTCCCTGTGCCATCTCATTCTCTTCTTCCTTGAGCAATGGCACCTGCCATGTAAAATCTCTGAACACACTCCTGCCTACCCTCCTCCATCCAGCTGCCAGTTTCTATAGTATTCCCATCTACTGCATTACCCCCAGTGGTACATAGGTTTCATCATGGCATGCATAACACAAAGGGAAAGGATAGAATATTTTCTTGAGATCTCTTAGAGTGTGTCCAATGAAACAGATAAGAGGAAGTAGAAAAGAACGAATACAAATGAATGACAAGATGTCTTCTGTTTCATGAAACATTTATCAAGGCAGTGACTTTAGACTAGCTTTGGTAAATATAACACAGCTGTAGAAGGTTACAGAAGATAATGTGCATGAATTTGAATTCTTGCCAAGAAGAATTTGTATATGAGGAAAGAGTACCATATAACAATATAATTAAAGTCTAAGGTGCAGAGTTAGGGGAAGTCAGTGAGGTTCTGCCAGTTTTGCTGATACCAATCCTTTTGAAGCCTCCTTCTTCCTCTTTCTCTTTTTTCAATTTATGACTGTACAGGGTGGTGACACTGAGTCATTATGAAGAAAATGATTAGTCAAGGTATTTAAGAGGAGGGTTAGAATAAAGGGTAAATGGATTGTGTCATCTCATTCCCCCCATTCCCCAAACTGGAAAGGCAACAGTTCTTGTCTTAACTATCTCACTTCCTTTCTTCATTTCACAAATATCACAATGTAAAACTTGTTTTTGTTTTGATACTTTCAATGATCTTTGATGCATGTTGGTGAAACTAAGACAAGAAATCACCTGAATAAGATAGGTTACTGCTCTTTAAAGAAAATAGCACTTATGAAAAAACTTCTATAAACAAAGGGATGACTTGTACAGATCATTAAAAATCTTGTATGTGTAGCAAACAGCATTCTATGTGGTGTCTACTGCAAAGCCAGGACCTTTGTGCAGTTAGCAGCTGCACTATTAGGCTGGATAGCTGGCTGGGTTTTAACCTTTGGAAGGTTTAATCCAAGACTGGAGATAAGGAAGTTAACTGTTTAATATATAAGATAGAGGAATGCAAGAGGTGACTAACATAGAGTTTGGGGATTATTGGATGAAATATGGAAGCCCATTGATTTAAAAATCGACTGAGTTCCTGCTCTTGGCTTCAACAGGCCAAGCCAAATGTCACTCATGAAGAAAACTGAAACTGAGTTTATCTGTCCTTCCCAGAGATTAGGAGAGAAATGATAGCCAAATTCTCAAATAGAACAGCCACAACAAGGAAGTCCACTACTTTAACACCACAGTGAAAGTAATCTGAAGCCACTGTCATCCAATCTGATTTTTGTGTAGCACTGCTGCCTTGTTCCTGATCAAGCTGGACTTTTGAATGTCAACTCTTCTTTCACGACCAATGGAATATCTTTTCTAAATCTTTAGGTGAGACCTTGATCAATTAATGAACCACTAATAGAAACCAATTAGATCTTTAAACTAAATTTGGTAAGATTTTGTTTTTTAAGTTTACAGGTTTTATACTTCCAACATTAAGCTATCAAAAATTATCAGATACTGGTTAGATTTTCGTTATTAAATAAAGCTTAAACATTATAAAAATATTTCTAAACCCACTATTCTTATTTTAAAAAATACGATTTGTTTGGTCCATAGGAGCAAATCCTCTCAATTTGCTTCTCAGCAGTAGTAAACAGAGTTGGCTACACCTTTCTTCCTGAAATATTATTTTCTTTATACTCTAATACTCAACATCCTTCCAGTCTCGAAGTCATCTTTGATAGCTCCTCCTCCTCAACAGTCCTCTTAAAGCTGTAATTCTATGCAGTTGAAGAATGGACCTTTTCTTTAATTACTATAATCATTTATCCAATATTAATATCAGTTCTAAACAGATCCATTTTTTGAGTTCCATACAAAACTGTCTAGTTGGTTCTCCAATGTCTTTTGGAAGACATGTCCAAAATGAATTTTTAATATTTTTCTCCCTAAATTTCGAAGCATAACAAGGTGAAAGATCATCATCTACCCAGTGGTTTAAGGAAGTAATATGGAGAATATTATGGATGCTTCCAGCCCTATTCCCACCCTGATAGTAAATTTTACTTTTCCTACCTCCAGAAAAAAGTTCAATCCATCTACTTTTCCACACTTACCAGGTTTCAAATTTAATCTAAAATGCTTTGAATTGGTGCTGGTGTCTCACACCTGTAATCCTAGCTACTCAGGAGGCAGATATCAGGAGGATTATGGTTTGAAGCCAGCCTTAGGCAAATAGTTCTCGAGACCCTATCTTGAAAAAACCCACCACAAAAAGGGCTGGTGGAGTGGCTCAGTAAGAACACCCGTCGAGCAAGTGTGGGGTCCTGAGTTTAAACCCCAGTGCTGCCAAAAAAATATATTAAAAATAAAACACTTTGATCTATCTCACCTGAACTACTACAATGATCTTCATAGTATTTTCCCATCTGCTCTTGACTTATTTAAACCCAGTTAGCCCAAGAGTGGTCTTCAAATGTCCACTGCCACTCCTCTGCTCATAAAGCTTCAATAGCTTCCCATTGGGTTTTAAAAAATAAATCCTGAAGACAGTGCACAACTTGGTCCCTTAAATGTTACCCTTCTCCTCTTGTTATGTACTAGTCACTCAGGCCCTTCTTTTACTTCTGTGATGGCCTCAAGCCCTTTCCCACATCTGTGATTCTGTTCCTGCTATTTTTACTTGGAACAGTTCCCCCAGTCTTCTCTTGGCTAATTGGTTTTTTCCTCATTTCCTCAGAAAGGCTTATTGACAAATGCCACCCTCCTAAACAGCTCAGGTCCCCGTTATACATTAGCACCCTTACTTAATAGCACAAGTCACCGTTCGTAACTGTGTGCTTACTTGTGGACTGTCATTCTTCCTCATCACACTATCTGGTTCAAATGTAAGAACTTGTACTCTTCTTTTTCACTGCTGGGTCCTTAGTGTCTAGCACAGTGACTGGCCTAGAGTAAGTCTTTTATGTTGGACATGTGATGAGTTACAGTAATATTTTTATATGATTTTATGTTCTGATTTTTTCTATGGAGCTTGTTTCATAAGCACCGATTGGTTATCCCATGTATTGTTTATAGTATACACATAATATTGGGACAAATTAATAAGACAAAATTCACTTAATTATGTCCCCATTTCCTGAGATGTGTTACCCATTTTTGCTATTCTAATTAATGTTGAATAATACAGCTACCTCCCTGACGGAAACTTACAGTGGGAGGAATCAGGATTACCGCTTCTAGGTATTTTTGTCCATAGGATCACCAGGTTTTCTCTGAAAGTATTATAACAAATTGCAACACCCTCAAAATAATGAATCTTGGCTAAAATAGTCTATCTTTTTTACTTTTTGTTTTATGCATTCATTTTGCCCAAGCTGGTCTCAAGTGACCCTTCTGCCTCAACTTCCTGAGTACTTGGGACGAAAGGCTCATGCTACCACACCTGGCTTGACCACACCTTTTAAATGCTTATCAAAAATTATATGCCTGTTGTATGTGAACTCCAGGTCTTCCCACAAAGTCTCTTGGTGGGATCATGATATTCACTTTATGTACTGCAACATTATTGAGACTACTGAAGTCTAATTTCTTGTAAGTCCTAGGAACATTTCCCATTATATTTTATGTGTGGCAAAATTATAGTAACACCAAGATGTTTGTTAGGAAGATACATTTATGGTGACTATGATATCATAAATCTTATCTAGAGTCAAAGTTATTAACTGATCCAGTTATTCACTAAAAGTAATAACATGACCTGTTCTTTTAACCTTTAAATTGCAGCCAGAAACCCATCCGTCACTTTTATTTGAGGATGCATTACACACGCTTGAATTATGAACACTAATAGTTTTCAAAAGATTTCTTTATAAAGATGGTAGACACTGAAAACATTTTTCAAAACCAGGGGCTGGGGGATGTCTTAAGTGGTAGAGTACTTGCCTACCTTGTGAGACACCCTGGGTTCAATCACCAGTAAGGCAAAAATGAAAGAAAAGAAAAACTACCTCTCTTTCTTCTTCTCCTTCCTTTCTTTATTTCTTCTTTCTTTTGCTTCTAGAAAATGAATGTATTAGTGCTCAGATGGGAATAAACACAGTATAAGCAGGCAGACAAAGAGGTGATCATTTCAGAGACCACAGCATGGTTAGAGCAGGGCTCAAGGCTGGAAAATAGAACTGTGATTCTGTTCCTAGAGAGAGGTCTGCTTTGGCCTGGTTGGTGAGTATTGTGGTAGGGGTAATTTGAATCTGTTCCAGCCCAGGAAGTTCTGGAAAGCCTGGACAGTTCCATGCCTACAAGTGTCTCGGGCTCTTGTAGGTGGACATAATGATTTCTGGGGCTCTGTATCAAACAGGCTCAAGTTCACCCAGGTCTGAACTTAGTTTTCCAAAGCTATTTACTTCATCAATGGACCTTATGCTCCCCTTCTCTCCCTTCCTTTTTTCTGATGAATAAGCAAGTTTTTTTCTGTAGCCCTCCATCCTATATCCCCCACTAGACAAGATAGGAGATATAGGAAGGCTCCAGCAGGGCCTCAGCAGGACAGATGAGCCCTGTGCATGCAGACACATACAGTTTAAGCAGACTGTGTGTGGTAAGAGCCAAAGGGAAGATATAGGTGAAGTAGTGGGAGATGCCGCAGGCTGACACAACCATTGCAGCTCTCCATAGAGAAGGCATTCAGACAGACAGCTCAAAGAAAAACAGGGTAGGATTTAGATATACGGAGACTGGGACTGGAGATTAGAGCAAGAAAGGACAGCAAGGGCAAAGAAAATTGATTTAATCTTTAAAGTGCTTTTTGTTTTCTTCCAGTCTTTCTTGGCTGCGTATCCTAGGGCAGAGCTTCTTAAACTTTCAAGTGTAAATGAATTACCTGGAGATCTTGTTAAAGTGCAGGTTCTGATTCACCAGGTCTGGGGTGGGCAGAGAGTCTGCATTTCTAACAAGCTCCCAAGGTAATGCTGAAGTTGCTATTCCAGAAAGCGCATCTGGAGTAGTAATGTTCCTAGACCTTGTATTTCCAAGATGAGAGCGTTTGGAAATTACAGGGTCATGCATGGGTGTACAGGTCCTCTGGGCTGGAGAGCTTCAGGGAACTTGGGAGCGGAACCTTCTTTAGTCTCTTGGAGGGGCTCAGGAACCACACAGAGAAAAGAAAGAACACAGAAACACTGGGTGAGATAGTAGCTCTGTGTAGTCAGTGACTCACATGTGCCCTGGCCGAAGAAGGATTCTTTGTTAAAGCAAAGCCTAACAGTTTTTCTGGAGACAGAGTCATTTAGAACTAAAAATAGGTCTTTCAAAACATTGCTGAAATAAAGGAAGCAGTAATTAGGGTGGTTCAGTCTACCAAACTCTGAACTTACCTCAGTAGCCATGTCTGTGTTAAGGTGGAGGTCCTGCTGCTATAGAGAGTGGCTCCAACAATCTTTCTATATCATAATCTTTCTGGTACATACTATGCATTAATTCAAACAATTCAAGAAATAAGGAAAGAAGAGCTGTATTTAGCTACTTATGGTCAAAATTCAAAGCTAGTCATTCTTAAAGACTAATTTATGGTGTAGAAAGAACTTCTCAGTTTTAAAACGCCTCTAAACCATTAGTCTGTCCCTTTGGGCCTTTTCTTTGTAAGTACAGTACACATAGAAATACTAGGACATCTAGACAGAAGGTGGAGATTTCTTAAAAAGTACTTTCTATCTATGTAAACTTGTAAAAGTAGAGAGGGTACATTACATCTGTGGAGATAAAATATGATTGCCCATGGCAGAGGAAGTGCTTCCAGGAGAGTTTGGGTTGGAAATCGAAAGCACATTCTTTGTTCCCCCTTCTATTTTTCTCAAAATTACCAATATAGGTGGACAGAGGATGAAAGGAGCAATATTTATTCAGCGTTTTCTATGTGCCAGGTACTATGCTAAGTATATTATATATGATCTCCCTTTTAACCCTCCAATTTGAACCATAACTAGATAGTAATACACATATTTTTGAGATAAGAAATATGATAGAGAAGTTGTTGAATTTGCCAGAGGTTCTAAGGAAAGGACCTGAAACAGTTTCAAACCCAAATCTGTCTGTTATAAAACCCATGCCCTTTCTACCACGGCTTGCTGCTTCTCCACATCACTTTGTGTGATGTCCCTTGTCCAGGCAGTGTCTTTCTTTATGACAGCTGATCTTATTAGATGATGAGTTACATTGGGAAATCTGTGGGGTTAGTGACAAGTTAAACTTAAAGGCCTTTAAGGTGCCTTTTCACCTTAAGTGACCCTCCAAATGCAGTCCCCTTGTAGTTGCTATTTTCTCTGCCTTCAGTTCTTTCTTTGCTTCTTTTTTGCCTGTCTATTTCTGATTTATCCTGCAGGCCTCAGCTTAATCATTAGATCTTCAAAAAGTCTTTCCTTCATTACACTATTTCTTATCTAGAATTTTAATAGCACAATGTGCCTTTTGATTATAAAACTTATTGCTGATATAATTTAACATTTATGTGTGTGTTCTAAATATCAGATTCCTTATCTCTAAAATGAACTATTTGCTTCCTCTCCCTGATGACTCACTCAAATGGTGACAGGTTGTAATTGTCATTTGTTTACAAGTCTGCCTCAGTGCTAGTCATTGGGTCTGGGAAATTGAAGACCTCTAAGACTTGTTCCCAACATTCAAGGAACTAACAATCTATCTGGAAAGACATGGATAAGAAACTACTAATGAATAACCAGGTTCCAGATGTAACCAAATGCTGAGATGTAACTAAGTCTTTTTTTAAGACAAAAATTGCTTTGGTTTCATTTCTTCCCAAAGGAACTGTCTCTCCATCTAGTCTCTATTATCTAGATGTTAATATATGAAACTTAAATGTCTTAGGAGTTCAGAAGCAGAACAAAGTTTAGAGAACAGTAGAAGACCAACAAAGGGAGAGGGAAGCAACAAAGAACTGAAGCTTGCCCTTTCAGAAGTCTTCCATCTTACAGTATGCTGAGGAGTCACCAAATTTGATACCAATAGTCAATATTTATGTTGGTTCTTAACGCATATAAGAAAAATAAATCATACACCTAGTAAATTGGGGACAGAATACTGTAACATGGAAATTCAGTCAAAAAAGAAGGTGGACTCCAGTTATATACCTACTAAAATTCTTAACAGGTTAAAAACTAAATACCAAGGCTAACTGTGTGAGAAACAGAAGAGAATCTTCACTACATGCTCCATGGGTCCATCTGAGCCCACAGTTACCCCAGACCCCACTGTATTGATGCCACTCGAAGCAACAGGTTTCAATCACTTTACAGATGATGCATAGACTGCAAAACCCATCATCCTATCCCTAGTCTGAGAGGATCACTCCTACTGCCAAAGGAACTATCTTGAAAAGCAAAACAGAGTCCCAAACCTTAAAATAATTCATAGTTTTGATGGAATAGGGGTTTGAACTCAGAGCTTTGTGCTTGCAAAGCAGGCACTTTACCACTGCAGCCACAATTCCAAGAATCCATAGTTTTGAAGGAGAATGGGAAGAAATTATAAAAGTATAGAATGATAGGTTACTAAACTTCTTCCCTTCCTTGACATTTTGTACCACTTACTCTCAGAATTCTTTTTCATGTCACTGTTCTTTTTCTTTTTCATTGTTTCTGGTGATGGGGATCAAATTCAAGGCCCTCTGCATTCTAGGCAAGTGCTAGATCATCCTGCATACTTCTTGCCATTTGCCACACTCCAAAATTTTGTTATGATAATGTTCCTTTGAGACCACAAAATACTCTTTAAATTGCATATGTCTTCCACACAGGAGCATGAACTGATCTAATCAAGTTATTTTACTCAGTTATTACTTGTAGTATGCTAAACCAATGTTGGTCTTTAGAAATAGAGAGTAATAGAGAAGTTGGGTTAGATAGGAAAACTAGAGTGAAGATGATAGGTGCATGGAAAAAGGTTTTCACCAGAATGCTAGGAAGTTTAAGACCAACCATGGCGGGTGTCTGTTCTTACCCAGAGAAGAAGAGAAATTTCCTCCTGTTCCTCTATATAGAAATGACATAGCTTCAAAACTTGATATGAATCTGTTAGAATTATAAACCTCAGATAGTAAATAGGTTTCTTGGAATAAGTTTAGTGACATGATTCTTGTAGGAAAATGAATGCTATTCTAAGCAGCTTAAAGGAAGGACTCTTCTATTTCTAAAATTTTGGGGGAATGTAATGAAGATTGAATCTTATGAAATTCCCAATATTCAAGAGATTATGACCAATAAAAATGTCACTTAGATGTAATTTAACCTAAAAAGTCCATAAACTGATGAATTCCTGGGTTTCTTACTTAAAGTCACATCATTAGAACAAAGAATTTGAAAAGGTACTAGCTATGCTGTCATAGTAGAAGGATTTGTATGTATGTATATTTCCTTAGTATTGAAGACACTGTGATTGATGATGTTTTATCATAAGTGATGCTATTAAAATAGTGATGTTTACAGTGCCTGATTCCATGGATCAAGCTCTCTGTGCCCACGTCAATTCATTCCATTTGTTATTTAGATGGCACTTTCATCAACAGCCCTAGGCAGCCTAAGATACCTGAACCCAAGGGTGTTTTTAAGTTGTGGTTCACAGTGAGTATCATGAGTTTCAGGGCAACTCTAGATGAACTCGGTTTTTTCTTGCAGCACTTATGCTCTTTAGAGGGTTTTGTCATTTGGTCTGGTGTCCTAGCAGCCATGAGTTTACTTGTGCTACAAGGAAAGTTCATTTTTATGTTTTCCTTGCAATGTAACAGCAATTTAAAAGTCCCTAATGGGGCATCTAGATGTACTACAAGGATTTTTCAGTTCTATCATTTAACAATTAGACTTTAAAAAGAAAAACAATTAAGCTTGCTGTCCACGCATATTGTACTTCTGTAACTGTATGCAAGAAACAGGCAAGAATAATAGCTCTTGCAGAGGGAAACTGTCTTCTCTCTATACTGAGCTTTTTTATGTACTGCATTTCTTTTTTAATACCACATGTTATTTACTAATAAGAATTTAAAAATGCAACAACTAATTTAAAATTTGAACAGAAGGGTGTGTGGGGGTGGTTCAGTGGGAGAGCATGTGTTTAGCATGCCTGAGGCCCTGGGTCCAAACCTGAGCACCAAAAAAAACCAAAAAAACAAGAAGAAGAAAGAAAGAGAAAACAGCATAAAATGTAAGCAAAGTACCTTACTTGAGAAAGCAGAACCCCTCCCTACATCAATGTTTACATCCTGTTCTTGATGACCTTACCATTATTGTGATTTTTTAAAAATAATAATTCTTAGGAACTGTGGGAGGTAGAACAGAGACACAGAAGATTTTGATGATGGAAACTGATATTTATTCTGCAAATATTTGTAACTACCTGTTATGTGATAGGTCCTGGGCTATATACTTCCTCCTTTCCATAACTTCTGGAAGGCCTCTTGTGTAAACACCCAAGCATTTTTTTTCCTTTGAGAGTTCTGCATGCTTAAAATGCTTCCTACAAATAAGCAGTGGTCCATTCTCTATGAATGTGGCAACTGATGAGACACCTGCAGGAAGAACCACTCACAACACAGAACTGAGACACGCCTTGGGTGCCTGTCTGGTTGGGTCAGATACTACACTGATAACCTGCATGAGGGTTAGAGGGCACTTTGTATAGAAGGAGGAGTGATCTTAACTAGACATTCAATATTTAGAAAAGAAAGATGAAAGGGAAGATTAAAAAAGGAAAGTGGTTAGGAAGGAGGAGGTGACTGACTATAGAAACTAGTATAATGCAGGAATGTCTCACTTGAAAAAAATTGTTGAATCACCCAAAAGCTGATTCCAAAGTTTTATAAACAGCATCCAAGTACATTTAAAGAGTTTGCTAAGTCAATGAAACTTGCTACTAAGACAACTTTTGCAAAGCAGTAGGACTTCCTTATTTCAATTCAGATTTGATATAGCTGATGTATAGACAAGAACAATGCCTTGTCTTTGGTTAAAGTACTGCCATTTAAAAAACTTCATCATACACTCTTTCTCCAAATCCTCACATGAACTCTGAGAAAATTGTTTTCCATTTCATAGATGGAGAAATAACAGCTTAGAGGAGGAGCTACTTGCCACCTCTAAACCTGATGGGGAAATGGCTGAGGCTAGACCAGCCTCCTCCCCCACTCAAGAACTACCTGTTGGGAATAAGCTAACCCCATGTGTGTCTCTCCAGAGACAGGCATGAGTTTATCAGGGAACTCCCTCTGGTTTTACACAAACAGCAAGCATGCCCCAGTCATCTTTATTCCTCCCATTCTTCCCCTCCAAATCACCTTCCTAGCCAGGATTCCCAGAGTTGAGCTTTGATTTTGCCACTCACTCTCCTCAGCATCTCTGCAAGCTGTCAACCAATTCCTCTACCTGAGTCCCCATCATCCCTGTAATCCTTTTTCCCTTTAAGTCTTGCTCCTTTTACTCCAACCAAGCAGGGCCAAGCTAAGGTAAGGGAGAACACAGAATTTAAGGGTTTGTCAAAGAATACAGCAATCGAGATCAATATTTTAATGCAATGGGTTAAAAATCGAAATTGATGTAAAAGTGCATGATGAAAAAATATCGAATTTTCAAATGAAGATAGGCTCAGCGTTATTGTTAATGCCTTCTGCTTCAGACTCTGAAGTGTCTCTGAGGGGGTCTATTACTTATTTTTCAGTGACTTCTCACTCAGGTGCTAATGTGGTTTCCTCAAAGTTAGTTCTCACAACCCCTTTCCACATTAGTTCTCTCTTTCTGAATGCTCTGGCTTTAATCAGTAGCTCTCTTCTGTCAGGGAAACCTATTTCCCCTACTACTATGAAGGCAGTCTGAATCATCTTGGATCCTTTCCAGCGCCTTCCTAAACCACAGTGAGCACTCAGCACCTCTCTGCTACAAGAATGCAGAATACATTGGCTCAAATCGGCTGAGCAAAGAAGGGACCCAGACATGTTTAGTTTGCTCTAGGGTGTTTCGAAAAGATTAGAGTATTTTGGCAAGATTTGATAAGCAGAATATTTACATGAAAAAATGTAGATCTCTGCCATGTATTGAAAAATCACAAAATCCAGCAAAAGCAGGTGTGAATTCTTGCATGATAGCAATAGGCTTTTAGAGCAGAACAGCCGGCCTGCCATTGCAGCTCTCCCCAGCTGTCTTCCTACTACCGCTCTCACTCATTTTACACTGCCTGCCAGGCCCCATTAGCTCTTTGAGTTTGCCACCCGAAGCAGGGGAACGAGTGGATAAAAAAAAAAAAACCATCTGCCGGGCCCACTTGTTCTTTCCTAAGAGAATAAATGTTTCCTGGCTGTCCTTCCTAATACGGTCTTGCAGAGCGGCTTGCCAAAGCGACTCATCTTTGTCAGTCTGCAAACTTCCACGAGCCTTGAAACTCGCACTGCCTTGCACACACTGACCGGTTTCTCCTGGGTCCCGCGCTCAGGGCCCGCGCCCCTACCCTTCCTCCGCTCGTTCCCTGCGCTCTGCAGCCCCGGGCGGGCGGCGGCCCCCAGCGGCTGCTCTTTGCCCCGGGCCAGGGCGCTCGGCTCGCCCACGGCGGCACTGGGCATGCTCAGAGGCGGGCGCGGGGGCAGGTTGGCTTCGACGCGCTCGCACTCGGCGGCGGCGGCGGCGGCGGCGGCGGCGGCGGCGGCGGGCGGACGCGCGGCTGCGGCGGGAGCTCGGCGCGCGGAGTTGGAGTTGCCGGGAGTTTCCCGCGACCCCTCCCTCCTCGCGCGCCGCAGCAGGAGCCCGCGCGGGAGCAGCGAGCAGAAGCGAGCCAGCACCCGGCCGGGCCGAGCCGGGTCCGGAGCTCCGAGCCCCACGCGTGGCAGCCCCCGGGGCAGAGTCTTGCCGGTTGGGACGCGTGCCGCGCACTGGCACCTCCCGGACACGAGCCAGGCTGCAAGGTACGGTTGGGGCGTGGGGAAACCAGTGGGCGAGGTGGGGTCGGGGCCACGGGGAACAGGCGGTTGATAGTGTCGTGGCTGTTGGGGCGCCCGGTCCCTGGCAGGGGGCTCGGCTGCAGGGCAGGAGAAGTGAGCAGGAACCCGCAGAGATGCTTTCAAGTTGGCGGGCGGTGGGAGAAGGGGCTGCGCGTCTGGGCACAGCTGCTTTGTGCGCGCGGAAGGGGACTCGGTTCTGGTTCACTAGAAACCTGGGACCCGGTGCGAGTGCAAGATTAAGCAGACCTCAGAGCGCAGCAGTTTCCTCTGGAAAGTTGAGGTTGGAGTCCTTCTTTTTGCACTGTCCCCGCTGTGGTATAGTTCCCGAGGATGCCGCTTGGAGGCTCTCATTGTGGGGAACTCAGGTCCGCTGGGCCCCTAAACTGAGCTCTTCCACCCGGGCTGAAATCAGCAAATAACCCTGATCTTTGTAATCCCTGGTGTCTTTTCGGAAAATTATTGCTGCCAAAACTGAGGCTGGCTCTTCACACGGGCATGGCTTCCTTCCTCTAGGGCATTTTGCACTGGGCGATGTCCCCTCCCCAACCTCAGATGTGCCCAAGGGCGCGGGGCTCCGAATTCGCTCTTGCGATGCGCGCCAGAATCCAGTCTCACACACATGGCGGGGCAACGTGGCTGGAGTGGGTGGATGGCCCGATTTTTCCTCTAGCCTTTCTTCAGCGTGAAAAAGCCCCACCACCCCACCCGTTTCATCGTCGCAAAGGACTAGACCTGGAGTGGCAGATGGAGAGTTTAGAAAGACATACTGTACCTTAGGAAAGGGGGCGTGGGGTTTATCTGACTTCATAGTGAACCCTCGCCTAGTATTTATTCTTCCCCAGGGAGTTGGGTGGGAAAGAATAGGGCCAGCGAGTTCACGGAATGTCTACTTCATTCCACCCTCTCCTAAGGTAAGGATGTAGGCGACCCCAGCACCTTGGAACTGGCATTGAGCCTATTGCAAGGGCACGGAGGATGCTCCACTTTTTTCACTTCTTTTTTCGAGAGTTTTGGGATTTTGCCTGCGCACAAGTCAGAGCCGTGCTGTCATGACCCAGGGGGGTGGAGGAGCTTCAGCCCAGGCAGTGAGCCGCTGTTCCCCTCAGAGGCTGCTAGTGGGAATCAATCCAGAAATGATTATGCAGGCTAGAAATATGCCTCTCTCTTTTTTTTTGGCTGAACACCTTGGCTGTTGGGTTTGTGTGTTAAGTTCTTAAAGGGGCACCCACACATTGCTCAAGTGCCATGTTTTAGGGGCTCACTGTTTCTGTTAGATGTTCTCTACTTTATCCTTGGGGACAGCCCACTTTGGGAAAAAATACACAGGTTGTGGAGTCAAGTACACCTGAGGTCAAGTTGCAGCTTTACAGCTGTGACAAGGGTGATGGACAAATTATTAGTCACTCTGAGCTTCAGTTTTGTCTTCTATGAACTGAGGGGTAATCCTGACCTTATCCTTCTCCATTGCAGGGTTGTTGAAAGACAATGGAAATGAAAAGTGCTAAGAAAACTTTACAATATTATTCATGTCTTAGGCATTGTCTCTGTGATCAGTTTTTTAAATTAACATTCTTAATTATAACAAAACACCTATTTCTTCATCCCCTGTGTACTCCCCACTAAGAGGTTTATTTGCTCCCAGCCCAACTCAAATCCATCTCCCGAGTTTAGGGGTTGGAAACCCCTCACACCTTTCTGAGGGAGGCAATGTAGTACAGATTAAGGGACCAGCAAGTTTGCCTTATCAATTCATCATCCTGAGCCCCAGAATTGTCAAGTCAGCAAGGCCTTGGTTTGAGATCCAAGGCTGATGAAGAAATCAGCAAGCCCTGGGATAGAGCTCTGACTTGGCTTTTCATCATGACCTTGAACTAAGGACTCAGCCCCTCATTGGTGAAATCAGTCTGTGTGATTCAAAAAGCCAATGCCAATCAGAAGCAAGGACAGGGGAGCTTGTCTGTTATTCAGTTAAGAAGGGAACATACATACCGGAACCACTGCACGTATGTATGTTCCCTTATTGCAGGGCCGAGGTGCCAGATATGAGCGTTAGAATCTCCTGGAGAGCTTGTTAATCCACAGGTCTGATTCTCAAGGTCTATGATGCAGTGCCACAATTCACACTTCTGATTTCAGATAGTGCTAATCTTGCTAGCTCCCAGGCCATGCCTGTAGACACAGGGTTTCTTCCAGGTGTTTTAGGAAGTTGCTTTCAGCAGTTTACAGTCTAGTTCCTGTACCACTTTCTATTGTCAAGTTTTGATGACTGGTTGCTCTTCAAATGAATGAATTTTACATAAAGATAGGGTTCCCCCCTTTCATACTGTAAAATACACAGCCTCTGGTTTATAGATCACTTGGGTAGACTAAGATTGGTGACCCTTACATTGATAAATCCAGAAACTCCTCTATTTCCTTTCTTTGGAGGTTTTCAGATGTTTGTGGAATGCAGGTTGCATACAGTTCTGGTAGCTTGAACCTTTGAGTTTCAGGACAGGTAAAATCACTTAGGAACAAATTTACAAAGGATTTTCAGTGCATCTTCTCTGAATGAACAGCTTACCCAAGTCTTCTGGAGAGAGTGATGTACACTCCATGACAGTTGTCCCGTAGAGGCCATGCCTTCTGGAGGATATGGCCTTGATAGTGGCTGCTGGCCTTCAGGTGGTGCAATATCCACAGGGTTCTGTGGGAGAAGTGGCCTACAATAAAGCACTGTTTGGGCTCAACTCAATCTTAAACTAAATTCCTTGTCCCTCAAACCATCCATGTTCTGTGAAGAGAGCTTGCCTTGACTTGCTATGACCTTGAATTTTAACTGCTTTGATTCAGAGGCTTCAGGAGCCTGCTTGAGTCTGGAGGGTTCTTGACATAACACCCTAAGGAAGAAGTAGTTTATGTAATGTGGAACCCACACAGACAAGGTGCATGAGGAGGTCAGTCAACACTAAACTAGTTTTTGTGTTACTATGGTGAATGGAATCCCAGCTGACCATCATCTTTATCTCAGCTTTCCATTTGTGCATTGTGTCAGTGTTAAAATGATTAACACTAGAGAAACCTATCAGTTAATCAGAAATCTATTCAAAAACTCAAGTGTACCACTTAGTGTTTTAGTAGATAAAACCGCAAGGTTCAAACCTGATTTCCTGACAGTAATCAGCACTTGGTGAAGGGACAGCTTTTGGGTTGTAATTCTTAAGATTTGATAGCTTATTTAAATGGTTCCTCCCACTTACCATAAGCAGGGAACATTTCTGTTTCAAAACTCTTTCCCATAATTTGATGTTTATATTTTGGGTGTTTCCCCTACTTTTTGCTACTGTGATTTTTTCCAGTGTGAGAAGCCTTCTTCCTTATCACCATTGTTTTCTTTTCTTAGCAGTGACCCCCTGGTATCTTTGCTCCCTTTAAATAAGTCTGTTGTGACATAATCATTATGATACTTTATTTCTCTTTGGTCAACAAGGCTGTTATTACTGAGTCAAAGAGAGTCAAGGCCCTTTCTTCAAACACTGTTCTCAACCTTCCTAGCGGTGCTTTTAAACAAACACCTAGTTTTGCATTAGCTCAATTCTAAGATACATTTTTTCACATTTCAGCATATTTCCAATTTCAAAAATTCAGACTGATCTTAAACATAATGAACACATTTGATATACAGTGTCTTTCTCTGTAACCTAGTGTGTTGAGAGTGTCTACCAATTGATGACATCTTAAAACAAAGCAAATTTATTTTCTTATCCCAGTAGAAAATATGGCTTCTACTCAGTGTTGCTTAGTCGACAGAATTGAGCAGTAATTGAATTAGCTCAGTTGTAAGAATGCTATCAGGATGGATGTTAATAGGTGTGCTCTTGTAAAGGGCAAATCAATTTCGGAAGAACTGCCTTTTATTTCCTCCTTTATGGGGATTCTTAACATGTGATCATCATATCAAAGACTGAGAAGTCCTACATTTAACAGCAGCAACAACAAAAACTTGGCTATATTTATTCCAGTCAACATTTCCAGGAACATAGAACATTTTTGAGATTGTGTGTGAATCTTATAGGACCTCATTGTTGAATTAGCACTTTCTAATAATTCTGTATGTCGTTTAATATCAGCTGTGGAGTGAGGCGGTCTCACCTAATAGATCCCTGTAATATAGGGACATTTTATGGATGCTGGTTGATTAATGAACTCTCTAAGTGATTATTATTATTTTTTTAATTTCAGAGGGAAGCATTTTAAGCTGTGGAGTCTAGGAAAGTTTCCGTGGAGGGGCTGGGCTGTGGTAATGTAGATGAGGGGTTTGCACTTGTGTAAAGAGGAGTTTTTTAGGGTGGTGGTATGATGGAGAGCGAATGTGAAGGCTTATAGTTGTGTCTGCATATAAACAATTTTCAGAGCATACAAGACAAAGGATTGTCTTGTATGATGGTGTGATGGTGGTCAAAGAAGCTATTGTTCAGTTCTCTATTCTGCAAATTTGCTGAAGTAGCAGGTGAGTTCTAGTGATGACAGGAGAACTAGTTGTGGGTGAACAGGGTGGAGGTACAACCTTCAGGATGAGAGTAAGGAGGGTTCCCGGTCAGCAGGAGAGAGTGGAAGTGTTCTGGGCCCTTCAGATGATAGTGGTTCCAGATACAAAGGGTTCATTAACATGTAGGCGCCTTCAAAGAATATTGGAGAGTGGGGAAAAGTGTTCCAGAAAGAAAGTTCTTGACTGGAGTTTCAAAAATAGCAAGAAGAAAGAACTCTTACAACTCAATAATAAAAGGCAAATAATTCAGTTTAAAAGTAAGCAGAGGATTTGCATAGCATAGATATTTCTGTGAAGAAGCATTTGAAGATATGCTCAGGATTGGCAGCCACTAGGGAAATTCAAATCAAAACCACAATGAGATGCCACTTCCTATCCACCACGACGGCCACAATCAAAAAGACATATAGGAGAGATTGGAGCACTCATACAGTATGTTGCTGATGGGAATGTGAAATGTGCAGCCAATTTGGGAAACAGTTTGCCAGTTCTTCAAAATTTTGAACAGTTCTACTCCTAGGTACAGATTCAAAGAACCAAAAACATGTCCATATAAACATTTGCAAATGAATGTTCATAGAAGCATTAATACTAATAGCCAAGAGATGGAAATAACTCAGATGTCCACCAACTAATGAGTAAAAAACAATGTGGTATATCCATTGCACAGAAAACCATTTAGCCATAAAAAAGAATGAAGTTTTAATTCATGCTACAATATGGATGAACATTGAAAACATGCCAAGTGAAAGAAGCCAGACACTCTAGTGATACTTGCACACCCCTGTTTATGTCGGCACCATTCACAATAGCCAAATGATGGAATCAGCCTAGGTGCCCATCAACAGATGAATGGAAAGAGAAAATGGGGCATATATACCACCCATACTTTTATAAGTATATTGTTTGCTGGAAAATGGATGGAAGTGGAGATCATGATGGTAAGTGAAATAACCAGTTCCAGAAAGACAAGTATTGTGTTTTCTCTCATTTGTGAAAGATAGGGGGAAACAAAACAAAACTAAGTCATGAAAGTAAAAGGGGGACTACTGTAGAGATAGAAGGGGAAGGGAAAATGGGGAGAAAGGAGGAAGGATAAGAAAGAATAATGGAGGTAGTGGATATGACCAAAGTACATTATTTACATACATGGAAATGTCATGATGAAATCTCTTACTACGTGCCATTTGTACATGCCAATTAAAAAAAAAATTCGAAGAGTCAGACACAACAAGCCACGTATTGTATAATTCCATTATGAAGTGTCCCTAGCAGGAAAATCCTATATACTGGAAGTCGAGTAGTGACTGCTGGGAGTGGAGTAGAGGAAGGAAAGGGAAGTGACCATGGATGGGCAAAAAGCTTCTTTTGGGTTTTGGAATTAGATGCTGATGGTCACACTTTAAAACGATTGAGTTGTACCCTTTAAAAGAGTGAATTTTAGGGAATATGAATTATATCTCAATAAAAAATGTAGGAAGAAGTCCACCACGTCTGAGGTCAAAGGATAATTTAAAAAGTGACAAGAGAAGTCCAGGAATAGGGTGTCAATTTCAGGTCAGTTTCTGCTACCTGGAAAAATATCTGGCTTGTCTCTCTTTGTTTGTCTTGAGTGTGCTAGGATTGTCCTATTATTCTTTCTCTGAAAGTCTTTCCTCTGAATTGAAAAGGGTCTTGCTCCTTTTTGTTCCCAAGTCAGCAGGACAGTTCATGGAGAATGCCTGGTTGTCTTCAGAGTAGCTTCTTTCTGGATTCAAGGCAGTTTAGGCTGCCTTGTTGTGAGCCACCAGAGGGCATGCTGAGTAGGCAGCTAACGCTTGGCTTCTTCCTTAAGATTTGACAGTGGTAGACATTTTAGTGTCATTTGCTAATTTGGTTGTGGATCTCTGTCGAGATTGCCCTCTTGCCATTTTTTAAAAGCTCTGACTGTATTCTAACCGAGTTCGTGTGGTTGCTTGGCATCCTGTGAGCATCAGTGTGTTAGGTCCAAAGGTGATGATGTAGCTAGGCTGTTGTCCTGTGGCTAGAGAAACTTCTCTTTAGTGGTGTGGTGTAACAGTCCTTCTCAAATTGGTGCAGGAAGCACTGGGGACCTTGTTAGACTGCAGAATCCCTTGAGTAGGCTGGACTGGGTCCTGGATTCTGCAGTTCTCACACGCTTCCATTGACGCATCCTCTCACGCATCACACTTCGAAGCAGAAACTGATAGAGCGTAGAGAAGGTGGCTTTGGAGCCGTGTGAAATGCAGCGTTACCATCAACTTTCTGTGGGACCTTGGCAAGTTAATTAAGTTCTGGGTCACAGTTTGTATAAGATCAGAATAAGACTGAGCTCATAAGCTGTGCCTAGCCTGATTTGCTGGGGATGGTTATGCTATTTATTTTCTTCTTTCCACAAAGGGCCGGCATTGCCTGATGAGGGCTAAAGAAAAAAACACCAAGAGAAAGAGGTTTATAATTTGTGTGGATGGGCTTAATGTGGGCAGTGCTATAGGATGTGGAAACACAAATCCTAGTAGTCAGGGGAAAATTATTTTGCTTATTGACTTTCAAATTCCCATAGTTTTGGTGAGATCTCTGTGCTGGTCTCAGCTGGCCAAACCTAAGCTGCTCAGTTGGTGCCACAGTTCCCTGGTTGTGTTGGTATCTGCCCATCCTTGCTAGCTGGCTTTTGCCCTCACTTATTTCTGATGACATTTATTTCTGATGAGGGTGAGAAGAAATAAAAGGAGCTAAAATGCAAACCATTGAGCTTTGGTAGCAGCTGCGGAGAAAGTTTCTGGGAATGAAGTTGCAAATATTTGCTTCACTGTTGACTTGAGAAAATGTGAAAATTCGGTTAGTTTACCTTTTGTGAGTCTGTTAACGCTGGGAAGGTTAAATGAATAGTTAAAGGGTAAGCAGTTGAAGAGGAAGAACTGTAAACTCAATCTTGGCATTGACTATGAGTCTCCTATGTGGAGCCTGTGCTACTGGCTCTAGGGAGCCTCGGCTTCCTCTGTGGCGGCCTCTGGCTGGCAGACTGCCCTGTGGGGTTGGTATGAGGGCACTGCAGGCTGAGATGAAGCACTGTTCCTCTGTCATACTTGGTTAGGTAATTCCACCCTCACATGCTTACACAAGGTAAGTTGGTGGCTTGTTCCCTTTTGTTCTGTTTCTGTCTCCTTTGTCATTTGAAGTAGGAGGAAATAAGAAATTGTGTTTATATTTCAATTAAGTTGATACATCCTTTTTGCTTTCTTCTGGGAAACAATAAATAAGAATTTTAAGAATTAAACTGTGGCTTGTGGAGTGGCTCAAGTGGTAGAGCACCTGCCTAGTAAGTGGGAAGCCCTGAATTCAATCCCCTGTACCAAAAAACTGATAAAGCCACAAAATACAGTAAATCCAACTAGTTTCCAGTTGTCACAGCCTGAATTTCATTGCTTTCCTGGAGGTTTGAAATCTACCCCGTGAGACCCTGTTCCAGTTCTCATTTGATTCTGTCAAGAGTTGACAGGTTTGAGTCTGTGACGACTGATGATGTTGAAGAAAAGAGGTCGTTTGCTTTGTTAACAATACCAGGGCTGCATTTAAATATCAGTTTAAATACGTTTAAACTGATAATGCACCAACATCAAATAATCAAAGATAAGGTATTTGGGTTGAAGAGTAGTACAGGAGGTCTCACTGAGATGTGCTGTCCTCACAGAAGGCAGAGGGGGAGGTGGCCTGTGGAAGTGGGAACTGCCTGATTGCCAAGGCAGGTGATGTGTGTGCTTTAATCTAGTCACCTGCTGATGACCGAGCCAGGTCAGATAGGCTAAAATCAGTGAGGTGTCTTTGCTTTTAGGCTGCCCAGGGACATGGTGCCTCACACAACCTAAGGTGAAAGCCAGCGGTACCTAGTAGTTGTGAAGTTAGTATTATTCTTGAAGAATTTACTCTACCCCAGCATTAAATAGCAGCAAGGAAGCTGTCCTGCTGCTGAGAGGAGCCAAGAGTACAAAGCTGGGTGTTCCTGAAGTAAGTTCTTTTAAAATTAAATCCTGTAAAACTATAATAATAATTTAAAAAATCCTCTGCTTTGAAGGTAGAATGCCATACTTGTGTAAGGAGCTGAAAAACTAATAAAGTGACCATCTCTCCCACTTTCACTTACTGAAAAATGAGAAGTGAGACTTTCAGATTCTTTTTCTGATACTGCCAGCCATCCACTGGTTTAATTGCTGATGTAAAAAAAAAAATGGAACAAAGAATCCTGAATTTAGAAAGGACCAGCCCTATCTCTCCAACCCCTCTAGATTACAAACTCCTTCAAAAGGGGGAGGGGGCTCATTTTTTTTAATCCCTGAAAATACAAACTACACACATCTGGATATAGAAGAAAATCAATACAAGTATGTTGAGCTTCTGTTCTTCCAGGATTCCTCTTCACACTCTAGTCCTTTGATCTGTCAGTAAATCATTTTTATTATTTAACATCTACCTGAAGATATATGCTGGCATAGAACATGGTTCTCAACACATTATGATGGATTCCTTTACTCCTCACAACAAATTCTCAGAAGAAGGCACTGTTACCGCTCCCTCTTGTACAGTTGAGAAGCAGATAGAGAAAGGGTAGGTGATGTGTCTAAGGTCCTACAGCCCTATGTAGCAACCGTAGACGCCCCACTTTTCATAAGTCAGCTCTCAAATATGGCCGTCCCCCCTTTCCTGAGAGTTACAGAAGAAGGAGACTAGGCATGCCTTTCTACCTTCCTTGTCCTCCTTTCTCCCTCCCTTCCCCCACCTCCCACTTTCTGCCCACTCTCAAGTTCCAGAAAAATGTGACCTGAGTTTGGAAAATAAAGTCACAAGTACAGGATCACATCTTGTTTGTAAGGGCCTGCGTATGGGGTGAGGCCATTCATGCAGGGGCTGGTTAGGATGTATTACTTTCAACTGTGCAAGAAGGAGAAGCGATAGTACTTACTCTTGGGCTCGTATTTCAAGCACCATCTTGCCTAAATAAAGTTAATTCCTAACTCTTGTCCCAGGGAGAAGCATAAGACATTCAGAGAGACATATAGCAAGACAGTGAAGTTGCCTGGAGATAGAAACAAGCTGAAGGCAGAGTGAGAAAGAAACACTGAAGGAAAGTGGGTACTTCCAAGGTGAAAGTGTGCCCATTTCCACCTGCCAGCTGAAATGCTAGCTCCTTATGAAGGAGAAGTGTACTGTGGACTGCCTCTGCAGAGATAGGACCATTTCCTGTTTGAGTTGAAGTGAAATTTCATAAAGAACCCATGCTATTGAGAGTGGAGACTTGAAAGTAACCCCCAGAGCTCCTCAGACTTCTCCAAAGTCGCCTCAGGTTCTCTCTGCTCTTTGCCACCGCCTGCTGTGGTGCGTGTTGACACCATAGGAACAAATGCTGGGATGCCAATGTTTGGTTTTCAAAACGTCCTTGCAGTGCCTCTTTTGATTCTTATAATCACCCAGGCAATTTTTGTAGATGTTGTCCAGCACAAGACATGGGATAGAGCTGGGAGCAGGCCCAATGGATGGAGCGTGACTTGGTGGCTCTTGTGCTTTTCCCTGGGCCTGACCTGTGGACAGTGCATATATTGTCCCCAGTGTGACTGCACAGGAAGCAGCATCTAGACAAGTTTGCTTTTTTGACAGAATGCTGCTGAAGTGTAACATATGTATAGAAACAAGTACCAGTGACGTGGGTGCAGTTCAGTGAGTTTCCATTAAATAGGCGTACCTACTTAATCGTAACATAGCAAGAAAGCAGGCCGAGACCTTCCTGTGCCACCCCTTTGGTGGCTTTCTTCTCCACGGAGGTCCCCGTACTGACTTCTCACACTTTTGCTGATTTTGAGAATGTATGCGAGTGCACTAATACTTCTGTGTTCTTTTATGTCTGCCGCTTCAATTTATTTTTAATTGGCAAGTAAAATTGTATTTGTCAGGTATGTCATCATCTTTTGATGTGTGTGTACATTGTGACATGACTAAATCGAGCTAATTAACATGTATCACGTCACCTCTATTTGTGTGAGAACACTTCATATCTCTCTGGCAGTTTTCATTTATACAATATGTTGTTAACTAGAGTGACCACATTGTACTGTAAATCTCCTTAACCTGGTTCTCCCACATGAGTTTTTGTTGAATAATATTCCTTTGTATTGACATACCACAACTACTTATGATAGCTGTTTGCATTGTTTACAGTTTCAGCAAAATAACGCTGTGAACGTTCACGTATACATTTCTTAGTGGATGTAGGTTTGGTTTCTGGTGTGTACAGCCCTGAGTTCTAAGATGTGAGTATGTGTCACTTTAATGGGAACAGCTAGTCTTCCAGTGTGACCATTGATTTGACCCATGTTGTATAATAAATCTCCTAAACTACTTCTTCCATGCAATTGTAATTTTGTGATCTTTTGGCCAACATCTCTCACACCTCCCCAGCCTTGCCTCTTCCTAACCACTGGTCTGCTCTCTGCCTCCATAGGTTTGGATGTCAGACTTCTTTATCTTGATTCTGTGTGTGAGATTCATCTATGCAATGCTAATTTACTCATTTTCACTTTTGAGTAATATTCCTTTATATGAACATACCACAACTGCTTCTGGTAGATGCTTAACTTGTCTCCCAGGAGGTTTGAATTAGAGTCCCATTGCTCCATACTCTTATCAGCACTTACCTTGATAAGTCATTTTAATTTTAGTCATTCTGGTGTTTGTCTAGGGGTTTATCACTATGATGTTACTTTATATTTCCCTCATTAGCATTTGAGCTTATTATGCTTGCATGTATGTATAGGCTATTTGGATGCCTTTTGTGAAATACCTGTGCAAGTTCTTGTTCACTTTTGAGTTTTTTTTTCTTTTTCTGTCCTTTTTTTTTCCCTAGTACTAGGGTTTGAACTCAGACTCCCACTTGCTTGGAAAGATGCTCTACCACTTGAGCCGTGCCCTATTTTTCTTTAGCTATTTTTCATATTGGGTCTCAGGTTTTTGCCTAGGACCAGACTCTGACTAAGATCCTTGTGCCTGTGCCTTCCACATAGGTTGGACTACAGGCATGTACGATGGTACCTGGCTTGTTCGTTGAGATGGAATCTGGATAACTATTTGTCTGGGGTGGCCTTGAACCATAGTCTTCCTGATCTCCACCTTTCAAGTAGCTGGGATTACAGCTGTGTACCACTACACTTGGCTATTTTGGGGGGTGCTAATTACTTTAAAAAAAGAGCTAAATGAATCATTTGTGAAAAGTATTGAAATTAATAGTCATAGGGGTTACCTGTCACTGGTACCTGATCATACCCTGTAATGTTTTGGGTTAGGAATGCAGGGTCATAAAATCCTTCAGCATGGACAATGTGGTCTAGACAATGTAGCATTAAGAGACCACTTGAAAGCTTAAAATAATCTAATGTATAGAAGTTTTCCTTTTATAAAGCAGTCACTCTGGAAGATATCAAAATATTGCTGAAAACCTTTTTGGAAATGCTTTGAGGTATCTTTTAAAACTATTTTTAGTTGGTTTCAAGATGACATTTGAACCTGGATGTGATATAGGGAAGTAGCCAAATGCCCCTCTTGGAATTGGGGAGTGTAGTTTGGTGATAGAGGCTTGTACAGAACTCACAGCCCCTGGGTGTGAGCCCCCACACACAAAAGCAAAATAAAATGCCTTGAATAAGGAAGATCCTTCACAAGTGACTTTGTCTATGAGACTTGCTGGTAAAGAGATGGAACTAATTTTCTTTGCCAAGAAGAAAGATTTTAACGGGGAGGAAGAAAGCACCACCCCAAGATGCTGTGTGCAGTGCCCCTGTGGTGCTTATCATTTTGAGTATTCTAAGTTTACAGATGAACCGGGAGCCAGTGGCTCACATCTGTAACCCCAGCTACTCAGGAGGCAGAAATCAGGAGGATCATGGTTCAAAGCCAGCCTGGGCAAATAGTTTGCAAGACCCCATCTCATCACAAAAGAGGGCTGATGGAGTGGCTCAAGTGATAGAACACCTTCCTACCCAATGTGAGACCCTGAGTTCAAACCCCAGTACCACCAAAAATAAATAAATAAATGAAAAAATAATAATTTTACAGATGAAAAATTAGAGGTGTAGAGAGAAAACAGGAGCAGGAGTATTATTTAGGAGTTAAGCCTAGCTGTCTTCCCTTTCCTGGTCCTTATCCTGCCTGTGTTAGTCAGCTTTCTACTGCTGTGACAAAATACCTGTGATAAACAGCTTAAAGGAGGAAAGGTTTATTTTGACTCACAGTTTCAGAATGGGCCTTGAACTTACCATCCTCCTGCCTCAGCCTCCTGAGTGCTGGGATTACAGACATGTGTCACCGTGCTGGGCCCATTGGTGGACATTTAAGATTCAAACCATACCTCTGCCCCTTCTTTGACAAATGTTAAAAGAATTACCAAACCTTCTTGGAAGAGCCAGAAAATTGTGCACTGATGGTGAAGTCTGTTTTCCACACTGTCCTGTTACAGAGCCTGAGGAAGTAGCTAGGCCTCTGCCAGCTAGGGCTCTTTGGGGAGAGCCTGTGTCTGGCTTCAGGACACAGTTATTCTTCCTAGACACAGTTATTCTTGTGTCTGTTATTCTGTGTCTGGCTTCAGGACACAGTTATTCTTCCTAGACATGAATGGTGGTGCTGTTTTTTGTGGGTCCTCTGCAGGGTTTTTGGTGTCTCACCAGATCTCATAGGCTGACCTGAAAACCTTGCAATGTCTCTCCCTTTTCTTCTTGACTGGCAAAGAACCACCCAGAAAATGCTTCAGGTCATGTTCATGAATAACGTCATTGTTGGAAATGATATTCTGTGTAGAAAGTAGTCCTTTTTTCTGGATGGATATTTATATAAATTTGGCTATTGAGGCAGAAGATTGCTGATTGAGTAATGTTTATTCATTCCTGATCTTGAAAGAAAGTCACCCTTACTCTTCCCTGAGACAGTGTGGGTTAATGTCTATAGCATCTAGTAAAGACTACAGAAATTAGACCTGAAAAGAATGCTGGTTACCTTCAGATTGATGTACCCCTGAGATGGGAAGAACCCAGGAAATATTAGAGAAAGCCCTCCACCAGGCGAGGCTGGCTCTCACCCTTCCCAGATCATGGACTCCCAATGGCTGATTCTCTCCACTGAGACTGGGGATGTTGTTATAACACCACAGATATAGAAAGCAGAGGTACTGCCTTTTTTTCTGGCTAAAAGTGGCATCCTAAGAAGCCTCTGGACTCCCCTTGAGACTCTACACTAGCATGGATTTGTCTTGGGATTCCTTTATTTTTAACTCCTTTCATCTGCACAGACTTGGGTTTCAGGCAGAGCCCTGGGTCATGACCAGGTAACTCAAACTTCCTATACAGATTAGAATTTTATTTATTTTCACACAGTTTTCCCCAGATAAAGTGAGGCACTTGAGAAGAAAATGTGAAGACATTTTTATGAAAACTTCCCTTGGTAATGTGGTTTTCATATCACATTTAATTCCTGTAGAGGATTCCAGAGCAGGTGTGAACTGCTGGGAGTTATTAAGGAGCAGCTGGCCTAGTGGCTGTGAGTACCTGGCGTGACCATCTAAACCTGTTTCCCTATCAGATTCTACTATCCCGTACACACGTGTAGGTTTTGTATATCAGATTTGGACTTGTCTGGTGGATATTTCAAATTACTGCTCACCAACCGCCAAAAGAAAAAAAAAGTGTAAATAGTGCTTTGTATTTTGAATTTTGCAGTGCAGTGAGTAAATACAAGATGTACATTGTGTGGTAGGACTAGGACAGGATCCTCTGAGTGGTGTAAATAATGACTGCTTCCTGATGGTCACTGGTATGGAGGTTGGGTCCTACTGGCAGCTCTGGCAGAGACACAGCAAACACTGTCTTGCGACACATGGGCAGTATTACCTTGCAGATACAACTGTGCAGCTCTTTTTTCCGAGGAGGGGAAAAAACAAAGGCTGGGAATAAGAACCTTACTTCATAAAATACTTGCAATGTTAATTATATTAAAAGCTAATAGTTGCATGTAAGTAGTGTGATGAACTCCTTTCATTTCTCTTATTTATGTGATCTTCTTAGCCTCATTTTACAGAATAAGAAAGCAAGGGTCAGAGAGGTTGTCCCTTGGTCCCAGGTCACACAGTCCATCAGTGAGTGACTCTTGAATTGGAGCTCCTGACCACCATGCTGTGCTGTGCAGAGACTCTGAGCAACTAGAGAGTGGGGCCAGAAGCTGGGGCTATTCCTGAGAAACTGGATGCTTGTTAATAGGAAGTATATCCTTACGAACACCTCCTGTGTTTGAAGTAGGCCCAGCATAGATGAGGCGTGCCGAAATTAATCAGTTGGAGCAGATTTCATGAACATACAGGATTTTGAGAAGACAGTCTTCCATTGACATTTAGAGTTGCTGACCTACACCCCGGAAAGACTTCTGCAGTGTGACATGGGGGTTGTCACACTCGAGAAGGTCCAAACTGCTCAGTAGTTTATGAATAACCCCCGTACCTCCTCCTCCGTTTATCCAAAGCAAACATACGAGACCATGCTGCTATGCAGAGTCCACTTCTTGTCTATGTCCTGTGGCAGCCTGGGAGAGAAGGAAGAACAAATGAAGATGCCTCAGTCCCCTCTCCATACTCACATGGATGCGGTGTTCCAGTGCTATGCTGGGGTGAAGAAACCCCAAGAAAGTCCCTGCAAAGCATTCTTGTAAAAGGCAAGAGGTCTAGTTTAAAATCATGCAGGGTCATTTATCTCTGTCTTTCTTGGGGTGCCTTTTAAATTTTGTTTTGTATTGAACTTCATCTTTTCACTCATTCAGCAGAAGTGCCTACTGTGTGTAACCAGTTTCCACATGCACACAGCTATGGAGGTACATGTCGAGGGATTTGCCCTACTCGGAGCAATTGGGGCAGTTTTCCTCAGAAAGTGATGGCGAGCTGAGATTTGAAAGATGAGTAGGACTGAAAGAGAAAAGAGGCAGCATTATAGAGGTTACAGAATGTGCAAAGGCCTTGTGGTGGAGGGACTTTGGTATGAGTGAGGGACAGACGAAGGCTCCTGTGGCTGGAAGTGGGGGTTAGTGGATATGAAAGTCGTCTCCCAAGAGTTACAAGGTTTCTGAACATGAATATGAAGTGATCTGATTGAAAAGTTCACTTTGGTTGCAGTAAAGAGAATGGACGAATTGTTTGGAGGGAACTCAAAAGGAGACATGGATAGACTATTTAGAAATGCCTCTATTAGTGTATGAACAAATGGTGATAGCCTGACCTGAATGTTAATGATGGAGACAACTGGGTAGAAAGAGAAAGAGGTGATAAAACTGGATATGGGTGATGGACTAGAAGTATGGGGTGAGAAAGAGATGGTTCCTAGTTGTCAGGCTTGCACAATTGCATGATGATGGTGCCATTGCTTGGACATTGCCATGTCTTCCCAAGTGGACAACAGGCTGTTGGATAGCAGGATCTTTTTCTAATTAATGTTGAAGTCTTTACAGTGCTACCCGTAGAAGTTACTCAGTTCGTTTTTGTTGAGTCTGAGTTTCTAGAGAAAAATGCCCTCTGTGCTTGGTGGTAATTAGTAGTTAGTGTGGTAGGAGAAAAGAAAAGCACTGTAGTTGGAGCACAGCCCCAAAGGCATGTGGAGATAAGCTATCGATTTTAGGAAGTGCTCCCAAGTCTTTCTGAACCTCTTAGCACTTGGAGTCTACATTTTTCTATTCCTGATAGACTCACCCTTTCTGACCCCTAGTTTCTTCATCTGTAAGATGAGCTGAGTAACTTCTGGAGTAGTTGCCAGGGCTGTATTTGATAGTGAAATATGAAGGGTTTCACATTAACTGGAATCTGTCCATCTGTTCTTCCTTCCTCCATACAGTCCTCTCTGCCACTAGCAGATGCAGAGGACACAGGCCCTGTGGTAACAACTGACTTCCGGAAGATGAAGTGTATTCCTTAGAGGGCTCAGGCATATGTCAATGTATTTCTTTTTTTGCCCAAATATGGTAAATATGAATTATTTATACTTACTAATACTTGTAAATATTTATTCCTCATTACATATTTTCGTTCTGTAAATGAGTTGGTGGATGAGTTTTTTGTTGATGTAATGCTGAAGACTGAGGTGGGGAAATGAGTCAAAGATAGGTTAGATCTAATTTCTTTTTCATGGAGATTGTTTTAGATTTCTGGTCTTGGGTGCTTGAGGCAAGTGTCAACAACCCAGGGTTGAGCGTCTGCTGAGGATAAATGGTCCTCAGTGAAGATAAAGATAAGATGATGAGGTTTACCACCAGCCTTCCTGAAGACTGGAGAGAGGACAGTTCCAGTGTGGTGATTGTCACTGGACCTGAGCTCCTGCAGCACCTGCCCCCTACACAGAAGAATGCTTGGCACAGGGTGGCGTGTGGTGGCTCAGGCCTGTAATCTCAGCTGCCCAGGAAGTAGAAATCAGGAGGATTGTGGTCGTTCCAGGCCAGTCTGGATAAAAACTTAGCAAGACCCCATTTCAACCAATAAGCTGGGCATGGTGGTGCATGCCTGTTGCCCCAGCTACAAAGGAGGTGTGAGGAGGAGGATCACAGAGCCTGGCCCAGGAAAAAGCATGAGACCCAATCGCAAAAACAAACTACAGTAAGCCCAACTTATTTGTAGATTTATTACATGCATTTTGACCAAGAACAGTAAAAAAAAAATGATAAACAATAAAAAAATTACAAAAACGTTTTAGGTGCGTAATGCAGCTCAGATGATGCAGAAAAGCTCAGTCTGTTCCGAGATATTGTCAGTTGTATTTAAGTCATGTGTTTCCCTGCCCTTAATTTTGTGAAAATCTCCCTCCCAAAAGTACATGGTACCCAAAAGCAAAGTAAAAGTGAATGTGCTTAATTGAAATAATCAAGTGCAAATTTGAGATTTGTTCAAAGGCAGCATGTCTTTAGTGGGCCTTAGGCAGTGTAATGGAAAGAATGAACCAAGAATCCACAGTACAGCACTGAACTTGGTGTATCCTGACCATACGTGTGTTGTTCTCAGAGGTGTTCTCCTTGGAGCCACACCTGTGCATACCAAGGGTCTGTTGTAAAAGCAGAAAAGAGCTAGGTGTAGCCCAAGTGGTAGAACATCTGCTTAGCAAGCACTGGGTGCTTTCAAAAAAAAATTTTTTTTCAGTTGATGTGTTTTCCTCTCATTTGCCTTTACTGTCTTTTATATTTCAATCTTTTTTTTCCATGTGTATAATTTTTCTGTCAATTCAGATATGCTGGAATGACTGTATTTTTTCTGTCTTTACCATTATTTTTATTCTGTCTTTTCCACTCTTTGCTTTCTCTTTAACTCAGTGATAACGGTTGACCGTTTCATCCTTTGGTTGTAAATAGGGCATTTCTTAGACTCTTTCTTGGGGTCCAAGAGTAACCTTGTGTTGTTTCCCTTCTGTGCTCATCTGTTGTCTACCACTAAGCATATTAATGGTGACTATGTTACTTTCTTAAATTAAGTAGAGATAATGGGAAATAATAGCACATGCCAAATTATCCTTGTTTGTCTTTTACATTAGAATATATACAACTGAGTATAAAGGTTGCTTGGGAGATACATTTAGGCATCTCTATAAAATGCTTTGTATCCCTCGGTCATTTGTATTTCATAAACTGATGTTTGCATAAAATAGGAGCTTAGTCTTATGCTAAGATGATTGAAGCAAATTTATTGTCCTCTTTTTCTTTGATTTTTAAAGCTTTTATTTTTAAATTGGAATGGGGAATTTGTCCCTTTCTAGAAAAGATCTGTTTTGTATATTTCATAGAATCCATTGTTTTTGAGCAGGAAAAGGCCTTATATATCTAATTAATCTTTTGTCTTCTCTTCCTCCTACTCTTGTCATCCTTCTTTATATCTCCATTTTACAGAAGAGGAAACAGAATCAATAGTAATCTTAGGATTCTTGATTGCAGTCTTTTGATTCCTTAGCTCATTGTGATTTTCTAGAACTTTAAGATACTTCTAAATCTTTTCATTTTAAAATCTGACTTTAAAGTCACTTTCTCCTTGAGAATATCGCTCAACTTAATGGTAACCAAAACTTCAATTGGTTTGGGTACAAGGGGAGAAGAAAGCAATGGCTTTGTTTTGTTCTAAAATTAATACAAAGACTTATTGCTGTATGAATAATATCATTGAATCTGGCAATATTATGTGTATATATGAATAACAAATTTTGAAGTGTCCCAGTATTTTATGTGTGGTCTGGCCAAGTTTCCGATAGGTGGAGATTGAATTCCTATTGGAACACACTGTCCTTTTGCTGTTATTTTTGTCTTTATGAGGGGCAAGTACTTGACCTCGTGATTTTTCACTCTGTGTAGGACATCAGGATGTGTCTAATTAATTATTATATAGGGTGTCAAGAAATTGTCGTAGCAGTTATTTTAAATATGCCTTAATTAAAAGTAAAGAACATAAAGAGGATTTTTTTTTCTTTTAAAGAGGAGGTAGAAATCCATGAATCAGAGCAGACAGACTTCTGGAAGCATGAGGACTGCAGCTTTAAATGCCCAGGAAGGATAAGGACCCTGCCAGACTTCATTGTGCCCTGGTGTTTAGGCAGATATTGAAGCTGCATGTGATATGATCTCTGTTCTATTTCCCTTTAAAGCCATCTGCCTAAGATCAGTTCTCCTACTCCCTTTCCCAGCTCAGTAGCATTTTGTTTTCTTTGCTTCCCCTGGGGATGAAGAATTCTTGAGGGAACACTGTCTTCTCCTCAACTCAGGGTCTTGGAGTTATAATTAATTTGACCAGAGACTAGTTATCAGAGTCCATAGGGCTGTAGTGAAATGGGGGTGCCGAGGAGACTTGGAGATCATGCTGGGAAGTGTAAGAAAATGATCTTTTCTATCAGAGTATTTGTTACCCTCTTAGATTACTTAAAAATTCCTCAGGTTGCTGTCTTAGGTGACTTGGATGTTTAAAGGGTCCTTGCTGCTTCTTCTAGATTCCTGTACAGCTCCATTGCCTGCCAAACTGCATGCCTTAACTCATCCCCCAAGTCTTTTAGCCAATCGGGAAAGACTGTGAACTTTGACCTGAACAAATCCCAGGCGAGGGGCAGGTACGACTGCATCAGGAATATAAGGAGAAGCCACTGTCAGCCATTTTGCACCTGCGTGCTTGCTTAGCAGGAGGAAGCATGTGCTTGCACCCTCTGATCAAGAGAAATTGCCTTATCGGATTTTCTGTCTCTTGTGTGTCTGTGTTCGGCACCGGAGGGTTATCAATTCCAACAGAAAGAAGTGGCCAGGCTCTCCTGGTGAGTTCTTGGGCACTTGCCCCAGGCCCTGCCTTGCCTCTCTAGTAGGGTAGGATGCTGTCTTGAGTGTGTGATCAGGCAGGCATGGAGGATTGGGGTTGTTCATCTTTGCTTCCCCAGCCAACTGGCTTTCTCTGTTCCTCCTTCTCAACTTTGTCTTCCCATGGCGGATGATACTGTTCAGAAGCCCTGAAAGTAATTCTCGTCCTTCATCCCACAGGCTCAGTTAGGGGTCTTCACCTCCTTGAAGTCCTTTGTGAGAATCAGCTCACTCAAGGCAGAGCTGATGTGTGCTGATTGTGCCACGTGTATCTTACTCTCACACATGACCATTTGCTCACATGTCTAGACTGAAAACATGAAGAATGAGACTGTGACTTGTGCATTTTGTACCCTCAGCTCAGAGCCTGGCATACCTTGGGTACCTAAAAGGGGATGGAAGGATGGGTGGGTGGGACACACTCACCGGAGACAGAACACATTTTGGCTGGGATACACAGAAAAGGCATTAAGCATAGACAATAAAGTTGTTTCTGCTCCATACTTACTGGAAAAGATGTATAGTTTGGGTGGAAGTGTGTGTTACGGAGAGTGAGCTTGAGAGTTACCAGTTTTTCCAGAGTAGAAACCATGTAACTGGCAAGAGATGACATCATAGTCATTTGGCTTTCCAATTTCTTTGGTATAAAATGAGAGGCTAAGCTTTTGTGGTAGGTTTGATTATTAATGTAAGGATTAACTGAGATGTTCAACCTGCTCAAGCTCCCTGCTGTGCAGGAAGCAAGGGCTTGGTAGGGTAAATGGTTGCTGTTACATGAAAAAATCAAGTGAATCCTGTCATAAATGTTCAGACAGAGTCTTCACCATCCCCGAAATAAGAATTTGGAGACTCATGGGTATCCAGGTATAAGTATTTATGGGAAATGGGTCATGCATCCTCTTTCCTCTTCCTAGTATGTGGTATAGTATGATTTTCAGAAAGAAAAGCACTTAACAGCTCCTCAGGGAAAGCTTTACTGTTGCTAGCACTGGTTCTAAAAGAAAAATTTTCACATGAGGTATTACCTGGGCATCTTTCTGGTTGTTTTAAAGGATGTATTTGTGTATCAGTGTGTTACTGGTTCTATTTTGATAAGGAAGCTAGTCAGGTTGGTCTGGGATATTTTGATATTGGCTTTAGAATACATTGTATGTGTGCATTTCTTTTCCCCAAACCAGGGAGCCATTTAGAAATCAACAATAGAAGTTACTTGCTAAAAATATGCATGTATGTCTAGATGCATGTATGTAGTCAGTCATTCATCCATTTTCTGCTCTGTGCATCACTGTTTTTAACTGGTCTCTCGGTGGTAAATCCCAGAATTTCTGTAAATTTATTTTTAGTGTTCTAAGAGGTTGCTACCATTGTCAGTGATGATGTCCATTTGTATGTGCCCCCAAATCCGGATATCTCAGAGTACTTTATAATCTTCCCATTGCTGTTGGGTGTGTGGCTACTTTCATTTGTTGCCTGTCACTCAAGGAACATTTATTGGGCTATTGTAGGTTGGACCTTGTACCTGGTATAGGGGCTACTGATAAGAATAAGGCATTGGCCTTCCTTGCCCTGCAGAAGCTCACAGTCTCATTACAATGTGGAAAGTGCTTTAATAGCAGTCTGTGGAGTCCTGGGTATAGTAGGATAATCACAGCCAGAAACTCCATCAACAATGCAGGGGCAAAGACTTGTGGGGGAGAACGTGACTGGGAGCATCTGTAGAATTGCTACTGTCTGTAAAAAGGAAAGCCAGAGATGACGGTGAAGGAGCCAGTTTTTCTCAGGCCCCTATCTGCCCAGGCGAAACAGGTGAACATTTATCCTTTAGCAACAGGAGTCTTTAAGACTGGGAATGGAATAATTGGATTTGCATTTTGGAAAGAGTCCTGTGACTTCGTCTTAAGGGACCACTAAAGGAAGTCCCTGCTGTATTCTTGGCAACAGTGCTTTTGGGTGGGCAAATGATTTTTCTCTTGCTTTAATTTCTTTTGTGGCAGCTCTGAGGGAGAGGTAGGCAATACAAAAGAAAACAGGTCAGAGATCTGACTTGCCCAAGGTCATCTCCAGTAACTGACCAAAATAGGTGGTCTAATTCTACATTCAATGGTGTACAGCATGATGTTAAAACATTTTAAGTTACTAAGAGTACTTAAAGGTAATCAACCACCTGTATATCTTTTGTGTTTGTGCTCATTAATTAGACTGTCAGCCCTTTGAGGACTTAAAAGTATTAAATTTGATGTGGCTTTGACACAAATGCAGCCCCATAGTAGGCACCACTAAAAATTTGACAGACGTTCTCCTCCAGAGCCAGCACAGGGCTAGATGGAGGGAACATTCGTGAAAACTGAGGAAGGAATGCTATTTTCATTACTGTATATCTCGTGTGCACTTACTACGCAGCGTCTCTTTAAAACACCGCTTTATATGCTGTGGAGAATACAAAGTGTAAGCCAATTAGAGTTAAATAAAAAGAATCTTGTCATGAATCAAGCCTACCTGTCTTATTCAGATCACATACAATAGATTTCTTGGCTTTTTCAGCAAATTTTCTTTTTGATGAATGTTAGGTGTTGAAATCAAAAGGCCTCCTGCACAGGGTGATTGGAGCTCTCAGGCTTACACATTTGCTTTTCATTAGTGTATGCAATAATTAAGCATAAAAGGCACCTTCCCCAATGAATATTTTTGAAACAAAGAAACAAAAAATATCATTAAATGGGCATAGGATATTACAAAAGAAACTTTTAGCTTGACTAAAAGTTCAGTAATAACACTTCATAAGTAAAAGCCATCTTGTGAGTCACATTTAAGGTCAATAATAAAAATTTTTGTGTCAACCTGTCCCCTCTTGAGTTAGCGCCGAAATGAATGACATTCATTTTCTTACACAACTGGCATACTATTTATGCCAGCGTATTCCTAGGCTCCTAGGAGTTAGAGAAAAGTCAAGTTCTAAATTATTCTCAGTGTTAGAACCCATGTCAGTTAAAAGGCATTTATTGAATTGACTCATTTATGATTTCTTTTTCACCTATGTATAAAAAAGTGGTGCTCAGAAGGCACTCTAGAGCCCATCCAGACCCAGGAGCTAGATGGAGGGAAAAGGATTAGGAAACAAATCCACAGATTTATGTCCGTTCTTGAATTTACTATCTTTAACATTGGGTAATCCTCTGTGAAGTGAGGCTTCTGATAGTATTTTTCACAGATTCTAAAGCATATGTTTTTGTTTATTTTACACTTTAACATATTTGAAAATAAGATGTATTTTACAGTGCATTTGTGTTATGGTTTAACTAGTGATGATTTTCTCTCTAATAGAGTGGTGCATATAATAATGGTACATTTTACAATTAGTGGTTTTATAGTTCTGCCAGAATATGGTAATATCTGCCCAATATTGCAGGTGGTTGTCAGGGTCTAATCAGATAATCTTTGCTGGAAAACAGTGGCTATGGTAACAAGCCAATAAGTAAATCTCTTTTATATTTGTTCTGAAACTTTTTCTATGCATCTTAGAAATAAATTGGGAAGAAATAGAAAGTGGAAATTGCAAATTTACATGAATTAAAATACCAAATATCTTTCTTGAATATTTAAAGTAACAAAAGAATATCACTGAAGTCTTACAGTTCGCTTCCTGAAAGATTTGTTTTTCTTTTAAAACAATTACCTGAGTCACATAGGTAGAAGGGTAGAAAAATAGCTGTCTTTGGAATAAATATTTGTATACTTACGGTGATATAAACTCCCACTTGACCTTCCTTTTTTTGTGGTGCTGGGGATAAGATCCAGGGCCTTGTGTGTGCTTAGCACTGTACCACTGAGCCACACTCCCAGCCGAGAAGGAGCCAAGCTGAAGCCTTAGCTAATAATCACAGAAGAGTTTCTTAATAGTTTCCACTTGTTTATAAGTGAAGTAGTTATTTGCATTGTTAAATTCTGTTCACAGTTTCCAGTTTTCTTGTCGGAGGCCTTTAAATACTTTTCTGGAAACTTGTAGTACCTACAAGGTTAGGGTTGCGTTTTGTGGTTCCCCATTTAGAACTGCTTTTCTAGAGGGATTTGATGCTGAACTTCTCTCTTCCTGCAATGTGGACTTGAAGATGCCAATTTGGGTAGGAGAGGGGTTGGAGGTGGGAAGAGCATGAATTTTATTTTGGACAGATTGAATTTGAGGTGAGGTTGACGCAGCCAAGTGGAGCCGTTGAGCAGGCAGTTGAATTTGTGAGTCAGAGTTAAAAAAAAAAGTAGCAGTTTTGGTGCAGCAATGGTGGATGAAGTCTCACTCTTGGATGGGATCACCTTGGAAACAAGGAAGATTGTAACTGGAGGTTGACAAACTACCTTCAGCCAGCAGCCACGTTTTACTTTTCCTGTGTGTGTTTTACAGGTATTTGAGTGAGTTGCCGTAGCATATGTTTATGGCTTTTTGGCTGCCCAGAATATATTTTCCCTGTTGGTAGCAGCACCCTGATTTTCTTGTAAGAATTCTCTGTCCTCCAGTCTCAGCCCTTGTGTTTCAGACAAAGTTCTGTGTCTGGTTTCAAATGAAGTGGTTGACCCAGAGTAAGAAGACAGCAGAGAGTGATATGAACTACAATGAAACCGATGTAGCAGGAGCTCCTACTAGAGCTCCATTACTTAGCTCAGGCCCCAAATCCTGATGTCTCTATGAAAGCTCACAATTCTTGTATTGTGGCAATTGAAAAGTACTCCTGGTTTCCAACTGGGTTATACCAAAAGGAGAATCTGCTGGCTCATTTAACTGAAAGACTTGGAGGTACAGCTTGACTACAGGGGTTAATCAATGTGATCAGGACTGGCCTCTGTATCTGAATTCCACTTCTTCCTCGTGGTCCCCATTTTCAGATAAGCTCTGTCTATTCCATGCTGGCAAGGCAACTGCTGGACCTTGTCCACATCCTTCCAGCTTTAAGTAGGAAATAAAGTCTTTCTGGACCTCCTCTTTCACAGTCTCAAAATTCTCTCTGACTGAGCCAACTTCGATTACAAGCTCAGTTTAAAAAAATTTTTTTTATTCATTTATTCACACGTGCATACATTGTTTGGGCCATTCCTCCCCCCTGCCCCCTGCCTCCTCCCCCTCCCCCCCAGCCACCTTCCCTTGCTTCCAGGCAGAACCTGTTCTGCCCTTAGCTCTAATTTTGTTGAAGAGAAGACATAAACAATAATAAGAAAGACAAAGCGTTTTTGCTAGTTGAGTTAAGGATAGCTATACAGAGAGATTCCTAGCATTGCTTCCATGTACAAATGTGTTACAACCCAAGTTGATCCGTCTCTAACTGACTTTTTCACTGGTTTCTGATCCCCTTCCCATATTGACCTCTGTCACTTTAAGGTTTCTGTATTAGTTTCTCGGCAGTGGGGACATCAAACACTTGAACCATTGTGGCTAGGGCAGTAGCTAGAGACCTGTGAGATTGAGTTGGAGTGCTTTAAAGCAGGATGTAATTTGAGGGCTGATTATAAAGATCTGGTTGTAAAAGAGGAGTTACATAAGGTGGTCAGTGTGTGCCAGAGAATGTAGGATGGAGTGGGGTCTCAAGTCCAAATGGATTTCTTAGCTTTCAAAGAGAAGGAACAGAATGCAGCAGGAGGGAAGAAGGCAAATGTTGGTATAGATGTAAGTCAGCCTGATAATGGGAAGTTGCTGTGAGCGATGGCTTCCACGTCTCTTTGTGGTGGCACAGTCGTGTGAGGATGTGGGGATGGTGTGGATGTCAGAAAGGGTGAGATTTCAAAGTGGTGGGATTGCCCAGCATTGCTGAGAACTCATTTGCAGTTTGAACTCGGGAGTTCCACTACCTGCATGTGTGTGACTTTCTTCTTCTATGTGTGTGTCTGCCTCAGTATGTAGACATACTGAAGAAAGTATGTAGACATAGGCAGAGCTACAGCAGACATCACTGAAGGCTGGGATTGGGCAGCTGTAGAAGGAAAAGAGGGTAATTAAGGTAAGTTTAGAACATTTAGTAACAGTGTGATAGAAAGTGCTTTATGAAAATGGTATTCTTTAGAAAGGAAGCTGAGTAAGAATGGACATAAAGTTAAATTGCTGAGGCCCAAACGGTTGATCACAGTGAAAGGGATTTCAACAAGGAAGTTGTATTGCAGTTGAGGGTTGGACAGTTTGGCTGGGTGGTATGTGGCTCGGTTGGAGTGGAGCAGAAGGTGGTTGGATGTGAGTAGAGACAAGAAGGCAGAGAGTATTGATGGGTTTGGATATTGAGGCTGTCCTTGCTGATGGCAGGATTAGGGAGGAAGATTTTGAGCAGAGTTTAAATAAGGTGGTTGGGTTGGCTTATTTAGTAAGAACAGATTTTTCATTTCCTCTAAACCTCCTTACCTATGTTGCAATGGAAATTTACTTAGGAGAATATATATTAATGTTTTTTTAACCACTAACCACTGGTTATGTTAATATGTGTTAATGTCTGTTTTTGAACTAAGTATTAGGAATAATATTTTCTCAGGAAAAATGTGTCTTTCACCACTTGTATGTTATGACAGGAAGCGTAAGACATTTTAATATCCTCAGCTCGGAGAATCTTCAGTTGCTGGGATAATTTGCTCATTTTTGCCTTACGTGGTCGTGTTGCCTCTGAAGGTGACTGACAGTGCCATCAAACTTTCAAGAACAGGCCAAGTTAGCTGAATCCCTCGTGGCTGTCACTCCGATGAGGGAGTATGGCTCCACACTGTGTGTTGAGGGAGAGTAAGTAGAAAGCTATGTTGGAGACATCTGTTGTCATGAGCAAAGTGTATGAAGCCAGGCAAGCCCACCAGTCTATAGTTTATATGCAGTGATGTGAGCTCAAAAAAATACTTCTCTCAATGGCAAGGCATCTGAGCCAGTGTTCCTTAGACTTGAAAGGGAAAGGGGGTTGAAAAGCTCACTATGGATAAAGAAAAGCACTTGGGTTTTATAATGAGGCACTAAACCTGTTCATTTCAAAACGTCTGATAGGTTGTGATAAAATCCTCACAACATAATCAGAATGCAGAAATCTGTAATCTAAAAAAAGAACAGCATTTGAGCATGCAGTACATTGGATACAGCTCTGTTACTGGTTCTGAGAAGATTAGTTAATGACAGAGCATAGGTCGTCAGTGTTGATGTTTTCAGGCTGAATTGAGAAAGAAGGAGGCAGGTGAAGCTGCTTAGCACTCAAGGCATCTGCCACAGAATGAAGTATTTTATGGCCTAGAGAAGCTGTGTTGCCAACCAGGCACTGCTCTGCTTTCTGTAGAGCACGCTCTTATTATTCCCCGAGGACTTTGTTTACTCATCCCTGCATGTGCCCATCTTAACACCTCTCTTCTCTTTCTGCATATCATCTGCCTCATCCATTTTCCCAGCAGGGCTAACCTCAAGCCCAACATGGTACTAGATCTTTTCTCTCTCCAATTCCTTTGCATTTACAGTTTGTGTATTTTACTGTTACTGTGAGCATGCTCTCTCTTCCTAACCCCTAGTCCTTTTGCTTTTAGTTTGCTTTTCAGGTAGGGTCTCACACTACCTTTGCTCAGGCAGGTGTGGAACAGCGATCTTCCTGTCTTGGCCTCCCAAGTAGCTGGAACCATAGGCTTGCCACCTAAGGCAGCTCCTCAGTAAATTTCTAGGTTGTTAGGCTGTGAGAAACCTTAGATATCTTTTCCTTAAACTGTCGCCAGTGCGAGAATTGCTTCTCTAATCTGTTCAAGACTTAACCATGGGCCAGTTCCTTTAAAGCCCAGATGTGTCCAGGAGTCCTGAGACTTGGGTTCTCACACCTGGGGCTGGAGGTACTTAAGGCTTGCTTCAGTTTTATGTGGAGAACATCTCTAATGCTGACAAACATTGCATCTCCTGGAATTCTATTTTATTCTGCGTTACTCAAGGAAGAACGTTTTTCTCGGGATAATACTTAGTTCAGTCTGGTCCCCTTGTTCTTGCAGCTGTTTATTCTCCTGTGCTTTTGTGCACATCTTTACTAAGAGTTTTAATACCTATAAATGTGAGAGGTGAGGTGTGAGGCCATCTAGTATTGCTTCTTGGGCTCAACAGATAGAAGGTGTTTGAGTTAAATTACTGCCAGGGAGCCCTCACTTTCTTATGAGCCTCTGGGAAGTCTCAGCTGAGTGCAGTTGATTGACAAGAATAATGCCTGGCAGAGTGAGATGTTAATTCATGGTAGATATTCTGGGTTTTCTGTTTGTTTGTTTTGGGTACTGGGAATTGAAACATTGAACCCAGAGCATTGTGTATGCTAGCAAGTGCTCTACACTTGAGCCATACCCACCACCCCTTTTGTTTTTGAGATAGGGGGTCTCACTAACTTTGTCCACGATAGCCTCGTACTTATGATCCTCCTGCTTCTGCTGGGATTATAAACTGTGCCACCATGTCCAGTTGATGGTATAGATTCCTTTTTGGCCTGTTTGACTGATCAGGAAGATCCTATGATGAAGAACTTTATAAATTAAGAAGTTATCTTTAAGGCTAGAAACAAATCTCGGAAATGTTACATGGAAGGAAGCTGAGGCTAGAAGGATTTTGTTTTGTTTGTGATGCTGGGGTTTGAACTCAGGGCTTTGTGCTTGGTAGGCAGTCACTGGATGACTTGAGTCATGCCACCACCCATTTTTGCTTTGGTTGTTTTGGAGATAATGTCTCAATTTTTGCCCAGGCCAGCCTGGACCATTCCTCTTGTTTTACACTTCTTGTCCTAGCTGGGATGACAGGTGCGTGTCACCACACCCAGGTTTTTTCTGTTGAGATGGTGTCTCACAAATTCTTTTGCCTGAATTGGCCTGGAACTGTTATCTTCCTGATCCCAACCTCCCACATAGCTTGGGATGATAGGTGTGGGCCACCTTGCCCACGTATTGGTTGAGATGGGGTCTTGCAAACTTCCTGCTCCACTGGTCTCGAAATATGATCCTCCCAATCTCAGCCTCCCAAGTAGCTAGGATTATAAGTATGAGCCAGTGGTGCCTGGCTAGTCCTAGAAAAGTTTGTGACTGTACCAAGCCATGCTATTTAAGAGGCAGATTTGGATCAAGGTCTCAGTTCTCTGGGTTCTGGAAGCAGGATTTGTCTACTATCCTGCTATATACCATATACTATGGTGTATGACCTTGAAAAGTCACTCTTAGGGGAGGAGTTTGGAAATACAGGAGGAAAGACAGAGAAACAGACTGTTAGGAAAGTGCTCTAAGCCACTAGCTCAGTGAGGTTAGAACAGTGAATGGAAAGAAAGTCACACAAAGATCACAGTAAAAATGTGTTTTCTAATGTGCTGAGATGGAGGCAGTATATACTTTTGTTGTTGCTACAGAGAACTTCAGTGTTTTCTTACTTGGGAAGAAGATCTGTTGAGTGATCCATAGCCAAGAGCTTCTGGATAGGGGAAATTCAGGATGGATGCGTGAGTAGAGAGAACAAGTCCAGAATTTGACCTAGTATTCCACAAGCGGGGATACAAGCCTGGACAGGTTAGCTTCCTGGTTGGAGAGTTCAGCCACTGTGCTGCTTGTCTGCCTTGCTTGAGCTGCCCACTGAGATGCACTGCCTCGAGGAAACAACCATTCCATCAAGTCCTTGCTGTTTCAGTTACTATCTTCCATTCAGGTTTGTTAGTTCTAAGAGTTAGTCAGTTTTCTTAGCCAGATGTGATGGCACACATCCACAATCCCACAGCACTCAGGATGCTGAAGGAAGAGGATCTAGAGTTTGAGGCCAGCCTCATGGGCTACAGAACAAGGCCATGTTTCAATAGCTCCTCTCTCCCCCTGCACAAAAGAAGTAAACTTTCTTGGAAGTACTCCTGCACTCTGGTGTCCTCTAAGGATTTCATAGAACAAAGTCAGTCACTGGGATGCATTATTGCCCAAGGCCACCCTTAGTCATGTGACAATGACTTCCTGGTTCCTGTGGAATCTGTGATCTCTGAACACATTGCATTCTTACCTTATGTTGCCACCCTTTTATCTTGGTAACTGAGCATCAACCGGTATTCTCTGTGCAGCTCCCTCTGCCTCTGAGTTGCTGTTTCTGTGTCCCTCATATGCATCCTAAAGGTGGCATTTCTCCCACACCTGTTTCCACAGGGAATCAAGTCCCATCTAGGCTTTAAAGAAGACTTGCAGGGTCAGAGTTTGACACGTGTGCTCTTTTACCAGCTTTGCAATCCTACTTGCACTTTATATTCTTTCTCCCTTGAATATTAATCAAAAAGTTCTATCCAAATTGGGGCAGTCACAGGACGGGAAGGAGTCCTCGCTTTTATATCTTAACAACTAGCACAAATAAACACAGGATTCTGGTGAGTAAAAATGATCTTATTATGTGCACTTCTGCTTGGGTGCACATACATAAAACCAGAGATTCTACTTTGTGTTGAATCCATCAGGCCATTGACCATGCCGTTACTGGACTTGTTTGCATTAGTACTGCTGCTGTCTCACTGCATATTCAGCATCATCCGCTGTCCCTCTGGACAAGACTCACCTCAAACTCCTTTCATCTCATCTGTCTGCCAACCTCCTTTCTCCAATGTAAGTCTCCAACTTGCTTTTATTTCTATCATTAGCCCCGGGTGCTGTGTGAATCCCATTCCTTCTCCTTGCCCACATGGTTTCTTGTAGCGGGGAATATATTGAGTTTTTTAAAAACAATTTTCATGCTTTTGTAGGCTCATTTATGCTTTCAGCAAACCTTTTCATGTCACAAACCAGAAATCTCTTTGATAACACAAACACACCTGGCATTTTTGCTTGAGTAAATGTCATTGACAATGCTCAGATATTTTTAAGACTTGTGTTCCTTTTTCTGGAATTACGTGAATTTCTCCTGATTGTTCTTTTAGGGCATGAATTTTTCTGAATTCTATTCTTTTGCAAGATTCATGAGAATTTAGTATAATTGGGAAAATAGATTCCCAATACAAAAGATTTTAGAGAGTGTTAGGATGTCACTTAACTCTCTAAATCTCAGGATTTTTTGGAACTTCAGAAATGGTGTGATTTTTTTTTTTTTTCTAGGTTCAAAGACTTGGGATTCTGCTTCCATTCATGGTTTGCAGAAGTGAAGGGGACTCTGACTCCATCTTTTTTCTTTATTGTAGACAAAAAGCTATCTTTATTTTATACATGAGGAACCCATGATGTGTACTTTCCCCAAGGTCACACTGCTAATAAATGGCAGATCAGCAATTTTGACTGTGACAATCTATCTGGTCCAAAGCTCACACTGTGAGCTACAAAATTGCGCTGATACATACTCATTTTGACTTTTCTTCATGTCGAATGCACTTCCCATAATACATGTAAGACACAGGAAAAGTGGCAGTTGAAGCTTTTCTTTGCTTGTTGTTTGTGTATTTAATAGTAGAGTTGAAAAAGAAAGGCATTATGCAGTCTAAATCAAGCTTTACTAGACCCATGTGGAAAACAATGGTTATCAATGCTTAACTGGTGCATGTATTCTTTCTGAGGGGAATAATTGAAGCTGGTGACTAGTTTTCTAAGAATTTTTATCTGAAAGGAGTATTTTCTCTAAAAAGTCATAAATCCATTTCTGTTTACAGGATGCATCCTCCCTTGGAGAATATACTGTTGCTAGGTGTGGAAACTGGGCATTAAACTAAACCGTCCTTTTCCTTCCTCTTTCTTTGAGCTGATGAAGAGGCAGAATGGAGATGGGTGGGTGAACAAAGTATGTATCTGACAGGAGAGGGTAGGAGAGAGCACAGAAGACCCCTACATTAGACCTCAGGTAGCTCTGATTGCTTCCAACTTCTTTTGCTGAAACTGAAGTTTTAGGAGACCCCAAAGTGGTCCCTTGATCTAGGTTATCTAGGTAGGGTTTTTGAAAAAAATAGCAGTTCTCCTTGGTTTTGATATCTTCCATTCCCCAAATACAAATAAGTGTGTTATATTGCTTTTATAATCTCCCATGACAGGTTTTATGTTTTGGTTTTTAAGGAAGGATCTTGCTATTTAGTCCAGACTATCCTTGAACTTGTGATTCTCCTGCCTCAGCCTCCTGAGTGCTGGGATTACAGCCATGTGCCACCATGTCTGATTCCATGGTAGTTTTATATATTTTCTTCATTATTATATCTTTCTTTATCCAAACCATAGAAAGAGTCATGTAAATAAAACAAAATGTCATTATTATGTAAAAGTAGCCATTGCTAGAACTTTGAAATAAGTGATTTTTTAAAGTAAAAATTTTCTAGTTTCCTCCAAAGTTTAGCATAGTTTGGTAACTACAGAAAATTTGGGAAAAACGGAAGCAAAGAAGAACAAATTCCAGTAGTCTGTACTTTACCAAACTCAGGTCCAGAAGCTAATCCCATGGAAAAATCATTGTTCGAGAAATGAGTGAAGGGGATAAAGAAAGGTTTTACTCAATGGCCGAAGAGAAAAGGGTACTTTGCTCACAGATCAGCTTCCCCACTCCAGGGGACTGAGGGGCTCTCGGATGAGGATAATGAGGGGAGGGATAGGTTGATAAAGGGGAGGCTTATTCATGTATTTTCTGGGAATAGGTAGAGTTCTTCCAGACACTCAGATGTCACCTGTTTTCATCCTTTCATGACCTAGTGTTTCTGGTTATGGCAGCTGGTAGGCATCTTTAGCCTTGAATGGGGAGGAGAGAGACTAGCAAGTCTAGGTCAAGTTAATCCTGCATTATAGTTGTGAACAAAATACCTCTCTACGATCAACATGCAGGACTGAGTAGCATCTGGCCCAAGGGTTCAGGCAGCAAAGGAGACAGACACAGTGGGAAGGCAAAGTTGCCAGGCTTTTACCCCATTCCAGTCACCCATCAGATATCTGCAGGACCAAGTAAAGGTCAGTGTTTCCTGAAAAAGTAGCCTTCACATCCCTGAAAAGTAACCTGGGAGACTGTTGTCATGAGAATCTACACATCAGAGGTGTTATCTATAGCAAAGCTAGTGGGAGACTAATGCATTGCCCAGCTGTGTGACCTTCAAAACTAGTGACTAAGTCATTTAAGAGCAAGTGAAGTTGGAGGGTTTAGTTAGGTTTTCCCTTGGAAACACCTGTACCCCAGAGTGGGTGGGGGGACTGTTTGCATCTATTTTTTTCCTCTGAAGAGTTTTTTTAATTTTAATTTTTATCCCCTTTTTTGTTTTCTTTCTTGGTTATGATCATATTTTAAAAGTACAGTTTTATTTCTTGCCTTGTTGAAAAGAGGTCTGAGGTTCAGAGACAGCTGGCTCAGAACTTCTTTGCTGATTGTGCCCTGTCATTCAGGGTTGCAGATTTTGGCTGGCAGCCTGGTTCATTGTGGCTCCATGGACACACACTGTGTGCTGGAGCAGTGCTGAGCAGGCCACACACGCAGCCTTGACCCTGGGCATCTCACGTAGAGCTGGAGAAGACAAACAGGCATTTTCATGGCTACTATTAATAATTTTTAGTCTTTAAAACTTTTTTCTTTTTTTGGTATGGAAATTTCAAACATGCCAAGCAGAATATAATAACTAGAGTCCATGTGCCTTTTTCCCAGCTGCAGTCGTTTCAATTTATGGTCAGTCTTGATTTATCTACATCCCAAACTCCTTTCCCTACTCCAAATTACTTTAAGTCAAGTCTCTAATATCCTGTTAGGTTACTTCATTAGTAAATATTTTCTATACGAATCTATAAAAAATAGGGACTCTTTTTTTAATACTGTAATATTGCACTTAAAATTCAATAATATGTTTGACTATGGATATCTAATCAATGTTCAAATTCATGTTTTTCTCATTTTTCTTTCCAATTTATTTATATCAGTGTTCAAATAACGTCCACATGAAACCATAGCTTTTAGACCCCAGGCCAAACTCGTGGCATTCTACGTGTCATGTCTGGCCACTCCCCTGTGTATCTCAAGTAAAGAGACGTGGTGAAAGTCACAGAATGGAGGTTTATTACACAGTGTAATAAACCGTGGGAAGACAGCATGTCAGTTTATCTTGGGCCATCTTCAGGGTATAAGCATTGAGCTTTAGCTTTAAGTAGACAAAAGAATTAGGGCAGGGGCAAAAGGTATGCATAGATAAACAGTCCTCATCACAGGTGTGTTCTAGTGGTCAAATGAGTCAGGTGGGGTCTGGTGACCATTATCTCAGTCCTTGTTTTAAGAGTCTGGAGAAATTGTTACTGCTATCATCACGTGAGGGGAGCAATCTGGATCTCCTGAGATGATTATTTTTGCTTCAGGGTGCTGTCCATTACTCCAGCTCCAGGTGATTGCTCTCATTTTGGTGTTGGTTTGTTCTAGGAGGCTGCTTAGGAATAGTTTTGGTCCCTTGTCCTAAATTTGTTATCAGTCGGTTCTGTCCTTCTTGAAGTCCATCTGCAGGAGAGAATGGCTCAAAGACGGATATACAAATGGAAGTAGGGATGCCAAGCGTTTCTCCTGCATTAGTTAATTCATGGGCCCAGGTTAGGAGTCAGTGCTTTTCAGTAAAAGCAGTTTAAGTATCAGGGTTTTCTTTTTTGTTTTTTTCAGTACTGGGGTTTGGACTCAGGGCCTACACCTTGAGCCAATTCACCAGCCCTTTTTTGTGATTTTTTTTTTTTTTTTTTTTTTTTTTGAGATAGGGTCTTGTGAACTCTTTGCCCTGGCTGGCTTAGAACCGAGATCCCCCTGATCTTTGCCTCCTGAGTAGCTAGGATTACAGACGTGAGTCACTGATGCTTGGCTAGTGTAAGTATCTTTTACACATACATTGCAATTGGTTGACATGCCTTTTGGGTCCCTTGCAATCTATCAATTCATCTTTTACTATCTTATCCTTATGATTTTTTTCCCTAAACCAGACCGTTTATTATGCAAAGTTCCTCAGATTCTGGATTTTGCTCATTACATCCCTGGAGTTAAGTGCTCTGTTTAACATATCCCTTTAGCCTTCTGTATTTGTTGTGAACTGTTAATTATTTTCTGAGGCAAGATCAAATTCTATTTCAATTTTTTTTGTCAAGAATACTATATCAGCAGTTTTTTGTTGCCCTCAGGAGGCACTAACATCAGTTTCCTGTGTGAGGAGGGTTTGGGAAAGGAGGAAGGAAGGAGGGAGAGAGAGGGAGTGAGAACAGAGAATGAATATTGACAGCTTATGGTAATTGTTGCTGCCTAAATCTATCAGTTCATTAGGGGTTTCAAAATATTTTTTTCATGTCAATCTTTTTTTTCATTTATTACCTAGTCTAATTCTACAAAGAAAAACTGCTAATCAGCTCATTTGATATCCTGAGGTACAGTTTATATAGGAATGGCAAGAAAAGCTTGATTCTTTTCCTTTATTTACCAGTTTTCAAAATAGTAGGTTCTTTTCCATTCATTCAAAGATAACCAACTGGGGAGTAGAGAAGAGGTAACTCATTAAGAACTCATAGATTTTAATATATTGGTATTTCAATCCCTTGCATTTATCCTTATTGAAACTAAAATTGTCCCATTTTGTCCTCTTTGTGTTGGCTTCTTGATTTTTTTTTTTAATATAACCCTAATAGTCTTTGACAGCCTTCCTGCTTTCAGTATGCTAGGCCACTGGTTCTCAAAAGTGTGGTTTGAGAATACCTAGAGATCTCCAAGATCTTATTAGGGGGTCTGGGAGGTAAAAAACTTTTCACAATAAAAAAAAAACATAACTTACCTCATTTACTTCATCTCACATACCCATGTAAGAGTTTTGTAGGGACAGTGTGTTGGCTATTAGAATGTGTGCATGTGTGTTCTTGTGTTTTTCAGAATTTTCTAAAGTAAGCTCTTTGAATTCTTGAGTAATTTCTAAGCCTACAAAAGGGTTTTAAGACCAAAAAATTTGAGAACTACTGTTGTAGGCTTATCTTTTGCATTTCTTGCCACATATATGTAATGAGTGGGGTATGTGTGTGTGTGTGTGTGTGTGTGTGTGAGAGAGAGAGAGAGAGAGAGAGAGAGAGAGATTTGTTTCATGTCCTACAGCTAATAAGCGGAAAACCAGAATTTGAAGCTAGATGTTTATGCATAGACAGAATCACTCATAAAACAGAATCACTGTGGTCCAAAAGTATATGATTAATTAATGCTTAGAAGCTGTAAACACTGTCCACTGTGCCAGACACAAACATTTTATGGGCTACCAAGTAAAATTAGATGCTCTTTTTCTCAAATGGAATGTCCTTCAAAAACAGAAGTATAGAGTCAGGATGAGTGTTTGGTCTAGCCTCATGGTATGATTAAAAAGCAATGTCCTAAACATGTTGTTTTCCCAGTCACAGCAGGGAAACTTGGAATGCAGTTGTAATTCATTAGTGTGTTAACTTCTGAAAATTTCAGTCATCCAGAGGAGGGCCTGCCTTCACTGTGGAATTCGGTAATGGCTCATGTGTTTTTCAATAATTCCCTAATCTAAGATCCAGTCGATTGCTCAAATGTATAATTGAACAAAATCCTGCAAGAAAACATTCAGAAAATTTGAAAGCTAAGTAGTGGTGCTTTAAGCCTTGGATTCTCATTTTTCCATTACTGAATACCATACAAATCTCCAAAATACAAACATTTAAACCACTGGTTTTTGCAACCTCTGGAGCCTTAGAGGAATCTTTGTCTTGTTTTCTTGAGCTAAATTCAGTAACTTGCCATTTCATCACCTTTCCCAGTAACTGCTGCTTGTCTTGGCTAATAGACAACATTAACTCATATTTCCCAGGTATGTGAGAGAGTTTCCATCCTAAGAACAGAAGGTGTGCTTTCAGAGTGGCTAGCAGTAGCTTTTTAAAGTTAGTGCATATAGGAGAGAGGCACCATCTTATGTAATGTCCTTGAGTATTTTTCTAATGTAAGAAATATGTGACTGTACCTGATAGCCTCAGGTGCCATCTGGAAAACTGTCATATTTTATAGGAACTTGGATCAGAGCCCATACCACCATTGGGGTGCTTCCTCATTACTTTGTGGGTCAGGCGGGGGTGAGAAAGCAGATTGTCAAATATTGTAGGGCACATACTGGAATACAAATTTCTTTGTCAGAAAGGTTTTAAATGATAATTCGTTTTTTAATTGATCAGTAAATTCACTTTCCAATAGAGCCTCAATTGTAAATCTGTCATAGTGAAATGATCAAAATACCTGTTTTAGGTGGCCTGTTGCATTTAGAGTTCTATATTTGAGATGTCAGTTGCCTGGGCTTTTGTAGCAAGTCATCTCGTTAACTTTGCTAAATTTAGTGTTGGAATACCTGAAAGTGAGAAATAAAGCAGAAGGTGATCTTTTATGGGGATGGGCCATGAAACTCTGTGTCACCACCACAGGTCTTGTCAAAGTTTTATTTAATATTTGGCATTTTGACATATAATATCATATATACACATACGCATGATCTCTGTATGTAAACATATGAGCTATATTGATATGTGTGTGTGTATATGTAAGTTTCATGCTAAACTATTGAACAGGCCCATGTCCACATGGCAAACATGAATGATGGGTGCCTTGAACTTATGACTGGGGAATGCCAGGAATTTGGGTCTCTGCTGTTACCAAGGAAAATGGCCCCGCCTTTGTACATTTTGGTTTCCTGTTCAGAAAGTTCTGCTTCTTCATAAGAAGAGCTGGAGGAAAGGTACTTTATGTGTGGAGTTTTCCATGAAGTGCAGTCCTAATTATAAGGCTGGGTGAATGCTTTATAAAAACATGTTTTAAATATATGTGAAACATTTCTTAATTTATTCCACACTTACTTAAGTATGAAGTAGCCCAAGGAAATTTGAATTCAGATTTCAAATTTGTGTTTTGCTCACTTCTCATCTTTCTCTTAAGAGCAAAGGATATAAAGGCTTGGCAAGTAGAAATTGGAACTAATTTTAATGGCCCGAATAGGTTTCCTGGAGAAGAAGTTTTATTGAAGTAGAAATGAGGGCCAGATTATTTTTGTTCTTGCTGTGTGTCTAATTAGAGACAATTTTAGAGTAGTCCATAAGTCTGTTTGCAAGTGGGAGAATCCATCATAAAATGAGCCATAATTTAACAACTTTTCGTGACAACTGCCTTGGCTAAGAGTCCCTATGTTGAGAACCCAGAATTCCAGGAATGTGTCTGGAGGTGGAATACATTATAGCTACGATTCCCAAGAGGGAATGAAGCTACGTCAGAATCTCCAAATACACTTTCAAAACTCTAAAGACCATTTCCCTTTCCCCCAAACCTCACTAAGTTACTGTTGGGAACAGTCTGGTATCTTTCATGCGTTTCTGAGTTAACAGCGTGGTTCTCCCGTGGGACTAGGGATATGGGGAGAAATTGGGAATGATGGACTATGCTCATGGAGTTTCTTTCTCAAATTAACTGTGGTGATGGCTGGGCAAGTCTGTGAACATACTAAACACCATTGGATCATACACTTTAAATGGCTGAATTTTATGATATATGAATTATGTTTCGAAAAAGCTATCAGAATAGCATGTCTCTGGAGAGTACCACCCTTTCTAGAAAAGATAAATAATGGTACTGAATGATTTACATTTCATACAGTAGAAGTCATTATTGTTGAAAATTTGGCAACATGTCCTGTATAAATTTGTGATGTTTTGGCTTGATTCTAAATGTAAGTTTTGTGTGTGTGTGTGTGTGTGTGTGTGTGTGTGTGGTCTCAGTTTGCATGAAGAGCCTACCTTGGTGTTTGAAGTCTAGTAACAAACCAGTCGAACTAGAAATCTGCACTCTTACGAGAGAGTCAGCACCAAGACAGTGAGTTGTTGAAGAATATACCCTGTTCCTCAGCTGGATTAGGCTGGACACTAGCTGTGTCACTGAGGGGGGTGGTGAGAGTTTCTGGGCATTTGATTATGCTGAATGATCCTGTGTAACCCAATATTTTGGGCCTTAGGGATGGAAAGGAAGTATATATTATTTATTGGATAGTTTTGTAAAATTTGGTAATTTTTTTCTTTCTAGCTTTGAGAGGCAAGTAGGAAAATGCAAAGAACCAGGTAATCTTCAAATGAGAATAAGATGAAAAAGTCCCAAGGAAATGAAATTAGGTCTGAAATACTATATTTATGTTTTAGGACATAAAATATTTGAAGTGATAAGAATTTTCAACTTATCAAACTATTTTGAGCCAGGCACCCAGTGGCTCACACCTGTAATCCTTGCTACTGAAGAGGTAGAGAACAGGAGGATTGTACTTTGAAGCCAGCTTGAAAATACATGACACAAAAAAAGTGGAGTGGCTCAAGTGGTAGAGTGCCTGCTTAGCAATCATGAGGCACTGAGTTCAAACCATCAAAAAAAAAAAATAAAGAAAGAAAAGAAAAAAGAACTACTCTGAAATTTCATTTTTTAATTGCTGCCTTAATTTGATGTCTTATAATATGCTTTTAAAGTTGTCTGAGACTACTGAAGTCAAACAGTACAAATTAACTATAAATGATCTTAGTTATTATCCAGTCATTATTTTTATTTTGCTAATGAATTTAGGAACTTCTGATAAAAGTTATATCTTGGAATTCTCCAAGTCATCTCTGGATTTAGCACATAACAAGCACTTCCTGAGTTCGGTGCTTGAGTCAGGTGCTTTGGGTAGGGTAGGTAACTAATAAAACTTGAAACAATCCTTTTGAGCATTTATTTGAAGAATGTCTTGGTGAAAAGTGTGACAAGAATGGTGGACGATGTTAGAACAACTCTTCTTTTTGGGATTTAAAAACAGCCATTCTTCTATGAATTGTTAGATGCTAATGTTTACTATTCTCAAAATTTTTAGGATGTAAAATGTTCTGGGTGTATAAAGACTTTTGATGTGAACAATGTCTTTTGTGTAATATATTTTCAAATTGGTAGTTTTACATTACTTTGGGAGTATTATTTAATTACTCTTTGAGAGTCAACAGAGGAGTGAATGAATAGGAATCATCGTTGGCAATAGACACTCTTCTCCATATGCCAGAAACTAAATAAGACACAGATAGAGCTTCATCAAGCAACAGCTTGTTGAATTATAACATCCAGCAATTCCTTAACAGCCTAAAGTAATTTATCTTACCAGGTGCATGGCTGTCTTTGGAAGGCTGAAGTTTAACTTGAACTATACTTTTTTATTTAAACATATTCTGGCTGCTTCCTGTGTATACAGCTGGGTCTAAAGTATGGCAAGTTTGTTCATATGGAACTCAGGCGGATTTAAGTCTGATGTAAAGGAATTTCCCATCTTCCTGTCTGGCTTTATGCACAGGGTTATGGTGTAGGCTCAGCCCTGCGCAGAACTGTGGAGAGAAACAGAAGCCAGGCCTGCATGTGTGTGTCTTGTTCAGTGAAAAGCTATCAAAAGTGTACTGAGATTCTGTCCATTTTCAATTTATAGGACAATTAACTTGGATTTTTAGAAGCTCTGTTTTAAAAGTGGCTTGTCTGTGAGATCTCCCTAGATGTTAGTTCCTGGGCTCTCAAAATACTTATGATAGTGACTGGCCCCACAGGCATGAAATGTCACAGTCCTTTACATATCATGGCTGATGGTGCCATCATAGTCACCACTGCTATTGCCCCAATCACAGTCAGAAAGCAATTCTCCACACCCTTTTATTAGCAAAGTTGTATACAGAGTAAGTCACACAGCTAAGTATTTGGCCTAAAGACTGACAGTGCTCATGTATACACAGGCAGAGGAGTTACTAATGATGAATAAAAAAATCAAATGACTGTTCATTCAGCACGTGTTTACTAAATGATGAGGGATGCAAGGTGTTGTGGAGAATTCACATGGTACCTTGCCAAAGGGTCATGTGGTCTGGTATATGCATAGAATAGACCATTTCCACTCAAGTGGTTTAACATTTGAGGTGGCCTCTGAAAGCCTGTGACAAAGGCTGATTTCTTGTTTTGCTGAGGCATGATTTTGAGTCAGACACTTCGGAAGGCTGATGCAGGGTAACTAATCTAGGAGTACATTTAGCAAGTTGACTGGTATCCACATTTGAGGTCAGTGTTTTTTCCACTCATTGTTTAATATATAAAATGCCTTTGAGGTGAAATAGGCTTTCTGTGTGAACAATTGCTTTGCGAAGAAAGTCACCTTCTACTGTTGGAAAGTGTTTAAGTTCAAGTTTAAGGCTTGAAGGTTCTCGGGCAGAAAATGGAATCACTGAAGGCCTCAAGACAACACTTAGCATTTTGCTGCTTGTATGAAGGGGATTATACTTGCCAGCTGGGACCTGAACTCCTCATATGAGTCTATTGTGTGGGTGGGTGCTGTTAGGGCCTTAAGGAGAGCGTGGATGCAGAAGAATTTGTTCCCGACTTGAAGCAGAGTTTCTTCATAAGCTCCTTCTTCTGGGCCCTAATTCCAGGTGATTCCCGTTCCTTCAGAAGTAGAGCATTATTCATATTTGTGGGAAGATTCCTGGCATTTATTATGTAGATGGGATCAGTTTACTGTGCACAAGTATATTAATATATTTTTGCATCTATGTTCATATACACACAGAGACAGGGCAAGGGAAAGCTTGGAAGGGGAAGGAAAAGTCATAAAGTACAGTGGCAGAGGATATTTACTTCCCACCAAAATCCATGTTTTCCTCTTCCTGAGCTGACAGCACGAATGCATTTGTAGCTTTCTTTGTGGATAGGTGCAGCCCTGTGACTGAGTTCTAGTCAAGAGCGTGACCATGGTGAAGATAGGGAGCCTGTCAGACTGAATCCAGGGTTTAGCATAGGAAGAGGAACAAGAAACAAAGGTGTTTGAGCTATTAGACATTTCTGGGTTAATTTCAGCAGTGACTAGTTTTTCCTAACTAATACTATAGCTATGTGTGGGCAGAGAGGCAAATCCTGAGGTTTCAGTACCTTAGTCTTACTTTGTCAGGTTACCTGATCTAGTTGTTTCCACCTGAATGACAGACAGGGCTCTTGGTTGAGGGTGGTTACTGTCCTTGTAGGCTTAGACTGTGTGTGTACTACACTCACCATTTATAGATATCTGTGCTTCTGTACTCAGTCCTTCACTCACAGGCTTAGGGTAAATCTATGGAGTATGAACTGGTGCTTCACATTTTCCTCCTCTTTTCCTCAATTATCTTAGTGCCTGCCTTATGCTCGGTGATATTGGGAATAATGAAAAAAACATGGATTCTGTTCGCAAAGATACTCAGTTGAAATTGAAATTTTGTCAAGAGTTGAGAGCTGTTTTAGCTTCAGGTGCTGTTTCTCTTTTATTCCTAACCCAATCAGGTTTACCAAGACCACTACACAACTCTACTTAGTATTGCCTTCCCTTCCCACATGGACCGCTTAGCAGGTATGGCATTGTCCAGAGCAAGTTGATTGCGTGCCCTTTTCTTCTTAAATTCTGTTGAGCTGGACCCATAGTAAAAGAATCACAATTGTTACTTTTCTGAGGAACAACTGAGTACTGTGAGATAAGGGGAATAGTCAGAAAATCCTGTTCAGCTGTGTTTTAGCTGTGAGTTTCAGCAGATTCAATGGCTCCTTTCATTTCGTTTATCAGTGTATTGCAAGTTGAATTCAAATGTCAACCATTTTCTTCTTTTCTAGGCACTTACCAGTTTTTATCATTACATCAATTGGGTTATTACTGTCACTTGTCTGTTTTCCTCCTAGGATGATATACTTATCCCCTGAGGTTGGCACCAGACCTCAGCTGTCTTTGCGCTCATTTCACTAGTCCCTTACTCTAAGCATAACACAGTACTCTTTTTATATCATGTATGGCTCAGTCAGTGTTTGGTGAATAATGGATTACTTATATTTCTTACACCGGTAGAACTTCTTGAGTTTCATGCTTGGTGAATTGTTCTTCCTATGTGGAAAGTTAACTTCTGTGTTACTTCCTTATACCATTGTGTTGCTGTTGATCATGTGATACTTCATCTTGTTGTTTACCTTTTGTGACACTACTTTGGCTTTAGCTTGTAACAGGAGTCACCCAGCGTGAGGTTTAAGGAGAAAAAGTGATGGAGTGCTGAAGGTTTCTGTGTGAATGTAGTAGGATGTCTTGAACTGGTCCACCATATAGTTCTATAGCTCATGTCTGGTGAATGGTACTGGACCACATTCCTTTGCTTTTATTGGTAAAAGAATCATCTCATGAGCTGGGTGTGGTGTTGCGTTACTGTAATGCCAGCTAACTTGAGGGAGGCGGAGGCAGGAGAATTACAACTTTTCCAGTCCTGACAAAGTTAGAGAGCTCTTCTCTCAAAAACAAAATAAAAACGGAAGAACTGGGACATGGCTCAAATGGTAGAGTGCTTGCATGTGTGAGGTCCTGGCTTTAAAGGAATCTTTTCATGTTACATGTACTATGTTCAGTCTAATAAAAAAACAAAGAATTTATCTTCCTGCCTGGTGACTTGTTTGTATTTTAGGTCCTGCTTGACTCACTGAAGGTTCCAGAGAGTTCTCCAAAAAGGGACTTATGCACATACATAGTTAGGCTTGTTTCCCTAATAAAATTACAGCTGAAATTCTTCCCTTGGGGACTTGTTATGTTCCTTCCTAAAAGCGTATTTTAATAGTGATAGTGGAACAGAGTGGTGACCTAACAGGACTTAAGACACGGAGGGCTAGGAGAGAAGCTATATGTAGGAGGACCTGCCACTCTTCCTTTGTAAGTAGCGTTTTCATCAGCATCTCTGTTTCTTAGTGCAGCAGCAGCAGCACTGTCATCCACATGTTCCTTCATTTTTGGGCTCAACAGCTGTCTTCCCTTCCCCGGCTGAGAGATGACTGAAATAAAGGGTCAGACCTTTTCCTCTGATCTTGTTCTTCCTGCCTCTTTTGTCAGCTTAAGGTTCTTTTGTCAAAAGTCGGTGAAATGAAAGATCATCTTCACATCTTTGATTCTTTGACCTTTACATTTAAGAATCTGTGATACAAACATTTTGGTACTGACTTGTTGCTTAACTTGAACTAGGTTTGTGATGACAGGGAAATGACTGTTTCTTTCACGCTATTTAGAAAGCTATATGAATTCCATAATATGGGATTCTCTGTCATAAATTGGCTCCAAGAAAGTATAAGCATTTGTGTTGAAAACAGGTAGGTAATTCTCTCTTTTCAAAGTAGTTTGTGATGATTAATTGTGCAAGCGTTAAATTTTCCCTGCATCTCAAATCACTGTACTAAATGATGCGTTGGTGTATAGCCTCATCTACTTTCAGGAAATCGTTTTAGAGAAGTCCTCTTGAAACATCAATGTGTTACAGGGTTATAAGAAAAGCGCCTTGTTTATTATGAACACAGATTATTGGCGCTTTCTCTAACCGTGCTAAATGGCATGAGTCTACCTTTCCTAGTGGCCTAAGTGATGTTGTTTTAAATGGTGACCTGAGAAACTTGCCTATTGACTCTGTAAGTACATGTCAGACCAGAGACCTACAGAAGGGGCATTTTTGAACAAACAGTAATGATGAATAAGTACAAGAAAATGATTTATTGTAAACAATAATGCTGTGTTCTGCTTTCATTATAGTCACTATGATGGAAAAATAAAAAGTTATCACACTAGAGATCTATTTACCTTATGCTTATTAACCGATGCATGTCCAACACTCACCAAAAAAATTATAAGATATACTGAACAGCAACAAAAAACAGAAGAGACAAAGAAATAAGAAACCAGATTCTGATGTGATACAGATGTTGGAATTATGGGATGAGGAATTTCAAAGAATTATGATCTACAAGGGCTGTAATGGAAAAAGTAAACAACATGCAAGAACAGATGGGTAGTATGAGTTGAGATGGAAACTCTTAAGAACAAGTGGAAGGAAAACTGCTAGAAATCAAAAACATAGTAACAGAAACAAAGAATACCTGGGCACAGAGCTGAAAGTTCCAGCCCTCTAGTCATGCCTTGGTCTTTCTGTGATTCGACCCATCATGAAGCAGTGAAAGTCACCTTATTAGCATAAACTCAGGTGTGGTTGAAAGGGAATAGGTCATGACAGTTCATGGTCTATTGATAGCCACAAGAAGAATCTGAGAGCAGAGGTTCTTTTTCTCTCCTGTCACAAAATACTTGAACGTCTGTCTCTTTACCTCTGCCTTTGGTAACTAGCACCTTTTCAAGGATTTACTTGAGTGATTAGTTACTGTGCTGGTTGGAGTACAGAGACCTCAGGTCTCTGCCTTACCCTCCAACACACCACGTTAAGAATGAGGCATACATGTGGGGCATTCTGACTATACAAATTAAGTAGTATATTAATGATTTAAAAAACCAAACCCTGTCTTTCAAACAATAATTAACATGAAGAGGCATATATTCACTGGTGTGAGAGCAGGGATTGTATGTACCCAAGAGCAAAAACTTTCTGCACTTTATTCCATGGACAATATGTTTTTGGAAATGAACATTTTATCTTTTAACTGTTAAAGGCAGAATATTGGGATTTTAAACACTTTTTATGAAGTTTTTATATATGGTAAATCAGTATTACCCCAGAAGAGTTTTCTATTAAACAACAAAAAAGGAAACTATTTGAGTTCAGGGGCTGGAACTTAGTGATGCTTCTATCTTCAGTGTTTGCCACAGCTGCAGAAGATGTTCAGTAAATTTAGATTGATGTGTACAAATCTGTGAATCTTAACACATGGACTAAAGTAGCTGAGTTTTGTTTATTTTTCAGAATCCTGTAATGAGGTCACAGTCTCCTCAAACAGTAGTCACTCTGTAGTAACATATAACTTGGTTGAATGAGCATTTGCTTTTTTCCCTTTGGTTAACTTGAACTGAAATTCCTACAGCAACAAGGAACATTTTTTTCTTTTATTTGCAGTGGTATTAACAGCTTGACTAGGTGGGGACAGGAGGAACTGGGTGTGAAAGAGAATAAGAAAGCAACCACAGAAGGTGTTTGAACAGACTCTGAAGAGATTTGGGTTTTGATAGTAAGTGGGAGCATGAGAGTAAAAGCCTGGATGGTGGTGTTGAGTTTGAATTTGGTAAGTACAGAAAGTTGCAGTATTTGAGTGCCTGTATATGTGAGTAATGGTGAAGATGGTGAGGACCAAGCATGCTGAGAAGAGAGGATAGGGCTCTGGCCTGTGAATCAGAAAATTGGTCCTTTCCTCTGACAAATATATACTATGTAGACTTTGACAAAGTCATCTCACTTTTCTGGGACTCAGTTTTTAATCTGAAAATGAGATGTTGGGTTAGATTAGTGGCCTCATATGCTTTTATTTTTCCCTTTTTTTTTTAGAACCTTTTACCTAGAGGAAATTATGCTCAGCATTGGGAGAAAACCAAACAGATAAATGTGGAGCTACAGTACTTGAGTTCTTGCAGTTAACAGGTGTGGTTCCATTGTGTGGAAGGTGGTGCAGCAATTATCCCCTACTCATCGGCAGAAAGCTTCCTGCAGGGGCTCTGTGGTGGCCACAGGGTTTTGGGGGTACACCAGTGGATAACCATGACCTTGTAGAGCAGGACAGTCCTTTCAGGTCTGAAGATATCAAATGCTATTTTGATGACAATACTTCCTTCACCTTTACATTTGTCTCCATTTTGGCCTAATTTCCTCCCTTCTTAAGGTTCTGCTGAGCAGCCATATTCAAGGTGGTTTCTCAGTGCACTGAAAGTGGTTTTCTTTACTTTATGCCTAGCTTCTTGACATTTTAATTCTTTCATATCTCTTCTGTTTCTTACTGATTTCCCACTTTTCTTTAGTTTGTGTGCATACACGGACCTTTTTAGGATGAAGAGTTATAACAAGTAACAATTGTTGAGTGCATACCATGGATGCTGTTCTAAACATTTTGTGTGACTTAATCACATTTCAACCTCATGACAATTTCATGAGGTAGGTGTTGACATTATTAGTCCTGTACAGATGAGGGAACTGAGGCAGGCACAAAGAGACAAATACTGAGACTAAGATCAAAGATTAACAGTTGTCAGAACTGTGATTCTGACACAGATTGACACAAGAGCCTTACCTTTTTTTTTTTTTCACTCTCTTAGCTGTTATTTCCCAGCAAGACTGTGTGCCCATTCTTGTGTCTGTACACTTGGGAGGTAGGTTTCTGCTACTCTCTTCTCCCCTCACCCCACCCACCCCTTTTCAAACTCCCTCTCAAGAGTGAGATGGTCGAGACTTAACTGAAACTCAGCGTGTTTGGGGTATTGCTTTGAGGGAGTTTCTTGAGATGTAGCAGAGGAAAACTTGGCCAAGGGATTCAGGTGTAGGAATTTCACTTAGGTTGACATTTGCAACTCAACCACGGAATTTGGTGTAGGGAAGGAAGGCAGGGAGCAGGCACTTGAGCCATTGTCAAAGTCAAAAAACAAGGTGCAACAAGAGAACGTGGCAACACTTTTCTGCTTTAAAAATCTAAATAACTTTGGAGAATGATTCATCCTTTGGTGCTACATCACCATTTTAACCTCATGACAGGGATTTATTAATGTAATTACCTGAAAATAAGTAGGGAGGATATGATTGGTTTTTCTCTCCAATATTCTGCTAGACATATTGTTGCTACCAAAAGATCAAGGGAAAATTAAATGATTAACCAAAATTCCTAAGACTAAAACCTTTGAACTACAAAATGTTACAGTGTTTACGCAGCAAAAAATGTCTACTAGTAAATGACCAGGAAGCATTAGAAAAAAAATTAACTTAGGAGCTTTTGGGCAGTGTTCAAACTATTTCATCATAAAAAAATTTTGGAAGGTTAAGTTTTAAGAAGTAAAATTCATGTACACTTACTATTTTTACTCTCAAAATGATAAAATTATAGAAGAACTAAGCTGTTTCTTTTATCTTTACTATTTGAGGTAAAGGAATCTACAGGAAGAATTTTGAACTCCAAATAGACATGACCAGAAAAGAACTACTCGACATCATGTCATAATTAGTCTGTCAAAACTAGAGACCAAAGAAAGGATAGTGAAAGCTGAAAGAGAACAACATCTTACATGCAAAAGAACACATATAAGATTATCACTTCAGACCTCTCAGCACAAACTCTAAAAGCCAGGAAATGGGATTTTATTCAGCCATAAAGAAGAATGAAATTTTGTCATTTGCAGGTAAATGGATGGAACTGGAGAACATCCTCTTAAGCAAAGAGCCAGGTTTAGAAAGCCAATGATCACATGTTTTCTCATGGGTGGAACAGAGAATGGGTAAAGGGGAGAATGGGTTCCAAATATGGAGACATACCTGTAATTTATATAGTAAAACTACATATAGAGACAAATGGAGAGATGAAGATTTTTTTTACCTCATTGAAGCACTTTTATTTCCACTTACTGAGTTCTGAAAACAGTGTTCAGATTTGTAAAATACTTGGTTTAAAACAGTTTTTAAAATGTCTGTGAGGTTTGTGAAAGGAAAGCAATAAAGTAAGTTTATTGGGATCTCAGCATACATTTTACAGTTAGAAGATGAAATCAGGCTAGTCCTCTAAAAGGGGAATGTATGGGCTGATCATCTTCCAAGGGAGTTTAATTATTATGCTTCCAAAGATAGAAGTTTTATTCCCAAGAAGTGTAATCATTTAGATACCCCTAAAAGAAAAAAAAAAAACAAAATCTTTTTAACCTATTTTGCTATGAGTCTATAGAAACTAAGGATAATGTCATTTTCTTTAAACTATCTAAAGTGTTGGAGATTGGGCCTAGTGTCTGTTTCACAATCATATTTCCTTAGGAAGCGTTTCCAAATTTCCCTAGTAGGTGTTAATCTATATCTTCCACTCATGGGTTTCTGCATTCATTCAACAAACTGTTACCAACTGCTACTGTGTGGGTTTAGAACTGTGAGCAAGACAAACATGGTATCTCCTACTGTGATCTGCATGTTTGTCTCTGCCCCCAAGTTTACATGTTGAAACTAGTCACTAATGTGATGGTTTTAAGAGCTGAGGCCTTTGGGAGGTGATTAGTACCCTTACAAAAGAATCCCTAGAGAGCTGCCTTGTTCTTTCTTCCATTTGAGAACATAGCCAGAAGATGCCATCTATGAACCGGGAACTGGGCCCTCACCAGACATCAGATCTGCTAGTGCCTTGATAATGAGCTGCTTAGCCTCCAGAATTATGAGAAGTCAATTTCTGTTGTTTATAAACTTCTCAGTCTATGACATTTTGCTACAGACACCCAAATAGATTAAGACACCTGCTTTCCTAGAATATACGGTTTCATGGGAGGAATACAGTCTGTGTACACAGAGATAAGAGGCATGTCTTTAGTTGTGTAATAGATGAGGTTCAGGATGCATGCAAGTCTGGAAAGACTTCTTGGAGAAAGTGCTACCAAAGCAAAGTTAGAATTAGCTGGGTGAACAGAGAAGTTTAGGAACGATATATAAGAGTTGGGAAATAGCCTTGTGAAGGGAATAAAAGAGGCATAGTGGAAAGGAAGCTCAGGGTGGTTCAAACTTGGGGCAGAGGGAGGAGGAATTAGTGTCAGGAAGAGAAGTTAGAAAAATAGTGGCTCTAGAATCCTGATAGCCTCATCAGACCGCTCTCCTGATAGCAATGGTGAGCTATTGAGGTGGCTATAGACATTTTAGAAGAAGCATAGTGAGTGCCAAGTAGGGAGAATGTATTGGAGGGAGGCAAGGTCTTTGAAGGGTTAAAGAGATAGGATGTCAACACCAGAATTCCATTTTAAATGTTTTATTTCCTAGGAGCCACAACTAGTAACAAGTACTGCATTAGTTAGGTTCCACTGAGATAATAGATGCAAAGTTAGTATTTCAGATAGTGATGAATGAAAATAGGGAATTGGGGATGTAGGGTACTGGATGGCCAGAGAGCAAATAGTGGAAGGAGAGGGAATCTAAAGACTAGTAACTTCAAGAGGCTACTGTCTTCCTTGGGGCTGGGGGCCAAAATGGGAGGGGATGTTGTTAACTAAACCTGGAGTGGGGACATTCATAGAATTGATGTGCTGACTGATAAGGAGGTGCTTGGACCTCTAGGGAGGGATTGCCTTCTGGCCTTGATGGTCTCAGTCAGACCATCAAGGGGGTCTGTGACTGGTAGACAAAGCGCTAAATGCATGGGAATCTAGAGCTATTAGCTACTGTAGAGCCTGACAGAAGCTGGAAAACAGAGTGTCTTCTCTCCATGTCTGCCTTCTAGTCTCCTGCCATTGATTCCAATCGACAGAATCCAATAAGAAGCCAGTTGCAAGGGAGGCTGGGAAATGTAGTTTATAGACTTCTAGCTCCAGTATCATACAATGAAGGCAGAGTGTGGGCTTGGCTGAGACAGCCGGTAACTGATTTATTCCATGCATTTTAGAAGAGTAACTCTTGCTGTATACTGTGGGAAGTGAATTGGAGGGAAGGAAACCTGCGTACTGGTCCATCAGCCTGGAGGATGTCAGTAGAAACCTAAGCAGGAAATTATGGTGTCTTGATTTAGAACAATGATGAGTGAGAAAGAGAAGTGAGTAGATGTGGAGAGATTTAGAAAGCAGAGTTGAACAGCACTTGGCAGTGTACATATCATGAGGGACTAGGATCTGTAAGAATAAAGGATAGGGAGGAGTTGAGGAAGCTTACATCTTTGACTTAGGTGTATCATAGTGCTGTTTACTGCGATAGAAACATAGGATTGGAAACTGTTTAGATTCATTCAGTTTTGGACTTGCTGAGTTTGAAGTGCCGGTGGCTAATCCAGGTGGAAATTCATTGCAGATGTGAAGTATTTTCAGCATATAGATGGTATTTGAAGTCTTAGGAATGAATGAGTTCACCAAGAGAGAATTTAGAGTGCATAGAGAAGACAGCATAAGGCAGAACCTGGAGGAACAACAACATTTTAGGAAAGAACACAAATAGTGAAGTTTGTGAAGAGTACTATAAGAGTGGTCAGAGATGTTGGAAGAAAACCAGTGTGTGGTGTCCCAGGAGCCAGGGAACAGTGTTGAAAGAGGAGGTCATGGTCAGTGATTCAGGTGCTCTGCAGTTGACTGCTCTGTGTGCTTTGTGGTTCTGTGATACTCATTACGTCCTCCCGTTTTTCAGAGAACGATTCTCCTCTGCTCGTTTAATCAGTGGTCAGCAAATTCCAGTTTGTAGATCAGCCACTGTGTATTAAGACACAGTTATGCCCATCCACTTATGTATTCTCTCTGACTGCTTTCACACTGTGGTAACAGCAGAGTTGGATGGCTGTATCAGAGACCATATGATCTGCAGAGTTTAAACTATTTACTCTGTGGCCTTTTATGTTTGCTGACCCCTGGGTAATGGTCTTACATTAGGTGTTTTATATAAACTGATATGATTATCTTTGACCTTTTATTTTTTCTTTCCCTGTTTTCAAAAAATCTGTTTAACACTGTTAGTGGAGATGTGGAGTATAGATTGTGCCTTCACAGAGTTGGTAATGATTTTGCTTTTGGCATAGAGGTAGAGGAGCCAATGGAATGAAAAGCTAGTGAATGGCTACAGCCATCACTTTCATGACCCTGGGGTTAAGTAGTACTCTTAAAAGGAAAACTGCAAGGAAAAGAAGGTGGAACAAAAGGAGAGAGAAGGAGGATTAGATCCATGAGTTTAAGATGCTTTTCCAGCTCTATAATATGTAAGGTACTATATTTGATGTTGGGGTTGCTTCAGTGGCTCAGAATCTGGTTGGAAACACAGACCCATAAGTGACCATTAGTTTCCTACAACATAGTTGACACAGTGATAAGATACGCATATTTGGTGGAAAAGAGTAACACTTAGCCTGGCTCAGTGGGAAGCAGCCGAAGAGGAGTCATGGTAGCTAGAGAGGGGCTATTAGTAGTCTCAGGTTTGAGTTGGCAGTAGATATAGAGGATGTGAGCTGAGCTGGGGCCACCTCTCAGCTCTGAATCAGAAGCCCTGTGTGAGAAGCAGGACCCTTGAGCTTGTGCAGTCATGGGTAAATGGCAGTTCTGAGGTCCTAAGCTATCTATTTGTCTGTCACCAAAGTTTGTCTTCTAGACATTCTTTCTTTTTCTTTCGTTCCTTTATTTTTTAAAGACATGTTTAGTGTGGTTTGAGTTTGTGGGAATCATATCATTGAATTTGTTGATTTTCTCCTAATGTAAAGTACAACAGTTATCTTGCATTAATATATCTTTGACTGGATTTATCTTGCCTTTGGGGATGATAAAAGCTCAGTGAACTGAGCATCTAGTATAGGCAGTGAAAGTCCTGTGTATTTAAAACTCTGACCTGGGCGGTGTCATTGTATTATCCACACACCTTAATCATAAGAAATTACATGTTCACATTAGTCTGTGTTCTTCTAATGACCTGTGTAAACTGATTTGGGCAGATCTTAGGCCTTTCCTACATGAATAAAGACAGTGAGATTCATACTTGCAGATTTTATTTGCTGATATTCATTGCTTTTGTTAGGTTCTTTTGGTTGCAAGTAACAACTCATTTCAATTACTTTAGGAAAATAGGAGTTTTTCATAAGGTTGTATATGAACTGGAAGAGTGAATGATCCTAGGAAGTTCTGTGTACTTCTCGCTCTTCTTTCTTTTCTTCTCCTTTCCCTCTTTCTTCTCCCCTCTTTTTGCCCACATATCTACACTGCCCTTTCTTCAACCTACAGATGCACTTCTCTGGAATTTTGCTTGTATATGACTAGTCTTCTTGCAGCCTCTCTCTGTATCATAAATAACCTCAAATCTTCAGCTCCTACTGTTGTATGAACATTAGCTCTGTTTTCTTATAGTTTGCTTTCAGAATCTGATTGGTTTAGCTTATCTCTCTCCTAGTGAGGCTGTATTGTAGCTGGATTTACTTTGCTTGGGTCAAGGGCCTTCTACTGTTCAACCGAGCTTGGACTGGGAGGCATGCCCACATTCATAAAATTAGAAGGTCAGTCAGCTTTCTTCAGAAGCACAAAATGAGAAGCAAGGCATCCTGGGGCACGAATTGTCTTTGCCTAGCCCCAAACTCATTTTTTACACATAATCCCAGTGATCTTCTCTTCTAATACAATCATCACAGGTAAAACTACATAGTCACTTCTTTTCCCAGAAGGAAGCATCTGAAAGTCGTACATTACGAAGCAGCCATGGGGCCACTTACGAAGGATCATTCATTTCAGTCTGAATCCACAATTTTCAATGATGTTTCTTACAACTCCAGGACTCTCCATCCATTTTGCAACTCATAGACTAAATAGTGTATGTGTCCACTCTGCCTGCCTTATGTGCAATGCTGAGGACTGTCAACACTCATTTAACAAAGGGGAGAAGAGATCTCTACCTCTCAATATAGCTGTGAAAGACACATCGTACATTGTCACTGGCTCAACATGGGTTCTGTTTAGAAGACTAGAGTCTACACCTAGGGATGAGCAGTCATCTTGTTAGCATTCTGACGCTTGGAAATAGTAAGGGTTTTTGGAGAATCCATGACTCCTAGGACCTTGGCTTGTGGCCTTGCCTCTTCTTCTGTGAAATGAGTTCCCTGATCTTTAAGCTGCCACTTTAAAGGTACTGTCTGTAGGTTGTTGATTGTTCAGGATCTTTGGAAATGCCTTGGAATCTTCTCTTTTCTGTTCTACTTTTCCTTATGAAAATCTGGTTGTGGAGTTATTTTTCTTTTCTTTTTAATGAATTCTTCAAAAGTTAATGACATGACATAGAATAGAATAGAAAACTCAAACCAGGTTTTTTGGGGGGAGTTTTTCCTTCAACCCCTGTTTAAAAAATTAGAGCACCCTAACTTTGTAATAGATAAAGTAGGTATCTGTGGGATTTTGGTTCTATAATTCAAGCTTGTTTATTTCTAAGCATTCTTTCTTGCTAATTTCCATGCGGCTTCTAAGTTAATTGCATAGGGAAAAATGAAAAATTTATTTTTCTTCACTGTATCGATAATACTTTTGGATTTGCACTTAATCATTTACTTTTCTATCTCGCAAAATACAGTGAGCTGTCTTTATATTTACATACTATTGAGAAGCATATGATAAATGAGCAGAACTGCAATAGTGGAAATTAGCATAGCAATTTTGTAAATAACCCAGCTTGAAGGAACACTGGCCAAGAAACACCCATGTCACCAACTAATACCAAGTAACTTCAAACTAATGAAGGCATGGGTACTTTTTAATGATATGTTATTTATCTACCTTATCTCGTTTTATTAATTTTAATTTGGCTAATAAAAGTTCCTGATTTGTAACCCTGTACTCTTTCTCTTTGGGGCTTCCCAGTTCTAGCTGGGTTGCCTTATGCAAAGCCATTCCATCAAATACCACATTGGTACAGCCATCTAGAACCCCAGGCGAATTTCTGTGTTACAGGAAGATACACAGAGTTAGCAGACCAATGGTGTAATAATGGGTTGTCTTAGGTATTTCATATAGGGAGTGAAACACATGGTGATTGTCTAGGAAATAATACCTTGGCATTATATAATATTACGCTCCAAGTGTTTTTATGGTGAACACAGAAATCTAAGAAGTTTGCTGTATAGGACTTTGAGAGAAAGGCTAGATATAAAATTTAAAAACAAAAAGCTAAAAAACCCACAGATCTTCCATAGTTAAGCCCTGATTTGATATCCTTGAAACAGCATCAGTTACACAGAACTGCTTTAAAGGTTCAGCGCTCCATCTGGCATAGTCTCCTGACATTTTCTGCCCTGCTGTGCCTCTCCATGGGCAGTACTTGTCTTATTTATCTCTGAGATTCCTAGCACAGATTTGGAACACAGTAGATACTCAACAAAATGCTTGACTGAAAGCATGAAAACATAAATAGATAAGGTCTAGCTTTCGAGTTTCTGTGGAACACTGATTCTATGTAAAGAGATTAACTAGTACAGCAGTGGAAGAAAACTACCAGGCTGGGATTTTTAAGAATACCAATCAAGTAGATGCAAGTCCTTGAATATACATCTTTGCCTGTTTGTTTAGTGATTTGAATTGGAAAAAGTACCTAGGAGTAAGATGTGCAGTTTTAATAGTTGTGCCTATTTTTAGAGTTTGTACATAAACTGAGGTGTCCTGCAGAAGTTTATACCAGTTGACAGTGTTTGAGACTACTGGCATACCACACTACTCTCCCTGACACACATTTCACCATCTTTGTATGTTCTCTCTCCAGAGCCTGGTCTGTGGTACTTTATCAGAGCAGTGGGCATGTTGGAAGAGCATATAAACTGTTCATAAATCTTACAAGGGCTGAGCACTGGTGGCTGATACCTGTAATCCTTGCTACTCAGGAAGCAAAGATCAGGAGGATCATAGTTCAAAGCCAGCCTGGGCAAATAGTTCAAAAGATCCTATCTCGAAAAAAACTTATCACAAAAAAGGGCTGGCAGAGTGGCTACAGGTGAAGGCCCTGAATTCAAGCCACAGTACTGCAAAAAAAAAAAAGAAAAAAGAAATCAAAAACAAAAACAAACTTTTTGAGATTATTTGATAAGAGTAGTTGTTTTTGTTTGTTTTGCTGCTCACTTCCTCCAACTGAGGGATTGTTGATTCCTCAATCCTGCTTTCCTCTCCCATTGGGCAGAACCTTTGTTTTCTTTCTTCTTCTTTTAATTTTTAAAAAAATCTCTGACCTACTTTCTGAAAATGTATTCTTAGCACTTTCCCAATCATGCTAATTAATTTAGTATTTATGCCAGGTTCTAAATCCTTAGTTATACTTGTGATAAACCAGTTACTAGAAGAACACAGCAACCAGGATGATGAAGGTCAACTAGCATGAAGCCTCATTTTGAACAGTATGACAGGAAGTAGTGGGACTTGAGATTTGAGATTGTAGAGACAGTAAAGGGTACGGGTCTAGTGTTGCCAGGTTCTTCCAATTTTCAAGAGAAACTGGAAATCTGTTACCACTAATATACATACATGGGTAAAGAAAACTATTTTTGCAAAACTATTCACTTCTAATCTCAGTGACCATCTCTCTAGAGGTGGGAATGAGTGTTGTTTGGTGCTGGGAATTGAACCAGTGGCCTTGAGCACGCTAAGGGATGAGAATTTTTAAAGTACTGCTCTCTCCCTTTCCATCCCAACACACACAGAACGATGCTTAGTACCAGATGGACATTCAGAGATTTCCTGTTTGCCTCAGACACCTTTTTCCTATAACCAATTGCTTTTTTTTTCCTTTGCAGTTCCTTAAGTATGTAGATTCTGTGCAGAAATGGTTCCTAGTAGAGTATCCTGTGCATTCTACCTTAAGGTGGGGTCAGTCTCTCTGGGCACATCCATTGTGCAGATCACAGGTGGAAGGTACATTAGGTTACTCACACCCACAAACAGCTTCCTAAAGCATCCCTTATGGCTTCCCATTGAAGTGGATCTACCTGCATAATCCATGCAGGCAGCCTAATTAAATTCTTTCATTACTTTTCAAGTAATCACAGTGTCTGAAGGATTAAAAATGCCTCTTGTGTGGGGAGCAGCAACTTCACATTCTTAACTTAGTCAGTTAGCTTCCTGTTTTCCTTGCCTTTCTCCTTGACTAGATGATTTTTTTCCTTGAATATATCTAACTTGTTTGTGATCTCCCACCCAGGTCATAGTCATTACTCATGAATGTTAAATGAAAAAGGACAGGTACTGTTCTAGATGAAATTTCTTTGTTACTACTGTTACTATATCCTAGAAACACAAATATTCATCACACCCAGGTGACTATCATCTTAAAAGATTTGGAGAGCTTGGGTCACCACTATTAATTTCCCTACCAGATGATTAGTGGTGGGTGATAGTGACTTTTATTCTTCATCCCATTACTCTATCCCTTTGCTGAACTCACAGGATCTGTCTAAATAGGTTTCTTCTCGAATGCTACATTGGTTTGCTGACTTGTCAGTTGTTCTTCCCCACTAGCATGTATGTTCCATGCAAGAAAGAACATTATTGATCTGGTTCTTACAATCCTTAATGTCTAGGACAGGGATGCCATGTTGAATGAGTGTATTTATAACCCAACTTTGTTTTACTCTTTGTGCATGTGTTTTTTCTTCTTTTCTTCCTTCTTTTTGGGTTTTTTTTTTTTTTTTCCAATGTCTGTAGCACTCTGCATCTCCTTAGGGTAGCAGTACTTCATTCACAGTGGATAGACTTCATTCAGTTGACTCCCATTATTATTTTCTTGATTAGGATGGCAGTCCCATATGCTGCAGAGCAGTGGAACTAGGATAGGATTGCAAAAGGAAGACCCGTTTCCTTCCCCTCATCGGTCTAGGAGAAAAGATATACCTCTTTGAATTCCCTCATAGGTTTGCACAATGAAATAAGAGGCCATTTGAGGAAAAGCTTTGTAAAATACATTGTAATGGACGTGCTTTTGCATATGTAAGCTGATATCCTGACATGCTCATTTGCCTTTCAATCCTGGTCACTTCAAGTGGGAGGAGTCACTCCTAGGGAGCTGATTTCCAATAACCTCCTCTACCACCTTCACAGCAGTCCTGTGAAGTGGGTAGACCTATCGCATTTTAAAGATGAAGATACAGGTCTCAGAAATGTAGAATTTTGCCTATGGAGTAAAGGCAAAGACAGGCTCAGACCTAGATCTTCTGATAACAAATGTAGACTTCTTTTCACCATCCACCTGTCCATCAGGTGGGGGCAGGGTAGAAGTAACTACTGTGTCCTGGCCTGCAGCTTCTGGATGATGATCTTGATCACATGGGCTTGAATGTCTTTGTAATTTGTTAATGTGTGATCCCATTAAGTTTGTACTAGTGTTAATTGGGTTCATATTAAAGTTGTATTCGATTGATAGATTTTTTCTTCCCTATCAAACAGCTAGTTAGGTCAGAAGTTATTTATTTTCTGGGACATGCTGATTAAAAAGAGGTTGACACTGAATGACAGAAGAGCTGATTGAATGAGGCAGAGTCTGCATTTGCATATGAACCTTGAGTCTGACCTGGATTTGTAGATTATTCACTCACAACCCAAGACATAGACTAGGGATGCCCATGTACCCACTCATCTCACTCCTATGGGGATTTCACAGTCACCAGATGCTGGATCCTCATCATGGCATTCTAGCTTGTTGCTACTTGGGAATCTCACATGAACCTGTACAAACTCTTCAGTTACCCAACAGGACCTTGTGCAGCTGCCTGTGAAAATCGAGATAATTCTGGCATTTGGGGAGCAGTTTAATAAGGCTCTGATTACAGATTGCATGCACCTGGTGCTGTTTTTGTATCGAGGCTGAGGGGTACAGTTCCAAAGACAAGATCTGGGCTTATCAGATTCCTATTTTCCTACCCTGTTGTGTGCCGGGGCCTGGAATGGGTACCAAGAAGCCCTTACAACAGCTGATTTAGGCACTGGTGTGGTTAGAATGTACTGTTAGGAGAAGACCAGCACTAGAACATTAATTCCCAGACTAATAATGCACGTGCACCTTTGCCCAGGGTGTGTTCTCCTGCCAGTGGCTCCGAGCACCAAGACTGTTGAAGGGGCTTCTGTGGTTGGGGTCAGTACAGAGTCCTGTGGGTTAGGAAGTGGTCAAAGTTATTCTGTAATTCTTGGATTACCCCAGGCTGTTCTACTTGGGCAGACTATCATTGCTTTTGGCCTCCACAACCAAGTGAGAAAACACAAACTGTGAAAATTCAAGGCAAAAAAGGTGACAGCCAAACACCTATGGGCTAGAGGGATTCTAGTCCAGTACTTAATTTTGTGCCATTTCCTAAAAAAGGAATGAATCTGAGAAGTGTCTGTACTGCAGTTAATCATGTTTTCTGTTTCTTTTTGTTCTCCCACTATACCACTGCTATCTAACTTGGAACTGCTGTAATATTTTATGTAATTATCTCAGGCTTCTCTGATTTTTACTTAAAAGAGCATTGCAGTAAAGTTCAGAGCAATGTCTAGTCCAAACCTTAGCTTTGTTATTTTTCAGGTGTATGGCTTTGGAATTACCCTCTACCTCAGCTTCTAAATGAGAAAATTGGATGAAGTAGATAATCACCAAGATCACTGGCATCTATTGAATTTTGAAGCTTAGGAATGCCAAAATTCTGCCCTGCCCCTGCTTTTCAGCCTCAGTATAAGCTATGGGTGGGTAAGGCCTGAAAAGGTGTCAAGGAATGGTTGTTGGTTGGCTCATTTGTGAAGATCTTGCTGAGATCCTTCTCACTCTCAGTAAAGTGGAATGGATTAAATTCCCTTGCAGAGCCTTTTAAATGGTGAAACTCAAGGCATTGCTTCTAGGCAAGCTAAAATTGCTTAAGTGCTGGCAGCAAAAGATGGAAGGCACAGAAATTGTGAGGGGGAGGTAACAAAGAGGGTCCAAGTTTTTGCTTTTGAAATGCCAGAGGGGGGTAATACAGTAAAGGAAGCGGAAAGAGGAATTTCCCTTGAGAACCAGCAGAAACCTTTGAAATATGTGCCTTTCATATTTAAGCGTTTTCCGGTTTGGAAAATAGCCTACAAGGTTCATAAAACTGCCTTGTGGAAGCCATCCAAGATCTCAGGAGTTGACTCTCATTGCAAACTGCAGGAATTGAAGGAGAGAGGCCAACAGCTGTGATGAGGCTCAGTGGGCACTGTCCTGTTTATGGAGACAGAGATCTATTGTAGAATCTCTCTGCCAATGTATTGTCAGCTCCCCAGTTTAATTTGTGGAATCAAAACAGCTCTATCCTAACAAGACTGTGTGATCTTTGCCAAGTCAACAGCGTGACATGCACACTAGAGATGAACAAATATCAAGAAAGAATGACTTCAGACTATAGCCCAACTCATTATCTTTGTAGCTGTTGGGCAGTGATGATAATAATATCTTGCCTACCAGAAATCAAGGCCGATCAGAGGCAAAATTGTGAAGCAGTTGAATTTTGAATACCAAAGTCATATACTAAGTATATGCCTCTCTGTGTCAATATTTGAGGCAATGACAGGGGAAAGTATTTTTGGAGCCTGGAGATAAACCTTTCTACTACCATTCTGATTATACTGCACAGGCATAAATTCACAAAGTTGACCATTGGGGAGACCAATTAAAAGTTAGAATTATAGTCCTTGGTGAGATCCTTATGAGATCATAAGTATTAATGAACCTTATTGAAAAATTTATTTAAAAATTGAGGCATTGAAGAACAGAGTGTCTTGACTTTTAAATCAACAAGGTTTAAAATCGGCCCAGGAAGCATGCCATTTCTGTGCTGTGTCCCGCCGTGAAAGACTTCCTGGGAGAGCATAACACTGACTTGTCATTTCCAGAAACTCACTAACTGAAGCTTCCCAAGAAGTTGTAATGTGGGATCCTCCAAATCAGGGATTCAAGTAGGGGGTATTATTTTAAAAATTGGTGTTAACTGGGTGCCCATGGTTCATGCCTGTATCCTACCTACTTGGGGGCAGAGATCAGGAGGATTGCAGTTCGAAGCCAGCCTGGGCAAATTTTTTGCCATACCGTATCTCAAAAAAAAAAAAAAAAAAATCAGTGCAAAAACAGGGCTGGTAGAGTGGCTCAAGTGGTATTGCGCCTGCCAAGCAAGTGTGAAACCCTGTGTTCAAACCCCAGTACTGCCCACCCTCCAAATGTTAGATTTAGAAACTATTTTAAGGCAGTTATGCTTTGCTTTAAAAAAGAAACCAGAAAACACATATACTCATTTCAGCTATATTTTAGCTTTTTATAAGTTTCATACACTTAAAAAAAAATGAAGGTTCACTCTATAGGCTCATTCTCTTTTTAGTGTATGTTCCAGGTCTGTTCCAAAACAGAATTAGCTTAATCAAAAAAACTTAAAATTCCCCTAAGATTCAACTCAAGAAAATAACTGGTATAAAAGTCTAATCTTGTATGTTCTGGAGAATTTTTTTTCTTTATTATTAATTGTAGGTTTTTTAAAAGTCCATAATTTCTGGGGGGAGGTTGCCCAAATAATGTGTACACATGTAAGGAAATGTCAAAACAATAAAATGAAATTAAAAAGAATCCATAATTTCTGAAATAAATTAAACTGTGTTCAAAGGCAAGGTAATTAACTATTGCCTAACCGTCTGCTTCCTTTATGTATGGGGTGAGTGCCTTTTGCATCTTCTGTCTTTTCTTCAGCATAAGTAAAACAAGCACACCAATTCAGCAAGTAACACAGAGCCTGACACATATGAGGATGTCTGTTTTCATGTGAGAGCAATCCTTGTGTGGTTGTTGTCTGTGTGTGCACATAGTTGGGATAGATTTGGTTCTTTTCAGTGCTCTCTGCTGTAATTGATGTCCTCAGGCCAATATATTGTTTACTTAGTTTTCCAGCTAGCCTTTGGACACTTCAGTTATGTAGCTCTTTATAGTTTGTTTTATCTTACTACCCATTGTTCTTTGTTTATGGTTAAACTCACTTGTTTTTTTGTTTTTTTTTTTTTTGCGGTACTGGGGCTTGAACTCAGGGCTGTCACCTTGAGCCACCTCACCAGCCCCTATTTTTGTGAAGGGTTTTTTGAGAGAGGGTCTTGCAGAAACTATTTGCCTGGGTTGGCTTTGAACCATGATCCTCCTGATCTCTGCCTTCTGAGTAGCTAGGATTATAGGCGTGAGCCACTGGTGCCCAGCTAAACTCACTTTTTAAGGCCTGTCTTGAGTTTAGATTGATGATCCTGTCATAATCCTGTGCGTGCATTACAGCCTAGTCTTCCCGTTGGTATTTTATTTCTACTTCTTACTGTAGAAGGGGTATGCGGGTGCTTTAAGAACCAACTTAACTGGTCCTTGGAATTTAGACTTACTTAAGATTCTATTATCATAATGAAGGATGCTTGTGATATCTTCATCGCACCTTTAAAAAAAAAACAGCCCTCCAAATGGCATATCCTGCATGTTATGGTGTGAATCTGAAATGTCCCTCAAAGGCCATGTATTTAAGGCTAAGTCACTAGCCTAAGGTGCTATTGAGTGATGGTGGAACCTTTAAGAGGTGAGACCTAATGGGATGAAATCACATCATTGAGGGTGTCCCCTCGCCCCTTCCTCTTTCTCTTCTTTTGCTACTAATCTACCATGAGGTTAGCATTCTTATTTGCCACTTGCTCCCTGCCCTGATACTCTGTCTTGCCACAGGCCCAAAGGTAACAGGGGCAAGCAAAGTTGTACAGAAACCATGAGCCAAATAAACCTTCCTTCCTTTAAATTGTTTAATCTTAGGTATTTGTCACAGTGACAGAAAGCTGACTTAATACCTTAAAAAAATCCTGTGTATCCCATGTGTAGCTTTGTTGGTGGTATTTTTTGGCTTTTTCATATTGTTTGTTAAAATGAGGAGGTAGTGATTAACAAGAAGGTTAAAAAGTACAGCTGCAATGCAAATGAACATATAAACCCAAGCCTCATGGTAAATCAGGGTTCGTTCTTTGGATATTAAACCTACAAGAGGAATGTGCTTACCAAACATATAAACAAGGAAAGAGGAGATGAAAATAGTCTGGGTTTACAGTTGAAGCAAACATGAGTCAGTGGTTCAGAGAATCCTGTGAACATATTTCTCCTGAGAAGGAGAGTTTATATACACAGGGAAAAGAAAGCCGAACGAGCCCAATATTGGAAAAGAGAGTCCTCGTTTCTCTCCTTAAAGAGTTAATTATGACTGTGGCTGTTGTATGGTAGTGTTGTTTTTCCACTGCTCCCAAGGTACCTGTCGCTAGGAGAAAGCACAAGCTGGTACACTGTTCACCAAAGGCTGTGGACCCTGGGGTGGCCCTGCAGTTGCTCAGAGGAAAGGTGCCATTTCCTTTTCAGGCCGAGAGGACTCATGACTATTCATAGTATTTACTCTGCTTTCTCACAACTCTTTGAAGGTGGGAAATTAATAATTTCCCATTGGTTACCAATAACGACTAAACTGAAGTAAAAAAGCAAAAGCAATAATTGAATCTCAATAATATGTTTTTACATAACTTCCAGGTTTGAGAACATGTACCTTAAAACTAAAATGTTTGTAGAAATACTCTAGTCTGGCTAGAGTGGAGTAAGCAATAGATTCTGTCACCTAATTTCATGTTTCAAAATCCAGGGATAATTTTATTAACATGTTGGCAAACATTTTTTCTGGACATCTCCTGTGCATATAATTATACAATTGTACATCCATTAGTTTATTTTCTGTTTGGTAACCTTTTTGTTTTCACTCTGTTATTTTGTGGTCATCTTCCCAAGTCAGTATCTATAGGTCTGTGCCATAATTTTAAAAGGACATGTAAATATTCCATCAGATTGATGGGATATACTTTATTTAACCAATGAAGATTGGTGAATATCTAGATTGTTTATAATGTTTTGCTCTTAAGAGTGAATGTGAGGTAAGCACGCATCTACAATACACAAGTGTGCATGTTCACACATTTCTCTAATAGTTAGTGGTTCAGAGTTTCAATTCAAATACTAATCTCTGTGAGGGACAAATTATAACACTTTCTCATAATCCTTAGACAAATAGGGGTCAGCTAAAAATGGCACAGTTTGCCATTTATTAAGTACAAATATCTAAAGATTCTACTTTATAGTCTTGAAGAAAACTACATTTAGTGGCTATTTTGATTCTACATTTGGGATTGAATATGGAAATACTTTGTGAATTCATGAAGTGTTGTACAAACTTTAGTGATTCATTACCAGTGCTTGTTTTGGAATATAAATAGTTCAGTAAATAGAGGGTAGAAACTCCTAAAGACAATGTTTCTCAGCCTGGTGGTGCAGCAGAATAAATTGAAAAGGCCAGTAGGGAAACAAGTCTCCAGCCCTGGCCCCTGTGCCCCTGAATCTCTGATCAGGACCTGGGCTCCCCAGGTGATGTTGACGTAGTCTTTATTTGGAGTTCCTCCTCTAAGATATTTCTTTGCCTGTCTTCAAATATTTTTCTAGCAGTCTAGAGCACATTTTTAGCTTTTATTCTTATTTCTGTTTTTTCCTGTTTAGAAGTTTCTGGCTCCTTCAAGGATGTTCCTGCAGGAATTTTTGTGTACCTTATTAATTCAGTCTAGACTTTGTAAAGTTTTTGAATCCTGCTGTTCCTATCCCATGGAAAGCCCATTCCATGGTCCTTATTGTTTATATGATTGAACTTGTAGCGATTGTAGTTATAAACTTTGAATGTTGTCACCAAAGTTATTTGTCTCTTTTTGTGGCTTATCTGATTCCCCCTTTAGCTTCTACTTGTAAGAACTGTTAGTTAAAAGGATTAGTTGAACTACATGGAAACATTATTTGGCAGAAGACTAAATTTTTTTCCTTGTTTATTATTTACCTGCATGCTTACATGCTATGAAAAGAGGAGCACTTTCATCTTGGAAAGCTATCTTATTAGAGTAATATTGGCTAAGAAAAAGTTTCGCGTATTTAAAATCAGTAAACCTTAAGTGAACTTTTATAAAGTGGTTAAATTGATATGAGATTATCTCATTGATCCTAATAAACGAAATCAGAGAAAGCAAAATTGGTTTTATTTTCAGAGCAAATTGCATATGTTCTGACTCCGTGATGAAGTTTTTAGACTTGAGCAAAATTAACATTTTTAGATAATATTTAGGTTTAAAAATTGTGTAATAACATCTGGATTTCAACATTTAGTATGTATATACCATGGAGTTTGAGGGAAGTAATTTCACATTTTTCTACTTTGGTTTCAACACTTACAACATTGATCCTTTCTTGGCTGAGGTCAAGACCTGAGGCATGGAGAAGAAACAAATACATCTCAGCTTCAATCATCTTCAACTGGACAGCATGCTAAAATATTACACTAGACAGTAGAGATGGTTGATTCCAGCAGAACTGGAGCTCTTTCAGGGAGACTTCTAAATCAGTCTGGCTAGAGATGGTGAAGCCCCAAACTAAGGCAGAGGAAATGAGAATGAAGAAAAACTGGTGGAACCAGAAATATTACATCCACAGGACTTGATGATTGGTTGGTTGTTGTGGGGAGTTGGAAGGTTTGAGGAGAAAGGAAGAATCTAAGTTAACTCTCAGTGAAAATTCTCAGTTGATAATTAGATATATGGCTTTCAAAGTAGGATGGCTATCTGAGCTGGACATGTAATTTTTCTTTGTGTTAGTCAGCTTTCCATCACTGTGACAAAATACCCAGGAAAATTCAGCTTAAAAGGAGGAAAGGTATTTTTGTCTCAGGGTTTCAGAGATTTCAGTTCATGGTCAGTTCCACTGGTTTGGGCCCGTGGTAAGGCAAAAAAATCGTGGTAGAGAGTACTTAGTGGAGCAAAGCTACTCACCTCAGGGCTTCCAGGAAGCTGAGAGAGAGAGAGAGGAAGAAGGTCTGGGTCCCAATATCCCTTGCAAGGACCTTCCTGCAATGACCTCATTTCCTTCTACTAGGCCTCACCTTCTGAAGACTGTACCATCTCCCCATAGCACCACAGGCTGACCTGTGCCTTTACAACCTGGCCTATTGGGGGGCATTTACGATCCAAACCATTACAGTCTCATCAGGTTACAGGTGAAAATTAAAGTTGCACTTGTAGAATTTTAAAAATAAAGTGGCAATATAGAGAAGCCCAATTTTAGAAAATAATCTCACTTCTTTTATTTCTGTTATTTGGGTTTACCTCACTGGAGCTCCCATGTCTAGGGAAGACCAGCTGGTTCTCCCCCAAAGTCTTCTACTATGACATTACTTTACTTATAATGTCAATGCCTCTGACCTGGGTATTACCATGTTGAGCACATCCACTTCAGAGTTGAATCATATTTACTACTTTATGAAGGTGACATCTAAAACCAGGACAGAATACTTGCCTTGGCACAGCCAGGGCCAAAACATGCTCAGAAGATTGTATGTTAAATGTAGGCTCATAAGGAAGAAGTAGATAGTGTTAGATAAATCAAGCATCTGTTAGTATTCAGCCGAACAGATGACACTATTACCTCACTAGAGGAGCTTTTTCTCAAATGAGAAATAGTTAAGGCGTGTAGAATTGCCTGTATGATAATGAAAGCCTTGCCAGTGGCAAGTTTTGATTTGCTAGAGTTCCTCTTCCTCTGCCTAGTCTCCTGACCACAGAGGACAAATAGCAACTGTAGCAAAAATGCTAGTGTTAAAGCACAAAAACATCTTATGCTTTTTCCCCACTTTACTTACTTCATCTGCCAGGTCACTGAGATCACTTGAGTGTCTAACTTCCCTAAAGGATAATCTTATTTCCTGTTTACTTGGGTGGTAAATGGCCATCTTCTCACAGTAGCCCCTGTACTAATAAAAGTGGATATGAATGGATTTTATATGACTGAAAGAAAGACAGTTTTGATCAAGATTTTCTTCATCTAAATGTGAGTAGTTTCTGCAACCATCACTTAAGGCAACCAGCTGCTTTGACTTGCAAATCATATTGTAGGTTTGTTTCTTGGATAGAAAAGCTTTATAATTATATCCTATAGAAGCTTTGGAGCAAGAAAAGGACAAGCTTCCATGGGATAGTGTAGGTTGGAGTAACACATAGTCATTGGTGCATCATTGCTGTTTTATTTATGTTATTTCCTTCGAATGTACACCTGGTTCTGGGCTGGATATTGATTTGCCTTCAGCAAGATGTAAGACCTGATAAAGCTAAAGGTTAAATCATGAGGGAAAAAATACTGTGCATTATTTTTCAGTATTCTCTCTTGAAATGATCCTTCCTTTCCAAACCCATCACTTCCTTTCTAGGCTAGATTTTAGTTCTTTTTTATGCTAATATATTTTAAAATTGTTGGCAGGATGACTACATGGCAGCCAGAGAGCCAGTTAGAGAATTAAAAAAAAACAAAAACCAAGATTTCTTATTTTGTGTGTAATAAAAGAGGGCTCCAGGAGTTTACCATTTTTGAAAGGCTCTCCATGCTGAATTTAGATGAACAATCAGATTTGGAACACTCTTGTAGAGATATAATTCATTGCCCTAAAGCTACAACAGTACCCCTTTTCCTTTCTGATTCTTTCCCTTCTAGCCCACTGTACATTACCACTCCCAGGTGACATTAAAAAACATACACACATGTGCACAGCATGCAATCTTTTGATACCATCGCCCTGAACAGAAAATTTGGTAATTTCCCATAGAATGAATCTGACAGTCTATTAGTGAATTTCTTGAGAGTGAAGCCTATAAATCCTTCAACTTCATAACACTTATGATAGAGTTTTCCACTTAAGAGACCATTTATTCATATGTAGAGAGTTTCATATTCATGAGTGAGAAAAGCGAGACTTTGGTGGATAAAGTTGGGTTTCACTTTTACAGATACCTTCTGGTATGGATGGTACATTTATTTAATTGCTACAGGTTCAGAAGGTTTTTTATTATTCATATGATAGTAGGAGAGTTAAAAACTTTCTACTTTTAGGCAACTTTTTATTATTCAGGGACTTGAATAAGTGGTCTGCACACGTTGATCTATTCAACTCTTCAGTTCCAAGACCGAGGGGAAGATATCTCCATGTTGCAGTAAGTAAACTGAGGGTCAGGAATTTTGAGATTTATCAATAAATCTAATAGGGCTTATGTGTGAAACTAAAATTTAAGCCTCGGCTTGTTTGTTTCCAAAACGTGGGCTCAATGAAATTACTGGTTTTATCTTTCCTACACCCTACCCCCAAATTTGTTCTTGACCACTGAATATCAGTGTGAAAAAACAAAAGGTCATTTCTATTGCTTACCAGTTTTTGACGGAAAAGATTAAGATTTCTTAAGAGTTTGGTAAATTTTTTTTTCTGATAGATTTTAGACAACAAAACCATAGCTATTTCTTTTAACTACCATTTGAGAAAAAATGTGAATCTGAAATGAAAAAGCAAAAGCTATGCTAGTTGGGAGGTGCTGGTCTGACAATGCATGGTGAGCTTGGAAACATAGTTTTCTTTCTACCTTGCTTAGAGAGTAGTTTGAAATCAACATGCTGTTTCACCAGAACTCCCAGCCATAAAGCTAGGCTCTGGACCCAAACACTGGCCCACAGCAGGAGAAACAGGTAGATAAATAGATAGGAAAATAATTTATTAAATTGTACCAGTTTTTATCAAAACTTGGAAGAAAAAAGTTCTCAGTCTGTCTCTGCCTTGCCCAAAGCAGTCTTACAACTTACTGAAAAAGATTAAACAAAGTTTAGGAAGTATGCATGGGTAGATTTTGCTGTGTGCCTTAATCTCTTCTTTCACTTTGCTTCTTTTCTCTATCTTTATTCTTGAAGGCCTTACTCCTTTACAGTTCTTTAAAACCTTGCTTCTAAAGTCTTTCTTTAAAACTTTGCTCCTTTTCTGTTCTTTAAAGTCTCTTTCCTTAGACTCACACTGTCCCTTCTTTAGCTTTTCTTTAGCATAATCTCTCTTAGAGTCTTTGCCTTCAGACTTGCACCATCCCATCAGACTTGCACTGTCCCATGTTCTCTCTGTAGATTTCTTAAAGTCTCAGTGCTCAGACTTGCAAACAACAGCAGCCGTGTCTAAAAACTACATTAGCATAACTCTTAAAGTCTAGGTCCTTAGGCTTGCACTGTCCTATGTTTTCTTTAGCTTAGCTTTTCTAAAGCCTATGTATAAAATTCTTAGTGCAGATTTGCACTGTCCCATGTTCTCTTTAACTTCTAGCATAACTCACCAGCATCATTCTCACAAGCAGCCCACCAATCAGTCCATCCCCCATCAAAAAAACCTTCCATCAATCCCCCATCAAAAAAACCTGCATCCTCCTTCAGCAGGTCTTTTATATCCAGTGGTAAACAAGGACTTGGAGCAGCAGTTCTTGGGGAGGGGCGTAACATTGTAACAAGAGAAACCTGCATTGCTACTTCTCTGAATGTAAACAGTTTAGGAAAAGCAGCTGTGCTGCATCTTGCTTTCTTGCCCTCTTCTGTGGCTGCAAACACAGCCTGCAGATTATTGGGCACAGCTGTGCTTATGTAGGCTTCTCATAATTCACTCCCCAGGGTGCCTCAGTTACCTGGGGAATAGTTTTTCTCTTGCAAGATGAGCCTTTTTCCTGGTACCAGTGCTCGGAGGGCAGGCCATTCTTACTCCCAGCATGGTATTTTCTTCAGGATTTTAACTCCTGCTTCTTTTTTTTAATATGTCCCTAAAGGTGAGAGATGAGATGCCTTGAAGCTAGAAAAGAACTAGCATGTGGTTCCCTCTTTTATTTTTTTTTTAAAGTCCTTGATAAATTACAGTACTCTACTAGATAAGTCATAGCCTTAAGCCTGGTGGGAGAGTTCTGTTTGCTAACTTGTAGGAAATCACAATATCAGTCAGTAGTCAACATATTAAAAACCAGACACTCCTGCCCTGTTGTCATTATTTTTTTTTCAGTGTGAAAAACCTGATAACAATGATAAAAAATGTCATGATCAGAGTATGAGATCTGAGTGTAGATCTATAAAATCTAGATCTATAGATAATGTATTCTTGGCTGATATGTTGATTTGTATTCTTGATACCACTAGAATAACCTGCCCTATTTCAGAATTAAAACTAGGAGATATTTCTTTAACCAGTGAGATGCTCTTTTTAAATACATATTTCCCCCCACTGGAAGGTTACAGATGTAGACAGGCTAGAGGTGGGCAGCTGTATTGTTAACATTTGTGAATTTTGTGTTGGGAAGGATGTTCCCATGGTCTTCCATCATAAATCATCGGGATTTATGAGAAACCTTTGATGTGGTCAATTGTCGGTTCCTTAGAGACAGAAGCCATGTCTTCATTTTTAATTGTATCTCTAATACTGAGCATAAAGTGGCAAAGAACAAGAATCTGTTTACCAGTTGGTTCAATTTTCCAGCAGTGCGATCAACATTTCGAGCTGCATTACTACATATAGCAGTGATCTCTAGATACTCTGGCACAATCTGTATGATCAACCCAAAGGTTCTTCCTAAACCTTAATATATGATTTTTTTTAACTTCCCAAACAAATCTTGGCTACTAATTAATCACAGATATTTATACTAAAATGACAGAGTAGAGAAGGTTTGTTAAGTTGTTCTTGGTCCTTACAGAGGTAGGGTTCATATCCAGATTGACCTTGAACATGACAGACACAAGTAGAATTAAGACCATTAGGGAAGTACAACTTTCGGAAAACTAAATATAACATGGGAACTGTGTATGTGTGAGTTTGGTGGGGGAGATTCATTGTGACTCAGCCACACACTGCTTTATTTTCTTAATTATTGGGCACCCACTGCCAGTTAACTACAGGAGGATAATACATGGGAACTGCTGGGTAACATTTCCAAAATACTAAGCATTAGTCAGATACTTTTTTGGAATTCCGTGTCTGCTTTGGGTGAAGGAAAATGTTGAGAATTTGGTGAGGTCCAGAGTCTGGCAACTAGATGCAGAGGAATGCTGGAAAATGAGGCTCATTGTAAGAGGGTGATAAATAAGAGTTCATTACTTAACTGATCAAAGACAGCTAAAGGAGGGGTAAATTAATGAACTTCTGCTGCTTATATAGTTATTATGTAGAAGATGATGCAGTTATTTCCACTATGAATGGAATTAGGGAAATGGATTTTATACTTGTGTTAAAGAAGATTTGGAAGAGGTGTAAAGAACTTCTTGACTTCAAGCATCATTGAACAGTGGAAAGACTCCTCAAATGGAAGTGAGAATTTGTGTTCTTACAAAAAGGAATGGGGCGGGTACAGCTTGCCAGTTAAAAGGAGGTACAATTGGGGTACAAGTTGACAAGGTTCCTAGATCCCATTTCATGCTGCTCGTTTCACCTTAGGTTTGACATTTTCAGGGAGTAAATACAGATTTCCTTTTCATTTGTAATTTTTCATAGCTACTAGAAATATGAAGACCTTGCCTTTTAAAGTTTCTATGATGTATTTCAAGCAAATAAGAGGTTAAACTGCATTTGACCTGCAAATGAAATTGCTGCTCACTCTTGTATGAGCTCTACAAATTGTCAGTTCCAAGTTTTCTTTTCTTTCTTTTTAGAAAATTCACTGTGTGCCCACCTCACTTGTTCTACAATGAGTGCGAAATCTGCCATCAGCAAGGAAATTTTTGCACCTCTTGATGAAAGAATGCTGGGAGCTGTCCAAGTCAAGAGGAGGACAAAGAAAAAGATTCCTTTTTTGGCAACTGGGGGTCAAGGCGAATATTTAACTTACATCTGTCTGTCAGGTAACGAAAACCAAATCTTACTATCATTAAAATAACTTCTGTTTTAAGATAGTTAATTCTGAGGTGTCTGTGAAGGTCATACTCATTTTGTAGATTGTTTCCTATTTTCTCTGTTGTCTTCCTATGATCCTTATTCACTAGTGGTCCCTCTATTTTTGAGGATTGCTTGTATTAAAAAGATAGTGTGGTTTAATTTTAATGTGTTTTTGTAGTTATTAAGAATTTTTGCAAAGGGCTTGACAGATACATTTCTTTGTTCATACTTTCCTTCTTAGGAAGTAGTCCAGCCTTTGGGGATTTTTGTTTTAGAATAGTTACTGGAATTTAGACAGTTGTCATTATTAGCAGCTTGAATTTCATTGACTTTTTTTCCTAGACCATTGCCAATAATTAGTAATAGCTTGTCTTGTGATAAATATTGATACCTTATGGAATGTAGGAAGGAAGATTCAGTTCACAATCAGTGCTTTGCCTGACAGACAGTGCCTTGTCAGGAATGAGCATCTGTTTTATTAAGCTTAGAGTTTTGTAGGATTATTATTTTTAGGAGATCTGTGGGATTTACTGTGGATTCATACCAAGTTTTTTTTAGATAAAATTTGGATAAGTGTTTCATGGAGATATGGGTGCTGCTAATCTGAACACCTAGGGCATTTGTAATAGTTCTGATATTATTTCTTATAATGGGATGATGGAAGAATTAAGTTTGCTTTAATTCATCTTCTAAAAACCTTTCACTTGAGAATAAAACTTTATTTTTTGGGTATACTTTTAGATTTTAAAAATTAAGCCTGTTATCATTATTCACTTTAAGGTATAAATAACTTTTCATTAGACAGAACATGTAAATTTGTAAGACTTTATCTTAGATTAAAATGAAATAAGAATCTAGTATTTTGGTAAAAATGACTTTCCAGGTGAGAGAATTAGCCTTAGAAATATTGGTCTTTTTTTCCCAAATAAGAATTAGGTTAATAACATTTTATTATTGCTAGAAGATATTAGTGTGTCTTTCATGTTCTAAGCATATAATAGGAGCTCAGTTAATAACTTGAGATTAAGTGAAACAAAGAAGTAGCCTTTCCTAATACCTTCCTAGTGTTTTATTAATAAGCTTCAGATCTTTAAAACACTCATATTCTTAAGTTTAGATCCTAGAGTTTTGCTTGTACCAAGAGTGTATGAAGTGATGCCAATAAATTTTGTTTTGTGTTTAGGCTGAGCTGAACATTGATTGAGCTGAACATTGAACATAATGATTCTAATTTTATTAAGCTTTGCTCTCTCAATGTTTCTTTGAGATTTCCCATAGAAAGGTAGTTGAGGGAAGATGGATGGTTCAGAAGCCAGTTGAGTTTTGCCTAGTATAAACCTGTAACTAAAAGAGAACAGTTTTATTTGGAATGTAGGCCTGTGCTGTGTCTGCCTATTTCTGATCATAAACTCTGAGAGAGTGATAGAGATTCTGACAACCTCATCTCAGTGAAATAGCATAGCCATTTCCCCTGCCATAGAAGACAATGACCTGGGATTTATTGGAGAGCTGCATTTCCTTTACAAATTATCAAGACCTTCAGGTTTAAAGTCTGAAACTATAAGAATTGCTTTTTTTGTTGCATTCTAATAGAGGAAAAATCTCTTATTCTGAAAGTCTTTATCCTTTTCATGGTTTTGAATTTTGAGAGGATAAAAAAGTAGATCTAACATTTCAGCAGACAGTATAATGGAAATTTGGGGCAGGAAAACTCAGGCAACTTTGACACCTGTTTTTTGCAGTATGTTTTTTTTTCTTCTTGTAATCGACAAAGGAGTAGCCACCTTTATTTAGTAGCTTATATGAAGCTCAGTGGAATACCAGTTCTGATAAACTTATGCTTTAATTAAAGTTATTAGTCACATATGCATTTAGTACCTTTTAAAAATGAATCCATGATAAATTCTTTTTTTTAATTTATTTTACTTTTGAATTAGCATTCATTAAAAATACAAGGCTTTATTGTGGCAGTTCCATATATGTGTATAGTATACATTGAGCAAGCTCATCCTCTCCATTAAGTATCTTTTATGTGCTGAGTATCCTAGGTGATAAGGTCGCAGTTACAAGAAAAATTCAGCTGGGCCCACCGGCTCACTCCTGTAATCCTAGCTACTTGGAGGCAAAGATCCAGGAGGATTGCAGTACAAGGCCAGCCTGGGCAGAAAGTTCTTAAGACTCAATCTGAACCAATAAAATAATAGGCTCTGTGGTGTGCACCTGTCATCCCAGCTATGCAGGAAGCATAAATAGTAGACTCATAGTCCAGGCCAGGCTGGGCATAAACATGAGTCCCTATTTAAAAATAACGAAAACAAAAAGGGTCGGGGGCATGGCTCAAACACTAGAGCACCTCCTTAGCCTTGAGTTCAAACCTGAGTACAGTCAAGAGAAAAAAAAATTACAGACTACTTAGTCTTAGTTCAGTGAGGAAGAAGCAGTAGACATTAATGAGTTATTCTCTAAAATAAGCATAAAATTGTGTAAAGGCCAGAAAGGAAAAAGTGTAGATAAGCATATATGGGGAGAATTTGGACTGGTTGAAGAACCAAGAGGTTCTAGAAAAGCAGAGCCTCACTTGTTTTGAAGAGGACTGTGTGGGTGTGCAGTCATTGCAGGCAGAGGGATGGAATGGCAGCTTCATTAGCAGACCAAGCAGGATTTGAGGCTTCTCCTTTTCCCCTGTCAAGTCTAGGGATGACTTCTTTGTAGTTGACCACACACAGGAGTCTTTGAAGTGAAAGTTGAGCACTAGAAAGATGGTCTTTTTCCTGCTATTAGTGTGAATTGCCTATGCTTTCTGGGAGGCCAGCCCTTGAACTATTGTGGTTTGGTTGATGAAAACCAGCTATTTGTTTTGAACCAGCAAACTTTGTCCAAATTAAGGCAAGGTTCCACAAATAATTCTTAGCTACTCTTCAAACAGTATGAGCCATTAAAGAAAAAGAAAAAGGGGAGAGCATGACTTTAAAAGCTTGCCAAAGTATGCATCTAGGCCTGGGTTTGTTGTATATATCCAGTGTCTTTTACTAATAAGTTTCTTTGTGAGAATTTTTTCCAGTGTTTGGAATAATCTGAGAGGGAGATCTCTAGAGTAATAAAACCTGTTATATTCAAAGAGGTTATACAGAAATGCTCATAAGCTTTATACATAATAAAAATTTGGAAATAACTCAAATCTCCATGTACATGTCGAGTGGATGAACAAATGGTTTTATATCTATGTAGTGGAATGAGTACCTGACAATAAAAAGAAATGACTACACATACATGCAGCAACATGGGTAGATAGATAGATGCAAGCAACAGAACTGACTTGCTCAGTTCTAATTTCCTCCTATCACCTGCCACAGTGCTAGGTATAATTACAATAGTTGCTTATTGGAAGATGTTGTTTGTGTGGGGGGGTATGGCTTACTGCACACCTGATTGTAGTGTAGACTTAATTAATATAGAACTGTTAATGAATTCAAAGAGTAAGGTCACCACCACCCACAACAATCAATCAGTTGTCATCTCCATGATAATTTTGAGTCTATAAAATTAAACCAGAAACATGCTGAGTTAAAATTAGTTTATTAGAATGCAGTTGCCTACTGAATGTTCTGTAATTTCTTGTTTACAGTCTTATTTTCTTGATCCTGTTCTAATTTGGTGTGTGTAATAGATGATGTTAGTTTTTACATTTATGTTCATAAATCAATCGCAATCTCTTCTTGGCTGCTACTCACCATCCCCACAGAAGAAACATGTGGAGACTGTAACTTTTGTGATGGGTACATTCTTTTACATATCCTGTTGGAATAGAGAACCTTGGTCTCTTTTAAATGGCTTTAAATTTATAGAGAGAGCAAAATTGTCTCTTTTAAAAAAAGATTTGAATACTGTTTGATGAAGTAATTTATGTAAATGGGTTCTATGGAAAGTAATCACAGATTAGGAGTGTAGAAACTAGCAATCCTGTCCTTTTTCTCAGTAGTTGTTAACCATAGATATTTCTTGGAATAACCTTGAAATGTTTTCCAAATTCAGATGGTCTGGCTCCTTATATGTTGTACTAATGTGCACTAGGTAGCTTGGGGAAGCAAATCTGTATATTTTTCCCCCCAGTACTGGGGCTTGAACTCAGGGCCTACATCTTGAGCCACTCCACCAGCCCTATTTTTATGAGGGGTTTTTTGAGGTAGGGTCTTGCTGAACTATTTGCCAGGGCTGTCTTCGAACCGTGATCCTTCTGATCTCTGCCTCCTGAGTAGCTAGGATCACAGGTGTGAGCCACCGGCGCCCAGCACAAATCTGTATTTTGAAAGTGTTAAATGTGCAAGATTCTGAAACTAAGGTTGAGAAGTTAGTTTCACTATTTTAGGGAGTTATATTCTGGATTGTCCACTGGAATATTTGACATGATATACTTTTGGTACTCAATTTTAGAAGTTTCTTGAACTTAAACAAATCTTCTTGTTTTCTGACCTTTATTAAACATCTGGATTTATTCAATTGAAAAGTTCAGGGTAGTTTGTTGAGATTCATTTGGCTCTGAAGTTCCAGGATTCTGGACCCACTTTGTAGCTTCATATAAAAATTCCTACGTATTCCATACATATCATATAGAGAGGAATTCAAGTTGTTTTGTTTTGTTTTTGCGTTACTGGGGCTTGAACTCAGGGCCTACACCTTGAGCCACTCCTCCAGCCCTTTTTTTTGTGAAGGGTTTTTTTGAGATAGGGTCTCATGAAACTATTTGCCTGAGCTGGCTTTGAACCACGATCCTTCTGATCTCTGCCTCCTAAATAGCTAGGATCACAGGCGTGAGAATTCAAGTTTTTAATATCAGAATGGACACTTAAACATTTATGAGGATTTGAGAAAATTCTTTATAGGTTTTTATTGGAATATAGGGTAGCCAAATTTTATTGTAAGTGATCTGGCATATAACAGAATTCCTTTTATCTGCTTTCTAATTCAGACTATCTCATCTCATCTCAGAGTCTGTAATTATTAGAAGAGGGAGAAGGGAAGAATACAAGAGAGGAGGAATTAGGACTTGTTAGAAATGATTTATTATCAGTAGTGGGTGGACTTTCTAAGAGTTTTTAATCCTGAAAAAGAAAAAGAAATTCACACTGAAATCGAAGGTGTGCAAAGGTATTAGCAGTGAAGAAAAAAAGCAAAACAACTACAGTTATGATACATATTTATTGTTTTTATTATACAAGCAGTAAATGTTGCTAGAAATAGGAAATTTTTAGAAAAATATGTAGAAAAAAATAAGCATTCATCTTATATGTATTTTATTGTTTATTTTAATTCCAATTAAACCCCACAGCACCTCTAACAACTAGGTAGTATGTTTTTCATTTCACAGATAAAGGAACGAATATTTACCAGAGGTCATGACCTCCTGGAGTCACAAATTTGGAAGTGGCAGAACTAAAAAGCACCCAGTCCCCGATCCCATAAACACATTCATATTGCTGCAGCACTGCATTTCCTCTGGCTCAACTCAGCAGGGGCTGTGGTATTTGAAGGGAAGATTCCGCTCTAACTCCTGACAACTGTAGCATTTTCAGCCTCCACACTGTCTTCCTATATAATTTCTCAGGTTCTCCTACAGTTGGAATATTTGTGAGGATGAGCATCATATCTCTTTAATATAGAGATTTGGTAAAATTAAGTAACTCAAGAAAGCAATTCTTGAGTTATTCCTGATGTCTTATTTCTATGAGTTTTCCTATAGCCTGTTTAATTTTACAAAAATGCAATAGTCTGTGTTGCACTGTTTATGGAAAACTTCATCCTTCTGTGATATGTACATAGAGACATTTGATTAAAATATATAACAACAGTAATTATTGATTACTTAGAGTTAAAAGAAGAGATTTACTTCTGATGCAGTAGATTTGGCCAGCAAGGGTCACTTACAAAGGACCTTTGGATAGCACCTGCCATGCACTCATCACACGCTTCAGTGCTCAGTATGGTTGGGGTGGCACCAGCTCACCTTTGGATTGGTGACACTAGTATTGGCAAACTGGCATTTGCTGAGTTCCTCTATCAGATATAGATAGATAGATAGATAGATAGATAGATAGATAGACACATATATGCTCATTTAATCCTTACAGCAGTGCCCAGAGGTAGCAAACAGTACTGTTCTCATTAATTACTTTACCCAAGATCATCAGTTGTAACAAAACAAGTATTTGAACCCATGTCATTTGATTCCATAGCAGCTGTGCTGTGCTGTCCAAGTCCTATAGGCATGAGAGAAAACTTCCCAAACCAAACATCTGTCCTTACCTTAATCTCATTTAGCTGCACTGATAATCATGTCTCCATAATACTTTGGTCTCCTGTAGCTTTAAGTTTTGTTTGGGTGATGACAGTCTTGTACACTGTTAAGTCTGCATATTCACTTTAAAGCAACAGAGGCCAATAGGAGAAGGGGACCAGGAACTAGAGAAAAGGTTAGATCAAAAAGAATTAACCTAGAAGGTAACACACACGCACATGAAATCAATGCAAGTCAACTCCCTGTATACCTATCCTTATCTCAACTAGCAAAAACCCTTGGTCCTTCCTATTATTGCTTATACTGTTTCTTCAACAAAATTAGAGATAAGGGCAAAATAGTTTCTCCCGGGTATCGAGGGGGTGGGGGGCAGAGGGAGGGGGCGAGGAAGGTAAGGGAGGGGGTGGGGGAGGGGGGAGAAATGAACCAAGTATTGCATGCACATATGAATAATAAATAAATAAATAAGTCTGCATATTTGAAGATACTTAGTAGATGCATATGAGTCTTAGAAAACTAACTCCCCAGGGAAATTCGGTATCTCTTGATGGGAACCTGGCCATGTATGGACTTGTTTTGCTCAGTTGTGTAATAGAAAAGTAGATCCCTTGAAGTTTCTTAGCATTTCCTTATGGTTCTGCATCTCTTCCTGGGAAAAGTGGTGGTAATAATATTTATCTTTTCTAAAGCCTTATAAATAAGAGTATCCAACTGTAGAAATCTAAGCATCTAACTTGCATCACCTCTCGTAATCCTCACAGCAGTCCCTGTGGTTATTTCTATTGTACAGATGAAATAGCCAAGGCTTACAGTTGGTTAAGTGTACTGCCCAGAGTTGGGTGACTCAGAAGGACAGAGCTGAGACGCATATCTGGGTTCATCTGACTCCAAAGTATATACACATTTCAGTATTCTTTTCCAGGATAGAGCTATGTCTGAGGAACTCTCCCATTCCCTGAAAACAATGTGACAACATTCCATGAGTAGAGTGCTTAAATCTCTGAGGATTTAGAGGAGGTGCTGGCAGCCACTTGAGGTATTATAGTGGTTTAGCACACTGACAGAGTCTTCTTTCTCGCCCACCTAGAGGTTTCTTTTTCCATTCTCTCACGTATGCATTCCAGGACTAAAACCAGATGGAAACAAGGGAAAGCTCTTGACAGAGGCTGGTGCCAAAACATTTCATTTAAAAAGGAAACTCCATCTGTGCACTCTCCCACCACACAGCCCACTGTTTGGAACAGGAGTTTCGCAGCTGACTCACTCATATTCGTTTTGATTCATTTTGACTCATTGCAAAGGTAGAGCAAGGAGTGGTGAGGGGGACTGCAAACCTAAGCAACATTCCTTCTAGACTGGCTGGTGAGGCACTGAGTACCTGGTGGATGTCCTAAACAACAGCCAAACTGTGCTGTTGTAAGATTGTTAGGGTGTTTGCTGAGCTTATGCTTTTAGAAGTTAGCACACATTGCTATGCACTGACATTTTGACATCATTGGCTTTCACTTACTGTTAAGTTTTAGTCAGAAAGAGGCACTTAGAGAAACAAGGAGCCTCCAGTGCGCTCTGTATTCTTCCACCTCTGCTATTGCAGGACACAGGCTTGGACATAAGACTGACTTATATTAAGATACTGACTCCTGGTTCTATCACAACTTTGAGGCTCAGTTTTCTCCTCTCTAAAGTGGGAATAATATCTGTATTCCAAGGGGATTTTGAAGAGTAACTGAGCTATACATGTGTTTGTATAATGCCTGATTCATAGAAGGTACTCAGCTTTGAAGCGATGTTATTACCACTGGTTCTTGCCATACAAAGATAATTCATCTGCAGCGTTTTAAAAAATGTGTTAATTTGAGTTTGTGACAAACGTGTGTGGCCCCTCTCATGTGTACATCATATGATAGCCTGCATTTGGTCTTGTGGGTTTTCTCTGGCCTCCTTACTGCTTTCGCCTTTCCCTTTCAAGTTTGCTTCCTTTCCCTTCTGTGTCCCACCCCTGACAGGACTCTGACAGCCATTCTGACCCCTGCTTTCTAAATTAGGCTTCTCTTACTCTCTTTGCCCCAAGATTATTTTTCCCCAAAAGTAGATTAGTAGGTGGTGGTGTGCTTCTGTGGTATTTCAGAGAGTCTGGGTGGAAAACATCTAATCCCATGGGTATCTGTTGCTACGTGCATGGGCACTCAAGTCCATTGTATTTGGGTCTCTTTATCCCAGCACCATGGGGAGTGAGAACTGGTTTAGTCAATCAGGTTCCTGTCCCTGAAATGAGAGATGTTATTTTCCTACACCTATCTTTACTGGATCAAAAGAAAAATTAAAACAAAATAAAACAAAATATTCTCTGAGGTCAGTCAGGTGCACTGTTAAGCAAGCAGCAGAAGTGGGAGAGCCCTGTGGACCCAGCTTTTCAGCACAGCTCAGGTTCTTGTTTTTGTTCCCCTAACTCTTTCCTGTTACTCTTCCTGTGTGTGTGTGTGTGTATGTTAGAGAATGAGTGAGGCAAAGACAGAATATGAATGAGTGATATTTCTGTCCCCAATAGTCATGTTAAACCTTATGTGGAGTTTTCCAGAAGAAACTATAAATAACCACAATCACAGTGAAGTTGCCAGGTCTTCAGGACCATAGAGACTAGATGACCGGTGAGTTACTGTGGCCTCCCACGTCCTCTTCATAACAGCTCTTTACTTCGCTAGGTTTTATTTGTCAGCTGCCTATTTATTTGGCCTTTAGAGAGTAGTGGCAGTGTGGTACATACCTCCCTAGTCCCAGGGCGCTGGCCACAGTCCTCCTCTGGAACAAATGCAGTCCAGGGTACATCCCATCTTCTGCGGAGTAGTCCTAGCCCCAAAAAGGAGAAGGCCTGAGCTCTGGACTCACTTTCTAGGTGTGAGCACAGGGCCAGGAGCTCACACGTTCACTCTGGGTCATAGCAGCTGGTGCTTGGATTGGCTTTACAGAAATTTGCTATTATTCACACTAAGCTGCTGCTTCATGGCCTTTTAATTCCCCTGGTGTTCATCAGATTATCAAGCAAGAGGTTTTATTCTACCTGATGGCCCACTTATCAAGAAGAAAATGATTTCCCCGATGTATTCAGACTTTTAGAATCATCTACAACAAGCAATTTATAAATGCTTCCGTTGTGGCCCATAGTAGGAAGCTGTTATCTCAAAATTTTGAAGTACCTGAGTGTTTCTCTTAAAGAGTTCATACGATGGGGATAACTGATCACTTAATGGGCACCAAAGACATCCAAACCTCCCCAAATGTTCTTTTCTCACAATAATAAGTTCCGTTCTATATTTACTTAAAGAGGGCTTTGCAGGGAAAATGGGAACTATTTTTGTGTTTTAGTTGTAAGCCCTCTGAGAATACCAATACTCGCTCTCACCCACCTGCTCAGTGCAAAGCATCTTCATTGGCCACACATGGATCATAGGTGGCTTAGTTCGTAGACCTCACGCAAGATCGCGTCTGACGTTTGTGTCAGTTTAACAAAGTCCACGGCTCTGAGAAGCCCACGGGCTTGGCAAGTGAATCTGAGATGGCACACTTATCCTTCGTCCTGAGCCCTTGAGAGTCAGGCTTCTGTTTTCATAAAGGAAGCATTGGAATTGAGAGCGTCTCGCCTGTATTTTTCTCACTCTACAGTGCATATAAATAGCGGTTACATAGGCTTTTACCTCTGGTCAGAATCGTTTCTCTCTTGTGGCTAGGTCAAGAGTTAACCGTACTTTTTTTGTTTTGTTTTGTTTGCTAATTTCTGGCAGAACTGGGATTTGAACTCAGGGCCTTGCACTTACTAGGCAGGTGCTCCACCACTTGATCCATGCCCACATCCCTTTTTGCTTTAGTTATTTTTTGAACAGAGTTTTGCATTTTTGCCTGGGGCTGACCTCAGACCGCAATCCTCCTACCCACAGCATCTGGTATGGATGGAATTACAGCTGCATGCCACCACACCTGGCTTATTGGTTGAGATGGGATCTTGCTAATGTTTTTGCCTGGGTTGGCCTTAAACTGCTGTCCTCCTGATCTCTGCCACTTGAGTAGCTGGGAATATAGGCATGAGCCACCATGCCTGGTTATATACCTTTTTAAATCTGAGAAGTGGAGGAACATGTAACTTGTTTAAAGGAAATGTCTACACTGCTAGAGAGTGATAGAATGTACTAGTCTCTCAGTCCTCTATAGTGGACCAAAATGAGCTTATAAAACCTGTGTCTGCCAGAATCCCTTAAAAGTAAAATTTTCTATTGCATTTTGTGTATTTAACAACCAGTTAGCAATCCCCACAACATTAAACATTGTTCTACACCGAGCTCTCTCTGATACATATGTGATGCTTTCGACCTGTAGGGTTATGCCGTTATCTGGTTTCCAACACTTTTCAGGGATACATAAGTGTACTGTGAGTGATTGTGTCTGTGCTTGCAGAGAAAGGGGAGGAAGATATGTGTCTGACCTATATTCAGCCCTAATGCTCCTCAGCTTTCTGTTCAGTTCAGTTGTGAATTCATTAGACGTTTTCTGTTGTATTGTTAGTTGAGATTTGGGGGAAGTGGTAAAAAGCAGTCAGATATATGAATTATTTTTTTTCTTGGAAAAAAGAGCCATTTCATGTTCTGTGAAATGATTCACAGTTGACATTTTATCAGACCTACCATCTGAGCATTCCGAACAACTAGGGTGAAGGAAAATAACTTCTTAGGAATCTTGCTTTACAACTCTAGATTTTTATGTCTGAAAGAATTTGTAGTCATTCTCAAAGGTAATGCCAGTCCTTACATAAGAAATGAGGCCCCCAGGGATTGAGTGGCTGGCCCAATCTCACAGTTAAGAAAAAACTGTGTTTTTATCTTTTTGTCAATTTGATTTTTGACTGTGGCTGAAGAGAGATTAGATGAGGAAGAGATGGATTGGTGGCTAAGGTGAGTTTTCAGATTTCATCTCTCTGCCATTCCTTCCCAGATCAGAATGCAAGAGCAGTTTGTACCACTTGCTGTTGGGAAGAGCCTCTTGGTTGCCAATCAAGAAGCTGTGTCTCTTCTAAGGTTTAGTTATTATAAGGGCATGGGTTCAGCCATGCAGGCCAAGTGTGTAGGCCTACCCCTCTTCTCTTTTACTTCCTCCCAGACTTGGGGACCCATAATGTGGAATGTACCCGGGGGGGGGGGTGTTATGTAGGGGAAAAGACCAAATGCCATTTTCTCTAAATGTGTGTGCTCCCTTGAGCTAAGGAAAGAAAAGATTACATTTCAATTGAAAAATTTAAATATATTTTAATAATTTATATTGATTTTATATGTGCTTTATAATCACCATAATACATTAGGACATTAGGCTTTGTATATAATTTACAATATACGCACATATTGGAAGTTAGTATTCAAATTTTTTATTGAAGGAATACTTGGAGACCCCCTAGCTTGAGTCCAGAAAGGTGGAAGTCTTTAATACTTTATTAACATTTTTTGGCCAGAGGACTGTAATCAACTTGATAATCTCTGACTTTAAAAGTAGTTGCTCAAAATAGTGAGCAGATGACATCCCTGTGGACTCACTCCCAACCCCACTCTCTCCTCCCACCCTGCCCCCGACTTCTGTGGCTTTCTGAAAGGTGGAGAACCAGTTGCTATGTATACCATGTCTTGACCCAGGCAAGGTACCGGTCACAGTGCTTGGCACTCACTAGTTGGAAATGCTGGCTCTCATTTCAGGGGTTGTCTGCTCTCCTTTGGGAGCCTGAAATCTGGTTGATACAGTTACTTGTTTCAGTTCTAATATTAGGTTTGACTTGGACAGCATGTAGACATCTGTGGCGTTGCTTTTTTACGGCATCATCAGGTTGGGCCTGGTTTATTTAGTTCTGAAGCTTCTTGGCCTTTTGTACTATTTAATAAAAGGAAACCTACATTTCCTTTCTGGACCTGGCTTTTATTGATTCATCCAGGGGAGTCTCATTCTTTGCTGATACAGCAAAGTCCTTGGCTTCTGGATGAGCTAGGATCTTTCCTTTTTGTATATAATTATTTCTTTGTCAGTTCTTCTACTTTGTGTGTACAGCCTATTAGACCACTTACTTACAGGCCGACTGTGCAACCTTCTTTGGGAAAGAAAGTTTTTGAATGTAAATTCTAATACAGTAACTCCCTCTTTTCCACAAGGGATATTATCTAAGACATTTAGTGGACATCTGAAACCCAACCCTATACACAGTTTTCCTATATGTATACACTTATGATAAAATTTAATTTATAAATTAGACACAGTAAGAAGCTAACAATAACAACTAGTAATATGATAAAACATTTCTAACAATGTACTGTTAAAAAGTTCTTTAACACCTGAGCTGTTTATTTCTGTGATTTTCCATTTAATTTCTTTGGACTGCAGTTGACCACTGTGACTAAAACTAAGGAAAGCTAAATGGCTGATAAAGGGAGACTACTGCCACGGCTTACATGAAGATAAACTTAACTCACAATACTCTCTTTTCTGTGGAATTTGGAACTGCTACAGATAGAAATAACATAGCCCTGAGACTGGACTCGATTTTCTATGAGGATGTATTTCAGAGATTAAAGGAAGGATCTCTCCATTCTGCCTGTCTGTATTGCTCCTTATTCAGGTGTCCTGTCCATCCACCATTAGCTACCAGTGCCTCTGCTTTCCAGAGCTTCTCTTTGCACACCATCATGGCTGGCTGCTATTCCCTCAACCTGACATCTCTCGTTCTCCTTCCTCACCAATACTCTTAAAAGCACAACTCCTCATGGTGACTGATCTAAAATGTTAGTAAAGTTATAATGTTATTTAAAAAACCTGTGAAAACAAATGCATCATTTGAACACCTTCCTTGGAGTGACTTGTATTGCAGAAAGTGGCAACCCTTTCTAGGCCTGGTGGCTCATGCATGGAATCCTAGCTACTCAGGAGGCAGAGACAGGGAAGATCGCCGTTCCAGGCCAGCCACAGGAAGATGTTCACAAGAACCTGTCTCAGGCAATAAAAAGCCGGATGTGGTGGCACACATCTGTCATCCCAGCTATGCAGGAAGCATAAATAGGAGGACTGTGATCTAGGTAGCTCAGACATAGAAAGATAGATCTCTAAAACAGCAAAAGCAAAAAAGGCTGGAGATGTGACTGAGGTAGTAGAGTGCCTGCCTAGCAAGTGCAAGGCCCTCATTTCAACCTCAATACAGAGAAAAGAAGAAGGAGAGGAGGAAAATGGAGGAAGAGGAGGAGAAAGTAAATGGCAACCCTTCTAAAACTAATGGTGGTGGAGGTGGCTGTGGTACTGTTACTGAGAGCATTTATTAAGCAACTGTCATCCCCCGTTTTGTGCCTTCCCTGGGTTGTGTGCACACACGATGACCAGCACCTGAACGGCATGTTTTGACCATGGTTCTGCAGGACTGACTAGATGCAGGACACACTAGCTTTGTAAATACCTCCTTCCGTTTTAAAAAAGTGTGTTTGTGGTATTACGTTTGTGGTATTATTTTAGTTTAGTTTTTTTTTTTTTTAAATCACTATGTAGCTAGCCTTCCAGATAAGATTCTCTGGCTTCAAGACTATGCTAGGATAGGAATCTTATTGCCAAGATTTTTGTACATAATATTTCAAACTCTCTTCCTTCTGAAATCTCTTTTTATTTTGAGTTGTAGGAAGCTCTGTGAACACTGAAGTCAAAGGAAGAAAGGAACTTCTTCCCCATAATATGAGCTCTTTGAGTCTGTATTAGAAATAACCTTACAGGTCACATGTGAAGGGAGAGTTTTTCAGAAATGAGTTTAAATTTCTCCACGATCACTTTAATTTTTGCCTGGAGGGAAGAACAGTCTTCAGGGAATCCAGCACTTGGATACAATGCAGTTAGCATCATGAATACTTCCATCTACTTATATTAAAAATGAGATTTGGCTTGAATTACTTTACTTGTGTTTGAGTTGGACTACTCTAGCTACAGCATAAGCCTACTGAACCCAACTAGAGCTTTTAAGTTTTGTTTTTCAAACTTCTGTTTTATGTTTGAAGAGCATCAGTTTCCTAAGTTTCGAGTTTTTTATACATAAGTTTGCATATACTATGTTTGCTTTATTTTAACAAAATAAGGCAATATTAACTATTATTCTAGAGCTTAAAAAAACTATATTGGTACATAAGCCCCTTCTGGTGTGAGGGCTTATTTTGTCAGCCACAGAACACTGAGTGGGGAAAGCCTACGGTCCAGTAATCTCTAACAAAGTGATAGTTTTTTGTGTGTACATAATTGTGTGTTTCTTACATTTTCAAGATAAAGTAACTCATCAGAAGTGACTGTGTAGGAGCAGAGGCTTTGGAGAAAGAAAAACATGAGTTTCAATGCTGTTTCTATTACTACTACCTATATATCCCTCAGAGAGTCGCTTGACCTTTTGGAGCCAAAATATCCACTTAACATAGAATACTGATTAGAAATTGTTACCTTGGAGGACTGTTGTGAAGACAGTGACAAACTAAGGGCGTTTTCTTTGAAAGGCAGGTGGAAAGTTCACGAGTATGGTTAAGTATGCTAGAAGATCTGGGTGTTGAGTAAGAGCGTGAGTGGAGTCAGAGCGTGAGTGGAGTCACACTCAGCTCTGTTTGATCTCAGCCAGATCTCTCTAGCTGTGGTCACAGAATGTGCCTAACCTCTGCTCACCAATTTCCTCACCTAAACAGTGAGGATGACTCACACCTCCTGGGTGGAAGTTAAAGGAGCCCACCAGCAGAGAGCCTAGTCCACTGCAAACCTCAGGAAATGCTGTGTCATGTGTGTGTGTGTGTGTGTGTGTGTGTGTGTGTGTGTGTGCGTGTGTGTGTGTGTGGTGATGGCGGCGGTGGTGGTGGTGGTTGGGGGAGTGCAAAATGTGGCTGCAGTTGGAGCTTTGGGAATACACACAGGGTTAAAAAGCAGTATGTTTGAGTGAAGAACACAGTGGGATCCACCACTTGACCTCTTTGGGATTGTATTACATGTTAACACCCAGGGTGCCGTGTTCCTGGCTTGGACATGAGTGCAAAGGCTGAGTTTTTGGTTTTGAAAGCATGGTCATTCCACATGTTGCAAAACAGCTACCTGTCCACCTGCTTCATCCCTTAATGTGGGTGGGTGTCTGGCTTTTTTTTTTTTTTTTTTTGCACTATTGTAGTTTTGAACTCAGGACTTCATGCTTGCTAGACAGGCACTCTACTGCTTGAGCCACACCTCTAGCCCTTATTACTCTGGTTATTTTGAAGATAAGTTCTCACTTTTTGCCCAGGCCAGCTTGCACTGTGGCCCTATTTATACTTCCCACAATAGCTGGGGTGACAGGCATGCCTCACCATGCTCAGCTTTTGCCATTGAGATGGGCAGGGGGTGGGTCCTACAAACTTTTTGTCTGTGGCTGCCTTGGAATCATGATCCTCCAGATCTCAGTCTTTTGCATAGCTTGAGATGGCAAGTGTTCGTCACCAGATACTGATTGAGGTGGGGTCTCATGAACTATTTGACAGGGCTGGGCTTGAACAGTGATCCTCCCGATTTCAGCCTCTGAGCCATTGATACCCAACTGTCTTACTTAGTTTTTTTGTTGTTGTTGTTGTTTTTTAAGGTGACATTCTGTCAGTTCTTATTTTCTTCTTGTTAAAATGTCTTTGTCACTGGAGTGTCTTAAACCCCAATAGACTGTGGAAAACTTCCATGAGTCCTCACACAGGATGGTTTATACTGTGTGTCCAGGCCCCAGGAACTTCAGGATTTGTTTGATAACACATCTTCACATACTTCTGAAAACTAAGTTTCTGGCTTATCACTTTATTTCCCCTCTTTCATTTTTATGCAAACTAATACCATTCGTTAGGATTTTCTTCTATCATTATAAGCTTTAAGACCCACTGCTGCCATCTGAGAACTTACTCTGTAGTGTCTCAGCTGTGTCTGTGACTAGATACCTGTCCCTGTGTCCCCATACACAGTGGCAAAGCCCTCTGCATGGGTGTGCAAGTCTCTAACCTGGTGCTGAATTCCCTAAGAAAGCCCTCTTCTTTGAGGTAGAACTCCAGTCTGTTCAAAGGTGCCCCCCCCCCCCGATTTCATTAACCCATGTGATTGACTACCTAGTAGACAATGTTTTCTTCATGTTCCCTTAACTTAATTCTGCCAATTGAAAATTAAACTCTTGTAGTTTTGGATATGAGTGGGATCAATAACCAGTGACCGTGAGCTGCCGCAGAGAAAAGAGCTTAGATTTCAAACAGACTGGGATTACAATCTTATGTGGATACTAGCTGTGTGGCCCTGGGCTGGTTACCTTCCCTCTCTGTGCATTGATTTCCTGCGCTCTGAAGCTGGTCATTGGGTGTGGTTGCAAAGATGAGTACCATGTGACACACCTGGCTGCTTTCCTGACACTTGGTAGGTGCTGTTGAATGGAAGCTGCCGCTGTTGTGGCTACTACCTGCATAGTTCGTTCAGTGTCCTGGTACTTGTCTCTGTGGATAACTGGCCCATGGAAGCACGTCCCTATCCCCAAACCTCCTGAGGGCTGAGACACTGAGGCGCACCCTCACTTCCTCACCACTGTGTCTGCTGCTCAGCAGTGGCCTGTACTCAGGTTGCTTCCACTGAGGGCTTTGGCTCCAACATCATTTTGCCACTCAAGACTGAACATTTATAATTACTGCTGTCACTTTGAACAATCTGGGACATACATATCTTTTCATCATTATACCTAAACATTTCTGTTAGATCTGTAGTAGGAATCTTTATTTACCGTTACTGTTTTTTTTTTTTTTTTGATTTTTTGGTGGTTCTGAGGTCTGAACTGAGAGCCTCACACTTGCTAGGCAGGTACTCTCTCATCACTTGAGCCATGCCCTCCAGCCTTCTTTGCTTTAGTTATTTTTCAGATGGTGTCTCAGATTTTTGCTCTGGACCCGCCTGACCCATGATCCTTCTGTTTTCACCTCCCACATAGCTGGGGACAAGGTGTGCCCCACTACACACTACTTGTTCGTGGAGATGGCATTTTGCTAACTTTTTGCCAAGGCTGGCTTCAAACTGAGATTCTCCTAATCTCTACTTCCTGAGTAGCTGGGATTATAGATATGAGCTGCTATGCTAAGTCCCTGGTAATCTTCTTGAAGGCAGAAATTAATCTGTGAAGTAATATGAATTTACAGAACAAATGACATTTCTGAGGTGGACCCTTATAAGTAAAAAGTGCATCTTAAGAAGTAACATGTGCAGAAGGTGTTTTCTTAGACTGTTGGGAAGTGGTGCTACCATCTATAATGGGCAAGATGTGTGGATTTGGGCTTTCCTCGTCATTGTCAAATCACTGCCTCTTCACTGCTAAATGAAAAATCCATTCCCTAGCCTTTATCTAGACAGTTTCCCCAACATGACTGAATGCTTGGTGTCTAACAATGGCCATTGTGCTTGTGGAAACACCTCTGCTTTTTGTAGCTAATGAGTGAATGATGTCCTGGCTTCTTCCCAGCTACAGGTTGGCAGTGGCTCTTCTTGTTGGTGTTCAGTCTTTGCATGTGCTTCTTGGGACTATGTATACTAAGCCCCTTGGCATTCTGTTGAAATAGTTCCAGGTTTTCTAATTTGCATCTCTATTACTGTTTCTGTACCCACATTGTGCTCCTTAGTCCCTATTTCCTTCAAAAAGCCATCTGTGTTCCCTCCTGTGGGCTGTCCCATTGTGGCTGCCAGTACTGTCTAAGAGAAGCCACAGTTTCTTGTTCAAACCAGAGGCAGGAAACTGAATTCTTTTTCTTTCTCGTCACATATGAAGCTCTACACTATTATTTTCTCCTCTGCTTTTCCTTTTAGAAGACCTGTCCCCCTTGTCAATCCAGATTAAATTATTTCACTGATACATGGCCAGTTTGATTTTCTAGTTAGTAAGCACCTGACTCTGATAGTAGTCTGTCATGACTGCTGTCTGTACATTCTTGGGTTACCTCTTCTGAGCAATTTCTCAGTTACTTATGTTACTTAGCTTTTAATTTTAAGTTACAAAGCTCTACTCACTTCATCTAATGACCCAAAATTCTGGCCTCATTTGTCTTGGTCCTCTGGCTCCTATTTTATTATTATAATTATTTTTTTCTCGAGATAGGGTCTTTCTATGTAGCCCAGGCTCAAAATCATGATCTTCCTGCCTCAGTTTCCTTAAGTGCTGGAATTACAGATGTGAACCACCATGTCCAGCTTCTGGCTCCATTTAAGGCCAGTCCTTTCATGTGTACTCTATCCCTTGCCCTAATGCTTTTTCAAGCACTGCACTCCTCTGGTTATCTTGTCTCCAACCTGTTTTATAAAACTGTTCCCACAACCATACTGATATTACCTTCATACCACTCTCTTAAAAATCATCTATTCAGGACTCCAGCCCCCTTCCAAACTCTTTTTGTAGTCTGCCTTCTTTCAAGAGATGTCTGCACTTGCTTTGGGTACTCGCTACTCCCTCCTTCACCCTTTAGCCTGCTCCAGTCTGGCTGAGACCCTCCTCACCACTCTTGGTCTTGTTCCTGAAATGACCCTGGAGAGCCTCTGTGTTGTGTAATCCAGTGGCTGCTTTTTCTACCACCTTCCACTTCATCTCTCAGTAGCATTCAAAACAATCCATATTCTGCCTTAAAGCCAGTTCTCCCTTGGCATCAGACATAGTGTGTTCTGTTCTGGTTATCCTACTACTCTGTCACTTACTTTTGTTTTGTCTCTGTTGCAGATCTCCCCTATCTTTATTCTTAAACTTGTACTGTCCTGGCTCCTCTTTCTTCACACTTTCTCTCTTTCCTGCATTCTTAGTATTGACATCAATAAGTGTTAAGGACTATTATTTCTAGTACTATTATATTTTACATTGTAGGGTAGTTATAACAGTAAAATAAGAATTCAGGTAGATTGCACAGAATATAGAAAATATCATAAAGCATGAAGTTATATTAGTTTTGTTTTTTCTCATAATTTTGTACAAAGATTAGACTGAAACATTTGTTGAAAGAAAGAATAGTCAAACTTATCTTTCTTTGGTTTCAGACATTAAACATCTTGGTTTTCTACTATGTATAAATTGCCATATGCTGTCTTAAAAGGTATATTTTCCAATCTACCAGACACTGGTGTAAACATTTTAAGATCATTTTCTTTGATCTATCCACATCATTGCTTTATGTGTCTTGACTTGAACCATTTTGATCTTTCTTAAATCCTGTGTGTATCTCTGAAAGTCTCCAAGTGACTAATTCTAGGGGAAAGTTGTTAGCTTATGTTTCTAATTAAGTTGCTTTTGTGAAGGATTTAATGAGTTAGTATATGTTTTTAATATACATAAGTCCCTTAGAGCAGTACTAGGACATAGTCAATGTTTAGAGAATGTCTACTATTGCTGTTCTTATTTAAATTCTTATTAATTTTCAACATGGGAAATTCCTTCAGGGAAGGGTGCATTTGCCTGTTTATAGACACAGTGACATTGATGACCTGACCTGCCTTCTCTGTTGGCTAGTACTTTCAGGTGTGGCCCAAAGACTAGCCAGTTCAGAACAATTGAGGTGCTCAGAAAAGAGCAAATTCATGGAACCCAACAACAACAGATTTGCCAAGCCACCACTGTGGGGAGTGGGTACTAGGAATCTGCTTTTAAAAACAGATTTCCCTGGTTAGTTCCTATACATACTAAAGGCAGGATTATTTTTATATTTAATAAATTGGAGGCACAATATCTTTCAAGATACCAGTCATGGAATTGACCTTAAGCAGCACTGGGTGTTTTGCCCTCATCTTGTCAATAGCAAATGGGAGCCTAGAAAAAAATATCTTCTCCAGGGTCACATCATTTGCTAGGGGCATAGTCAGGCAAAGGCTCCTTGCTCCCAGTTCTGTTCTCTGTCCATAAATGCCCCATGTCCAGTGAAACAACCTAAAAGGCTTTTCAGTATTCCTTCCCTAAAGCAGTCCCTAAAGGGACTGTCCTAATGCCAATGGACAGGGAAAGTAAACAGAGTGACCAAGGAACAAGACCAGAGAGAAGAGCAACGGTAAGAAAAACTAGGAAAAGAATGTGATGGCTTCATGTTTGTTCCTGCTGTAAGTGTCCTTGGCATGGTGTAGTAGTGAGAGCCTGGGGTTGAAGACCTTGGTTTAAGGCTCTTTAAAGACTTAGCTGGGTATCCCCAGAGTACTAGACTAAATGATCTCCAAGCCCCTTCTAGTTCCAGCATCTTCAGCTTTGCTCTATTGGAGATGATTTTGTTGTTTACTCATCTCTTTGGTGATCAGCATGCCCATCCTGGAGGAAGTGATGAGACCTTCTTTGTTACAGCAGAGCTCAGTAGAACTCCTCATCTTTGCATATGAAAAAAATAAATTGTCACCTTGTTTTCACTCCTTAGTTTCCTGAATTGACAGCCTTCCTTATAGAAAGCTACATTTTGACTTTCTCAAGAAGGATAGAGAAAAGCAAGAGCAAAAAAACAAAAACACTCACTCTTAATTTCTAATTCAGATCTGTTGAGAGGAAAACAAGGCATTTAATTCATTTATATTGCTTAATGAAAAAAAGTCCAACCATTGAATTTCAATGACTGAATAAGTAACTATTTTGAATCACCAAATTACCCTCTTTAAATAAGAAAATACAAATTTTTTCCAGTTCTTTGATATTTCAGAGTCAAAGTTAGATCTCCTATTGTTGGAGATTTATAATGATTTATTTAAAGGTCAAGGTGTAGACATTATTCTAACCATTGAAACCAATTTTTATCCCTTTCTGAATGTTATGATCCAATTACATAGCTGTACATTTTATTAAATATAATCAGTTCAGTACTGAATAAAAGCTAGTTTTTATTATCCATAGCAATTAAGTTTTCAAATGTCCTTCTTTACTTTAGAAAACCTGGAAGTTTTCATTGAGTTTACTTTTTTAATGAAGAATTCAGAATATAATCACTAAATGTCATTAAAAAACATAAAACTGAAAGATATAAAAAATTGAAGATTTTGATTTTGATGGAACATTCAGAATGAATAATTTATCAATCAGGATTCTGTTCAGCTGATTGTAATGAAAAACCCTGCATAAATGATGGCTTAAATAAATCAGGAGTATATTTTTCCCCTTAGGAGTCCAGGTGGTTACCATGACTCCTGTGCCTTCCAGGTCTCTCTACCTTACCTAACTGATTACCTGTGGTTTCAATAGGATGGGCCTCCAGCAGAGTCACACTTAATTTTTTGGGAAGGAAGAAGAGGTAGGGCTGAGAGCAAAGGAGCAAGCCTGCATTCACTGGGTTCTCCCCAAGACCCTGGTAACTTTCCGATGCATTTCATTGGCCAGAACTCTGTCACATGGTCACCTTAGCTATGAGTGAGATGAAGCTAAAAATACATTGTCTATCTCTCGTGTCCCCCACTACTACCACAGTCAAGGTTCTGTTAAGTAGATAGGAATGGGCATTGGGTAAGTTACATATTAATAATCCTATTATTCCCTGCAGAATGAGGATATCAGATTTCTGAAAGAGATTTCACCTTAAAGAACTGATTAAGTTAAATAATAGATAGACAGATAGATAGATAGATAGATAGATAGATAGATGAGAGAGAGAGAGAGATGGTGATACAGGTACATATATATTTTTGATCCTCCTTTCACTTGTTTTCTTCTCTGAGTATGTCACTTTTCTCCCTCCAGTAAGAATACCTGTGTTGATTTTTCTGTTACATAGTAATCAGTTTGAACGCAAGTATGCACTTACATGTTGGTCTGTGGAATTGGGAATGGGCCTATACTAAGGATGTCTGTCATTTCTGAGTAATATATTTGCTCTTGTCATAACTTTCTCAGCACTACACACACTCAGATCAAAGGTGATTGTGTTCAGTAAATATTGGATTAAAAAAATCAGATTATCAGTGGGAAAAACATGGAGACAAAATAACTGGCTGTTTGGTTCTGGCAATTTATTATAGTCTGCAGGAACATGAGAGATTAGAATTAGTGCACTGTGACTGAAGTTTACTGAAGAGCACCCCTGAAGTTCTGAAGCAAGGTGGTGGGGATGAATATGGTGAACCTCCTCTTTCCCATTTTCACCATGGTGTATGAAGCCTGCCCTATGGTCTGCTGGGCTCAGTGCTCCATCCCCTCTGGATGAAATTGTTGGAAATGGGCATTTACCTATCTAGTCTGCTTTCAAATAAGGTTCAGTTTTCTCTGGTAAAATGACACTCAGATGGTACCATTTTTATATCTGCTATTTTTACTGTTTATGTCAAGACTTCTACTGGTGGGCTCAAAAATGATTGATTCCTGATTGTTTTGCCTTGGATAACCCCCAAAATCTCATGCGTTAAAGGTATGATAACCCCCAAAAGCTCATATATTGAACCCCCAAAAGGCTCAACTGGAGGGTGCTGTTGAGAAGTGATTGCTTCATAAGGATGCTAACTTCATGGGTGAGTTAACTGATCGATAAGTTGGTACTGAATGTGCAGTTAGGAGGTACAGCCTGGTTGGAGGACATAGGTCACATGTGGACATGCCTTTGAAGAATATATCTTTCCCTGGCCCCGTCCTAGCACCCCCACATCTCCCCATCTCTGTCTCCTCTCTCTCTCTCTCTCTCTCTCTCTCTCTCTCTCTCTCTCTCTCTCTCTCTCTCTCTCTCTCTCTCTCTCTTTCTTTCTCTCTCTCTCTCGCTCTCCTTCCCCACCACCATAAGGTGAGCTTCACTGTGTCCTCTTCCACGATGCTGTCCTTCATCATGGGCCCACAGCAAAGGGACCAAGGGACAGTGAACTGAAACTTTTGAAACTGTGAACCAAAATAAATCTTTCTTCTTTTAAACTGTTCATCTCAGGTATTTGTCACAGCAGTGAAAACCTAACACACTGGCTTTCTTCTGATTACTCTTTCCCTTCACTTTTTTGTCAAACTCTATTCTGTACTTTCATTGAAACATTGCTCTTACAAGTTGACTACACCACCAATACTAGATTTAAGCGTTAAGCTCTTCACAGTCTCATTTCTCAAACACAATATGAATTGAAATAAATATTTCAGCCAGAGATACTTGCCTGCTGAGGAGGAAGATCTACAGATACACATCATAGCCAGCTGTTGGCTTCCACTAGCAGCTCCTGCATAAGGCCCTGTACAGGCTACTCACAGGCCCTGGGGATTGAAGGAGGCATCTGCTTATATTAATCTCTGGGATGCTATCACACTGGTGGTTCCCGAGTTAAGTACATATGGTATTGCTGTCTCAAGTAGATGAAGGAGCCAAGGAAGACGGAGAATGGAGGCAGAAAGGAGTAGGTGTCAGGGTGGCAAGATAGAGGGCTACCTGAACTAATCTGACAGGGCAATGAGGCCTGAGAAGAGATGCTGAGTAGTGGGGTACATATTGATGGCAGTGAACCTACTGTAGCAAGGTAGATATAGGGTGTGATTCTTGGACCCAGGACAGATGTCAAAAATCTTTGGTTAGAATTCTAAGCCCCCAGTGGTCTGGTTTTCTGTTACTCATCCCATACACATACTCATTTTTAGCCATTTTCTTAATCTGAGGAACTTTTCTATTCTTCTATCTTACTTTAGTTGTATTTCCTATTTCCTCACCTGCTGGATTGGATGACAGCTGCCAAGCTCATCTCACATATTGTCACTCAAGTGCCTCTGTGAGGCACTTGGGACTGAAATGATGCTCCCTCCTCCAGACTCCCAAGGTGCTCTTGTGCATCCTTTTCATGATACTTATATTGTCCTAAAATTCAGGTTTGTCTGCTCCTTCCATATGGCAGGATGTTGAGATTAGTGACCTTATCTTACTCAGCTTCATAAGCACACTGTCCAGCACAGTGGATAGCACAGTGTCGTTACTCAGTACTAGTAGGTGAATTTGTCAATGAAACCCAAGGAAACTGGCTGTATTGTCAAATATTATAGCTAAGTTTTTTCCCATCTTGCCAGTTGACATAATATACCCAACTTGCCAAGCCTTTGTTTGATTAGTTGGTGGTAATGTCTGTTAGAGGTTGGGGATAGGGTGGGGTAGAGTGATGTAGGGGAAGTTGTTTTGGAAAGGTTTGCATTAAATCAATAGGTCCCTGACATGCACCAGCATAAAAATACACACACCGTCCTTATCAGTCTGCAGTCAGAATATTTACTCATAGGTCAGAAAAGAGGCTTGCAGCATCAAGCCAGCTGAGCAATAATAAAAAGCTTCAGATGATAGATGGAAGATAAAGGGAAGATGAACATCCTCTTAACCACAGGCCATGTGTACATTTCGTTGTTTGCCACCTGTGGAACCACCACCTGGCCAAGTGCTTCAAATGTGAATGTTGAGTTTGCACAGTCCCAATTCCAAGCTGCAACTTTTTTTTCCAGATCAAACTATTTTTATTATCATCATTATTATTTATATACACATTTTTTCATTTTAATAGCATATAATAGTCATACAGGAGGATGAATTGTGATATTTACATATGTGCCTACAATGTATCTTAATTAGATTACCCCCTCCATCATTCTCCCTCTACCTCTTTTTTCCCCCTTCTTTCAACAGATTTTGTTCTTCTGTTTTCATGTATGGATACAAGATACATCCACCATAGTCACCCTAATTCACCCTTTCCATGTACCCACCTACCTCCCACTGGTACCCAACCCCCCAAAAGTCCTATTTTTCTCTCCTGCCCTTCATTTTTTTAAGTATATATTGATAGTCCCGGGGGGGGGTCACCTTGGTAATACAGGCCTGTGTATATCATGATTTAGTCAAATTAACCCCCCCCAATTACTTACTCATTCTCTACCACCATGCTTCCCTAATATTCAGCAACTTACAGTACAGTACATATTATATTCACATATAGCTGAGTTGTTTCAATATTTTTTATTCTCTAACATTTTCTTTACCTCTCCTACCTACCATAGCAAAGAAACACTTTGTTAGATCACTTTGGGTGGGACAATAATCCCCAGATTAGTCAAGTTGTTTGGGCCATAGAGGAAAGGCTGACAGCTGTCATTGACACAAAACAAGCCATGGACCTTACCTAGTACCTCCTTTAAGCCAAAATCAGCTCTGACTTTGTATGCTGTCCCTTATTTTCATACAGTGACTATTCTGCCTAAGATTTGCCCTCAGATTTTAAGCAACTTTTCTTTCAGGCAAGACAGTTTGATTTGAAGCTTTATTTCAGTTTGGAAAATTTACCTTTTCCTAATTACAAAAATTATGACTTACTTCATGGATTGACAGCCACTGAGTTGGAAGAGAAAGATTAAGGGCATGATCCTCTAATCTTAGAATCTCAGAAATCAAAATTACTTTGGCAAAACTCACCTAGTGGATTATATAGCAATGATACTTTTATGCATGTTGCAGCATAAAATAGCACTTTCATGGAACTCTTGGTACTATCCATCAGGGCTGGGCATTTTTGAATTAACATGGTGGTTGGGATCTGCTGTTTTGGTTAAGTGTTCTCCATAGGCCCTTGTGTTAAATGCTTAGTCTCTAGCCTGTGACTCTATTGGGAGGTGATAGAACCACTACTGGAAGGAGGTTCGCAGTTGGAAATCTTCTAGTCATGTTGAGTTATGCCCTTTAAGGGGACAAAAGGACCCTACCTTCCTGTTTCTCTCAGCTACTCAAAGGGGAACACCATGTGGTCTCTGTCATGACATACTGCCTCTCCACAGGCCCAAACCAAAGGGGCAATTGTTCATGAACTAAAACCTTCAAAACTGTGAGCCAAAACAAACCTTTCCTCTATTGAAGAGTTTGATTGAATGCATTTCTTACAATAAGCTGATTAACACAAATAAATAGGTCTTCAAAGGAAGGAGGGCAGTTGCAAAGTCATACAATTCCTCTGTTCTCTCTACCGTTGTTTCAGACATTGTCTTTACCACTCTCCTTCATCACTCCATCCTGGAGCCCTCTAGGAACCTGTGTTCCTCCATCATAATGAGCCTTTTCTTGGCGTGGAGGTCAGAAATACAAAATATGTAAAGAAATCCTTTATCTCATACCATAAAATCCACAGAAAGTATTCATTCCAAGATTACCATCACTCTACAACATCTAAATGATGAAAAATTTTTCTGGGGACCTAGATAAGGTTCTGTTTTGACAATCCTTTGTCAGTAAAATCCTGAAGGGGGAGAAAAATCCAGCCTAATAGATTGCAAGATACTATATGTGTCTGAAAATGTAATGGAAACTTCAGAAAGCCAAGCAATCAAATGAAGAGATGGCTGCTTCCATGTTCCTCTCAAACAGAAATCTTTTCTGGGTGGTGCAATTGAAAACAATTTCCTATGTAAGACATGAAAACCACACAGTTGAGAATAATAATAAAGGGTTACAGAATCAGAAAATGCTTTCCAATCCATCTAAACACACAAAAGCTGACAAAAATCAAAGCTCAAAACAAGCCAACACAGACCCTAATTCGGGAACGCAGCCTGCCTTTGCTGCTGCTGCTGCTGCAGGGTTCTTGTTTTTCTAATTGGATATTCAAGGTCAGTTGTTGCAACACCAGTAAGTAACTGATGATGCAGTGTGTTAAACCCACATGACTAATAGTCAATTCTGTAACAATGACTGCTTTAGTAACTAAGAAACTGTTAATGCCTTCAATATCCCAAACAAAAATAATACTACTAATGAATCTGCTGAGTGCTGATGGGTAGGATATAACATGCATTTCCACAGAAATGTCTTGTAATTTAGGATTAATTAATGTCCAATTTTTGTAAGCTGTTACTAATAAATTTTAAAAGTCAGCTCTGCACTTCCATTTTGTAATGTTTTTATAAAATGGAACATTAGATGTTTTTAATCTTGTCTGTTCTAGCAAAATACCCCAGATAACATGCTGTTTTGCATTTCAAATAATATATACTCATTTAAATGCAAAACCAGGGTCCAATCAGAATAAGATGGCAATCAAATTACAATATTCAATGAAGAGTTTTCCAAGCTGACTTCATTAGTAAACTATCATGAATTTCAAGAACTTACAAGGTTTCTATTTGTTTGTACAACTGCAAAGGGCTCAATTAGGAGCTTTGAGAGTGTCTAAAAATAACATCAGACTAATTAAAAGTTTCAACCGGATTTGGGCTAGCACTGTTTTGAAACTCTTTTAAATCTGTTTGACTTTCAAAATGGACTTAAGAAGCTAAGACTCTGCTTTTAAAGTGGTAAATTAAAAACAACTGGTAAAAAAAAAAAATGAAGCTCACAGCCTTCCTCTTCACGGCATCTGGGATGATAGAGCGAACTATGCAGCTCTGTGTGAAAAGACCAGGAAGAAGGTGCTCAGTCCAGTGCTCTGGGCTTCTTAAGGGAACTCAGCACCATTTTCTGGCATTATTGTACATGTTAAAAACAAGCCAAGAGAGTCTGCAGCTTCAAGTTACTGCATCTCTGAAAACTGCAGGCAAGAGGTTCAGTCTTTGAAGTCATTTTCCCTTGGGAGGTAAGATCCAGGTAATCAGGAGGCGCTCAGGAGGTCAGGCTATTAAGACAGTGCGCTGCCAGTGCAAGTTGCTGCTCACGATGTTACATCATTTGGATCGTGGAACTTTGTGGACACTCACAGTGGGGCTTCTGCCTCAACAGGTGCTTTCTTTGTTTGACAAACAGGGCAGTGATGGGGTGGGAAAAGAAAGCACTTAGATGGCCAGATTTTTTCTTTTCTCATTTATCAGGTAGTGCTACAGCACAGTTTATGGAGAGTAGAATGTGGAGGAATCCAGAATGTTTTTGGTTTTTGTTTTTTCTTTTACCTTTTTACAGATGTTTGAAGTATCTTTTTTTTTCTTCTTTCTATGACAGAGTTTCATGCTCTGCTGAGATTTTTCCATGAGTTACATGTTAAAATGTTAGGAAATTATTGAATTGGAGAAATGTTTGTTTCTTATTCTAAGGAATTGTAGAAATGAATCTCACTAATTTTGAGGGTTCCATAGTTGTATAAATGCTACATTCACTAAACTCCTATTCTGGAGGTTATATAGGTACACAGCATTTGTCAGTGCCACAGGAAAGCATGCAAAGTGTACTGCCCTGGTGTATACATTGTTTGGGCCCCACACACACACATACCCTCTTGTTCTCTGACTTTGTTGAAGAGAAAACATAAGAGATAATAAGAAAGACAGAGTTTTTGCTAGTTTGAGATAAAGATAGCTATACAGAGAGATTCCTAGCATTGCTTCTATGCACATGTGTATTACAACCCACATTTGTTCATCTCTACCAGACCTCTTCACTACTTCCTGGTCCCCTTCCCATATGGCCTCTGCCAGTTTAAGATTATTTTGTTCACTCCTCTACGGTGAGCACATCAACCACACTCCTGTGCATGTTTTCCCCTTAGTGTGCGACCCATGTCCAATAATATTACTGCATTTGCTTTGGGTCTACAATCTGCATATGAGAGAGAACATGTGATTTTTGGCCTTCTGACCCTGGCTAACTTTACTTAAGATGATGTTCTCAAGTTCCATCCATTTATTTGCAAGTGACAAAATTTCATTCTTCTTTGTGGCTTTTTTTTTTAATTTATATTTGTTTATTTATATTTTATTTTTGAACTGACTTACACTAATAATATAAGGGAGTTTCATTGTGATAATTCCAAGCATGTATACAGTATACTTTGAACAAATTCACCCACTCCGTTATATTTTCATTCTTCCCCTTCCACTTTTTCAAACAGCATTTGGTGGGTTTCACTATGCTGTTATCACACACACACATACACACAGATGTGTAGCGTACTTCAATCCTCTTTACCCCTCAGTTTTCTTTCCTTTCACCTTTCCCATTTCTGCTGATCCCCTCCTACATACAGTCCCCCTTTTACATTCATGTCTTATTATTATTATTATAATTATTATTGTCATCATCATTTTAGGTTTTAAATCTTTATTGAAATGCTTGTAAATTTCATTTCAGAGGTTGGCTTTTCTTTGGAGGACTTCCTTTATGGTTAAATACTTTTAAGAGCAACAACACATGAATAAAATATTGATGAATAAGGGAACTCCAAACTCTTATAATGCTAACTCAATTATCTATGCAAATGAGTGCATGGGTTGCATAAATCAACAACTTCTAAAGCTAATTTCCTAGTTTCAATTTAGCCAATAATTTCTGCTTTTCATTTTTTTTCAATAAACACTCTTCTTTCTCTCTAACCAGAGCTGCAGCTAAACCTAGTCAGCTTGAATTTCATCTAACCTTCTCTTTCCATTTCTGATACATCAAATGGTCTAAAGAGCCACCAAGAGTGAAGGATGGAAGCAGAAGGACTAGAAACACCCCAACAGGACAACAAACCCCTGAAGAGTCCAGTGTTGGATGGAATTCATACAGCTTATTTTCATGACACTCATGTCAAAAGTTAGCAAATTCCAATCTTAAGGCTATCCAGAGGCACAGCAGATATTACTTGGCAGCCAGATATCTCTTGTAGAGGGTTTTCTATATGATTAGATTTATGCTAGGTACAATTTTGATGGCTCTTTGCAAATTAAAATTATCTCTAAGGCAAGAAAAATGACTAGATTAAAGAAAAAGAGTGTCATAAGAAACACAGAAATCCTTTAAAAAGCACCTAGACCCAGTGGAGATTGTTTGCAGTAATGGGATAAAAAAATACCATTAAGGTTCAATAGATGAACATAACTGATACATAAAAGGATGCCAACTATTTCTGTAAGAGGGAGATCAGAAAACAGATGGAAAACAGCCATCACTTTGTAGAAGTAGTAGATATGGCTTACTATATGAGCCTATCTGAAACATCACACAGCATTCCCTCTCACTGTAACCCACATATCACCTTTCTTCCTGAAACTTGTTACTTGAGACTACCTTATATATCAGTTTATGCAGCAATGTTATCAAGGATAAGAAAAAAATGTTATTTTATTCAATAAATACCCATTCTTAAAGGAAGTTTACCCAGTCTAATTTTTGAGCATTTTAAGCTCCTCTTGAACAGATTTTAAACGTAGTTTCTTAGTGATTTTTCTTATGTGTGGATACCTGTACTATGCTAAGAGAAAAAACTTTCAGGGTGAAGTTGGGCTCATAATGAAGATCATTGTTTTAGAAAATAGGTGGTGAGTAAAAAAATCCACTCATTGTATCAAAAGGTGTGAAATAGGTGCTTATTCTAGAAACCATTTTGTCTTAACTAAGAGAAAGAGGTTCATATGAACAGCAAGTACTTGTTTTTGAATGTCTGCCCGGCACTTCTGTGCCTCTTTTCAACGGAATTCCAGGCTCCTTTTCTGAATGTTCACTTCCTGAATTATGAATATAGAACATGATAAAAGACACAGAAAGCACTTAGCATTCTCTTTACTTGTGAGTCAGTCTTCTGATAGATTGTCTTTCTTACTAGATCATTGTTGTGGTTCTTGCTGCTTTGTTTCTAGCAATACTTTGCTCCCCTCCATATTTAAGCCTAGGTCTTCAGCCCTCTACACATTCTCTGTGCTCATGGTTTCCTTTCAATAAATTTTCTTTTGTTAAACCTAGTCAGGATCCATTTCTGTTGTTTGTAATAGGCAAACTACAGTATGTGGAATTTTTAAAGTAGTTTAGAAACTGAGAAGACATAAAATGTGGAGAGAAAAAGCAAGATCAGTATCAGTAACATACAATTTTTTAGAAGAATGCCGTTGATTGTTGGTCCTCAGACTCACTAGGGGAGAATTAAGAGGTGAAAGTGATGCTAAGAATACCATCCCTGCTGAAGGCATGTTTCCCTTAGTGCATATGCTTGGCAAGCTCTTGTGTCCTCAGAGAATGCTCTCTGGGAAGGCCTTAGACCAGTGGCCTCTGTCTCTTTCTACCCCAGCCTACCGGAAGGATTAGAAAGAGGTTTATCAACACTGACATCCCTGGAAGCGGTGATTCTGATTTCTGGATCAGAACAGTGACAGGGCTGACAAGTCCCCTTGGATGCTCTTCTCTCCCCACCCCTGTCAGCTTTAGAAGACAGCTGTTGGATGTTAGGAGACAGATTGGAATAACTGTGAAAAGTAGAGTTAAGTACAGAGTAACCAAAGAATTCACAAAAATATACTGGTAGTAAAACGTAAGTAATAATATTCAAAGAAAATTTAGTCACTCCGGGCCCTTATCTAAACTTTGAAACCACTGAGGCACCAACAGCTGTAATATTCCCGGAGGTAACTATTAGGCAGGAATTAGGTCTCTTAATTTTCAAACCATGGTGCATTTCGTTAAGACACCCTGATTTTCTGCTTTTTAAAGTCTTTTCTCAAATTATATTGAGGGACTGTTGATCCTTAAAGTTTACGCATTAGATGGTTACCTGTCAAAAGGTCCATGATGGTGTATTAATAAAGTTGCATATTGCTACAAAAAAACATAACTTAATATATTAGGGCCACTTTTATTACCAAATCTTGATCCATAAGATAATACATGGAAATCACTACTTATTTGATGGCAAATATTACAACTCCAAACTAGATAATAAAATGAATATTACATTTTCAAAAATATATGACAAAAGTTCAAATTCATTTTGCATATTTTCTTTACAAAAAGTTCACCAGAAAAGTAACTATTAAGTTTTTTTTAAATGCATCCATCAGATACTCAAATTCAATTTAGAATTTTTTACCCAAAATAAAGAAAATTCAATAGCAAACTTCTTTGTAATTATGACAAAACATTAATGAGTACATCTATGTACATATCAAGGTGAATCTTTAACGAAAGAAAGAACGCCAACACATATCAAATATCAGTTGAAATATACTTTTGACTCCATTTAAAATTAAAAAAACACTGAAAACATCTACATTTGAAACTAATAGATTTTAATCCAACCAGTATTTTATTTTCCATTGAAATTACTGTTTCCATTTTAAAGTAAAAAATAATTTATGTTATTGTTGCCAGTCTGGGGTTTTTTCTGGGTGATCATTTGTTCTCTATTTTTTGAAGTATATATATTTGGCAACACAGTCATCAAGTAGTTATTCTACACATTCATATTTGGTTTTTGTCTTTCTATTTCTCATCATTCATTGATGATACAAACAAACTTATCTTTTGACTGAAATTCCTTTTTTTTTTATGGCTTATAATTTATGAAGAACATGGCCTTCTGTGATAAAGGCCCATCAAAAACATCATTATTCTACATTTATCTGAATTGAACTGCTTGATTTATCTGTTGGTGTTTAAAAGGTTCTGTTTTTTTTCTCTATTTGGCTTTAGTCTTCCAAATCATTTCCTCACCATTATCTTCTGAGATAAGGCTCTGCCTAGACTGTTGGTCAAAAAAAAAAAAAATCACATTATTAAAATTATCTGTGACATTCAAAATAAAAAATATTTTCATGCAATCTTATTATTTTGGCAAGATGGCAAATGAATATCATTTAGCACTTCTGATGCTGATCTGGTCTCTTGTACTATTGCCTCTGGTAATGCGTTGCTATGCAAGATGTGCTGAGAGAAACTATTTGTCCTTCAGTTCTTTTAGTCCTTTGTTTTTCATCTGTTAATGGGGCTCCACTTGCTTTGCTTTTCAAAACTCCTCAAGTTGCTGCATTGAAAGATAAATGTTTAGTTGATCCTCTTTCTGAACACTGCTCATTGTGAAATTTATACTAATAACAAATGAGTAAAACTTGTTGAATGGGGGGTCAGAATTTAGGATGGGTGAGGAAAAATAGCACTTGGAGTAGACATAGACTGAGGCAAACAACCAAGACACTTCAAAGTTCTCAGAGATCCACAAATTCTCACTCATTTGGGTTTAAAAATCTGAAATTTTCCAGATTGAAAAACTTTAATTTTTTCTAAAAAGTGGACATTTAAAAGATGTCTAAAGAAAGATAGAATTTAGAGTTTAAAAGCATAACTTCAGGAGCTGACAGAGTTGCTCAGGAGGTAGAATGCTCACCTAGCAAGCTTGAGGCCCTGAGTTCAAACTCTAGTGCTGACAAATAAAACCCCCAAAAGCATAACTTCAAGTTTGAAGATTATAGAACCAAAAGAAATCTTAAAAAACAGCTAGTTAATGTCTCTACTTTGGGCAGAGCAGCGCCTAGATTAAAAGGCAGGCACTGATCCTTGCTTAAAAAACCATCAAAGGAAGTTAAATTAGACAATATACTTGGCGGACCTGTTCAAGGATACCTCAATCTTACCAGAAAAAAATCACCTCAGATCCAACAAATTTGCACCACATGACCTAATTTTCTGACACAAAACAAAGACCTTATTTGTTATGGTGTCACAGTAACAGCCCTGGAGTAGGAATCTGAAGGTCTGAGTCATTGCTTCTTTTTAGCTGTGGGCCTTTCTCAAACCATTAAACTTCTGAGAGTCTGAATTTCTTCATCTAAGAAAATTATATCAACACAGTTAAAGAGTTGTGAACTCTTATTTAAGATTGTTGTCATCACTGCCATTCTTAAGTGCAAGAATATACTCAGCACCTACTAAATAAAAGGTCTTTTGCAGGTAACGTGGAAAACATGACGGAGCTGAAAACTTAATAAACAGAAAAGACATATCCATAAAACATGACCTAAATCAATAAAATAACATATGTTGCATGTTTAGTCATCACGAAAGAAGTAAATTCTACTGGAATTCATAGAGGAACTAATTTAATGTTTGTTGGAACAGCCAGGAAGTCAGCTATTAGTATAAAGACTGTACATAAAGTCTGGGAACATGGCTCAAGTGGCATAGCACCCATCTAGCAGGCAGAAGGCCATGAGCTAAAATCCTAGTACTGAAAAAAAAAAAAGAGGAGTTTTCTTAGCATAGTGGCTCATACCTGTAAATCCCAGCTACTTTGGAGGCAAAGATTGGGAAGATTGAGGCCAGCCTGGGGAAAAATCTTAGCAAGAGCCCATCTCAACAAATAAGCCAGATATAATAATGGCACTGTTATCCTAGCCATGCAGCAGGTGTAGGATGATCATGGTAAGAAGCCTGCCCTGGGCAAAAATGCCAGACACTATCTGAAAAATAACTTTAAAAACGGGCTATGTGTGAGGCTCAAGTAGAAGAACACTTGCCAAGCCAGCACAAGGCCCTGAGTTCAAACCTCAGTACTACACACACAAGAAAATACTGGCACATGCAGGTTCTATTCCAGGCCAAGTTGGGGCTCTTTGCTTAAACACATGGAACAGAACTTATTCAGGAGTAAAATGACCCTTTTGTTGCACTGCATCGAAAGATAAGACGTTTATATATTCTACATGTGTACATTTGTATGTCCAACAAATAATGAAAATTTTTCTACAATGTGCCAGATTAAAGAGATATAAATTAAACTACTGTTGTATTCTAAAACAATCTTGTAGTTAAATGGAAGGAAGCCAAAACCAAGATAAATCAAATTCTCACTTGTCCCAAGTGGAAAATGACATAGAACTCCAAATGAATTATGTTTCCTCTCAAACTTCTTGATTATTCCTAAATTCCACTTTGTTCCTCTCGCACAAGCACATGCACACACACTCACACACACACACACACACACTCACACACACACACACACTCATGGCCATGAATTTACGTGATATTTAATAATAAAACTACATAGTTAAAAAAAACTTTCCCCCAACTTTTTCTTCACCATTGAAGCAGAAAGAAAAGCTTGCCATACTATATAAACACTAAACTCAGAAAAGAATGAAGAATCAGTTTACTGAATTTCAAAATTTTTAGGTTTTGAAAATATCTAGCAGAGGTAATGATCTTGAAAGTCATGGATTTTATTTTCAAGAACTCTGGCCTGAAAAAAGAATAGGTTTTTTTTTCTTATTTCTAACAGACAGTTTTATATATTAAAAAATAACTGAAATTCAGAGCATGATTTTTGACTAAACTAGTGTTTCTCTGAACATAGAATCATCTACATCGAAGCACATTGGGTGTATCCTAAAATTGCACATTGAGGAGCCACACCTTAGTCTACAAGAACAAAGAGCGGTATATGCATTTTAACAGGCAAATTGTTTTTCCTTGTCAATAATAAAGTCTGAGTAGCTGTGCTTAAACTATACTGTGGAGAAGAAGCATAGAAACTATACTATGCTCAAATAAAGATACGTGTTTAGTCAGCCAAACAGAAAGATAGAATTGAAGGAATATGACTGGGGTGGAGGTGACTGCGGGACTCTGAGCAGGGTCCAGAAATCTACTTAGGCCTCACCCAGGGGTGAGAATAAGAGTAGAGAAACACTAGTAGAAAACTGTGCAGTTTTGGAAAGGCCCAGAGAAGACAGGATCAGACCATAATCTGACTTCTACATTGGTTCTCCTTCAGGAGATTGCAAATATCACATCTGAGCTCCGCATCTACCACCAATCCAGAGTGATACATCACCAACAGCCAGGAAAAGCACTGGTAAGGGTGTACCATAGGGGAGCCTCACGAGCCCTGTGTACTTGAGGGGATGCCTTCGGAGGGCGGCAGGGCACCAGAGAGAGTAAGCAGTTAGGACAAAAATGCATGCAGCTGGGATAACCAAGTATGACGAGGTGAGTTGGGTCTACCAAAAAAGGTTTTCAGGAGTCCTAGTCCCTTGGACCTAAGAATGTGACCCTTATTGTAGATAAGTTTTTTTACAGGAAACCAAGTTAAAATATGGTGATTAGAGAATGCTGATCCAATATGACTGTTGTCCTTACGAAAAGAGCAAATGCAAACACAGAAAGACACACGTAAAGGGTAAGGCAATGTAAAGACGCATAAAGAGAAAATGCCCATCTGCAAGCCAAGAAGAAAGGCCTGGAACAGACCCTTTCCTCCCAGCCCTCAGAAGGAAGCGACTCTCCCAACACTTTAAATTCAGAATGCTAGCCCCATGCATCATGAAGAAATGGGATTTAGTTACAACAATTGTAGTCTTCAGAGGAAATACAGCCTGGAAATTCAGACTACAAGTTCTTTCTATTCTAATATCTCCTAAAGTTTACTCAGGGTTTCTACTGCTCTTTCTGTCATTGGAGGACATCAGTGTTGAATACAGCAGATCTGGAGTCTGATGTCTGAGGCCAGGTGGTAAGTACTGCTCCTCAGCAACAGGCATACAGAAGCACAAAGGAACACAAACACACCCTCCTACAGGTGCCTCAAGGGTACATAAATCCTCCCACACTGTCCTGGTAGGAGAAAGGTAGGTCAGGGAGGGATCCTGAGCCAGCTGAGAGTTTCCAAAACACTGCTTCTCATAATGAAAATGATGGAGTCAGTTAGGGTTGTTCAGCACTCACCATCCACAGAGCTTAGTGCTTGAGAATGTATATAGTATAAGAAACAAAGAAGATATATTGTTTTATATAGCTAAGATACATGTATTAGTCTAATTTGAGCAAATGTGATTGCACTTAATGAAAGATTAGGAATTAAGGGATGAGTATCTCCCATTTATTGATGAACCTTAATTAATGGGGCAGTGCAAAATGAGGCACGGAGAATACATCATCACAGTTTCTTACAGCAGATGGACTTGTGGGTATTATATAACATTCAGGAAATTAACAAACTGAAGATTAGCAAAATGGTGTTGAGGTCATGTGCCTACAACTGGTCAGCAGGGATTATACCCCTGTCCATTCATTTCTATTTCCTACCTTTTATTCACTAGGCCATAAGAAGTTCTATGCAGAATAATATGAGAAGTACTGAATTGCAAAGAATAATTCAGTAACTGCCATCAGTAATGAGTGACTATGATGCAGGCGGAGAGGGAAGTCACTGCTATCAAAGGCCTCAGGAAATCTTACCTAGAAAAGTAGTATTTTTAGCTGTTTTAAGCTAGATCAGAGTTTTGGAAGCAATGAATGGGAAGTAAAAGTGATACAGGAAGTAGAAGCCACATTCAAGCCTAGGTTTTCTTGAAAGGCTATGACTTGTGCAGAGAAATTTGAGGGTCTTGACTCCCTAGCCATAGCATCAGTCTGCCAGGTAGCAATGGGAACTCTGTCCTGGGAAGATGGGCTGATCTAGAATTTAAGGGCACTACAGAGTCATATAGCATTTTAAGTGCTGAAATGATATGCTCAGATTTTTTTTTTGGAAGAATCAACTTAGGAAAGTATAGAGGGTATATTTGGGGAATCAAATTATGTGACCATGTGCTGGGGACTTCCCTACCTGGATCACTTGCAGTAATCTAAAGGGTAGATGATGAAGCAGAACAAGGAAGACATGGATTCTGGAGTACTTGAAGGAGATTATCAGATATTAGTGGCTACTGGTGTGTTTGCAGGGCAAATAAATGTTTGACTAGGAACTTTTAGGTCATTATTTTCTAAGACAGGGTGGATTGGGATGATTATAAATAAGACAGGAATCCAGTCAAAATCACCAGTGCTATCGTCAGGATTCCCATGAAATCCTGCAGGGAGAACTGTGTGCAGGAAGAAGAAAATCTAGGCCAGTAAATGAGGCCAGAAGAGCAGCATTTAAAAGCTCAAGTGTAATGGAATCCTTGGCATGTCTTTGCTCAGACTTAGCTATGTGCTCTTAAAATAATTTTTTTAAATATTCAAGAATGAATTATTTTAGCGGAAAGTCTTCTGATGTAGTAAGTTTCTAGTGCCAAATTGGCCATTAATTAATTACATGACCATTGGCATATCACTTACTCTAACTTAGACTCGGCATCCTGGTCTGTAGAATGAGGAGATCTTTAAGGTCCCTCTTTCTTGCTATCAAATGCAACAATTTGCACTCATTTTTCTATCAAATAATTTTAATTGAAGCATATATTACTTGCTATTATAAGGTATTGTGTCAGGACTTTCCCAAATGTTGGTGGAAAGAAAAATTTTAATGATAATTCTAACTTCATAACTATAGAACTACCAGGCCTTTAAAACCTCAAAATTATAGATGTTTCTCTTTCTACAAAGACTGAAAACAAATTGTAAAGATTAGAAGGATGTTGTAACAAACTGGTAATAAGAGAAATGTTATCAAGACTGGATAGACATTTTCCCACATCATCTTTGCAATTTCTTATCATGGAATGGATGCATTAACAGTATCTATGGAGGGTGATGTCAGATAAAAAATTCTTCATTTAGAAAACTTACAGATTTAGCTCTGTGTTGACTTCTAACAACAATAGCCTAAAATCAGTCAATATATTGATTCTGCAATGAGGAAAAGAGATGATCAATTTTGCAGTCTGATGTTCTAGAATTTCTCTTTCCAAGTACTGCACGTAATAGAAAAGCTCTGTTATCTAAACTGTTGCTGAGTTTGTCATACGACATCATTTAATAGAATGACCTATTTCTTAAAAGTTCTCCTACTCTCTCAAAAGTCCAGAGAAATTCTACTGAAGACTTTATAAGATAAATTAATGGCTAAAACTGTAGCCTTATGCCAAGTTAGTAAGTCAGAGAAAATCATTTCAACCTTCATCCAGAAATTAAATGGTTATTGATTGATATGGAAGATACTGTAACCTTTCAGGTGAAATTTCTTTATTCTTAGAGGATAATTTTGCTAGAAAATAGAATTCTGGTTGACTATCTTTTCTCTGTTAGGACTGTGTTATCCCATTGCCTTCTGGCCTCCATGGTTTCTGTTGAAAAATTAAGGCCTGAGTCTTTTTTGAGGACCCCTTGCATATGATTAGCGACTTTCTTACTTCCTGTCTCTCCAGATTCATTTCTTTACATTTCAACAATGTATGGTGTGTCTAGATGTGATTCTCTCTAAGTTTATGTAAATAGTTGTTTGTTGTGCATTTTGGATGTACAGATTGATGTTTTCCATCAAATTTGGTAAGTTTTTAGCCATTATTTCTTCATATATTCTTCTTTTATCCTTCCCATCCCACCCCCATTCTGGGACTTATGTGTCTTGATATGCTTCATGAGTCTTCTCTACTTTGTTTTTCTTCATTCTTTTTTGTTTTTGGTCTTTATATTAGATAATCTCAATTGACTTTAATTGCTGTTTTTTCAAAGATATTCTTAATTTTATGAAATATTATCATCATTTTATTTTTCAGACATGGTTTCCTTTATTTTTTTAAAATAGCTAGTTTAAAGTCTTTATCTAGTAAGTCCAAATCTTGACTTCTTCCAGGACAGTTTCTCTTAGCTGCTTTTTTTCTTGTGTGTGGGTCATACTTACATCTTTCATTGCATCTCTGCATCTTTCATAATTTTTTTTCTGTTGGGATCTGGACATTTAAATGATACAGTGTTACATCTCTAGAAATAAGATTCTTTCTCATCCTTAGGGTTTGTTGTTTTTTTTTGTTTGTTTGTTTAATGACTTTTCTAAGCTAATTCTGTAAATTGTGACTTCTTTGTCATATTTGACTATTAACGTCTACTTAGTTGGGTAGTAGTCAGTGAATACTTAAGCAATTTTCCATTAATGTCTAGAAGCAGCTTTTGCCTAGAGGATCTCCATGTGTTGGTGACATGCTGCCAGTGTTCAGATTGGCAGTTTATAGTGTGTCTTCACTTATGTTTCCTTCTTGTGCAGAATCTCAGCTTATGTCAGAGGTTTTAGCCTTCAAAAGTCTTTTCTGGGTATGTTCATTTGTGTGGCTACATTCACAGGACTATATTAGCAATTTTCAAAAATTCCTGCAGACATCTGCATTAGTCTGCTCCGGGTGCCATCACAAAAGTCTATAGATTAAGTGCCTTAATATCATAAGTTTATTTTCTCACAGTTCTGGAGGCTAGATGTCCTAGAGCATGCTCTGGAAGAGTTGATTTCTGGTGAAGGCTCTCTTCTAGGCTTGCACATGGCATCTTCATATGTTGTCACATGGCCTTAATGCATGTGTGTAAAAAGATTGTAAGCAAGGTCTCTAGGATCTCTTCTTAGAATAACACTAATCCTATTGGATTAGTGCCCACACTTAATGACCTCATTTAACTTTAGTTACTTCCTGAGAGGTCCCCTTTCCAAATATAGCCATACTGGGGAGTAGGACTTCAACAGCTGAATGTTAAGATTTTTTTTCCTTCTGTTGCTTATTTTTATTTTGTACAGTTAGCATCATCTCAGACAGCCTCAATCAATGTTAAGCAATTATTGCTGATAATTTTTAGTAAATGCCCCTAGGGAAAAGCTTGTTTTCAACAAGCAAGCTTTGACACAGGTCAAATAAAGACACGCATTTCTAGTGGCATTTCCAGGAAAGAACGAGGTCATACAGTGGTAGTTCTTTGGTAATATTGCTCTGTGATTGTTCTTCCTCTCCCCAGTGTCTCCTAGGCTGCTCATTTTCATTGTGATTGTGGATCTGTTGATTTTGGTACAGGTTGATGATCCCTTATCCAAAGTACTTGGAACTTAGAAGTATTTTGGAGTTTGGATGTTTTTAAAAAAATTGGAATATTCATAAATACATAAGGAGATATCTTGAGGTAGAAAAAAACCTAAACATGAAATTCACTTATGTATCATATATACCTTATACACATACCCTGAAGGTAATTTTATTCAGTAGTTTTAGTGTGTTTGCATTTTGATTTTAATGTCACATGAGGTCAGCTGTGGAATTTTTCCATTTCATGTCAACATTCAAAAAGGTTTGAATTTTGCAAATTAATATAACCATTATGGAAAGCAGTATGGAGATGTCTCAAAAAGCCAAAGATAGTACTGCTGTATGATCCAGTGATAACTGTCCTGGGCACATATGTAGGAACATAAAGTCAGGATACAATAGAAACACCTGTACACTGATGTTCATCGTAGCACTATTCACAATAGCTAAGTTCTGCAAATAACCCAGATGTCCTACGACTGATGAATGGATCAAGAAAATATGGTGTATATACACAATGGAGTTTTACTTAACCATAAGGAATAGTGATATGTGGGTGGAAAGTAGATGGATACAATTGGAGGACATTATGTTAAGTAAGTTAGTCTCAGAAAGACAAAGGCTGCGTGTATGCTCTCATGTGGAAGATAGATCTGAAAGATAAACATAAACAAAAACAAACGTGATCATATGCAAATGCATATGTAGAACATGTTTGTAATAGTGGAACTACTCTGTGGAACTCAGAAGGAGGGAAAGGAAAAGAGAGATGGAGCATCAGCAACAGCATAAAACAACATCTGAAGATAGAGGATGTAAGGATATGTATTGAAAGCTATTGAAAAATGGGGGGTCGGAGGTAAAAGGTAGGGGAGAGCAATTGAAGTAGTTGAAGGACTAGCGTAAAGTAGTCTTACAGTGGGGACACAGTGTGAAACCCCTTGGAACATTGACTTAAATATTAATAAGGAAAGACAGGACAGGACTGTATAACAGGTATAGAATGTGTGTGGGTGATACTAGTGGGAGGGGGAGAGTAAAGGAGATTAAGGTGAGGGTATATGGTGGATGGACTTCATTCATCTACTTTTATGAAATAGAACAAAGAAACCTTGCAATTGCTCTAAGTGGGGCAGGGAAGGAGTTGAGGGGGAGAGACAGCAAGGGTGATCTAACCAATGTACAATATAAGCCTATTTGGAATTGTCACAGTGAATTCCCCCTGTACTATGAATATATCCTAACTTAAAATACCTCATAAAAACGTTTTGGATTTTGGGAATATTGAATTTTTTGGATTAGGGAAGCTTATAACTTTTAGCTGAAAATTAAAAGCTTCTGTGACCCAAGGCTTACTTGTTTTTTTTAAACCAAGATTCAGTCACTTTTCTTGAGTAAATACATACCAGATTAATGTAAGCCTTTGGCTGATTTCTGGAATTCTGAAAAAAGTTGATTTCAATAATTTTTGGTAGACTTCAGATTGCATTTATGGAGGAAAGAATTTTCAGATGTTCTTGTCTGTCATTCCCATTGACCATCACTTTTTCATTTTTATAAAACATTTTCTGTTCTTTTTCTTTGGTAACCTCTTTTCTCCTTCCCTGTTATCTTCCTGTTTCTGTTATTTTGCTTAGGGGCAAGTGTTTAAGATCATTGGCAGTACTTAGGATCAAGAAGGCAATTTTATTTTCCAATTTTTTTATTTAAGAGCATAAATATTCTATTTTCATACAGTCATACAATGTACATTCACCATATTAGCCCTCCTTCACCCTCTCCATTTATTTTCCCCCTTCTAATTGGTACCCACCCTAAAACAAAACCTGTTTTACCTTCTTGGTCTTCATTTATTTAAGTGAATGTTGACTGTTCAAGGGGATTTCGCCTTGATGTTTCACACATGTGTATATTGTACTTTAATCAGATTAACCCCCTCTAATACTCTCTCTTTCTTCGTGCCCCAGTTCCCTATTATTTAGCAGCTCTCAGTGCATTTTATTACACTATCTTCATACACAGATGCAATATATTTCAATAGTATTTGATTTCTATCATGCACTTTACCTCTCCTGCCACCCCATAGTCACCTCAGACTCACTGTTATGATCATGCTATCTCTCTCTCCCTCTGTCTGTCTTTCTCTCTCTCTTTCTCTCGTGTATGTATATAGGTATATAAGATCATACCTGTATTGATGTAGTTCCTACAGGTCTAGCTTCAACGTAGGAAGGAAAAGATTGTGACCTTTGTCCTTCTGAGCCTGGCTTACTTGACTTAACATGGATGATCTCCAGTTCTATGCACTTACCTGCAATTAACATAATTTCATTCTTCTTTGGCTGAATAATACTCCGGGATGTGTATGTACTGCAATTCTTTAATCCATGCATCAGTTGTGTGGCATCTAAGGTGTTTCTGAAGCTTGGCTATTGTGAATAGTGCTGGAATAAAGATGGGCGTGCAAGTGGCTCTGTTGTGTACTAGCTTATGAAGGTTATTTTAAATTAAGGAACTTCTATAGTTTTTAGTTTTTAAAGTGTTATTAGATGATAAATTGTGTTTTAAATAAGAACGTGTTAAGAGCTCCCATATATAAAGATGTATCTCTATATAAATATATCCCCCATGTGTGAAGAGAAATATTTCTCAAACTAATAAATAGAATGGAAAGTCAAATCTCAGCATCATACTTAAACACACACATATATAGATATTCTAATAGTCTTCTCCCCTGAAATCATCACCTCAGTTTGGCTTCCCATGTGAACCAAAGCATTTTTGTTTTCATTGTTGTGCTGGCTGGGGTACATTGTGGCATTTACTAAAGTTCTTACAATATATCAAACAGGTCATACTTAAATTCACCCCCTCCACCATTCTTCTTCATCTTGCCTTCCCCCTATTCCTGGAATAGTGTCAACCAATTCCATTTTTCCATTTATATACATGTATACACAGTGTTTGCACCATATTTTGGTATATTTTTTTTTCAGTTTTCTAATGAAAAGATAGACATATTTTGATGTATTTAGTATTGGTCATAGTAGCCATTCCAACATGTAGAGCATAATCAGAATTTTCTCTTTCCTATCTTAACGTTTAATTTTTTTCACCAGGTATAATGATTACAAAGTAATAGAGAGTAATATTTGTTTTCTTTTTCTTTCTGTTAGAATCTCAAAATGTGGATTTTATTTGTAGTGTTCTTGTAGTGGCTGATCAACTTCTCATAACTCGATTGAAAGAGATTTGTGACATGCAGAATCTGATCACTTGACTGCACCTCAATCCCCCAACCTGGTCCAAGCTGCCCCCCTCTCTTGTCAGATTATTACACTGGATTCCACCCAGGCTCCTGATTTCATCCCATTTGTTTCTATGATAGCACATGCCCATGCACTAATCCCTGTAACCTGGAATATGTGCAGGTGTGATTAAGGTTCTTGCAATGAGATTATCCTGAATTACCTGGATAGGACCAATTTGATCACATGGGTCCTTGAAATGGGACAACCTTCCCCTGCTATGGTCAGGGATGTGCCATTGGAAGGAGGTCAGAGGGAAGGCAGCATGAGAAGGACTCAACAGCGTTGCCAGCTGAGATTTCAGAAGTTCACACAAGCATCCAGGAGTGCTGCAGAAGGTAAGGGCAGCCCTGGCTGATGGGAGCTCAGACCTGCAACAGCATAGAATCCAATTCTGCCAAAATCTGCACAAGCAAAGCAATCGACCCTTCTCTAGAGCCTCCAGGAAAGCCTGCAGCTTTGCTGATGCCTTGATTTTAGCCAAGGTCATGACCTCTGTCAGACTTCTAGTTTACAGAACTGTAATAAGTTTGCTGTTTTCTAAACTACTAAATTTGTGGTAATTTGTTACAGTGGCAAAAAAAAAGAAAGATTTGTGAAGTAGCATTAACTGAAAAACGTGAGTAACTTTAAATTAGAGCATTAGCATGTTTTCAGATTGGTTCAGGATTACTGTATTATATTAGTGTTATTACTCATTATGGTAAAATACACCACTATTTGTACCACAGAAAATGTCGAAAAATTTAAATTATTGCATGCTATCATTTGTAAGCATATCCTTACCTCAGAAATGCGAAAGTATATACATCTTATACTTGAAAGATGGTGTTAACTTTTTATTGAAATGTCATAGAGCCATGAATAATAGTGATGATATGAAATTTATTTGAGAACCTGCAGTTTGAAAGCAGATTTTTTTTACCCTTATTCTGTTCTTGATTGTGTCTCTGATTTTAGTTCTTGATTGTATCTCTGATTTTATCTACTATTTGCTGGAATTTTTCTCTAATTCTTCTGTGAATAATGTCAATAAACCATATCTATTATCTCTCAAAACATTCTGTTTTTTATTTTGGTTATTTCAAGGCTATTCTTAACACTCAACTTTGAAATCCAAAATTGCTCTTTTATTTGTCTTTTGTCCTTTATGCTCAAACTCTTTCAGGTATCAAAATTGATGTGTCTTCATGATAAAAGCGAGAGCACACAAGGGAGGGGTGAGGATAGGTAAGACACCTAAAAAACTAGCTAGCATTTGTTGCCCTTAACGGAGAGAAACTAAAGCAGATACCTTAAAAGCAACTGAGGCCAATAGGAAAAGGGGACCAGGAACTAGAGAAAAGGTTAGATCAAAAAGAATTAACCTAGAAGGTAACACACACGCTCAGGAAATTAATGTGAGTCAACTCCCTGTATAGCTATCCGTACCTCAACTAGCAAAAACCCTTATTCCTTCCTATTATTGCTTATACTCTCTCTACAACAAAATTAGAAATAAGGGCAAAATAGTTTCTGCTGGGTATTGAGGGGGTAGGGGGGAGAGAGAGGGGGCGGAGTGGGTGGTAAGGGAGGGGTTGGGGGCAGGGGGGAGAAATGACCCAAGCCTTGTATGCACATATGAATAATAAAATTAAAAAAAATTGATGTGTCTTAACTGTAGGTCACATTTTCCCATCTTCTGATTCTCAGTTACTATGCTAGTTAGGTCTGGGATCCATTTCTTTTGTGCAGAATCACGGTAGTCTTTAAATGCTTTTCCTCCCTTCTACTTTCTTTAATCTTGCTATAGGAAGTAATTGTGTGTTCTTCATGTTTAGATATTTTTAGTTGCTTACTCTAGAATGAAAGTTAAATTTTCTTAGCCTTAACACGGAAGGTTTATGGTTTTCTAATTTTATATTTCTTTTGCTTCATTGTTACTTTAGGAAGCATGAAGGAAATTCCTGTCAAATTCTTCTGATTTGTACTTAGATGACTTTACTTAGCTCCATTATCTTTTTTTGAGCACTGTAGATCATCTTGTCCTTGGTTATCAGTGAGAGAAAAATACCCTGGATCTTTTATAGGCAAGAAAAAAACATATTAAAATAAAGGGCAGCATATAATACATATATTTACATAATACTTTCACTTTTTAAACTGACTTTCCTGATCTCCCTTGGATATTCTTTCTTGGCACCTGCTGCACAGTCGCCTCTATTTATTAATGAATTCCATGATCTTCCTAGAAACTAGAAAAAAAATTCCACAGAAGTTTGATCTCTGGTTATTGGGCAGTGTGTATATCTTTGTTCCCAACTGAAGAATTCTAGGAAGTTTTTTATATGATCCAATATTATTAATTCTGTGAGATGTGAGATGTTTTCATCATCTGTTGAAACTAGGTTAGTCGGGTAAAGCAGAAACCATTATTGACTGCAATTGCAACTTTTGATAAAATACAAAAGAGAAGAAATAAAAAGATAAGTAGAAGCCAGGTTCAGAAAACAACTGTATTCCTCTGCTGACTGGGACTCAGAGTAAGACAAAGAACAGAGAGGTTCAAGAAGTTGCAGTTTTATGCTACATAGGTAGAATGTTCTTGAAGGGTCTCTAGCAGAATCAGATACTTCACATCTAAAATTAATAGGATGGTTACTAAATTCACTCTTTTGTACAGTATATCAGATTCTGAGCTGGCATGGGTAATATTTTGGTAAGAGTTAGATGTGTATTCCAAACACACACACACACACACACACACACACAAATATATAATGCCTGATAGATTAATAAACATTTATTCATTTTATAGAATTATTTCATCTGTTTCTCTTAGTCTTAAGAATATCTCTTTTGGTTTTATGGAAGCGGGAATAGCTATAAATAAAAAGGAAAGTTTAATTAATGAAAGTTAAAAATATTAAATTGTTAGGAGTGTTGTTAGTACTTACATGTTTGCCCTTTCCATATTTGCTTTGCTTAAAATGTTTGTATATGCATGCCTTTTGAAAGTACTCTAGCGTACTGTAATGGCAAATGAATCCTTCATTTGTCCAGTATAAGTTGCTTTTGGTAACAAAATACTTTCAGTTTCCTTGTTCTAAGTGTTCAAATATGACAACTTTCAAAACCAATATATTTTATCTACTGTAATGTGCCTTTCATCTAATTTTGCAAATCTTTTCTTTCTTTGTAGTTACCCTTAAGAATGCTGCTATGCTGTTGGAATTTGCAGCAATGTATAGCGCTGAACAGCTGAAACTGTCTTGTTTACAGTTTATAGGACTGAATATGGCAGCTTTACTTGAAGCGAGGTTGGCTGAATACATCCATTATATGACTTCAGCAAAAGCAAAATAAAAGATATGCTATAATTTAAAAATGGATATTTACCTGGAAACAGTTTGATAAATGCTAATAATTTAGAATTCGTACAGATTTTAAAATTAGAGGAATGTTGGAAATGTCAGTTATTTTTATTACTGATTTTGGGTTTTTGAGACAGGATCATTATGTTGCCTGGGTTGGCCTCAAACTAATGATCCCCCTACCTCAGTCTTCTGAGTACTGGAATAGGTGTGTGCCAGCAGGCCTGGCTGGGAATGATTTGTTTTTTTAATGAAAAACTTCACACTTTACAAATCACATATTAGGTCAAACTATTGCTTTTTTCTCACTAAAAAGTTAGTGGTAAGAGAAATGAGTCTATATTGGTGATTATAGATGTTTGATATTAAAATCCTAGTGTCAATTTGCATTGTAAGGATTTATCATCTAGTTCATTTCTTTATTTTGTTCAGTAATAATAATAATAACTAATACTTAGTGCTTACTTTGTACTTGCTTTTGTATTTTGCTTCAATGATTATAACAATAATTATTGCTTACTATGTAGTGGGTATTTTTCCAAAATACGTTAGATTAATTTGTATAACTTTCATGAAAACTGTGTACAGTAGGCTCTGTTAATATCTTTTTATTACAAATGAGGAAACCAAGAGACCCTTTTTCTTTTGGAAAAGAACCAAGAAAATTTTGGTTTATATTGTTACTATGTTAACAGCTTTTTAATAACTCACTTTTCAAAGTCTTTAATCAAACTAATTCCAAAACATGATTGAAAAGTAATGTTCTGCTGTTTCTTGGAGATGAATCACTAATGTTCTTAAAATTGTCAGGTAGAACTCAATTAGGAGAAAATTCTTTTGCTATTTAAGCTCTATTATTTTGTGAAAAAAATGCTTTTAAGTGAAAATCAATGTTATGAAATATTAGACTGTTATTTTAAAATGCATTTGATACCTAGTCAGAACCCGGCTAGATTTTCAGACTAAATTTAATTTCATTGCTACATTGTTTTAGTGTTTCTGTTGAAAACATTTTTATTACTTTCTATTGCCAAATTAATATCATTTGGTTTGTCAAATAAGAATCAACCAAAAATAAAATAAACATCAACTCTACCTAAAATCATATATTGGAGGGCTGGCAGAGTGGCTCAAGTGGTAGAGCATCTGCCTAGCAAGGGTGAGGCCCAGAGTTCAAATCCTAGTACCACCGAAAGAGTAAATAAATACTATATTAGAAAGTGATGTGTCACTATTGTTCAACTATTATCTTGGGACAGGTGTTTCAGCTGAACCACTTAAGGATAGTACTTGTGGTGATGTCTCATATAGTTTTGCTTAAGTAGACATACAAGTTCAGTCAAAGATTTATACAAATTAAGTTCTTAATCACATATGAGTTTGCTAGAAATATAAATAATATGTGCAGAGCACTAAAATTGATGTAGCATCACAAGTTAATGTATCATTTATTATCAGTGTTGAAAACTGATTTAGTACAGATTTGAATATATAAGTAATTTCATACTAGGTGTAGAAATTGCTTTAAAAACATGTATACACATACACACAAAAATGTACATACACAAATATATATATTCATACACACATACAGAAATAGAGTATGAATTTTTACAATTTCCACTGATGCCTTATAATACCTGTATGGAACCTGAATGAAATGCAGCTGATACAGTCCAAACTTCATTTTGCACATGAAGATGGTAAACCCAGAAAAAAGTTGAGTTATTCAAAGTCATGCAGGTAGTGGTACAATGATAATTCTGGATAGAATTTGCTTATCCTGATACATAAGCCATTGTTAATTCAGTGTTGTAATTTATGGAAAATGAATACTTACTATTTTGTTAAAATAGAAAAGATTCTTTGTAAACTTATTTGTATAAGTACTTGAGTTTTTTTTCAAGATATTTGTCTCTTAGGTTTGCTGTTTACTTGAAATAACATAATTACTATGTATTTCCAAAAGGTTTTTATAGTAGACAGTATATATAAGCTTGAAAAATAATGTTGTTACTTATTTGGCAATTTGAAATATTTGTACATATTTGAAAATCTTGGCAGCTATTAAATTGAGTGTTATAATTTTATTTCTCATTTTTTAGGTCTCTTGATGTTTTAAGTGATGACGTTTTAAAGGATCTTTCTGTATTTTACCGAAAAGTGGTAAGGTTTGTGTTCTTCCAGTGAAGATTTAGTGGCCATAATATTATCATCTAAATAAATTAGATCAGATTTCACAGTGGAATAATTTCTTAAGGAGTGCATATACATTAGGATCTTTTAGAAATGAGAAAATGGAATTTCTTTTGGATACCAAGATGAGTATGGTAATCTAAATTGAAGATACTTAATGATAGGATTTGTATCTATATTAATTCACTTGTAAATAAAACTTACTGAAAATTTCAGAGTTTTTCTTACTTACCAAAGGTCAGGACAGTGCAGGAACAGGGATTCACATGACCTAACAAATGGACTAGTCTGTACTTAATAATAAAGTACAGCTTTTATGCAAGGTAGGTTTTTTTTTCACAGTTTTATGAAATACACTTTTTAATGAATCTAATCAAATTTTTCTTCCCTTGTGAATTTAGGAAGTTACTAGGCATTCTAGATCTTTTCTAGTTATTGTCACCATATACTAAAACAGATGGAATATTTTATCTATATTTTAAATCTTTAAAAATTTTGTATTTAAAAAGTGACATTTTTATTCTACAGATTCCAGCAATGGATAGAAGAGTCATCACACCATACCAAGAAGGACCAGATATCAGCCATTGGAAGTAGAGGATGGAGATGTCTTTTTGAAAGAAGAAATAAATATGGAACAAAGTTGTTTGTAAGCTCTGTTTCTTTCCTTCTCTCCTTTCTGTTCTTCCTTCTTTCTTCCCTGCATTCTGGGACCTGAAACTTTTGTCTTGATACTGAAATAAGAAATTGAGGAATTTTGACATAAGAAATACATATTTCTGTTCATTCAGAGTCTTGATATATTAAAGAAATAATTGATATTTACATATTTGATATTTTAGGTCTTAAGAAATTTAAAGTATAAAAAGAAATTTAAATATATTGGGTTAAATAAGTACATTTATCTTACCTACCTCTGCCAAACATTTTTAAAAGGTCTATTTCAGTAGAGCAGAGAAAATAGGAAAGGAACAGGCAATAACAATGGGATGTTAATAGTTTTGGAAGCTGCAAAGTAGTTGCTGAGCAAGACAATTTTAGAACAGAAAAAGCTAAAACAATTCTGAAAATGCTTAAGACATAGTAGTAGCAGGGTGATGAAGGCTAGAATGAATACTTGGATTTAGGGAGCATTAGATCCCTGGTCCCTCATGAAGCCCTTCAGTGAATGATTGATTGCCCCTCCTCTGTCTTGTCAGAGGAACTCTAGACACTTGTCCTTGAGAGAGGTTGAACTACAGAGGCTCCAACGAGGAGTGCATCAGCCACAGGTGAGGTATAGTTTTTCTAGTTTTGGATCTTTTAATGGCAGTTTTGAACCCTTTATAAATATTACTTCTAACCTTTCTAATCTTTAAAACTATGAAGACATATTGAGAAAAACATTTGTAGTTAAATTGCTGAAATATATTTTGGGAAATTCAGTTAATACCAGATAAAATTTGTCCAACGAAAATGATTTTGAAAGTAAGCCAAATTTCAAATTCTGCGAAGGGTCTTTCTTTCATGATGTTAACTGGAGCTGAATGAGGTAGAACGATTGAGTTCTTCTAGTCTAGCACAATTAACTTTAAGCTGTATGATTACTATTGTGGTTAACTCTGAGAGGGGCATCCTTAACATCTCATTCCACAGTTGTTAATCTAAAAGATAGGAAATTCTACAGTGTTCTAGGCTCCATGGTGTTTTTACTGTAAAGAAGTTTGGCGGCGGGGGGGGGCAATTGTTAATTCTCATAAGGTTGGTCTGGAAGACAATTGAGGCTTAAAGGAAGGTCGGAGGCATATTGTGAATGTTTTGCAATAATAGAATATGATCTTGACAGTGGAAATGCCATTTTAATAATGTTTTTGACCCATTATAACAGAAATAGTTTTAGGGTCCCCTTTGAATTGTCAGTATTACTTGACTTTAATTTTATTCAGAATACTTTAATTATATTCAGTGAATTATAGGACATTTATACCAAACTTCCATTTTGTGGTCTATCTGAAGTCATGAATATTAATTTAAAAATAACTGCATCATATCTTACATGTACAACTTTCATTTAAAACATTTTATTTAATATTTGTGTAAATATAAATTTAATATGCAAACTCATTTCCCATAATAATCCCTCTCCCTCATTCTCTGTACTTAAAGCAATAAACTATAGAAGAGCATGTATTGAAAATGCTAGGTGATTTTATCACCATAGGATTTTTAATATTTATTAAGTATCTACTGTATATTAGTGACTAAAGTATGCACCTACTATTGCTGACTCTTTAAATTTGTTTTTCCTTCCCACAGGGGAAAATTAAATCATATATTAATGGTACACCTCCGACGTATTCTAGGGAAGATTTTAAACCATGGGAAAAATCACCAACACATAAAATATCTGCTCCACAGCCCATTCCCAGCAACAGAATTGATAATACAAGCTCTTCCAGTTGGGTTGCTGGCTCTTTAAGGTAGGATTTGCATTTTGTTTTGTATCTCTCTTTCTAAGAAATTGCCATCTACTTTTAGTCAAATGAAAAATTTTAGTGAAGCACATTAAATATTAGTCTGATACACGGAAAATTATCTATACATATAAAAATTGCTGATCAATTATGATAGGCATGTTCCCCCTGGGGCAAAATTAATGTTTGTATTAACACCAGTAAATAGTAGCAAATATTTTATTTTTACTTACATGTAAGTATATATTTAAGTCTATATATATGTGACTTACAGCAGCAATTTTTTTGTAGTTGATACATTAGTTAAAACTCCCCCCTTGATACAGGTGAGGATGGGGAAAGGTAGATTTATGTTAGGTACTAGGCTATAGTTACTTTGAAGAAAGACATTCTGGTGTTCTTAATGTACTGTTTATTTAAAAAATAAAAAGCTAGAACGAAAGGTTTTTAGTGTTTTCCCTATAAAGAAGTGGTACAAGCCAGGTGCCTGTGGCTCACCCTTGTAATATTACCTACTTGGAAGGCTGAGATGGGGAGGATTGCAGTTCAAGGTTAGTCCAGGCAGATAGTTTGTGAGACCCTGAAATAAGCAGAAGAGAATGGCTAGACATGCGGCTCAAGCTGTAGAGTGCCAGCTTTGCAAGTGTGCAGCTCTGAGTTCAAACCCCAGTCCCACCAAAATAAAGTGATACATATTTGAGGTTACAGGCTTGCTGCTAATTGAGTTGTTAACTGACTTGTTATTGTCATTTGGACTGTTTATGTAATTTATTTGAAAAATGCTGTCTTTTGCAGTTGGAACAAAGATTATGTTTCATAGTCTAAACGCTGTTGATAAGTTAGTCTCACTTTTGCTGTTCTAAGTAAACAAATTGGAACATACATAATTTGTGGGAACACTTAGAAACTGTCTTTTAATTGCTAATGTTAGAATAGCTTACTAAACATGTTTAAAGAATACCTTGGTATAAAGCCAACCAATATAGGTTGGCTATCAATTTCAGTACAGTGTCTACTAACAGTGTTTAGCAATATGATCGGTATTTTCAGTATATACACAAACATTTCTACATTCACTCTGAAGTATTACCTAGCAGGAGTAGTGATTAGAAGTTCTTATTGAAAGAAAATGAAGTAAACAGGTTGCCCTTTCATATGCAATAATATGATTTATTTTTAGGTGTATCATAAATTTCATTTAGATAAACTATATCTAAAGATTGTAGGATTCTTTTCTTATGATGCAACTCCCTCTGGTGGGTATCCAATATTGTTCAGCACTCCTCAAATTTTCTGATAAATCTCTGGTTTTTGTTACTACTAGATAGTAGTAAGTTGTAAAAAAAAATAGAAAGGAAAGAATTTTCAACTTTTATTCATTCCAAAGAATAAGAATTTAATTAGAACTTTAGTGAGTTCTTTTGCCTAATTTAGGCAACCTAAGAATCTACTATTGTTTGACTTTTTATTTATGTTTTAGAATTCCAGATTTATACTTTATGAATTTAGATGCACTTAAGTTGTAATTATGTATGCATATATAATAGCAGCTTTCACTTAAAATATCCTTTTTGATTGCTTCTTGTCCTTTTGGCTAAGATGAAGTATGAACTTGAAAATTTCCAATTCTAGAACATTTAAGATTTTGGATTTTCAAATTAGGAATGCTTGGTCTAGACATAGAGTTAGGTGGGTACCATTGTGAACTATTTCTGGCCAGTGAATTATTGCAGAAATTCATAGGTATACCAAATAGATTCTGTGCACATAAGAAAAAAGAGATGATGTGCAAAATATCCTTTTTGTGTTGGCTGCAGCTGACAAATCTAAAGTATACTTTCATCATAAATCTTACATATCATTTACCGTTTCAGTTAAGTTTGAGGTTGGGCTTGATAGATAAACTGAATGCTTGGTAAAAATTTTTTTATGTCTTTTAGTCCTGTTAGTCCTCCTGTTGTGGATCTCAGAACCATCATGGAAACAGAAGAAAGTAGAAAAAAATGTGGAGCTACACCAAAGTCAAATTTAGGGTTGGTTAAAAAAAATCAAAAAAGAAAAGATCATATGGTATTATATTTCTGCCATGAAGAATTGGAAAGATCTGTTGTATCTTTGCTGTCATTTTTCTGCATTTTAATGTAATAGCGCTAAACCTTTTTATAGGATACGTAATCTTTATAATATTATTTTTAAATATGTGCTAAAGATTGAGTCGAGTTTGTAGATCAGTTCTTATTGAACACAGTATTATTACATGTTAGAAACTTACCTCTAAAATGATCATTGCTGGCTATTTCTAAAAAAAACCCTCAAGATTTAAGCCTTGTGGTGCAAATTCCCCTGGAAAAGTATTATATGTAGGAGGGTTCATATATAGCAATTACTTGTTCACTTATAGTATAAACTGATAATTATCATTATTGAAACTTAACATTGTAATCCAAAAATTGTAAAATCACAATAAATAGAATATATCATCTGTAACCTTCATTAAGCATAAAATGATGTTAATTGGTTTAATTTTATTTATAGTAAAATGATTTTTCATAAAATAAACTTTCTCAGAATCAGTGAAACCAGTGAACTAATTGGTTTAATCTAATATAATTTTTAGAAAAATGATTTCCCATGGAGTTAAACTTTCTCAGAAGCAACGAAAAATGATTGCATTGCCTACCAAAGAAAGCAATTCAGGAATGAATAGCATGGAAACAGTTTTAACTACTCCTTCAAAGTTACCCAAACCAGCGAATGCATGGTATGCTCTTATTTTTATTAAATCATTGTAGGTCTTGATGTTAGCTTTTAAGGTTGTTTTAGGCTCCTGAGTTTCTCCCCTACCTAAAATATTTTCAAATATTTCTTTTCCCCCTTTTCTTTTAAGTTAAACATTGGAATTTGAGGAACAAGAACTTTTTTTCCCTTAATTTTGGCTGTATTAACATTATAAACCATTGCTTCCAAATGTGGATTTTTCATATGTGGGTATAGTATCTTCTTCATATTCTGCAACTTCCCTTGCCAAAGTGGTTTAAAATAATTTTACCTTTTCACTTCTTAATAAGAAATAAAATGTGTTACAGTAAATTTCATAAAAGAACACTTTACTTTTAGTACATTAATCTCTTTATTTTTCTGCATGTACCGTAAGTATCTTCACATGGTTAAAATCAAACCTTTTTGTACTTTTTGAAGAGGTGTTACTTAACATTGTGTCACATAAGTTTTCTCCATCATAATTCACCCCACAGTGGCAGCATTAGTAGGAGTAACCTCCAGAGGGTAAGAAAACAGTTCCATTTTGTTTGCAACTCATAATATCTGGAAACTGAGTCTAGAAGAGCAGTTGATGGATAGACTGAAGGGTAAGGAAGAAATAAAAAGAACCCTCTTTCTCTCACAAGGACTGAGGAGGGTATTTGTAGCTGTCCTTAGTTTGGTGAATTCCTTTGGTGTTTCTAATGTCACATTAATCTATTTGTAAGAAGGAATATTCTTCCCACTGAAAATGTAAATTATTTTGAAGAGAACAGCAACTCATTTTATTATGATGTTACCAGTGGAACTGAATCAGTACCTTTCAGAACCTCTAGTAAACTTGAAGCATGATCACTGAAAAAGAAAATGAAACAAGGAATGGGAAACCCCAATTAGAGGATAAAGAGGGTGCAACTTGAGAGAATGGGTTTAGTGGAAACTTTAAATTCATCAGTATTTGTTAAGTGCCTTCTACATGCAAGGTTCTCTGCTAATTTCTGGTGACAACTCATAAATCTTTGTAAGATTTATGGTGTATTGGTTGCAACACTGAGTTACTTTCTCTAAACACTGGACAAGATCAAGAAGAAAAAAATTTTTGAGACAGTTGTCAAGATATTAAATATTACTGTAATTTGAGAAAACTAACAGAACATGAGGATGCTTTGGGCTTAGTAATCAAATTTAGCTGTGCAGTTTCCTTATTTAAAGGCAAAAAGGTAAATGAGGAAGTTTCAGTTCTCCTGGAAGCATCTTTCTTAGAGGTCTGTGTTCTTTGGTCTCTTGTCAGTGTTTTCTAGGCCTGCTTGAGTATATGTCATCTTGAGGCTTTCCTTAATTATTACGTAGGAAATTTCCTTTGCTTTCCTCTGTTGTCAGGTCTTGTTTCCATGTCCTGTGTTTTTCTATTTAGTTTGCTCTTTGTTTTGATGTAGTATAACTTGAGTAGTTTTCTGGGAAAGAATGTACAGCACATACATTTTTGGAGTTCTTGAATCCATGCAAATGTTTTTATTCGCTCTTGTCTTTATTCTTGACTAATAGTTACATTGAAACAGCATTCTAGATTCGAAACTATTTGGAGAATTTGTTCCATTTTCTTTCTGCTGGTGTGTTTGGGAATTCTAATACTGTTTGATTCCAAATTCTTTTTACATTACTCCTTATTTTCCTTTTTCTACCTTTGTTTTTTCCCCCTGGAAGCTTATACAGCCTTTTCTTTACCCCTAATGTTCAGAAATTTTGCACAATATAGGTCTGATTAGAATTCCACCTGTACTACAGACACCCATGACAGTGACTGAGACACCTGTCAGAGGTTCACTCCCTGCTTTATCTGATAGGGCAAGGTTGTTTAGGGACTGTCCAGCAGCTCAACTAGTCCTGTCAGTATCCACAGATGCCTCTGGGGTGAAGAAGTGGGCAATAAGGGTTCCTGTCCTCTAAAAACAGCCAGGGTGAGAAAAACTAAGAGGCCCTTTCCCCACCAACGCTGTAGATCAGTGCAGAGTGGAGAAGAACAGAAGAAAAGTAGAAACTGGTAAAATGGTAGCATTTATTTTGGCAACATGTTTCTCTTAAAGAAAACAAACCACCTGATTTTTTCCAAAGAGAAGGAAAGAGTAACAGGAATTTAGTGGTGTATTAGTGGGTGAAATTGATGAGACTTTACAAAAAAAGCAAGTTTCTTTGCAATAGTACTTCAATAGTTTTGATATTTGATTTGATTTAGCATTCTGAATTGTGGTCACTTGAGAAAGAAAGGCATCTTAGTATTTAATCATCAAGTAGGGCCATAGAGTCATAATGGAAATAATAACAATTAGTCCTAATTTCCTGAAGGAACTATCATACGGTGAAACCAAAAATGACAAAATTTTAAATTTGCAAGCCACTGTATGATGGTCAAGGTGCTTTTACTTAGTTTTATTTGATCCTCACAGCAGTTTATGAGCTAGGCAGCACAAATTCTTTCATCATTTTTCAGGTAGAAGATTCAAATCCAGATCAGTTTAGTGACTTGCCCTAGGTTATATGGCTGGAAAAACCAAAACTGAGACTAGGACTCTGGACTACTGCTTCTCAGTCCACTTTTGTTTCTCGTAGAAAGATATTCATAATTCTACAGATCTGTCATTGCAAATAGTCAATAGTTTCCAGAGATGAGTGAAACTTATCCACAGATAGTGTAATTCACAGTACTTATCTATGTGGGATTGATGTATTTTATTCTAGTCCATTTTCACGAACTGTAAAATAATATGCGAGTCAATCTAGTAAACTCAGCTCTCAACTTTTCTTTGGATTCTCCAAGAGACTTAATCCCAGCTTGGTTGGCAGATGTAACTTTTGAAGAGCATCACTTTTCCTGCTCCAGCCTTTGACCCAGTTTCTACCAAAAGTTGGCACCACAGCTGTCATATTGCACACACTGCAGAAGCTTTGCGCTTGCTTTAGATCTGTCTCAGCAACTTTCAATCAGATTATTTAATTCACTCTGGAAAGGGCAGAAGTAGAGAAACACATTTGCAGGGACACCATCAGGTTCATTCCCTTCCCCACCTATTTCCTAGATTCATCCATTTCCTTTCAGGCCAGGGAGAAAGCATACATGCCGGTGGTGTAGTCTTGAGGCTCACAAAGACCTTGAGAGTCCATTAAAAACTGTCAGCTCTGAAGGACCCCCAGAAGCCATGGAAGTTTCGAATGGGATACGATTCCATGAAGAATATCGTGTTTATTGCATTTTTAGTCTCCTTGGGTTTCCTTTATGATCCGAAAAGGCAGACCCTTAACATTTGAGAGTTCCAGGGCAAGAGAACAAATAGAGGTCCACATTTTAAATGTCAGCATAAATAGATGTAAAATAAAATATACTCTGTTCTCCTACTGCAAAAATGGTGCATCAATAATGAGAAATTAAGATGCATATTTAAAGTTACAGTTTTATGTTACTAATATTTGACAAAATATAAGGCATTTGAATTTATTATTTTATACTTTAGACATTTTTGTTATCATGCCACTGATATTTGCATGAATATCATATGCAAGTATATAATTTATAAGTTATAACTTGATTTATTGCATAGATTTATTGTTCTTATTCTCATTAGAAAGAGATTACTTATTATGCTGCATTAATTAAGATTTTAGTAACTTGGTGTAGTGGCACATACCTGTAATCCCAGCATTTGGGAGGCAGAGGTGGGTTTAAGGCCAGCCTGGGCTACTTAGTGAGACCCCATCTCAAACAAAAAAAATGTTAAAAACCACAACAAGCCAGGAGTGGAGGTTCATGCCCAACTACTTGGGAGGCTGAGATCAGGAGGATCTTGGTTTGAGGCCAGCCTCTGTAAAAGGAAGTTCACAAGACTCCGTCTAAACCAGTAAAAAGCCGAGCATAGTGGTGCCTTCCTGCCATCCCCGCTACTCAGGAAGTGTAAATGGAAGAGTATTTGTCTAGGCTGGCCTGAGCATAAACTCGAGTCCCTACTTGAGAAATAAGTAAAGCCAAAAGTGGTAAAATAAAGCTCAAGTGGTAGAATGCCTGCCTAGGAAGCCCAAAGCTGTGAGTTCAAACTCCATTACCACCAAAAAACCCCCAAAACCAACAACAAAAACATTTTCACATAGTTTGTGCTCTATTAACATTAATGAATTAAGAGATCAAAAATTGATTGTAATTATACAGAGTACAAAATTTGAATGTTTCAGCAATAATTAAAAGTAAACATAAAATTAATATCATTCTGCACATATATACATGTTTTTGGTACTGGGAAGTATGGGGAGGAACAAAAGGAACTAAGGCAATTTTTTCTTTTTTATGTGGCAGTGGTATTGCAAGCAGGATGGCCTCAAGCTTGCAAGGCAAGTGCTTTACCACTTGCCACAGCCCCACCCCAAAAGTGATTTGTCTTTTAAAATATTCAAAATGATCTATTAAAATTAAAAGTCTCTATTAATGTACATAAAACTATAATCAAAATTACCTAAACAAATTAAAATTTTAAATTCACTTTTCAAAAATTTAATTAAGTCTTTAGATAATTTCCTAAAAATAAAATTCTTCACAATTTTATCATTGAATATCCATTAGCTGTCAGTATAAAAATTAGGATCACATTTTATTTGTTATGTTTATTGGCATTGTCCAGGAGAAATACAGAACAAACCACATATATGTTTTTATTTTTCCTATTAAAAGCTTGTCTATATTAGCAAAATTAAAAAGCAAACATTCCAAAAAGTGAAATATATTTTAACATATTTTATTCCAACATGATTAAAATATTTCAGCATGCAATCAATATAAATCAATAAAGCCTCTTACATTCTTTTTTCAAATCAGTGGCATATTCCAGATGTAACCCCAAAGATTGATACAGAGGTACCTTTGTTTTCCCTTAAAGTACAACGTTGCTGTCATGTCTGAATTTTGACGTTTGTCTTATATATTTTCTATTGTTAATACCTATGTGCCATATTTAGAGAGATAGTTTCTTTAAAGATTTTTAAAAATCATTCAGAATACAGCGATAAGTAACAGCTATTAGTTAAGTCAGATTATGTCAGGTTCAGTTTTATTTTCAGTACTTTTTCTAGATTGTTAATAGATGTGTACAAGTGTTGGCAGACTAAATGGTCCAAATCTAGTTTCTAGCCTGTTTGTGTAAAGTTTTATTGGAACTTTGGCACACCCATTGGTTTACTTATCCATGGCTGCTTTTGCGCCGTAACAGCAGAGTTGAGTAGTTTGCAATGGAGACATGCCGGCCTGTAATGCCTAAGGATATTGTCCTTTACTTAAAACTCTGTGTTGACCTCTGAACCAGTGCCATGCTGTCCCAAGCGTTTAACAGTTCTGTTCCCTACAGTCATGTTGATTGATAAAAACAGAAAAATGCTGACTACATAATGCCTTGAATTTGAGTGATCATGCTCAGTGGTCATTTTTAGAAGGAATGATGGGGTAGGCTACGGGAAGAGTCACACCTATGATCCATGGTCACACATTCCTCACCATTTCTTTTCAGTGGCTTGCTGTGAAGTCAGTAAAGGCCTTGCATTCTAGCTCAGTGAATCAGATATGTTGGTCTTGTGACCCTCTTTACACTCTTAATTAGTGAGGACTCTAAAGAACTTTTGCTTATGTGGATTATATTTGTTTCTGTTCACCACATTAGAAAATAAAGCGAGGACATATGAAGTATTTGTTAATTTATTTAAAAAATAGCTGACAAGTGTATTACATATGAATATAAATATGCTTCTGGAAAATAAGTGTTTTTTTAAGCAAAATAATTATAGTGAGAAAAGTGATATTGTCTTACAATTTTTGAAAATCTCTTTAATGGTTGGCTTAACAGATGATTAGATTGTTGTATCCACTTTTATACTTACTATATTTTATTATATGTCATATAATATCTGGAAAACTTGAGCATATACTTATGAGAAAATAAAAGTGAGAAAAGCAAATGCTATCATGGGATTACTATGAAAATTCTTTACACCTCTCAGACCCCCTAAAATGGTCCTGTGGACATCTTTCTCATTTGCAGATTTTCCAGTGAGTTTAGTAACAGGTGTAGATAATAAATGGTAGATGGTGTGGATCCTGACAAGTTGAATCATGGATCAAATTAAATAAGTACCTCTTTGTCTTTTGGAATTTGAAAACCAATAGGCTGGCAAAGGGACTCAAAAAGCAAAGAGTGTGAAAGGATGGCTATAGTTAAAGAGACAATAACAACTGTGTTGGTTAAGATCTGGAGAATTTTAAAAGGCTTATTCACTGTTAGTGTGAGTGTAGTAATTTTGGAGCACAGCCTGGCAAATCCTCAAAAGGGTAAGCATAGTGTTTATATACGACCTACTAATTCCACTCCTAGATTTTTAGTCAAGAGAATTGAAAACATATGTCCACACATACTTGTGCTTGCTCAGTAATGTTCTAAAACATTTTCTTAATTTCACGCTCACCACTAATTCCAAGGTATGCACATGAAGAAGTCTTAAAGGAAAATTATTCAGAAAGAGATTTATTAGCCATCTTCAATACTTAAAAGGACTTCAGTGTAGAAAGAGATTTATCCATTGTGGTTCTTGAGAGCATAGTGAGAATGCATGGGTTGAAATTATAATAGAGAAATCAATTTAATTTCATACTTTTTAATAACTAAAATTGTCCTCAAATTGAAGTGAACCTCTGTGGACAGTAGAGTGCTTATTTACTGAAAGTTCCCATGCAAGACTCGGCTCTTTATTTGGTCATGATGCCGTAAGGCGTCGTGGTAAACTTTTTGGAAAGGCTTAGGCTTTGCAGTCCAGGGGATTTCTGTTGTAACTTTTCAACTCTGCCATTACAGTATGAAAGCAGCTATAGACCATATGTAAACAAATAGGCATGGTCTTATTCCAATAAAACTTCAAAAAAATAGGCAACAGGCCAGATTCAGCCTGCAAACTCTAATCTGCTGATGCCTGCTATGGAGGATGTTCACCCATCATTTGGGATTTGTAAGAGAGAAATTTTACAAGTTCTGTGTCTCTTATGAGAGAGAGGCACACAGATAGGCATTTGCATTTCAGTTTTTGCTAAGTAATTAGTATTTGGCTACATTTGAGGGGGGATGTAGTTTTATTGATTAAAGCAACTTTGTTGTTGCTGGGGATTGAACCCAGGTCCTCAATCATGTTAAGCATGTGTGCTACCACTGAGACAAACCCTTAGCCCCCGTTTTCCTAAGGTATAAAAATTTAATTCTGTTAAAATAGCCCTGATGGGTGGGGGGATGGTAGGTCCTATTTTGTTATATAATTTTGTGGGCTTGTAATCAATTTGAGCAGAATGTGTTAGGTTTAAGAGTTTGGAGTAAAATGATTATACTAAAAAGTTATTGAAAGTCTAAAATAAATATGCCCACCTTTTTTAGTATGCTTTTGTTTTCATATTTCTATTAGTTTATTAGTTCTGAAAGGTTATGCTTATTAAATGTTACACAGATGACTAACTTAAAAATTCTTAAGTCATAACATCTTAAATTTTCTTTTAGCAGAAACACACCTCTGAGCAACCTGTCTTTTCAGTTTCAAAGCAGTCACCACCGATATCAGTACCTAAATGGATTGATCCCAAATCTATTTCTAAGACACCAAGTAGGAATACCTTGGATGATACATGAGCTGGTAATTGGCACCTAGCTCAGAACTCAGGGTGGGGAAATAGAAATAAGATGGGCTTTGGGACCAAATAGATCTGTGATTGAATCCTGCTGGGTTACTTTACAGACCTTGCAAGATACTATTTTTCTCATCATCAGTTTTATCTATAAAATGTGAAAGGGAAGGTGATTCCAATAATAAATATTTTTAAGGATTGTTATGAATGTAGTCTGTCATATTGTAATCTATTTAAAACCTATAAATCATCTAAGAATGTGAGCCTTTATAACCATGTATTACCAAACGGATACCTCTCTACTTGAGAGAGATTTTAAAGGAAGGTTAACATTCTTAGAGTGAATAAATATTTTAGTATAGGAAGTGTTAGTTGGAGCATGATAGTTTCTGGAAGAGGTTAGTTGTATGGTTTACATAGTTCTGAAGGTGTTCAAAGAAGACAGACTTGAGTGAATAAGAATGAGGGGGTGAGTGAGGAAATTAGTTAGCGCTGATTAACGGAAAACACAAGGGGTGTTGCAAAAGCAAATGAATGACATGTCAACGAAAATAACTTAAAGGAAAGTGATACACTGTGACCTTCAACTTGTGGCTATATTAATGGTTTAAGGTATAACTTAGTTCACGATGCCTTTGGCTTTTCATTTTCATAATGTAATTGATCTCTGTTAAAATTGACCTTCTTTTAAAACCTCTTTAATGCAATTTTGCTATATATCACCTCATTTTACTACATGTAGAAATTTTAAAGAATGGCTGTTAACTAAAATGATAACATAGATATTTCTTGTGATACTAGATTATTTACTGTTAATAAATATTTGTAGAGCTCTTTTGTGCCAAGTACTGTTCTCATGTTGAAGCTATAATAGCAAATAAGGTAAAGAAAGTATAAATGTGTGCTGAACAGATAATACGGGCTTAATGGCCTTACTCCTTTAATGATGTAACTGGCTTCTAGATATTTCTAGCAGACCATTATAGAACATTATGGCTTAAAAGCACTCAAACTCAATGATAGTCATAATAAGGTGAACCTTGCCTTGGCTTCATTCTTATAAAATTACTCTAACTTTCTATTTTAAATTCTGTCTTACTTATTTTGCTAGCACAGATTTCTTGTCTGGGGACAAAAAATTAATTTCGGAAAGAATTTCCCCAAATAAAATATCTGGTGAAACTAAAACATCAACTATCAATTATGAAAACTAACTTAGGTTCTGTTTGATGTGGCACATGTTAAGTTAATAACATTTAAAATACACGCAAACTTGATCAGAATCTTGAGTTTTCTTTAATTTCAATATTTTGAATTAAGAAAAAAACTCTTTCCTAGTTTTAGGACTCCAGTTGTAAAGAATGACTTTCCACCTTCTTACCCGTCATCAACACCTTACCACCAGCTTGCCTGTTTCCAGCAGCAGCAAGTCCCTGTTACTCCTCTTCAAAACTTACAGGTTCGACAAGCTTTGTTTGTGGTGGGTTTGGTTTATATTAAGGTACACTCAGTTTCATAGATTTTCGTTTTATGGCAGCAAGTTGTCAGGGAGAGTCTTAACTTGTCCATTCTTATTCCCACTAGGCAAAACTTTTTTTGACATCCAAATAAGGGTGTGATTCTTAAATTTGAGAAGTTAGTTAATGAAGAAGACACTAACAAAACTGTTCTACTTAACAAGGTCTAAGGTTTTAGTTTGAGCACCTGAATAAAATTTCACAACTTGAAGTTTCTTTCTAGTCTATTTAACTATTCACTTCAGCTGTTTGCAAACAGCTTCATTTCTTATGTTGATGAATCTGTAATGCGTTTGGAAAAGTAAATCTTCAAGATTATCAGCATAGCACGATGAGAATACTATTGGAGTATATTATAATTTTTATAAACTAATAGAAAAAGTTTTGCTTGTGAGGCTAATGCACTGCTGTCTAAAAAGAAAATTGATACTCTTGACACTAACAACTAAAACTAGTTTATAGTAACTGAGAGACAGCCGATACCGGTAGAAGACATGAGCCTTGTAGACAGATTCCCTGGGCTCACTACTGTGAGGTCAGTTGTGTGATCTTATGCAAGTTATTACACAATTCTTGTACCCATACCTTCTTACCGAGTGGTTGCAAAGATAACATTAGTTAATATGTGGGTAACTCTTAAAACAGAGCATGGCACTGTTTAGATAATAAATGTTGGGAGTTATGGTTATTTAAATGAAATAGGAAAAATAACTACCTACAAAAACCAGTTGATGAAAAAATTGACAGAAAGTATAACAGTAGTTACTGCGCTGAAGAGGAGGGAATGAGGAGTTATCCTTCAGTGGGTATTTCAGTATTCAATGTTTCAATATTCAGTGTTTCAATATTCAATGGCAAAAAAGTTCTGAAGATGGTGGTGGTGTTTGCACAATGATGTGAATGTACTTACACCAATGAATTGTATTTAACAATTGTTAAAATGGTAAAGCTTTTATTTAACAAATGGATAAAAAAATTAGCTGACAAGATAATTAACTATGGAGAGAGGTGATAGTGTTTTGAGGATTGGAGCAATATAATAAGTTTTGAAAGAAAAAGAGAAAGATGATCAGGTTTGTCCATACATTCATTCAAAACACATTTAATGAGCTATTACTTGTATCAGACTCTGTTTGGGTCAAAATCTAGAAGGTGACTCAGAGGTGACTAGAAGAGGGTCTTGGGGGCCTTCTAAGAGGAGGCCAGTGTCAGAGGGAACTGAAAAGAGGCCCGGGTGTACCTCTAGGTTAGGAAAGGGAAGGAGTGAACCCTGTAGATTTTACCCTTAATAGGGATAGGAAGCTGAGGAAGAGGTTGAAGGAAGCAGGAGAGTTAAAGTGTCTGATTTACACTTTGAAAACTCTGGCCTCAGTTAAGAGAGTAGACTAAGGGGACTGTGAATGTCCTGGGTAGAAAACTATCCTCACATTGGTGTTGAATTAGAGTAAGTTGGAATTACTTTATTTTAAAACCCACCAGCAGCCCATGGGAAAGGACATCAGGCTGCTGCTCTCTTCCCTAAGAAGTGTTTGCAGTTTAAGGAAGAACATTTCATAACAATGTCTCTTACCCCAAAGACGAAAGAAATTAGAATTCTTCCAAAAGAAAGAAATCAAAAAAGAAAGAAAGAAAGGCTATCTTATTTAAACAGAAGGAGATTACATGAGAGATTCTACCATTTGGGATCTAAATCAGGACTTAGTTCAGTTGAGGTTTATTCAGACTGATTCAGTTTGACTAATTGGCTAATCAAAAATGCTTTATTTCAACTTTTTTTTTCCCCTCCATACTGGCTTAGACTCAGGACCTTTCCCATACTAGTAAGCTCTTTGCCACTTGAGCCACATCAGGGCATGGCTCTTTGTTTCAAGTTTATCAGCTCAGCTTGAGTCTTCTCCGCATGCCATCTGTTCAGGCATTTATAAGTGCATGGAGAGATGATCCAGCATGAGGGAAGAAATGGAAGGGCAGCTTATGATAATAGTACATGTGTTGAAAGTTTGCTGGGGAAGATGCTGAAGTTCAGAGAAATCAAGCAACTTGCTGAGCATCACTCAGCACAAAGGAAATTTGTGTTGAAATTTGCATTTGTCTGACTCACAGCACCCAGTACAATAGTACATTGCTTCTTTTATAAAATAATGCTAAATTGGGAAAAAAGAACATAGATATAATTGTGTGTCTTTTTATGTAAGTAAGGAGGTGTAAGGAAAAAAAAGTGATAGCTTATTAGTGTGTTGTGCATTAAGTGGTATTTTCTTCTTAAGTTTTCTATTTGTGTTAAGAAATAGAACCAGTTAAAAGGAAGGAGAAGCTTGTGTATTAATTTAACACATTTTTTTTAATGTTTTTGGTGATTTTCAGAAAGGGTCTTAGTATATAGCCCAGGCTGGCCTTGAACTCTCATTCTTTTTGCTTCAGCCTCCGAGGGCTGTGATTATAGACACAGACCACCATGCCTGGTAGTTTCTTTTATTAAAGTAAAGTATGCAATACAAGTTCCCCCTTTAAAATATTATAACATATCTCATTACTTAAGAATTAGGATAATTTCAAAACTGGCAGCGTTTTACTATACCCAATGCAAGCTAGTTTCTTAGGCATATTTTTTTTAACCTTTGTTTATATATATTATTTAGATTTCAGGATCCTCTTCAACAAATGAATGCATTTCAGTTAAAGGAAGAATTTATTTCATATTAAAGTAACTAGGCAGTGGAGGTTCAAGTAAGGTAGGTATTTTAAATACTTAAGAAATGAATAGTTTCTGATGGGTATTGGAGGGGAGAGGGAGGGGGCGGAGTGGGTGGTAAAGGAGGGGGTGGGGGCAGGGGGGAGAAATGAACCAAGCCTTGTATGCACATATGAATAATAAAAGAAAAATGAAAAAAAAAGAAATGAATAAAAATATTATAAACTTTCATTTGTCTTTTTAGCTATGGGGGCTCTTTTATCTTTTAGGGACCATGTTGCCCTTGAGCCAAAAAAGCTGCCTCATTTCCTGCCCTTCTCCCTTTTCACTCTAAAAAGACCTACCTCTTGATAGCAGTCTTATGTCTTTCCTTCCAATGTCCTTTGCTTCCTAATTTCTTCATCTTACGTTAACGTTGGCTGTGGTGGCAAATGACCACTATGTATCATCACAGAAGACTCTAAAAATGAGTCAGAATATGATGTGAATTACTTATATGCTTATTATTCATGTAGCTTATTCAGTAAAGGCTTTTTACTAATGGATTTCTTTTTTGTTTTGAGTTTTTTATCTAAAAAACATTGTAGTAATCTAAATTAATCGGAGTTCTATTTTTTTGTTGTTGTCATTCTGTGGATTGAACACAGAACCCTGCACATGCTAGGCAAACTGTCTACCACTGAGCTAATATTCCTGGCTCCTGAGTTTTTAATTTATGTGAATCTAATTCTTTATGGCTGGGTAGCATCTTGAGCTAGTGCTCAATACATGCCATAATTAATTCTTGCTCTGTTAAATCTACAGATTTTTGCCATTAACATTCACCATACAACTATAACGAAGAGCACCAAAAACTTTCATATTCTTGCTAAATTTAGTTCTTAGCTTTGAATTTTAGGTCACTTAGTATTTGGAACAGTTGATTTCTTTTTTCATTTTGCTTTCCTGTTGTCTCCTCTGTTTTCATTTTCTCACACTGGCCATTCCTTTTCAGTCTTCCTTATGTTCCAGGACTCAGTGCTGCAGTGCCTCTTTTCTTCTTTGTCTAAACTGCTAATTTTCTTGTAGTCTTATCTGTAGGTTTATGGCTCATAATTTCCAAACTTCTATTTCCAGTTCATACCTCTCCTTTTGATCCAGACTAACATATCTAATTTGGCTCTACACATCTCTTTTTGGTTACCAGGCATTTAAAACTGTGTGTGCAAACACAACTCTTGCTCCATTGTCTTTGCAATTTCAGTAAATTGCAACTCTGTTCTTCTTATTGCTTGGCCAAAAGCCAGTCTATACTCTTATTCTCACTTTCATATCCAAACCAATCAACAAGTCTTATTTGTTCCACCTCAAAGTATCTCTAGAATTTATTTTTTACCAGCACTATAACTTTGGTTGAAGCAGCTCTCATCTTTTCACTTTTTATTTATATTATTTATATTTATATTATATTTATACTTATTTTATATTTATATTATATTATATATTAATTATATTTGATTATTATTTATATTATATTTATATTTATATTATATTTATTTTATTTTATTATAGTGCCCTTCTACTGAGTCTCATTGAGTCAGTCCTTGTCCTCCTGATTTATTGGATTTGTGTTTTAACACAACAGTTGATTTTCTTCCAAGCACACTCATATCTTTGCCCTAGTATCTTCTCAGTCAGGGTTCCATTGACCTCATTCTAAAACTGTAACTCCCAAATTTCCAATCACAGTGTTCTCCGTTTCCCTATCTGCTTTTTCTCTGTAGCATACCTTTTAACATGCTCTTATATTTATTTGATTTGCTTTTGTCCCTCTACACATGAATGTGAGCTCCATGAACATAGCAGTGTTTGATTTGCTCCGTGATCCTAGCCCTGGTATCCAGAATACAACAGAATAGTAGTTGAATGAATAAACTGCCTCTCTCAGCAATTGTGCTGTGGGTAACATGAAACAAAGGCTACTGGACTTATTTTAAGCTTTTCTATAGTTTTCTAAGCCAGCTAATAATGACTAGACTTACTTGTGACTATCTTACTAATTTATTAAAAATAAGGAAGTGCCTGTAATCCTAGATACTTGGGAGGTGGAGATCAGGAGGATCAATGTTTGAGGCCATCCTGGGCAAAAAGTATGTGAGATGCATTTCAACCAATAAAACCTGGGCATGGTGGCATACGCCTGTCATCCCAGGTGGGTAGGAAGTGTAAATAGGAGGATCTCAATCCAGACCAGCTCTGGCGAATAAATGTGAGACCCTATTCAAAAAATAAGTAAGGCAAAAAAGGGTGGGGATGTGATTTAAGTGATGGAGCACCGGCATAGCAAGCATAAGGCCCTGAGTTCACACCCCGTACTGCCAAAATATAAGTAAGTGTCTGCCTGATGGCATGTATCTATAATCTCAGTACTTAGAAGGCTGAGGCAGGAGGAGTGCAAGTTTGAGGCTAGTCTGGGTTATATGAGGCATGTAGACTGTATGGATAGTGGTAGAACATGTGCTTAGCATGTGTGCAATTTGGGTATAATCTCTAGCACCACAAAAAACCCAATGAATACAAAAAAATAAATAAAGCCTGTACATTACCATGTAGAGCAATCTTCAATAAATATTTTATTTATACACTCCCTTTCTCCTCCTTGTATCAAATTTCAGTCATGGGAATAAAGGAATCATTTTATTTAAATACCTGATTTAATTGCTTTTGGAGACATTCTTTAGCTAATATTTATTAGTTATTTGATTATGTTCCGTAATGTGAGGGTGTTGACACTTGTTACTTAGTGGCATGTTTTCAGAGATGAAGAATTGTTTTAGTGGTGTTTTTTTTTCCTTGGAGTATATTGAAGCTGTAAGCTTACTTAAGTCAAGGGCCAAGTGATAAAGCTATACTGGCCCATATTTTCTGAGTCCAATTAAATTATGATTCAACTTAATAATTATGAAGGTAAAAAACCAGCATGCCTTAGAAGAGGGTGAGTTTAGGCTATTACCAACTTACACTATATTTATTAAGAACATCTGGAATGGTCATGGAGCTCATGAAGATGGTCAAGACACTGGTGTACCCAATCTATTTCTACTTTATTAATTCCCTGTGAAATTGACAGAGCATATTTCTGACACTAACTGGCCGCTGTCCTTGGGAGGCTGAGTCAGGATCATTTGAGCACAGGAGTTCAAGGTCAGGCAACATGAGACCCATCTCAAAAAAACCTCCAAAACCAAATAAACCAAAGTAACTGACATCTCTGTGGTGAGAAAATAAAGGCTACCCAGTCAAGACCATAGAGGTTATTTATTGCAAGAGTTTTGCCAAAGTTAGCGATATTTGAGGGGTAATATATGCATACAAAAAGTTGAAAGTTTTCATTTACTGAAAAATTTTAGATCATACGTATGTGTATTTCTATCTCTAGTATCCTTCAAGTTTTTCTGATATATCCAACTTTAAATGTTTAAAAATATCTATTCTGTCCTGAATGTTTTTAATGATGATAGCAAACATTTGCTATACTATGGACACACTGTAGAATACTGGGCAAATGTCAGTCATCTCTGTCATTTTTCAAACCCTGTGCAGTAGATATTACTAACAGTATTTTATTTTTGAGAATTAAGAAACGTGTCCAAAGTGAGATTGCTGATGGAGTGAGCCGGAATTCAAATGCAGGTGCTTTCCTCTAGCCTTTTGTAAGTTTTGTATGTTTTATTTGTATGTGTGTGTGTACTTGTGTAGTATTATCTATAATCTTTAAATTTTACTGTTAGGCTACAAAGCTGTTTCACTGAATGAATATACTACCTCACACCTTATTAAACAGCATACACATAAACTATAATCATTAGGTTTAGGGTTAGTAGTGTCGTATTGTACCACACAACAACGGTGCTCTGAATTCATTCAGCTTTGTGAGGCAATTTACCCTATACAAAATGGCTTTGTGCTGCTATTTTAAAATTCATTTTGTCCCTTTCATTGTTATTCTCTGCTATCTATTACCCTACCACTGTTTTACATTCCATCTCCTAATTTTCCTGTGTCCAAGTAAACTCAACAACATTCATTTTGAGTTTTATACTTGAAGATGAAATGTAACTGAGTTGTACTTAAGGGTCTGTGATAGAGCTTATTTATTAGTTTAGTTCTAGCCCATGAGCCTCCTCCTTACTTCTTTCCTGTATCTGCTGGGTAGTCAAGGTTAAGTGACTCTTTGCTTCAATGTGTCAAAGGGTATAAATGAATACAGTATTTCTTGCATACATGGGCATTTTGTATTTGAATTTATGAAGTCTTGAAGGAGCACTGTTGTTCCATGTTTGGTGAAAGTTAGACACATTCTGATGTTTTGTTCTTAGAAATTGACTGTTCATTATAGCCAGAACTATTTCACCTTGACATTAGAGATCCTGACAATGTACTTATGAGAACATCTTGTTCTTGAAAATTGGACCTGTCCTTTTTTTCACAACCGAAATATACTGATAGCATATTATCTGTTACATGGATGAGCTTGTCAACATCAGGCACAGTGGGAAAACATCATCTATGAAGTGAATTTTCTGTTCATCACAGCCTTAGTCATCCTTAACATTTTTGAATGTGCTTTTCTGTATGTTAATTTTTCTGGTTAAGGCACCCAAAAGAGTATTATGAACATGTCAAATTTAAATTGTTTTTCTTTTGTGTTAACATAGAAAGTTTTGTGGTTTATATGTCTTTGAGTTACTGAATTTACATATGTGATTGGAAGTGGGCTGTTATTCTTGTATCATGATTATTTTTTTCCTTTTATATTCAAAGTAGGCCCAGGATTTGTTTCAGAATTTTCTCAGCCTAAAATTCTGTCTTAACAAGTTTAGAAGTATTGTGATAGTATACAGATAGTACATTCTAAACTTTCTTCTTTGTCGTACTGTATAGGTATTTCAGGTATTGAATGAGAAGAAACAGATATATGCCATAAAGTATGTGAACTTAGCATAGGGGAGAAATGACCCAAGCCTTGTATGCCCATACGAATAATAAAAAAAAAGAAATAGATGGAAGTACTTCTGCCCTTCTGTAGGGATTTACCTGCCCCGTATAGCCAATGGGCCACAATAGCAAAGCTTTTCTTCTTAGATTTCACTAAGTACAGGCAACGGATCAAAAAAAAAAAAAAAGTATGTGAACTTAGAAGAAGCAGATAACCAAACTATCGATAGGTACCGGAATGAAATAGCATATTTAAATAAACTACAACAACACAGTGATAAGATCATCTGACTTTATGATTAGTAAGAATTCTTTTTTCAATTAAAAAAAATTTTTTTTGCTATAGTTCTTCAAGTAAGTGTTAAGTAAATCTTAATATAACCTAGCTATTTGTTGTTTTGTTTGGTTTTAATTGCAGTGAAATCATGGACCAGTATATCTACATGGTAATGGAATGTGGAAATACTGACTTGAATAGTTGGCTTAAAAAGAAAAAATCCATCAATCCATGGGAACGCAAGAGTTAGTGGAAAAATATGTTGGAAGCAGTACACACAATCCATCAACATGGTATTAAAATCTCTTCCTGTGGGTAAAGTTAAAATATTTGTTAAGGGCTATAGGCTTGGCTTAAGCAGTAAAGCACCTGCCTAGCAAGCATGAAGCCCTGAGTTCAAAGCCTAGCACTACCAAAAAAAGTTGTTGTTAATGTCATCTTAGAAAAATACACTTATTATTTTATTGGTATCTTTAGCTAGGTGAACTAAATAATTGGAAGTATTCTTAAAGATGAGGAAACGAAGCCATTTCTTAATACTGTTAACCCAAAGGGTATAGTACATGAACTCAAATTCCTGCATTTGTAATGGAAAAAAGCATCTTTCTTAGTATTAATGTAGTCTGTGGTCCTTATCTTCAAATATTTTGGATTTTAGTATATCTGAGACTTTTGGGTTCAATTATCCTAAAAATATGAGATGTTTATTTCCCTCTTTCTCCTAATGATTTTGCATTATGTGTGCCCTTTGTGAAAGTTGGTTTATTTTTTTACTGTTAGCCTCAGGCTTTTATTTTAACATGTTCTTTTTTTCATTTTAGAGCTTTCTCTGCCTTTCTCCTATCTTTAGATCAAAACTCTTTAATCTAGATGATTGTAATTTATCTCCCCCTGAATAAGTTTTCTTTACAAGTTAAAAGATAATTTATTAGTGATTACCATTAGTGCTGTAGGAAGTGTCTTTACATCTGGCAGTATAATTTACAATGCTCTGTACTGGAGAGAGATCCACAGTGGTTAAAGATAGATCAAAGCCAGACTGCCTGCCCTCAACTCATGACATTGTCACTTAGGCCTTGTGACCTTGAATGGTTTACTTAAACTCTCATTGCCTTATTTTCCTCACCTGAAAGTGGGGATGATAATAATGGTATTTCCTTAGCATTGTTTTTGAGGATTAAACTCATTAAAAGCAGCAAACTTAGATTGTACCTTGCATGTAACACATGCTAAGAAAGTACAGACCTTATGAGAAAGGGATATTTAATTGGGTTGACTAACTCAAAGAACCAACTACAGATTGTAAATTTTACATTGTCTCATAATGGATTTTTTATTTTGAAGGCATTGTTCATAGTGATCTGAAGCCTGCTAACTTTTTAATAGTTGATGGAATGCTAAAACTAATTGATTTTGGAATTGCAAACCAAATGCAGCCAGATACGACAAGCATTGTTAAGGACTCTCAGGTAGGACATCTAGCGAATAGTTGGTTGTTTGCTACCTGGTATTATTTATATCACCTCATTCTCCAAAGAATTTAGAGTCTTTTTATAAGAATAGGTACTAAAACCATAAAAAATTTCAAAACCATGGTCAATATGATTTAGAAAAGTAAGACAAGATTGTATAGAAATATATCTAGCAATTTTGAGTAATTTTCCTACAACTGAGGTAAAGAAGCAGTAATACCTGTCTTGGTAATCATTTTGTTCATGTTCTAAAATTGACCTGACAGTTGACTTTGGGTTTCCTGGTAGCAATCAGAGAGAGAATTGGAGTAACATGTTTTCCATTGTCGTCCATGAGGTGAGGTCATTTCAATTTAAGAGGGCTTTCATATTGGAAATGCCATAATTACTATTGTTTCCAACAGCACTTTTGTAATAGGATATGCAATAGCAAATGTAATTAAGTTGTTCAATAAAAGCTAAAATAATGATAGCAAAGCATAACTAAAAGAATCTTGCTTGGAGATGACATGATGTGTCCATGTATGCTCATTTCTGTTGTAGATCTCCCTGAATTCTGGGAGCAGAACTGGGCTTTGATAAAAGGAATAGATGGGCAGCATGCCCGTAAAACAATTCTATCTGACAGTCATTACTTAATGTCAAAACTGGCTGAACATTGAGTTGTAAATCGGCTTGAAGATACCTTCTATAGCAAGCCCTAAGCTATGGGTAATTTGTGTTGAAGGCAGAGCCATTTATGTTAGAATCAAAGGTACAGTGCAATGTTGGCACCATCCAATTGTAGAGACTGTTGCATGACTTAGAAGTCCACTCTGTCTCAGTTTGCACATGGGCCCTAGAGTCCCAGGATACCAAGCTAGATGTTTTTGTTGTTTGTTTACATATGAGTTTGTTGGTTTATTAAAGGGGAGTAACATGTTGAGTCTATTCAAGCATAGAAGAGAAAGTGATACTCCAATTCCTTAAAGCTTATTACCATTTATAGAATTTTAGCCTGGACAGTTTTTAAGGCAGATATGTTTTAAGGCACAGTACTCTGAAAGGAGTCAGTCAGTCTTCTGCTTCTGAACCCAATTCCTTTTGCTGAAGTTGGGAAGTTATTTGAATTTTTCAAGTTTATCGCTTAAATTTATAAGTATCCTAAGTCTCTAAGGATCTGGCATTTGTACTTTTAAAAAACCTGAAGCAGAATGAAATATTTTCATTGATTGACGTTTTCTGTGATTTGGCAAATAGGTTGGCACAGTTAATTACATGCCACCAGAAGCAATCAAAGATATGTCATCCCGAAGAGAGAATGGGAAATCCAAGTCAAAGGTACTGTATTGGGAATTTTACAAAAGTGACTTGGAGTAAAAACATCATTCTTTTGAGTGAATGTCTAGAATGGAACTTTTGTAATATGATGTGGTCTGGAAAGTATCAAAGAAAACCTGCTTTAAAAAAATTCATCATTATTTTTTATAGTGTTGTTTAATAAGGGACCCTAAACAGAGGATATCCATTCCTGAGCTCCTGGTACATCCATATGTCCAAATTCAAATTCATGCAGGTACTGCTTCTTTAAAAATTGCTCATTACTAGGTTCCTATGAACAGCCTATTAACTGTAACAAAACTAGAATCTAAATTGGCTACTCTTTTTGCTGCCTGCCCTCTTGCCAAACAGTAATGTAAATAAAAATGTCTGTCTTCATTGATGTCATTCAGTTTTAATTATCCTGCATAGGGGACAGTGATTGGTAGTAAATTATAAGAATGCCATTTATTGTGTTGTTAAGCAGAGTATATATTTTTGTTGCTTTATTTTTTGTTTTGAGACAGGATCTCACTTTTATGTATCCCAGGCTGGCCTCAACTCAAACTAATTATTTGCCTCTCTAAGTTGCTGGAGTATGTGCTTTTAATTGAATTTATATGTTTATTAGTATCACTGTGTTGATATTGTATATTTTATAGGTAACCAGATAGCTAAGGGAACCACTGATGAAATGAAATATGTCCTGGGTCAACTTGTTGGTCTGAATTCTCCTAACTCTATTTTGAAAGCTGCTAAAGTAAGTATGTGTGTTCTCTGTGTTAATTAACTATTTTAATATAGCTTAATGAGTTACACCCTTAGAGAAACAGGTAACCCAAAGGAAAGTTGGGCCAGCGGTCTTGAAGTCTTTATTTCTGCACTTAGGTATTTAACACATCCTATTTGACAAGTACCTATCTTTTTTATTTATTTATTTTTTTGGCAGGAGATGGGGGACACACAGTCTGGGGTTTGAGCTTGAGGGCCTCACTCTTACTAGTTAGGCAATGAGCCATGCCCCCAGCCCTTTTTTGCTTTCTTTATCTTTCTAAGAAGTTCTTGTTTTTATGCCTGTGTGTGCCTGGACTGCTCTCCTCCTATTTATACTTCCCGAGTAACTGGAATGGCAGCATTGTGCCACCACACACAGCTTTTTATTGGTTGAGATGTGGTCTCGCCAGCCCACGCATGCTTCAAACCACAGACTTCCTGATCTCCACCTCCCAAGAAGCTAGGATTATAAGCGTGAGCCGCCATGCCTGGCTTGATTCCTGTTCTGTGCATATAGCACAGGCCAGAGTAGGTTTTCAAAACAGGTACATTCAAAGGATTACTGTCAGGCCTCAATTGAATAAATTTAGTATAGCACGTTATCTTTTAAATCATTCTCAACACGATTCTTAACACAGCTTTTGAATTCATTCCTTCTAGCCAATTTCTTATTAAACTTTAGAGATACAATAGTATTTGTAGCGCTTCTGTAAAGCTGTGCATAGCCATCAGCACAGGCCTCAGGCTTTCAGACTCCCATTACCTATTTGTGTCTGCACTATTCTTTTTGTCTTTCACTGTCTCAAATACCTAGTCATTTCTAGAATATTGTGAAAGTTCATCGATCAACTGGTTTAGCTGCCAAGAGATTACTAATGATATATTTCAGTTACAAGACTATTATAAAATTATGGAAGCATGAATTAACATTCTTATGTCTCTGGCTCAGTCTACGTTACTAAGAGCCTGGACACACTTCTGAATGAAATATTACATTTGCATTCAAATAAGGTAAAATTTTTCTTAAACTTTCTCAAGTGCTTCTGGCTGAATCAGTGGCTTTAGGAATTAAGATTGGACACATTGTGTTTTTTAATTGCTTTGTATTTTATATGTCCACATTTAAAATTCATACCAATGTATTGCTCAAAACTTTTATAAATAAAATTGAGATGATTAGTCACCTTTATCACTGAAAGGCAAAAATGTCATTTTCATAAAGTAGATGTTAGCTAAGCCTTCAATCTTTTTTTAATACATTGACTTCAATATATAGTTGGCCTTTTGTATCCATGAGTTCCACATCCATAGATTTAATAAAGTGCAATTCAAAAATATGCATGAGTAAAGAACATATATAAACTTGCTTATTACTCCATAAAAAATACAGCATAACAATGATTTATATCATGTTCACATCGTATTAGTTGTTATCAGTGATCTAGAGATAATTTAAAGTATACAGGAGGATATACATACGCACATGCAAATAGTGTGCACTTTACAGAAGAGACTAGAACATTTACATTTTGGAATCTGTGGGGTGAGGATTTTGCAACCAGTCCCCCAGAGATACCAAGAACGACTGTACCTAATTATACTTGTTTATATCATTATTTACTACTGGTTTGTGTGTGTGCGGGTGTGCGTGTACGTGTGCACGTGTGCATGTGTGTGTATTCTGTGATGTGTGTATGTGTGATGTGTGTGCATGTGTGTGATGGGTGTATATATGTGTATGTGTGTCTATGTATGTGTGTAATGTGTGTATGTGTATTGTGTGTGATGTGTGTATGTGTTTGTGATGTGTATGTTTGTATGTATTTGTGTGTATGTATGGGTGTGTCTGTGTGTGGTGTATGTATGTGTGGTGTGTGTTTGTGTATGTGTGTGTATTGTATGTGCATGTGTGGTGTGTATTGTGTGTAGGTGGTGCATGTGTATTGTGTGTGTGGCATGTGTACATGTGTGTATGTGTGTGTCTGGTGTGTGTATGTGTGGTGTGTGTGTAGTGTGTGTATGTGCGTGGTGTGTGTATAGGTTTTTTGTGTAGTGTGTGGTGTGTGTATTGTGTGTATGTATGTGTGTGGTGTGTGGTGGGTGTATTGCGTGTGTGTGTGTATGTCTGTGTATGTGTGTTTATGTTGGTGTGTTTGTGATTTGTGTGGATGTATGTGTGTGTGATTTTTGTGTGTATTGTGTGTAGGTGGTGCGTGTGTATTCTGTGTGGTGTGGATGTGTGTGGTGTATTTGTGTATGTGTTGGGGTGTGTGTATTGTATGTGTGTATATCTGTGTGGTGTGTATGTGTATAGGTGTGTGTATTGTATGTGTGGTGTGTATTGTGTGTATGTCTGTGGTTTGTATATATGTTTATGTGTGTATGTATGTGTCATGTATGTGTGTGGTGAGTGTATTGTGTGTTTGTGGTGTGTATGTATGTGTGTGATGTGTGTATAGGTGGTGTGTGTATTGTATGTGTGGGTTGTGTGTGGTGTGTATGTGTGTATGTGGTGTGTGTGTATGTGTAGTGTGTGTATGTATCTGTTTGTGGTGTGTATGTGTGTATGTATGTATTTGTGTTGTATGTATGGGTGTGTGTGTGGCGTGTGTGTCTCTGTATGTTTATGTGTATGTGTTTGTGTGTGTGTGTGTGGTGTGTATGTATGCATATGTGTATGTATATGTGTGTGTGTGTGGTGTATCTCGTGTGTGCTTTTGTGCAGTGTGTGTGTGTATGTGTGTGTGGGTGTATTAAGTGTATACTTCTGGGGTGTGTGTATGTGTGTACGTAGTGTGTTTGTATTGTGTGTATGTGTGTGTATGTGTGTACGTAGTGGTAGTGTGTGTGGATTGTGTGTATGTGTGTGTTGTGTGTGTATTGTGTGGGGGGTGTATGTGTGTAGGTAGTGTGTGTGTATTGTGTGTATTGTGTGGAGTGTGTTTATTGTGTGTGTGTATGTTTATTGTGTGTATATGTGTGGGTGTGTGTGGATTGTGTGTATGTGTGTGTGGTGTTTGTATGTGTGGGGTGTGTGGGGTGTGCATGTATTGTATGTATGCATGATGGTGTGTGTATTTTGTGTATGTATGTGTGTGGTGTGTTTGTATTGTGTGTATGTGTGAGGTGTATGTGTGGGGGTGTGTGGTGTGTGTATTTTGTGTATGTATGTGTGGTGTCTGTGTATTGTGTGTGTGGTGTGTGGATGTGTGTAGTGTGTGTGGTGTGTGTGGTATGTGTGTGTGTTTGGTGTATGTGTGTGGTGGGTGTATTGTGTATGTGTGTGTATGTCCATGTGGTGTGTGTGTATTGTGTGTGTAGGGTGTCTGTGTAAGTGTGTGTGTGTTTGTACTTGTGCATGTGTGTGTATATTCATATGTGTGTGAGGGTGAGTGTGTGTGTGTTTATGAGTGTGTGTATGGGTGTGTGTTGGCATCTGTGTATGTGTGTGTTTGTGTTTGTATGTGTGTATGCTTGTGAGTGTGTATTTGTGTGAGTCTATTTTCGAGTGAGAGTGAGTATGAATGTTGGTGAGAGTGAGAGTGGGTACATGTGTGATTGTATGTGCATATGTTTGTGAGTGTATATTTGTGTGTGTGAGTGTGTAAGAGGGTGTGTGTGTGTGTTTGAGTGAGTGAGAGTGTGTGTAGGTGTGTGTGTTTGTGTATATGTGTGTGTGATTGCATGTGGTGTTGAGTGTGTGAGTGTGAGTGACTGTGTGTGAGTGTTTTGTTTGTGTGAGTTGGGTTGTGAGTATGTGTTTAAATGTGTGTGTGAGTTGTGAGTGTGTGTATGTGTGTGATGTGTGTTAGTGGGTTGGCATCTGTGTTTGAGTATGGAATCAAATGCGTGTGAGTGTGTGTTTGTGTGTGACTGCGAGAAAGAGTAAATGTGTAAATGTGTGTAGGTGTATGAGTGAGTGTATATGTGTAGGTGAGTAGGTGAGACTGTAAATGTGTGAGTGTGCGAGCGCGTGTTTGTTTCGTGTAGGTGTGCATGTGTGATTGTATGTGAGTGCATGTGCAGCTGAGTGTGAGTGAGTGTTTGTGAGTGTGTATGTGTGTGAATGTGTGAGTGCATCTGTGTGTACATGTGTATTTGAAGATGAGGTTCTATGTTCACGGGTGCGAGAGTTATTGTGAATGTGTTAGAGTGTGACAGTGTGTATGTTGGTGTGTGCAGGTGTGTGTAAGTGAGTGTGTGTGTTTGCGTTTGAATGTGAGTGGGTATTTGGGTGCAGGTGTGTGAATGAGTGTGTATGTTAGTGTGTTCAGGTGTGTGGGAGTGTGTGTTTATGTGTGTGAGCATATGTAGTGGGGGATATGTGGGTGAGTATGAGAGTGAGTGTGTGTATTTGTATGTTATTGTGTTGGCTTGGGTGTATTGACGTGTGTGTGAGTATGCGTCTGTAAGTGTGAGTGTGATTTTGGGTGAGTGTGTGAATGTGAGTGTAGAGTCTTTGTGTTGATTGAGTTCACATGTGTGCATTAGTGTTTGTGTATATCTATGTGTTTGTGTGTTTGTATGTGTATGAATGTGTTTTTGTGTATGTCTGTGTACGTGTGTGTGAATTTGTGAATGTGTGCATGAGAGTGTGCATGTAGGTCTGTGTTTCTGTAGGTTTGTGTGTGTATATGTATATATGTGAATGTATGGGTGTGAGTGTATATGGGTACGTGTTGTGAGTGTGAGTGTGTATGAAAGTGTGTGGGAATGTGTACGTGTGAGTGTACGTGAGGGTGTCAGTCTGTAAAGGTGTGCACAAATGTATGATTGCTGATGACTGTGAGTGTGACTGTGTATGTGCGTGTTTGTATGAGTGTGAAAGTGTGTAGGTGTGTATAGATGACAGTGTGTATATGTGTGAGTGTGTGACTGCATGTGTGTGTGTATGTACGTGAATGTGTGGTGTCTCAGTGTGAGTGAATGTGTGAGTCTGTGTGTGTGTATGTGTGTCTGAGTGTGTGAGTGTGAGTCTGTGTGTGCATGTGAGTGTGTTGGCTTGCGTGTTGGTGTGTGTGTGTGATGTGGGTGAGTGGGTTGGCTTGTGTGTTAGAGTATGGATTCAAATGTGTGTGAGTGTGTGCTTCTCTGTGTGTGTGTGTGAATGTATGTGTTTGAGTTTGAGTGTGAATGTGTGCATGTGTGTGTGAGTGAGTGTGTGTGTGTCTTAGGGTCCTGGTCAACCAATTCTCTTCTCTGTTCCACTCATGGTTGTGTTTTAACTTACTGACCCATTTCTCTTCGTTTAGAGTTGCATTCATTTTTCTGGTTTGAATGTCCGGTAATTTTTTACATTAGATGCCAGATATTTTACTTCTAAAAATTCATTATTACTAGTGGTACTGGGGATTGAATTCAGGGTCTCAAACTTACTAGGCTAGTGCTCTACAACTCGAGCCACGCCCCCAGCCCCACGTATTTTAAATTTGACCCTGTTGAATCTTCTTGTACTTCTATAAATATTCCTGAGCTGTGTTCCGGTCTGTAGGTAAGTTGTGTAGAAACAGTCTGATTCTTTAAAGGTTTGCTTTCAGGTTTGTTAGTTTGGACCAGTGAAGGCTTTGGTCTTGCTTTAATTTTGCCTCACTACACTCAGTCCTCTGTATCTATGGGTACATATCCATGGATTCAATCCTCTGTGGATCTAAAATTTTTTAAAAATTACATTTATAGTACACAGATTTTTTGTCATTATTCCCTAAATAATACAGTATAACTATATCCCGTTTGCATTGAATTAGGTAATCTATGGATGATTAAAAATAACAGGAGAACGTACAGAGATCACATGTAATTCTACGGCATTTTATGTAAAGCAGTTGCGCCACCAAGATCTGGGATCCTTGCTGATATCCAAAGCGGAGAGGACAGGGTCTCATGTTAGCTGGGGATGACAGGGTTCTAACGGAAGCCTGCAAGTTCACAGGTGACAGCTGTAGTTTCCTACACATATCCCCAAACCAACCGGTCTTACCATACAGCGTGTCACAGATCATCTCCTCTCCTCTCGCAGATGAAGAGAAACCGCTGCTCTGCACTACAAAGCCACTTAGCAGCGCCGCCCTCCCTCCCCACCCGGACACCTGTCCCCTTCACTGGGACCCCCGGAGGGAGAGGGGCTGATAGAGCGAACTACGGCAGAGCAATCCCGGCGGAACCTGAGAATTTTGACACAGGGTAAGTAAGGTCTTGGCTTGACGAGGCAAGGAAGACTCAAGGGTGGTGCTTCCAGACAACAATGGGAGCCCAATGACAAAAGCACCGAGATTCCTGCGCGGGCTGCAGGGCTGAGCCGCGAAACGTCTTTTCTCGCCACGCCCTCCCTAAGGCCCGCAGTGAGGGCGCTGGGGACCCAGCCGCGGGGTGGCGTGGGGGTGAAGGACCCACCACGCACTTGATGTGGTGAGCGGCTGTTCCCGCCCCGATGTTCATCTCCGCCGGGAGTGGCCACCCTCCTGGCAGAAATTGGGCCTGCTTAAACTGGAGGAGCAGGAAAGACAGCCGACTCGCGTCCGGGAAGCAGCTGCCGCGCTCCACCCAGCACCCTACCAGGGGATACAGACGTGGGGTCAGGCTCCCGAACGCAGGAGGCGGGGAGGCGCCGACGCAAGGAACCAATCACCACAGACGCTCCCACGTGATTAACCTTGACCAATAGGAGGCCGCGGCGATAGCGGCGGAGCAACTCAAACGCGCTTACGAAGAGAGATGGGGGTTCCGTCTTTTCTTCTCTTCCGCTTGGCTTCCTGGAGGCGAGTATTGGCTCACGGGCGCATCGAGGAGCGGCGGCGGCCGGTATGTGGGCTCTTTAGCAGCGAAGACCGGAGAGGGGTGGGGGCGAAGCGGGGCAGCACAGAGCTGCGTAGCCGACAGGGCGCGTGTACATGACCTGGCGGGGGAGGGAAGGTTCGCGGCTTCTGCGATCTAGAGGGTGGGGTGATGCCGCAGTAAGAAGCGCGTGTGGACCTCGCTGGAAAGAAGGCGCGGCGGGCACTGGCGCAGAAGATTTGTCTCCTCTGCTGGCTTAAAATTGGGACAGGCGGTGGTGTCCTGACATTGGACTTTCAAACCTGATTTAAGGGGTGGGTGATAACTTGCTGCCTACTTTATCGCCCCTTTTTATTGTCAAGTTCCAGAACAGGTGACAGTGCAGGCAGTGATCCCGAGTGAATCTGTTGATGTTTGAGAATCACAAAGATGAGATGGACAGGAAGAAAGATTGTAGACACTTCGTTTACCTAACACCACCCACCATTATGCAGATGAGCACGTGCTCAGTACTGTAGTTGAGTTCTGTAGTAGAATGACTGAGGCAGTAGTTCGTTGATTCTGCCAAATCCACACAAGGACAAAGCTGCTGAATCTCAAGCATCAGTATACGTTCTGCTTTGAAAGTATTCATTGTGAAGCTTTACGCACATAAAGCAGATGACTAGAGCAGCAGTTAATTTCATTCCCAAAGGGATTCTTCCTGTCTATATGTTACTACCAGAATCCAGGCAAACACTGTATATATTTTAAATGATAAAATTTGCAGATGGCCCACAGGACATAATTCTGGAAAAAAGTGAAAGGAAGTTTAAAATGAGGGAGAAATTTTTGTGTTGTGCAGTGACTTCAGGATTGCAACTTTACAGAGGCCATTGGGAAGAAAAGGTAATTTTACCTATTGAAACCTTCCCGGACAGATTACAAAGCCATATAGATCCATTATGTTAGTCCACGTAGCTCCACTAAGACTTTTTTAAGAAAGAGTTGCATTTAGATATGTTCCCCAAACTAATGCTTCATCTTCTGGGTTCCAGAAAACTAGTTGCAACTTAGAAATGGAGGCTGAGGAGTTAAGTGGCAGAGAATTGACAATCGATTCCATAATGAGCAAAGTGAGAGATTTTAAAAATGAAGATCTTACTGATGAGCTAAGCTTGAATAAAGTCTCTGCTGATACTACAGGTAAGCTTTTTCTTTTTTCCTTTTATAATTCATTGCGATGCTGGGTATTGAACTCACGACCTCACACATGCTAAGCAAATGTTGTACTACTGCGCTATATCTCTAGCCTCTTGTTTTTAAAGAAGCAAAAACAAAAAAAGCAATTAACTTAAAGTGTCCTGTAAGGTATAAGGAAGTAGATGTTAACCTCTGTGTTAATATAATGTACATTTCTCAGTCGTTGATGCTTATCTACCAGAGTGCACTTTATTTGAACCTGTTTGTCTGGAACTAGTCCACAACTGTCTGCTTGTTTTAAAAAGATGAAACATCATCTGGACTTGGTGGCTCCCATCTGTCATCTCAGCACTTAGGATGCTGAGGCAGGAGGATCTCTAGTTCTCTTATTCAGCTGGGGCTGTACAGCAAGGTGAAGGCCAGCATGAGCACATAGTGAAACCCTGTCTCAAAACACAAAGAAAGAGAGAGAGGTAGGAAGGGCAAGGGCTGGGGAAGGGGGGTGGAGAAAGAGAGGGAAGAGGGCAGGGAAAGAAAGAAATGCTCTTTCTTATTAGTGTGCTTACAGGTACTTTTCTTAGTACTTTCATTATTGTTAGCTATTTCCGCTGATATGCCTGCCATCAGTAGATACGCCTTCTTTTCCATTCCTTTTTTACTCTGAATGAGCACACGTTATCAATGTTAATATTACATATAAATTTAGCATCAAACACTGGATTTTTGATTTGAAGAATTGGTCTCTTTCTCCCCTGGCCCTTTTTTTTCTATCCTTTCTTACTCTCTGTTCCAGTTACAGTGGCTTTCCTGATGTCTCTTCTGTATCCTAGAGCAGCGCATGTCCCAATGCCTTTGCTGTTGACCTATGCCTTTATTTGTTTTGTTTTTAGCAGTACTGGGGTTTGAACTCTACATCTTGAGCCACTCCACAAGCCCTTTTCTGTGATGGGTTTTTTTTCAAGATAGGGTCTCACAAAGTGTTTGCCCTGGCTGGCTTCAAACCGCAATCTTCCTGATCTCTGACTCCTGACTAGCCAAGATTACAGGTGGGAGCTACTGGTGCCTGGCTTGAAGGGTTATTCTTGATGTTTCTACGGGTTGGGATTCCACAGAGAGAAAACTGACAGCTGCAAAAAGTCCTATAAATTCTGAAGGTCTAGATCAGGCTAGCTATGTGTTGGTGAGACCAGGAAATTATTAGGGCCTTTCAGAGAAATGTAGGTAACTTGGAGGAAGAAGAAAATAACTATCAGCTTCTAATCTTTTGTAAAGCTGGTTTTCTGTGGTGGTTTTGTAAGTAAATTTGAGGTATACTGAAAGAATGTTGACTGGGTAAGGCTGTAAAGAAAGTTAGGACCAGAGCAAGAAGTTTTTGAGTTTTTCATGAAATAAATGATAGATGGAGGATTTTCTAGTATGAATTGTTACTGTCTTAAAAATTATTACTGATATTATAACTGTTTAACTATAACTTGAAGGAAAAAATGCAGTTTGGAATTGTTTTATGTTTATCTCTGTTGTGATATATTTTGTTGTCCTTATTCAGCTAACTCAGGAACTGCTAACCAAATTATGATGATGGCGAACAACCCAGAGGACTGGTTGAATTTCTTGCTTAAGTTAGAGAAAAATAGTGTCCCCCTGAATGATGCTCTTTTAAATAAATTAATTGGTCGTTATAGTCAAGCAATCGAAACACTTCCTCCAGATAAATATGGCCAAAATGAGAGTTTTGCTCGAATTCAAGTGAGATTTGCTGAATTAAAAGCGTAAGTATTAGCATTTTAACTTCGCTTGACTATGTTATATAATATGTAACTATATCGTAAAGAGGGAAAACAAAAGCATATCAAATTAATATTTTTTGGCCAAATACTTTTGCCTTTAGTGTAAATTAGTTTACATGAAAAGGGACTAGTGTAAACTGTTTTCTATGTACATATTTCAAAAAGACCTACAAATTTTAGACTCTGCCTAAAAAGATTTTTTAAAAATAACTTGTTTTATTTTATACACAGGAGAAATCAAATTCCATGTCTTTTGGAAAATAAAGTGAAGCACTACCAAATTTAGGTACCTATGTCTTTTTTTGAAAAAAAAACAAAAAGTGTGGACTGACTCTGAGTTTTTATTACAGTATGCAAGAGCCCGATGATGCACGTGACTACTTTCAAATGGCCAGAGCCAACTGCAAAAAGTGTGCTTTTGTGCATATATCTTTTGCACAATTTGAACTGTCTCAAGGTAATCGAAAGGTGTCAAATGCACATTTGAAGTAAAAGAGCATCCTAAACTAACACGTCCTAATATCAAATCATATTCGAAGTGGAAATTTAAGGCAAAAGTTGATTAGATGAGAAAATGGAGGTGCTACTTAAACATAAAAACAATATTCATTATAGTAGCTCTTTTAATTAATGAACATCAGCATGAACATAGTGTTTGTGCTATAAGAGTCAGGATACATCTAAAGAAGAGTTGCTTCTTCACTGAGTATCGTAAAATGAAAGACACATAACTTTTAGAATTTAAACTGTTGTTTCATAGCAGTGAAATGTACATCTTTAGAATACATAAAGTGAGTTAGCTATAAAAAAGAAATTTTAAGCCACTGCAATGTGGCAGTAGCCTTAAGGTCAAAATTATGATTATTTTGAACAGACTTGATAGGCTCAGGAAATAGGCAACATCCCTGAAATCTTCTGCTCAGTCTGGTGTGTGTGTGTGTGTGTTTTGTAGAGGTGGAGGGTATTCCATAGTTTTTATTAGATTTTCAAAGGGAGTCTTAAAATACCAAACTCTCAAATTACTAGTTCTTATCTAAGTTGTTCATTTGCTGTCTAAAAATTCTTTATTATGTGAACTTTTACTGCTGTTCTCAATAAATGTGTGGATTTAACCACTATCAAATATGTTCATGTTCTTTAAAATTTGTAAACCTTGTAAACTGACAGAAACTAGAAATAGAAGTCATCTCTTAATCGTCTTTTTTACCCTGAGTGCCAGTGTGTGGCATTATAGCTCATGGGTCCTGTAATTGTTGATAACACTCCATATTTGCATGATGTGTACATTTAAAATTTATAAATCAAGTACAAAGGATAAATTTTGCATTTCAAAGAAAATTTGTTTGGCAGTCTGTCGTCAGAAAGGTAATTATCGTTCAGTCATTTTGTATTTAGGGAATGGAATAGCTAAGTCTGACAGCTAAAGTTGATCACTTTTTTTTTTTTTTTAAACACAAATCCTTTTAGCCAAAGATGTCAACCTTGCCTTGATGACTAAATGTTTCTGTGAATGATATTTCTTACAGTGTGTTCTAAGAGACTGTTGCTCTTAGGACTACTTTAATATCTAGAATTGCCTGTTTCTAACTGCTGTAATTAGATTTTGCTTTTTCTTTTGTATTGCTCTGTTAAACTTCTGTTGCTTCTGAAAGTGAACAATTTATAAATGAATACAAAATGGTAAATTGCATATTACACAATGAAACTCTTTGAATACGTAGTGTTATCAGAAGAGAGTTGATTATATGCATGAGAAATGAGACATTGCTTATTTGCCTATGAAATCTTATGCATAAGTCTTGGGACAATTATCTTTGCTTAAGTGTTCTAAATTTTTTCTTAGGCTCTGATGAAATAAATACGTATTTGGAGTTTGGGCTGAAGAGTGCTTTATAAAATGACAATTATCCTTTTTTGCTTCTTCATAAAGCTGTAGAAAGTGGAGCAGTACCGTTAGAAATGCTGGAAATTGCCATATGTAATTTAAACCTACAAAAGAAGCAGCTGTTTTCAGAGGAGGAAAAGAAGGGTTTATCAGGTAACTATTAACGTGTGCTAATATTTTTCCACGGTAGATAGTACTGCAGAAAGGATTCAGAATAACTTTTTGTAGGACTAATATTTACATGGAATACTCAAAATCTGTTTAGTTGCAAATGGAAATGAGATAAGACTATTAGAAGTAAAAAGATCTTACCTACCTTGTTGATACTTATCTTTTGTGCCTAATCAAAATTTCATTGGTAACATTAAAAACAACTCAGTCAAAGCAAGAGAATGGCTTTGTGGTTATAGAAACAGAGTGTGCTGTTTATCCCAGGGAGACAATTATATAAAGAGAATTGAAGAGGTAATTAGAATTGCCTGATAACATCTTCATGTCTTCTTACAGGAGGGCAATTATTTATTATAAATTGATTTTTAAAATTTTCTTATGTGTAAGATTACTTTTTCTTTTTGATGGAAGTGGGGTTTGAACTCAGGGCTTTGCACTTGCAAAGCATGCGCTCTTATGGCTTGAGCCACACCTCCAGCCCTGTAAGATTACTTTTTGTGTACTTTTTATGTCCTTACAAATTTAACCACAGTTTTGAAATTTTTACAGCATCTACAATGTTTACTGCTCAAGACTCATTCTCCAGTTCAGTTGGACATTTACAAAAGTAAGGACATGGGTTGTGATTCCAGAGGACAGGCTACCAAAGCCAGGTTTTTGTATGGGTAAGAAAACTCATCATTTATGTAAGTATGTCTACATAAGAGTTTTTTTGTAAGTGTAACCATGTTTAGCAGTAAATGGAAATACACATGAATATTATTCTTTGAAAAACTGGGTACTTTCTTTTTGTTTAGAGAGAACATACCACCACAAGATGCCGAAATAAGTCATCGAAATCCCCTGAAACAAACTAACAAAACTAAACGGGTGAGTCACTTTCAGTCTGCTTTGATGAAGGTGGTGGTAGTGAAGTCTTTGCATTTCCCAGTTGATTACTCAGTCTTTCAAATCATTTCAGTCGTGCCCATTTGGAAGAGTCCCAGTTAACCTGCTAAATAGCCCAGATTGTCATGTGAAGACAGATGGTTCTGCTGTGCCAACTTTTACAAAAAGGTATGGTTGAGTTTTAATTTTTAAATTTGTGTATATTTAAAGATTGATGGCAGAATGGTTTTAAACTCTTTTTCACTGAGTAACAGTAATTATGATTAAAGTTTTTGGTATTTTTGTTCTTTTTGTTCCAGACTGGCCTGGAACTCACTATCTTCCTGCCTCCAATTCCCAAAGGTTGGGATTATAGGTGTGCACTACCATACCAGGCTGAAGTTACTGAGTTCCTAAATGCTCTCAGGAACAAAAAAATGAATAGAGAAAGTGACTTTTCAGGTTTTTCACTCATTAAAAATATTTATTAAAAAATTAGGAACATGTTAGAGTGAAGCTTAAAAGGCTGTCAACATCCTTGGAGTTAAAACTCCTGATGTTTGGGTATTTCTTCCTATGGGTCACCTCTTGGATAAGATTCTCTTCCTAGTGCATTTGAGAGTCTCCACAGCAGGGTGGAAGGTAAGGGGGAAGAATAGCTATCAGTGGGAAAAAAGGATGAATTCAATCATTTACTTTAGAGTTACGGACTTTAAGAAATGGGAGAGGGATTGGGGTGTACCTCTGATAGAGTGTGTACTTAACATGTGCAAGGTCCTGGGTTCAATCCCCAGCACCAAAAACAGCAACAGATGAGTTAATTAGCTGCTGGGGAAGATGGTGCATGCCTCCACAACCCCAGGTAATAGGGAGGCGGAGCCCTTTGAATCTAGCTAGTTAGGGCCAGCCTGGGCAACATAGCAAGACTCCATGTCTTTAAAAAGAGAAAAAGCAAGGCTAGGTAGTGAAACATTGTTCCTCACATACAATATATTTCCCCTCAATTTGGGTGCTTATTCCCTTATAAGAAATAAGAATATGCCAGGCTTGGTGTCTCATGCCTGTAATCCCAGTACTTGGGAGTCTGAGGTAGGATGATCGTGAGTTTGAGGCCAGCCTGGGCTACATAGTGAGACCCTATATTAAAAAGCCAAAAAAGAAAAAAAGAAATGGGGTATAGTTCAGCTAAAGAAGAGAGTTTTTCTTACTTGTTCTTATTTCTAATTATGCGTATATCAATCATTTCACAAATACACCTGAGAAGCACAGCTTATTTTTAACTTGTATCTTCAATAATTAGTCCTGTTATATTTAAAACTTGAATAAATACTAATATTAAAGGGGCATTTTGTTTATGTGTATGTGTGTGTTGGTGTATGAGTGTGTACAATTGTGTGTTTTGTTTTGTCTAAGTGTGTGTGTGTGTGTGTCCTTGTGAATGTGGGTGTGTGTGAGTGTGTGTATGTACATATGTGTGAGTGTGTGAGGATGAGGGAGTCCTTGTGTTTCGGAGTGTGTATGGGTGTGTGTGTGTGTGTGTTGGCATCTATGTGTGTTGTTTGTATATGTGTATGTTTGTGAGTGTGTTTGTGTGTGAGTCTATTTTTGAGTATGAGTGAGTATGAATGAGTGTGTGAGTGAGTGTGAGAGTGGGTGCATATGTGATTTTGTTTGTGTGTGAGTGTAAGTGTTGGAGTGTATGTGTGTGGTAGTGTAAGTGTTGTGAATGTGTGTATGTGTGAGTGTATGTGTGTGAGGGTGTGCATGTGTAGGTGAATATATGTGTGAGAACGTGAACTTGTTTTTGTGTGAGGGTGTATGAGTCTCTGAGTGTGTGAAGGTGTGTGTATCTGTGTGTGTGAGTCAATGTGTGTATGTGTGTTTGCGTGTAGGTGTGTATGTGTGAGTGTTTATGTGTGGGTTAGTGTGAGAGTGAGTGACTTAGTCTCTGTCAGTGTATTTGTATGTTAGTATGTTGGTAGTGTGTGACTGTCACTCAAGCCACTTGGGAGGTCTTCGGGAGAGGGCAGGGTGGAGAGAGGTGTTTCCTCAGCACCCTTCAGGGGTGGGGACTGTGTCTCTTATACCTGGGTCTTTGAGTTTTGACGGCTGTGTGAGAGGCAGGAGTTCCCAGAAGCTGCATGGGGCCCAGCGTGGGGCAGGCCCTGCTTCCCAGAGGGTCCTGATTATCCTGCTGGAGACCAGCAGCTTCAAGAAAGGAGGTTGAAGTAGGACTCCTTTGTCCTCTTACTGGCTTTGGCTCCCCCACTAAACTGTCTGTGGGAACCTAGCTCAGTGTTTCTGTCTTGTTCTTTTTCCTATCTGAAGTCTTATGTTTTCTTACTTCAAGAAAATAGTTTCACCAAAGTCTTCAGCTATCCTACTCTATAGAAGAAAACATCCCTTTGATGCCCCAAGATGAAAAAAATATATTAAAATTATTTTCTAACCAAGTCTTGAGACAGGCCCTCCCCCACCAGCCTCAGAAACTTAGCATCAGAGTAGACGTGGAGATAGCAGAAGATAAGCATGTTTTCTGATAGAACCTAAGAGTATCTGCGTTAGCTCTACTCTGGAGCTATTTCAGACTTTAGAAGAGGTGGCCCATGCATGCAGAACCAGAGAAACTGGCAGACACCGACGCCTCCCACTCAGAACCCCAGGCTTCAGACAAACTAAAAGTCAGGCGGATGGAGTTCACATCACTATATCTAGATCTTTCTCCACAACATGTCATGCATGCTTTCTAAACGTACTTCCAGGGGTGCTGATGGACTTACCACAAGAGGTAAAAGGGGTACCTATTTCACAAACAGGGACTTTTTTGTTTTGAGGTAGAGTCTTACTGTGTTGTCCAGACTCAACTAGTCCTCCTGCCTTAGCTGGAGTAGGTATATACCACCACATCTGGCCCAAATAGGTGATATTAAAAGAGTAACTCTGCTGGGCTCCAGTGGTTTACACCTGTAACCCTAGCTACTCAGTAGGCAAAGATCCTGAGGATTGTGGTTCAATGCCAGCCCTGGGCAAATAGTTCACAAGACACTATTTTGGAAAAAAAAACTCTCACAGAAAAGGGCTCATGGAGTGGCTCAAGCAGGAAGAACACCTACCTAGCAAGTGTGAGGTCCTGAGTTCAAACCCCAGTACTGCCAAAAAAAAGAGTAACTGTCCAGATCCCCAGCCTCTGTGTTCTCTTTTCCTCAAAAAAGCTTTACTGTGAAGTTGTCATGCCGGATCTCCTTCCCATTTTATCAGCTCACATAGAACTTGTATTACTTCCAGGGTGCCAAACTAAGAGGGAATTTATAAAACTGAGCCTCATCTGATCAAGGGTCCATGGACTATCCATTCGCCTCAGTAGGAAACATTTCCAATACAGTCATCAAAATGTAAGCGATTGTCCTAATCATATATTTAGTACTACTAATAATTATGGAAATTTGATGTAAAATAAAAAATTAACTTGTAGGGCTTTATGATCACAGGAATTTTTTTTTTGGTAGTACTGGGGTTTGATCTCAGGGTCTACGCTTTGAATCACTCCACCAACCCTTTTTTGTAATGGAGTTTTTCAAGATAGGGTCTCGCAAATTATTTGTCTGGGCTGACATCAAACCATGATCCTTCTGATCTCTGCCTGCTGAGTAGCTAGGATTACAACTTGAGCCACCAGCACCCATTCACAGGAAATTCCCCGCCCTCCCCCCCCCCCCAGGTGCTGGGGTTTGAACTCAGTGCTTTGTGCTTGCTAAGCAGGCGCTCTACCACTTAAGTTATACCTCCAGCCCAGGAAAATTTTTTTTCATTATTGTACTGGAAGTACATTGCAACATTTACAAAAGTACTGACAAGTTATCATAGTTGAATTCACCCCCTCCTTCATCTTTCCTCCCAGGAAGTTTTTTAAAATGAATTTTATTTATTATTTTGGTAGAACTGGGGTTTTAACTCAGGACTTTGCACTTGAAAAGCAGATGCCCTGTCACTTGAGCTACACCTCCATTCTTTAATTTTGAATTACATCCTTTTATTACAAAGTGTGATACATGATCAATGAAAAAACCTTGGGTTGGGAGGCACAGCTCAAGTGGTAGAGCGCCTGCTTAGCAAGTGCAAGGGCCTGAGTTAAACCCCATCATAAACACAAACAGTGCCCCATTTGATATGATGCCTGACATATTCATCTAGTTTGCACAACCACCAGTTTGCACAGCTGTCTTCAACCAAACTAGCCCCTTAGAGCCCCTCCTCCATCCAGACAGGAGTTGGAGCTTGGGCAAGCTGCTGGCTTCATAGCACTGGAAAGGACATCCCAGCTAATAGGCTTTCCAGGGCCTGAGGTGGACACAATGTTGTAGACACTCACCTTGCTGCTCAGAACCCAGGGAAAACAACCAGACCACTTTGGTGATAAGACACAGATTTGTTTTAATGACTTCCAAGGTTTAGTTTTATCTTCATGGCCTGTGATTTTTCTATGGAGTAAAATCATGCTAGAATTTAGGTAGCGGTAGAGGGACTTTGACCAAACTGAGGCAGGCGACTCAAGCAGGCTGTGGACAAGAATAGTCTTGAACAGCAGGCCTAACCCTGAGCTATGAATTAGAACGTGGCTGGAGCTGAGGACACAGAGCTAACAGGAAAGGGCCCAGGCTGCTGTCAGAACACACTTCCACACACCCAAGGCCAGGACCCTGCTGACGTGGCAGCACGCCATCCTGGCCCCTGACCGCCCCCCACCTCTCTCCGTGGCTTGCCAGCTGCCATCAGGCCTCTGCCCTGTATCTGCCACACCTGTCACTGTCTGTTCTTGTCCGCAGAGTGTTGGGGGGATCAGCCCCTCCTCTGCTGCCCAGCAGAGCAGGCAGTTAGTGGGGAGGGGAGGGAACATGGAGCGGGGGCGGTGGTGGGGGCTAGGGCCCAAATCCAGGCACTGCTGGGTTGCCTGGTCAAGGTGCTGCTCTGGGTGACCTCTGCCTTGCTGTATTTTGGAAGTGAACAGGCTGCCCGCCTCCTGGGCAGCCCCTGCTTACGGCGCCTCTACTATGCCTGGTTGGCAGCTGTGGTCATCTTCGGATCCCTTCTGCAGTTCCATGTCAACTCTCGGACTATCTTCGCTAGCCACGGCAACTTCTTCAACATGTGAGTTCACTCAAAGCCCTGGGAGCAGGCTCCCTGCACTCTGAGAGCCCAGCTCCCTTCTTCGGGCTTCTGTTCTCCTGCCAGTCGGAACACTAAAAATAGGCTAGGTGGTTGAGAAGGTCAGGGGAGGGGGAGGGGAACAGAGCCTGGGGGTACGGGGCAAGTCAGGAATAGGGCTGAAGAGGAAATGTGGGCCCTAGAAGGCCAAGTTTAGGCATGAGATGGACTAGTTTAAATGACTGGGGCTGTCAAGGGTGTGGGAAGGAGAAGCGCTGCTGATGTGCAGAACTGGACAGAGTAATCCAGGGTGGAGGATGGGTTGGGGGTCTTAGCAGCCTTTCCTCTTCTCTGCCCACAGAAAGTTTGTGAATTCCGCATGGGGCTGGACCTGCACCTTCCTGGGGGGCTTTGTGTTGCTGGTGGTGTTCCTGGCTACACGGCGCGTGGCAGTGACCGCCAGACACCTGAGCCGACTGGTGGTGGGGGCAGCTTGTGGCGAGGGGCCGGCCAGGCCTTCTTCCTCATTGAGGACCTGACTGGTTCTTGCTTTGAGCCTCTACCCCAGGGCCTGCTGCTCCATGAGCTGCCTGACCGCCGCAGCTGTCTGGCTGCTGGCCACCAGTGGCGGGGCTACACAGTCTCCTCCCACACCTTCCTGCTCACCTTCTGCTGCCTGCTCATGGCCGAAGAAGCAGCAGTGTTCGCCAAGTACCTGGCCCATGGGCTGCCGGCTGGCACACCCCTGCGCCTTGTCTTCCTGCTCAATGTGCTGCTGCTGGGCCTCTGGAACTTCTTGCTGCTCTGTACTGTCGTCTGTTTCCACCAGTACACTCACAAGGTGGTGGGTGCTGCAGTGGGCACCTTTGCTTGGTTCCTCACCTATGGCAGCTGGTATCATCAGCCCTGGTCACCAGGGAGCCCAGGTCATGGGCTCTTCCCCCACCCCCACTCCAGCCGCAAGCATAACTGAAAGAAATAAAGGCACATCAGGCCTGGCTCTGGCTCCTGTCATCATTTATTTGGGGCCTGGAAAGAGTGGGTAGGGTAAGAATAAGGTCTAGTGCTGGGCCACAGTGGTTCACCTCTGTAATCCTACCTACTCAGGAGGCAGAGACCAGGAGGACTGTGGTTTGAAGCCAGCCTAGGCAAATAGTTCTCCAGACCTTATTGAAAAAAAAACCATCACAAAAATAGAAGTGGTAGAGTGGCTCAAGGTGAAGGCCTTGAGCTCAAACATCAGTACTGCAAAAAAAAAAAAAAAAAAAAAGAAAAATGAAAAATGATGTTGCTGGCATTCCTTAGCTATCCCTGATGTCATCAACTTTGTCCTTTTTTTGCATGATCTCTGTCTCCCCTGCTGTTCCCCTCCTTTCAGTCTCCTGGTCTGCAGACCTCTAGCAATCTGGGACTGTGATATCAAAGAATGGTGCTACTAAGGCAGATAACAGTGCCCTTTGTTATATATATATATATTCTATGAAATATATTCATAGAATTCTATGAAAATAGAAGAATGAGGTGGGTCATGCCTGTAATTCTAGCTACTCAGGAGGAGAGGTCAGGAGGATTGTGGTTCAAAGCCACAAGCCAAAGTTTTATATATATATATTTTTTTTTTTTTTTGAGGTACTGGGGATTATACCCAGGGCCTGGTATGTGCTAGACAAGTGATCCGCACTGAGCTATGCCCCCAGCCCTTGCTTTTTTAAAAAAACTTATCAGTATATAATATTTGTACAGGGGGATACATTGTAATATTTACATCTGTGCTTGCAATATATCTTAGTTAGATTACCGCCTCCATGTTTCTCCCTCTTTCCTCCTCCCCCATTCTTAGAGAACAATTTCAACAGGTTTCATTCTTCTATTTGTGTGTGGGGGTGGGGGGGGTGGTACTGGGGGGTTGAATTCAGGTCCTACAAACTACATCTTGAGCCACTCAACCAGCCCTTTTTTGTGAAGGGTTTTTTCAAAATTGGGTCTCGTGAACTATTTCCCCAGGCTGGCTTTGAACCACAATCCTGATCTCTGCCTCCTGAGTAGCTAGAATTACAGGCATGACCCACCGGTGCCTGCTCATTCTTCTGTTTTCATAGTTCTTTTGTTTTTATTTTGTTTTCGAGACAGGATCTCACTGCTACCTTTACCTGGGCTGGCCTTAAACTTGAGATCCTTACGCCTCCTCTTCCTGAGTAGGTGAGATTACAGACAAGCACTACCACACTCAGCTTATTTTTCTTGCTCTACTGAATCTCTCCTCTGCCTTCCTCAGAGGCCTGCCTACCTGGGCACCCCACACAGGAACCCTTTTCTACCTCAGTCTTCCTCATAGCAGGTGTGTGTACTCCTTAACAGGTACTTACTGAGCTAAGCGTAGTTCCATGTAATGTGAATAAGACAGACATGGTTTCTGCTGTTAGGAGGCAACTGAGAAACACAAGTAGTAATAGCAAACATGTGCACTGTGCTTTCTCTCTTCCAGGCACTGTTCTACATGTCTATAAATTCCTCCTATAAATTAACATTCAGTCCTTACCACACATGAGGTAAGGACTATTCTATTCTGCATCTATTCTTTGATAGATGCAGAAATCAAGTCTGGGTGTTCTGTAATTAGGAACTTCTTTACTTGCTACCAGGATTACCGATACGCTTTTTGACTTTTAGAAACTCTACTCTCTTCCTCCACAGATGGATGAAAACGTCTTCAAGTACACATAGATGTACACACTTCTGGGTATGCAAAGAAAAATAAAGATGCCTTTGACGAGAAATGCCTCTTCTGGATAGACCCTTCATAATGAGAAAGAAGCTTCCTGTGCAGTAGGGTCATTTCCTGAGAAAGTCCAACCCACATCCTTGTAGATTTTATAACGAACATTTGCTTAAAGTCTCTTCTACGGTCTTGTCTCTTCCGTCCTCTTCTTGACCATTTGCTGTTGCATAGTTATTAGGTGTGCATTTTCTAAGATGAAATACTGGAAAATAAATAAATCAGCTACTTCTCAATTCAAAGTGCTTCTTTGGGTATGTTACATAATTTTACATGGTGCGTGGAGAATTTAACTCATTGTGAATTATTGCTTCATCTAATACTGTGGTTCTTACATGCTTCACACACTTTACACTTTTTATTTTGTATGTTTCTGTATTTCCTTCTCATCTGGCTTTTCCTACCTGGATTATGTTATTTTTCTTTTGTTTTCTCCAGAGGTTTGGATGATATGTGTGTCCCATTTATAATTCTGCCATTTTAAATAGAAAACATAAAGAGTATTTCCAGAATTATCAGAGCATGATCTGATATTTCAGTGCCTTTTCTATTTAGTCCACCCTTACTCCACATAATTTTTACTACCTGCGCACTTATCCTGTTAATGATTTTCTTTCACGTGTAAAAAGTGACTTAATTCCAAGTTATTGAATCTTTTGCTCTGTACAATACATTGTTGTCATTTTTAAATTGTACATACTTTTTCAATGACTGAGATCAGTGGTGAAAGGCAAATATATGCTACATTTAATAATGCCTTTCCATTTTCTTGCAGCATCTCAACCCCTTTGCAAAGCAGAGCATTTTACAGAGAAGTAACTAACCGTATTGAACGCTTCCTCATCAAATGTCTATTTGAGCAGTACTGCAACTCGCAATTTACATTTTGGAGACCTCAAGACTTCGATTTTCTTTTCTTTTTCAGTAAAAAGGTTTTTTTCAAATAGCTTATTTCAGGAAAATAAACTAGGTGCTATATTTTAAGTCTGGGCATCTTATTAAATTTTTTTATGAACTACTTAACTTTATATGAATGACATTTTAAAACATTTTCAGTATTTTGCTTTGAGGTAACATTTACATAAAATAATTTGAAACCCTTTTAAGTGGATGAGTTTTAACAAAAGTCAAAGCATCACCAACATCACAACTACAATGTTATCTCAAAGGTTTGCAGTCAATCCTATCCCTTCTTTTGACCCCAATCAACCTACTTTAGTTTATTTCTGTCACTATAGATTAGTTTTACCTGTTCAGGAAAAACATAGCAAGATGTAAGCTCTTATGCCTGGCATCTTTTATTCTGTCTGCTTTTGAGATTGGCTATTTTTCTATGAATTAGGAGTTTGTTCCTATGGTTTGTTGGGTAGTAGTCTATTGGATAGATGAACCCAAAAAATTTTTTTAAGCCAGTCACTTGTTGATAAGCACTTAGGTGGCTTCCAGGTTGGGACAATAATAAGTAAAGTAAGTGAACATTCATGTACAAGGCTCTGTGGACATATGTTTTCATCTGGGAGTAGATGAAGAGTAGAGTTACTCAGTTATATGGTAACTGAATGTTTAACTTCACAAGAAACTTGCAAATTGTTTTCCAAAATGGTTCTACCATACTGCATTGCTACCAGCAGCTCATAGGCTTTCTGCCTGTCCTACCTGTGCAGGAGTAGTAGCTTTGGTTTTGGTTTTCAATTGTTTATTAGCCATTCTACTAATTATGTAAAAGAATCTCATTAAGATTCAACTTGTATAGATTGTTTGTGTTAAATAACTTTCATATTTATTATTCATACCAGTATTTTATTTTGTGAAATATCTATTTAAATCATTTACTCATTGTTATTGGGCTCTTTGGTTTTTATGTTAGGGGGTTCTTTATATATTATAAATGTAAATATTTTGTCAAATATATAGATTACATATTATTTTCAGTTAGTCTTTGGTTTTCTTTTTTGCTTTTTTAATGGATTATTTTACAGAACATAATCTTTAATTCTGATGAAATCCAAGATACCAAATTTCTCATCTATAGCTAGTGGTTTTTGTTGTAAAAAATTTTATTAAAAAATTATTATAAAGTATAATTATATTATATAATTATATTTTTAAAAATACTTATTGTCTCAACCTGGAAAGCCACCTAAGTGCTTATCAACAGGTGACTTGTTTAAAATTTTATTTTTTGGTTCATCTATCCAATAAAATACTACTAAGCAAACCCTAGGAACAAACTCCTAATTCATAGAACAAATAGCCAGTCTCAAAGGAGGCATAATAACAGATGCCAGTGTACCCCCCAAACTAGGAAAACTGTCTTTTAAGTACATAAATTCACTCCCTTGGGCCTCACGTTTGATTTTTTTTGATATCTTTTTTGTTTTGTTTTGCTGAGTCAGGGTTTTGTTATGCGATGCAGTTTCATCTTAAAAAAACTTCTATGTAGCTCACGCTTGCCTCACACTTGCAGTTCTCCTGCCTCAGCCTTCAAGTGTGAGGAATACAGCTGTGAACCACCATTCCCAGCAAGCCTTTTGCAATTCTTTCAAACTATCAAAGTAATATTTATCAAATATTTATCTAATTCACCACACATTTATAAACAAATTATCTTACATAAACTCAAAACAATTGAAATGAATTGTTGTCTTCATTTTGGATAAAAAATGTGAAAGATAGCTTAAATAAGCTAAAGTCCAGATTTCAAAACAAGTAGTCTTTTTCCAAGGCCATCTTATGTGACCCCATATTTCATTTTATCCAATAAGATATCCAGTGCATTGCTTTTTTAAAATTGATCTTTTGTCTTCATCCAAGTTTGTCTATCTTTATATCTGCACCTGACTTATAGTTCTTTAAACCCACTGAAAACTTCATGAAATTTTCTTTTTTATTCCATAGTGTACTTTTTAGGGCTAGTTTATTTTCCTTCACTAATTCTTTACCACTCTTTCCTCCATTCATGTCATTAGAAACCAGATTTCAAATAATTATTGCATTTCCTTGTTCAAGCAAGCTAAAATAAATTCAAATTTAATTTCTCAATACAAAGCACATAATGTCCTTGTAAGATTTTTATATACCTCATAAACATTGTATTAATCTATTTTGTGGTACTGTAACAGAAAACCTGATGCTGGATAATTTATAAGTAAAAGAGGTTTATTTGGCTTATAATTTTGGAGGGAAAAAGTCCAAAATTAGGCTGCCTCATCTACTTGGCTTTCATTACCTGCTCCCCTGGCTATTTCACAGCATGGAAAAGAAGCAGAAATGTGTTAAAAAAAAAAAAAAAAAAACTTGGGTCATCAGAAAAGAATTTAAGGATAGACACAGAGAAGACTTAAATAAGAGTAGGTTTATCAATTTAAAAACAAAGTGAAAGCAAAATATAGGGAAAGTACACCTTTCAGATGGCGGGGCAGGCAGAAGGCATGTTATATCACCACTAAAAAACAAGGTGAATGATCTTGCATAAGGGCCAGGGACGGTGGCTCACTTGTATAATCCCAGCTACTCAAGAGGCAGAGAGTGAGAGATCAAAGTTCAAGGCTAGTCTGAACAAAATGTTAATGGAACCCCATCTCAACAAATAACCAGGCCATGGTAGTGCATACAGTAATCTCAGCTACATAGGAGGCATATGGTAGGAGAATGATGGTCTGAGATTAGCTCTGGGCAAAAACAGAAGACTCTAATCCAAACAATAATAACTAAAGCCAAAAAGGACTGGGGAAGTGGCTCAAGTGATAGAATGCCTGCTTAGCACGCATGAGATCCTGAGTTGAAACCCCAGTCCCAGAGAGAGAGAGAGAGAATGAGAGAAAAAGGAGAGATTTCTCGTCATTCACCTCTTAATGGACACTTAAGCTGACTCCATGTATTGTATTATTTGTGCATCATAGATTTGTGTCATAAAATACATGACATGCAGAAACCTGTTACCTGTGCAAGTGACGCGCTGACGGTTAAGCCGTCGGTTGATTATCCAACACTTCTAAATTCCAGCAGAGAGCCTTACCGTACTTGCACAGCTCCCCGGGGCATGCTACCGAAGCATTCGTGACCGCAGATTTGTGTTTTGTCAGAGACATGCAGGACAATTAAACACAGGAAACCTTTCCGATTTAGGATTTCAAATATGCGCCATGTGCGACAACCAATGACAAAGGCGAAACTTTGCGTCACCATTGCCACCACCTCTTCACTGGCGCTATGCAGCTGCAGTGCCTGTCAGGTTGCCCTTCCTTCCCTGTGACGTCATGCTCCAGGACTGCACGCACCACTGTGGGCTATGATTTCACCAGATCAGTCCTCTCAGCGCAAAGGAGCACGTTCCAGTCATACTAGTCTTACAACAAACGCTTAAAAGTTTTTCCCTAGGACGTTGTAAAAAGTAGCATAAGATTTTAGAAATTAAAATTTTCTGCTTTTTCTCTTTCTTTACAATAATTAGATGCTATAATTTCAAGCTAGAACATTTTCCCTCCAAAATGACATTCCATGATGGTGCTTAATCACTACTGAAAGAAAATTACAAGAAAGAAATATAATTTACTCCAATGACAAAAATGTGAAACATTTTTATTATTTATTTATTTTTATTAAATTAATGTTTAATGTTGAATTAAAATTTGAGAAATTAATATTACATTAGTAAAACACATCTAAAAGTTTAACATGACTATTAAAATAAATTAACACAGAAAACTAGACCATTCCTTTCATAAATTTCTAAAATTACATGCTAACACATATTAACTCTACAAATGGAGGTTTTCTCTGACATTCCCATACACGCCTACACCATGCACTAACCATTTTCACCCTCCCTTCTCCCCTCTGTCTTACTTTCCCCTCTAATGGCATTTTTTAGCTTTTCATGACTCTAGATTTATAAATAAATTTAGTTTATTTAACTCATGCTATTCTAATTTTAAATTTAAATGAAACACAATACATATTTAATGTTTTTTCATGGCCTATATAACTTATGACCTTTTTGGAATACATTAAAAATAGTATGTGGACCGACTCAGTCCAGGGGAAAAATGTTATTTTCTAAAACATCAGTTTTCTGGTTGTAGGAAAGCTTATGATGATGTAAGAGCATACAGAGATTCACACAGAGATGGTTATACTTACATTAAAATATTTTTCCTGGCAGTGGACTTGTTATACATTTATATATATACATATATATGCACACACACATATATATACACATATGTATATAATGTAAGAATCAGTACAAGCACATATTAACAAAAAGGGGCAAAACATACAATATTCAGGAACCCTAATACACTTATGAGAGCAGTTTAATGAAAATAAGGGTTATTATACTTGTTTTCCTAGTGTGAGCTGTGCCACCTACCTTAGGATGTAATTAACGTCCAGATTCTCTCCATTGGATTGACGATTTTTCCAAGGAAGAAATAGCAAATGCTTCCCAGAAATATACGGATCCTTTAACGAAGTTCCTTAAGTTTCACACAATAGCTATCTCCACATGGGGACTACAAAGATACCTTAAAAGATAGGCCTCCACATCAGTGCCTGAGCCCACACAAAGACTACGAAAACAACTCTGGGTGAAAGAAATACTCTCATAGTTTAGAAGTAAGCATATACACACCCGCTGAGAATTGTCTAACAAACACCTTTCCTTTAAATTTTTTGTGTAAACTTATTTTTAACTGATACATAGAAAAACAAAAGGTAAACATTATTTAAAGAGTGTCATATGTTTTGATGCATCTACATTTTGTATAATGTTTAAATCAGGGTAAACATTTTTATGTCACGAAACATTTATCATTTCTTTGTCATGAAGACATTCAAAATTCTTTCTTCTAACCTTTTGAAATGCATGGTACATTAGTATTACCTGTAGCCATCCTACTGTGTAAATCACCCTGGAAATTTTCCCTGTTAAGTACGACTTTTTGTGGTACCGGGGTTTGAACTCCTTTCCTCATGCTCGCTAGGCAGGTGCTCTACTACTTAAACCACTCCACCAGCCATTTTTGGTGTTTGGCGGTTTCAAGATAGGGTCTCACAAATTATTTTCCTGGACTGGCTTTAAATCTCAATTCTCCTGAACTCTGCCTCCTGAGTAGTTAGGACTACAGGTGTGGGCACCGGTGCTCGGTTTCTATTAAGTATTACTTCCTACTCACTGATCAACTTTTCGCCATACCTGCCTGCCACCTAGCACCCCCATGTCTGGTAATCACTATTCTACTCTCACCTTTTCTGAGGTCAACTTTTTTAGAGTCCACTCTCTTGATTTAATTAAAAAAAATAATTAAATTTAACAAAACCAAAATATTATATATTTTCTACATTAAAAATCTCAACCTGATTTCTACTTGGATAATTTCATCCGTGGCTTCCCCATCTTGTTATTTCATTGCTTAAGTTTCATTTTATCTTTCACATTCTGAATTTCAATTGGTTCTTCATGATTGCATCTTGCCTTATGCTATTTTATGCATAGTTTAAATTATGGATTTGTGTATTTTATTAACTTTTACTTGTGTGATGAGATTATCCATTTTGTCTTTATATTTTTTTGCTTCCTCAACCCTACTGAATGCTCCTGGAGTTGTATTTTCACCAGAATAGTTGACACAATGCATCCATTAACTTCAGTAAAATAGAGAAATTTTCAGAGGAACCACGCATAGAAAATGGACCAAAATTAAACTAGGCAAACCTGGACTAAAGAGCTGCTTTTCCATACATGGAGTTAACACTGTTTCCCCTTGACTTTGGAGAATACATTCAAGTCAGACTCTGAGACCACAGGGTCAGAAAACAACCATCTTACTGGGGGTGAGAATTTCCTTCTGAAAAGATTAGAAATTTCCATAGCCAGTTGTCAGTACTGGAAATTGGATTAAAATTTTGGAAGCAAATATTAAAAAGGAGAGGGGAAAAATATCCCTCCTTTCTAAAAGGAGGATATGTTTAGTAAGGATAAGACAAACTCAACTAGACCTGGCCTTGACAGTCTAATGTCAAGTTTTAGGCAATTGTTTTAGGAGTTGCCCTCCAATTTCAACACATACACACAATGATGGAGTGTCATATCACGGTTTTGCTTTCCCCAGAAATAGACATTGTACAGTCCAGACATAGAGCTTGGGTCAGGTACAAGCAAATCACCAAATCCATGATAGTCAACAATAGAAACTTTTCACTTTTAACCATAACAGAGATATATGCTTATTTCTGGGGAACATTTTCAGGATGATGTAAGCCTAGTGATCTTTCAGTAAGTGTAAGTTGGGAAAGCTGGCCTGAGAGTTAAAGTAATCCAGAAGCAAGTAAGCAAAAGAAAAGGGGAGAGACAGAAAAATGAAAAAAGGAGAAAGAATTGGTAAAATTATTAACATATCTGCATCCATCTGTGCCTTAAACTGTAAAAGTTTGTTGGTTTGCATGTGTGCTTTTGACTTAAACAAGTTTGACTTGTAAACAAACAACGTAATAAAGAATAAAGTAATCCTGGCTACTAATCGTGGCTAACATAAAATTGGTACCAGTAGTGAAATCCTTAAAATAATGAACTGGCTCATGTTAAACTCACTGGAAAAAGTGCACAAAAATGTAACTATGCTTAACACTGATGAATCATTGCATAAAATGGCTAACATGGTAACATTTGCATTATTTTATCATATTTTCTTTAATTTTCAAAAAGACAGTATGTTGCTATTGACCAACCAAAGGGAAACTTCAGCAGAAATTTTTCTTACGCCTGGGCCACCAGTTCTTTTAAAAGTTCTTCTTCTGCTTGGAAAATATCCCATGCTCTGAGTCCATGCCAGGGACTTATTTTCTCAATTCTTCGTGTAGTCAGAGAGCAAACATACAGGTGACTTAAAAGCAACACACAGATTCACCCTTGCCAAGCTTCAGTTCCAATGCAATGTGTCGAAGAAGTCACCTCCTAGGATTTGTTCCACTAAAGGCGAGGCATATAAATCAGCTTTCAGAAGCAGAAATCCAGTGGTGTGCCTCTCACTGCCTGTGCCTGGTAATAGCCATGAGATCTCTAAAAGGGCACCCCAGGGTATGATAGGTGTTTTCTTCTCAATGCTGCAGGGTCTACACCTGACCCTCTGCCTCTCCAGGGTATTCTGTGAGATTCCTACTACCTTCAATAAATTATTTTTCTGGTTAAATTGACTCTACATCTTTACACTGGGCTTCCCAAAACACAGCCTGAGGCAAACATTAAGGTATATGCTACTAATTTGTTATTTATGCCTATGTGAAGTTAACATGATTATAACTTTTAAAATTGATTACAAAGGTTAGAGAGAAAAAAATAGCAAACTGGCTGTATTAAGGTAATGTAAACAGTAGTGAATGTTTCTCCTTTCCTGTAGGAAAAATTGGAATCTCTGTTAGATAATAACAAACAAGTTGGGGAAACTTGCAGTAGTTCTGTGGGATTCAAACTCTGCCTAACAAGATTGAAACACAAAAAAATATTTAAGTGTATTGGTTAATTCTTGCAATCATCTTTCAAGTTCTACCAAAAAGTGACATATTTGTCTCAGGCCAGCCCCATAAGAAACAAAACAATGGAAAAGACATAGTCAGGCCAAGAGATGTGCTTTCTGATTAAGATGTTTCAGGGAATTTCCATTAGACTTTAATTAATATCTACATTAATATTCACTATTTGATCTGATTCTTTGTAGCATTTGTCACTTCAAAATTCTACCAATACATTTTCACTTATTGTTGTTATTACTTCCTCTTTTAGAATATACTCAATTTTTTGCTATTTAATACATCCTCTGAGCCAAGAGTGTCTGATAGAATAGTTTCTCAACAAATGTATTGGGTTAATATTAATTTCATAAAATAAATTATATATGTATAATGTATACAATTATGCAATTGTGGATATAATTTGTGATTCTCCAATTTCCAAGTTACCAATGACTTGTTTAATATTTAAAATCAAATTTTAGTTTCTGTAAGAATTCTGTCAGGTATGTATTTTTCTTCTTTCATAAAAAGAAACTACAGCTCAAGATTTAGGAATCATGATACAGGTCATGTGTTTAAAAAGCCATAGAGATTTGACAGAAAGATTGGACTGACTACAAAGTTCATTCATAATACATCATTTTGAATTTAACATGTGACAAGACACACAAATAGTCACTTCCCTGTGTTGTATCTCAATCCTTCCCATATGTTTTAGGATTTTTTTTACAGGTTTTATTCTTCTGTTTTCATCTATACATCAAAATACACCCACCATATTCACACTCATTTACCCTTTCCTTATGCTCATCCCCTCCCACTGGGACCCACCCCCTGAAAAGACCTGATTTTACCTTTCTGTCTTTCATGTTTTTTGAAAGTGTATATTGATATCCAAGGGGGTGGGGGTTGCCGTGACATTTCAGATCTGTATATTTTGTATTTTAATCAGATTAACCTCCCATTACTTACTCTTTCTCTACCACCATACTCCCCTATTATTCAACAGCTTACAGCGCACTATATTATATTATATTATATTATATTATGTTATATTCACATATAAATGAGATGTTTCAATATGTTTTCATTCTCTACCATTTTCTTTCCCACCTCCTTAGCCCCCTCAGACAGGTGCCCAATGTGTCACTATCTATTACCATAGGATTATATATAGGAAAAGTTTCAGTTTAGTACCAATTATAATACTATGCCACTAAGTTCATGGTAATTCTTGCTGGTTTTAGTACATATAGTTATGACTTCTTATCTTTTTCTTTTTTTTTTTAATTTTGGTTTTGGTGGCACTGGGTCTGAACTTAGGGAGGGCCTGACACTTGCTAGTCATTTGCTCTTTTCACTCAAGCAATTCCATTTAAGGAAAAATATAAACTCTGAAACTATAAAGAGTATCCGTCTTTTCACTAGTGTATAATGATATAGATTTTCTCATTATAAATTTCCCCATTGTTAATTTAGCCATGAAATAATATTGCTATATTAATAAAAATGTGAACTGTCATTATTATCAAAATTTACCATTTCATTTATTACTATTTTTTTTGGGTGGTGATTGTGTTCAAACTCAGGGCCTCATGCTCACTGGGTAGACGCTATTACCACTTGAGCCACTCTGCCAGCCTGAAATTTAGCACTTTCCAAAGCAAAATTATGCAGATTTTTTTCCAAATACATCCTAGATATCTCCAGCTGTTTTAATTGGAGTCGTGGCAGACAACAGCTAGACAGAGGGTCACATGAAAGTGGCACCTGATGTATAGAAAGGGCTGTCTCAGTCAGTGGTCCCTGACAGAGGGTCTGTGGGGCTGAGATCGTCTCAGAGAATACTGTTTGCCTTGCTTTTTAATTTATTTTCTTAACCAATAAAGTATTTGTCTACATGATAGTTTAGCAAGGCCCATAATCCCAGAACATTTCTTAAACAAAAAGTCTTTTTGCCTAGCATAGGAAGAAAGAGCAAGTATATCTGAGTCTTAAACAAGGTGGCTCAACAATTTTGAATATTCTTTATTGTGAATTATGAAAATACTTTTTCTTTTGAAGACTTCTTAGGTTTTTTTCTCCCTAATTCAGGTATTGTGCTATCAGTATAAAATCAATTGAACTGATTATTTTTAATCAAAAGTAAAACCTACCAAAAACTGTTCAACATGGAGAAATGAGGTAGGTTAAGAAAGAGGAATATAAATGGGGTGAATTTGATTGAAGTACATTGTATACATGTCATAAATATCACAATGAAAAGCTTTGTACAATTAACATATGCTAATAAAAAATTAAGAAAAATAAAATATTATTTGGGATTGAAGAGCTGCCTCACTTCTCTGAAAAGCTCACCTGTGATCTTGCACCTAACTTATTGCACTCTTTTTTTTGTTGAAAAATTAATGACTTCCTTGGGGAAAATCCTGGCAATAAGAATCAGAATTAGATTTGTTTCTTTAAAATTACCTGTTAGGATCTGATATGCTTGTTCTCCATACAAACACATTTGGACTTTTCACTTTCAAAATTACTAGACTGAAATTAGGCAAAAGGTTCATATCTCATCCCATCCTGTTTTTCTCCCATCCCACTCTCTTTGCAAAATGACTGAGTTCTATGCCTAAGAAAATAACTTACACTCCCAAGGCATAAAGAAGTTACTGCTCAAGATGTAATTCATTTGCCAAACACAGTTCATAATTTGAACCAGCCACAGAGTGATACAGTTTTACTTATGTGCTCATAAGGACAATTTACAAAAGCCTGAGGTTTCTTGAGTAAATTCTCTGTAAAGTGCTACTTGCAGTTGGCAGATGAGCTGTACCACCTTTTACTTCCATGCCTTTCGATGGGCTGCTCGCTGTATCAGGAAAACCTTTTTTCACATACTTAGTTCCTGTTAGAACTTAAACTCACAGCTCAGGTCTATTTTCCCAGAAAAATCTTTTTTTTTTTTTTCAGTACTGCAGTTTGAATTCAAGGCCTCACACTTGCTTGGCAGGCGATGTACCACTTAAGCCACTCCACCAGTCCTAGAAAACCATCATTGTTTAGTCCTGGTTAGATGTCTCTTCATTTCTCCCCAGGGACTCCTACATTAATATTTATTATATAACATTATAATTATTAGTTTCTCTGCCTCTTGTAATAGAGCTTAAGATCCCTGAAGAAGAGGGTTGGTTTGGGTCATATATTAAACCCATAACACCATGCCCAAAGTATTGTAGAGTCAATAAATTTTTGCTGCGTAAATATACTGACATGGAAATTATGAGTGCTTATGTACATTCAGGCAGAAGTTATATATTCCAGATGAAATTGTCATTTCTGGTTGACTGCAGCATCCATTCCCCACCACTTACTCCATGGTCTCCTTTCTTAGGCTAACAGATTTTCCTAGGAAAATAACTGCTCCTGTATTTTTTGCCATGTGGATTTTGGAAAATTGATCCCTTGGTCCTTAAGGAAAGGTTTAAACCAATCTATACATCTTGCCCCTGGCCAACAGAGGCTTCATGGATATGAGGGTGACCTAATCAGAGCTAGGGAGAGCTAGCCAATCAGATCCTTTTGCAGGTCCTATGGAAAGGGATCACCTCTGTTCTGAAATGTACAATCAAAAAGAATGAGCACAGCCTCAAAATCTACTGAAGATCATCTTATAATTGAAAGAAGGAGATACGTGGAGAAGGAGAGTCAAAAGTTAGCAAGAGAAAATGTTTCCTGTTCATATTACTTAGGGAAGAAGAAGTTCCTAATTTAGTCCCTGGAATATTCAGTTAAGAGAATTGATATTATTGTTATTAAACACATTTTGAATTAAGTTTTATGCTTCTTCAAAATAACTAATATGTTTTACTTAATGGTTCACTTTTTTCTATCCTCATCTGAGGATAACTTGACCTTCCAGTTGTCTCATACTGTCATAGCGGAGACAGCATGTATCCAAATAAAGACACATTTGAATTTAAACTGTCTCTTTCTTTTTAACCTCCATACTGGGCAAGTTATTTTACCACTGTGTCTCATTTTCCTCAACTACCCCTATCTTAGAAGTTGCTGGAGGATTTAATGAGATAAATACAGTTACCATTCCTAATTGCATGCCTAAGCTATACAAGTTAATAAGATAATCAAAACCTTGGTTTCTTTCTCTTACAATTATCCTCACTAACTTGAACTGCTTTGTGGAATGACACATCTCACGTTCTGTTACCTCAAGCATCAACATGCTCTATTCTGCTTCTACAAGGTAACATATTGGAGCTCCCTCATCTCATTTGCATCTGGGGCATCTTTCCTGGAATTAGTCCCTTTCTGTTATGCCAGCCTCTTTGATTCTCCTACCACTCATATCTTCGCAGCACAGTTTTGCATTTGTGTTGAAGACCAGACTGCCAGCTTTCCCAAGTCTGCACTCCCCATTCATCTTTTTTGATCACCTGACTCTGTTTAGTTTCATTGGCACTGAGTGAACACCCTCTGTATGGCAGCTCTAGAGATAATAGGTGAATTACAAAGGGGTTCCTGCCCAGAGGATCTGTAATCTAAAAAAGACATGCAAGTTCTCAACCAGATAAATTCAATATAAAGCAGTATTTAAGTCAGTGCACTTGAATAAGGTTAAGAAGGAAACAGGTATAGATAGAAAATAAAGGAAACCCAAAGATAGGTTTGGACTCCAAAATTAAAACTTTGAGAAATATAAGTACATATACACAGAGAAAATTACTAGAATTATGAGTACCAAAATTTTATGTGATTAACAATGGAAAGAAAGATCTTTTTTCTTCTCATTTGATATTTTAATAATGAAAATGTATTCCTTGTATAATAAAGACTGATAAAAATTAAAATGAGGCATTTGCTAGTCATACATAGGTTCTGTGGGTAAAAAAAAAAAGGCAAATGATTGATTACTCAATCTAAGATTTTCTTTCAAGAGCTTTTAAGTAACTCCAGAACTTGGTATTTTCTGCAGCAGATGAATCCCAGATGGTACAATTCTCATCTGCATCAGATTTTTGCCCCAGCCACTGATAAGACAAGCTTTGTATGATCAATTTGAAAATAATCCTGGTGTTCCTTAAACAAATACAGCCCTAAATCACTACCCTATCTGTTACTGTGATGGAATAATTGGGCTACACTGAGGCCTAAGCGTCACTTGTTGTCCTTTGGAAAAACTAAACTTCTCTCTCACTGTTTGCATATATAGACTTTCTTTTCCTTACCCATCTGGCATTGGATATACTTCAAGATGTTTTAGTCCCAAATGAAACAAGTATTCAGACTATGCCTAAGCTACTGTTTTATTTAACATAATAGAATATTCTCCTTAAATACTACCTTCTTTATAGACAAAATAATACCTTTTGAAATTTGTAATTTTCCAGATGTCATGTGGATAAGAGAAAAAGTTCACGAAGGTCAACATTATAGGTATAGAGAAAAAGACCATGTTTAAGTTGTCATTTAATTAACAAGATATTTGTTATAATTGCTTATCTTGAACCTACTTGTTTTATAACAAGCTGAAAATTTATCAAATGTTACTCACAATGAAAATGTTTAATGAATATATCTTGAAAGCACGCAAAACTAAAGTTGCTTATCACCGTTGTATTCAGTGAAATTTTTCTGAGGTCATCTACGTCTCTGAAAAACAGATTGAGGTGTGTGTATGTGTGTGTGTGTGTGTGTGTGTGTGTGTGTAAGAGTTTTGAGAAATTATCCAGAGGAAACAAATTTAGAAAAATGTCATAACTGATAACTGAAGTTTCTTGTATTGGGAATTGAGAGAAAAACAACAGACAGACAGCTTATGTAAGGAGGTGTTTGGAGCATATATTCGGGTGTGTATATCCAAATAGTGAATCTACTTAGCTAGTAAAATTTTGAGAAAGGAATTACTATGCTGAAAGTCACAACACAGAGGTTGGATTAAAAATTATGTTTCGGCATGGGATATAACTCAGGGATAGACTGCTTGGTTAGTATGAATGAGATCCTGAGTTCAACACCCAGAATCACAAAGAAACCCCACAAACTTTGCATTCATCACATATTCAAAAATATTGACAGAACACTTTCTATGTGTCCAGGATGGAGATGGGAGTGAAATGAACAGGAAGGTCCTCTGAAGACATACTTACCGAATAGACCCATACATATTTAATCACTGTAAAACAACAGAAATTCAGTACTTGCTCTTAGAGCATATTAGAGTTTGTCAGCAGAACAAACTCGTGTCAGCCAACTCTCCATTGTAACAAAATAACCTGAGAGAAATCAATTTAAAAGATAAAAGGGTTTTGGGGGTTCATACTTTCTGTACTTTCAAATCCTGGTCACTTGGCCTTGTTGCTTTCAGTCCTGTGTGAGGCAGTAAATCCTGATGGATGCATATACAGGAGGGCAGCTTGTCACCTACTGGTGGCCAGGAGCAAAGAGATGGAGAGGAAGAGACCAGCACCCCAGGTATCCTTCAGAGACACACCCTAAGGATGTATTTCATCTAACTTATAAAAGTTTCTACTACTCCCTAATAGCACTATCAGCTGGGGACCAAGACAGTAACAATGAGCTTTTAATGGACATTTAATATGCAAACCATAGCAAGTCCTCATCCCACGTTACTTCACAAATAAACTGGACGGGGCTATGCTACCGTTAATATACCGCTTGTACAAACACACTGGCTATAATGAATTCCAGCTGGCTATAATGAATTTTTAAACCATGAGAGGAAGGGCAGGGACATTTCATGGGCCAGTTTTGAAAGTTGCCCAAGTCTTTTCTCTTTACCTTTCACTAGATAGGACTGGTCACAAAATCCAAGCTAGATGCAATAGGGCATGGGAAATTTTGCTTTGTGATTCTCATGAAAAATTCCATAATACAGAAGAGTAAATGTGTATTTTGGGTTGACAGTTAACATGTCTTTACATTCTACCTGTATCACCCTCTCATCATCCCATCCCCAAGATGATCACTCAAAGATTGATCCACTCACCTCATTCAAAACAGTCCAGGATATCTCAGAGGTGAATGCTATTCTTTATCAGGCCCAGAAGTAACTTGTCACAATCTAATGACCCATTCATTATAAGGTCAATTGTTTTCATCCCCTGAACCCACATGCCCATTTTACAAAGGGAGCAAGGATAGCAACAAAACAACCAAACAAAATTTTGAAAAATACAATTTTTGCAACAATCATAAATCCACAGCAGTCAGAGAATTTTCATTGACAGTCATTTGGAAGGTTCTCATCCTGCCAGTGAGGGAAGGTCATTCATGTACACAAATTCTGTCACTTGAAAGAAGATCTATTGTTTGCATATTATCCTTCAAAGCCACATGTAAAGGAGAGTATTGAAGAGTATGTCCTCTTTGAGAGCTATACCGATTTTCAGCTCCTTACACCTTACATATAGCAATTTGGTAGCTAGGCAGTGGTTTTAAGGCTTAAATAGCCAAAAGACCTTTGGTTGAGTCTCAAACTTCTTTGGAACCATAATTCTTTCAAAAACAGTAGATTTAGTCAGTACTAGGTGCCCCCATTCAGAACTAGATGCCAATAACTACAACTTAAATTTTCTTCTAACTAATTCTCAACTCTGACTTATTGCCTTGCATCTGCATCCCTTCTCTCTATGCAAGCTACATTATGGCCAAATAAAGCAATATCCTTGAGTGGAAGAGAAGAATCTTTAACTTAAACCTTTCAAACCTGAATTCCTCTCTTTAAAAGAACCCCTGATAAACATTTGTTATTGTGTCTTTGTAAACCTAATTTCTTATAATTTAAGTTTCTATACTTATTTCTATTTCAGTTCATGAGTCAACAATTCTTGCCCAAAATCATTGTTTCTGTGTAATAGTTTGAACAGATGGAGTAAATATCTAACAACCCATACTACTAGCATTCTGATCTCCAACTTCTTCCAAGCTACCAACTTGTACACGCTCAATCCTCCTTTTCAGTTGCTGAAGGCAGCAATTCTGTGTTTTGGTAAAGGTAAACCCTGAAATGAAGATAAATTCCAAAATTTTGGTTTAAAAATAATAGAACTTTTATTCATGTAAAAGTAGATGAACAAATCCACATGGTTATCAAGAACCCATTCTAGTGGAGTCTCTGACATCTCCAGCATGATGCATCGTGATAGGTACCCCAATTCCACCCATCCAGAAAATGTAAAGAGCATGAGGGATTGTGGGGAAGGATTTTAAAAGCTGGACCTTCAGGTAGTACATGGTAGGTCTGCTCACATCCTTTTAGCTGAAATAGGCACATGGCTCTATTTAGCTGAAATTCAGATGCATACTTCACTTTGATGACTGTGTGTTTCTTTTTTTTTAATAAAGAAATTTTTTTATATTGAAAAAAATGGAAATATATATATATATTAAAAATTGCAAATGAAACTAAGAGAACCGAGGCAGTGCCCCTTAAACTAAGGAAAGTTTAGAAAACATAGCCACCAAATTCCTCATGGCTTTGCACTGGCTCTTGCACCTGCGCTGCTGTGGGCCTGGTTCTGCCCAGAATCGGACAGTGAGAGAGCAGCAAATGCTCGAACAAGGGCTGGCATGGTATTCCCCTTCTTCTGTTTCCTTGGGCCACCATTTGTGGGCTGTGATTTGGGTCCCATATTGGGTGGGGGAACGGGATGGGTGTTGGAGGTGGGCTTGTTGGTGTCCCCGACTCTAAGCGTCCCCAGGCTGGTAGTGGTGGAGGTAGAGATAGTGAGTCCGTGGTTACCGCCACTGATGGCAGGGGTTCTGGGATTGGTACTGGGTACGGGCAGGCCAAAGGAGGTGAGTGGTGCAGATGTGGACAGGGCAGAGGGCTGGGGGAACTGGATGGAGCTCAGGGCCACTGGGTTGTGGGCAACTGAGGTAGTGGAAGCCCCAAGGAGGAATCCCTGAGAGGTCAAGCTGGTGGCAGAGCTGGTGGTGGAGATGGTGGTGGTGGTTGAGCTGGGGCTGGCTATGCTGTTTACCCCAAAACCACTCACAGGCTTTGAGGAAGATAGGCTGGCTGGACCAGTGATGGTGCGTGTGGCCGGACTGGTGGTCATGGAGGTAGTACTAAGCGGAGCAGTTGTCTGCATTAAAGGCTGGGTTGCAATGTGCACGAAAGTAGGGGGTCTAATGAGGCCAATTCCGGCCTTGAAGGGCAGAGTGGTGGTGTTGGTTTTGGAGGGGATGGTTTGGTTGGAAGAGACTGGCAATGTGCCTACCTGTGTGGATTTGCTTCCCTGGCTTTTAGTCGGGGTCACCAAAAGGCTCTTCATCATGAAACCAGCAGAGGCCGGTCCAGGACCTGTTGGGGAGGAATGGGTGGTAAGTGTGCTACCAAGTGGCTTTGGCTTTACAAGGTCAGGCCAAAGGAGACTTTGTAGTCTGGCTGATACTACAATATCCAGACGTAGAGAGGATGTTGTATCCATAGGTGAAACCGGGGAGAAGGGATGTGCCTGCCCCTGGGAGGGTGCTGAAGATGTGGGGAGGCCTTGTGTGGCCGATGCCGCAGCTTGCAGTGGGGGAGGCTGGGAGATATCCATTGGTGTAACAGCGGAATAAGTAGATGCCTGCCCCTGGGAGGGTGCTGAAGATGTGGGGAGGCCTTGTGTGGCTGATGCCGCAGCTTGGAGTGGGGGAGGCTGGGAGATATCCATTGGTGTAGCAGCGGAATAAGTAGATGCCTGCCCCTGGGAGGGTGCTGAAGATGTGGGGAGGCCTTGTGTGGCCGATGCCGCAGCTTGCAGTGGGGGAGGCTGGGAGATATCCATTGGTGTAACAGCGGAATAAGTAGATGCCTGCCCCTGGGAGGGTGCTGAAGATGTGGGGAGGCCTTGTGTGGCCGATGCCGCAGCTTGCAGTGGGGGAGGCTGGGAGATATCCATTGGTGTAACAGCGGAATAAGTAGATGCCTGCCCCTGGGAGGGTGCTGAAGATGTGGGGAGGCCTTGTGTGGCTGATGCCGCAGCTTGGAGTGGGGGAGGCTGGGAGATATCCATTGGTGTAGCAGCGGAAGAAGTAGGTGCCTGCCCCTGGGACGCTGTTGCAGGTTGGCCTGCAAAGAGCCCTGGCTGTGAAGACCTAAGAACAGCTGGGAGGCTGGCTGTCTTGGCAGTTGCAGGAGCTACACTGGTAAGTACTGCAATGGGCACTGCAAGTGATGGTGGGGCCTGAAGATTCTGCAGCTTGTCCAATTGCCCACGGGGTGAAATAGTGCTTATGGCTGGGGCAGGGGTGGGGAGGGAGGCAGGCAAAGAAGCTGGCCCTGATGAAGGCAGGGTCAATGCAGGTGGAGGTGGCTTGGCAGGTGCAGGTTTTGCAGTGCTGACCACACCAGCAGGTCCTGGTAATGATGGAACAAAGTCAGGGTGCATGGACTTTAGGCTGGCCAGCCGCAGGGTAGCACCTGGGTCAGGGGCAGGGGTGGGGAAGGAGGCTGGCAAGGAAGCTGGCCTTGCTGTAGGGAGGGTCAGTGGAGGTCGAGGTGGCTTGGCAAGTCCAGGGGCTGCAGTGCTCACTGCATCAGAAGGTCCTGATAATGATGGGGCACCGTCAGCGTTCTTCATGGTCCTTAGGCTGGCCAGCAGCGGGGTAGCACCTGGGTCAGGGGCAGGGGTGGGGAAGGAGGCTGGCCAGGAAACTTTCCCTGATGCAGGCAGAGTTAAAGTGAGATGAGGCTCCTTGGTGACACAGTTAGAGACCTCATCAGTCTTGTCCTCCCGGGCTTCATTAAACCACTCCAATCTGGCCTTCTTCGCTCTGTGGGCTTCAGGAGGGCTGGCACAGGCAAGCAGGGGTGGTAAAGGCAAGGTCAGTGGGTCCTCAAGTCGCTTCCGTTTCCTGCTCCCAGAGCTGCCAGATGTTGATAGTGAAGTGGAGGACTTGGGCTCCTCCCTTGTGCTATCATCTTCAGCCCTTTCTCCACGGGAGGCCTTGTCCACCACCCCAGGAGCGGGAGCGGGAGTACTCGATCCATGGCCCAGCTCCTCTTCTCCTGAGTTCTCTGGTGGCTTCTTTGGCTGCTGGGAGCCAGGGGACTCCTTGTCCACCACCCCAGGAGCAGGAGCGGGAGTACTCGATCCATGACCCAGCTCCTCTTCCCTTGTGTTCTCTGCTGGCTTTTCTGGCTTCTGGGAGCCAGGGGACTCCTTCTCTGTCATCTGAGGAGCAGGAGCGGGAGTACTCGATCCATGACCCAGCTCCTCTTCCCTTGTGTTCTCTGCTGGCTTTTCTGGCTTCTGGGAGCCAGGGGACTCCTTCTCCGTCATCTGAGGAGCAGGAGCGGGAGTACTCGATCCATGACCCAGCTCCTCTTCCCTTGTGTTCTCTGCTGGCTTTTCTGGCTTCTGGGAGCCAGGGGACTCCTTCTCCGTCATCTGAGGAGCAGGAGCGGGAGTACTCGATCCATGACCCAGCTCCTCTTCCCTTGTGTTCTCTGCTGGCGTTTCTGGCTTCTGGGAGCCAGGGGACTCCTTCTCCGTCATCTGAGGAGCAGGAGCGGGAGTACTCGATCCATGACCCAGCTCCTCTTCCCTTGTGTTCTCTGCTGGCGTTTCTGGCTTCTGGGAGCCAGGGGACTCCTTCTCCGTCATCTGAGGAGCAGGAGCGGGAGTACTCAATCCATGACCCAGCTCCTCTTCCCTTGTGTTCTCTGCTGGCTTCTGTGGCTGCTGGGAGTCTGAGGAAGCTGGTCTAGCAAAGAGGGATGAGGTAGGACCCCTCTTCTTCCCCAGCTGGGAGATGCCTCGAGTGGACCTGTAGGAACTCCCGATGGAGTTATGCTTGGGCACTGGGCTGCCACTCGTGAGCTTGCTTGGTGGGGACCGCCTTGAATGCATGCGTGCTTTCTTATTCAAGATGTCATCTGAGGTCTCAGAAGAAAGACTTCTCTTCAGTGACACAGGTTTCTGTGGAAGACTCACAGAACATCCATGGAGCAGGAGGGGTCCAGATGTTGAACAGCTGCTCCCACTGCTCTCGTGGCGCCTTTTCTTCGTTTCCTGGCCATCCCTGTGTATTTGGGACTCTCCCTCCATTCTCCTTTTCATTGTCTCTTTGCGAGCAGTGTCCTTTGCACCTGGCTGCTGGGCATTTCTTGCTGGCAATGCCAGCGTGGAGTTGGTCATCTGCCCTGGTGCTTTTTTCTTCACTATTCCATTATTCATGTCTTTTCGGGCACTCACTGTGCTCTCCGTTATACGCGGCTCCTGGGCAACTCTTCCCCTGGAGGACTGTGTGGAGGTGACCACCTGTCCTGGCACTGGAGGAGGACTTTGATTGCTCCTGGAGGGGTGAATCCGCTGGGCCCCTGGGTTGCTGCCCATCCTGCAGTTCTGAGAAGTTACCGTGGCCTCTTGGTGGCGACTGGTCCAGCAAGAGGTAGGCATCGCCCGCTGGATCCTGTACCGTCTTCCAGTCGGTGCCTGGAACCGCGGCGTGAAATCCCCAGGTGGGCGGGACCAAGGCCTCCTATGGGCCCTGTGTCTGTCCATAGTGAACGATTCAGTAGGGTAGTTCTCCTGAGCAGAGTCACGGAGAGTCGCTCAAGGAGCTCTCTGTCTCCAGGGAACTTGCCCTTAGAGACCAACAACATTCCGTTCTATGACGTTGCGGTTCCAAGTCCACGAGGACGGCGCGCGAGAGCCTCAAGCTCGCGGTTTCAGCAGGAACGAGGATCAGGTGCGCAAATCTTGGTCTTGAGCCTCAGACTCCACAGTTTCCCTGGTGGCCCCACTGGTGAGCAAATCCCTGGGGGCACTGGGGAGAGCATGAGGCCCAGCAGGGACTGGACAGTTGGATTAATAACAGAAGCGCACATGATTGTACTGCTTACTTTTTGCAAAAATAAGCTGAACATGTACATTTATGCAAAAATGTGCACATGAATGTACATTTATGCAAAAATGTGCACATGAATGTTTATGTTGTAATTGGCAAAACTTAGAAGCAACTGAGACATCTTTCAATGGAGAAATGTAAACTATGCAATGGAATATTGTTCAGTGATAAAAACAAATATACTACCAAGTCATGGAAAAACATTGAGTTACCTTAAATGTCCATTTTTAAGTGAAAGAAGCCAATTTGAAGAAACCACATGCTGCATGTAAGAACTTACAAGCATCCTGCCTAAGGCTCTTCTTCAAACGAGTGAGTGGTAGTGTGTGACTGTCATTCCAGCTACATGGGAGGCATAAATATGAGACCAAGGTCTAAGCCAATCTGAGCAGAAACATTACACTGCACTAATGCAACTACATGCTGCATGTACGACCTTACACACATCCTGCCTAAGGCTCTTCTTTTTAGTTCTCTGATGGTTGATAACATGCTGATTAGATCTAGAGAGAAAAAAAATTTCAATTATTCTAAACTCATAGATAAGACATTTGCTTGTCAAAGGATGAGTTATAAACTGACTAAAATTCAGGGAACATATATATATATATATATATATATATATATATATATATATATATATCAGTGAAATGCCATAGGATCCAGTGATGTGGAGCGATTTGAGATGCTCCTTCTAAGGTGAAAGTTAAGTTATCGCATCTGACTATCCTACAGCATGAAAGAGGCACAGTGACTAGTGAGCCATTGGAGTTTGGAGACAACATATTATTTTTCTCATTTAGATATGTTACTTCAGCCCATATGTTAAGTGATACAAAAAGCTACTAGTTTTAAGTAGGACCCACAAAATATAAAACTCGAGACAAGGCCTGGCTCCTGGGCAAGCTTCTATGACACTTGGGCCATATGACCCAGTAGAACCAATGGTGCTGTTGATATGGATGACAGTGGCAGATAAAGATGATGTTCAAGCCTTTGACAGACTCCTTAGGTGAATCACAGTGCAAACCTTTTAGTAGACTGGAGCAGGGACTTGCCATCACCAGTAAATAATGGCTCTCCTTTTGAGAGAGAGCTCTTGGACTACTCCTGGGCTGTAGAAGAAACTGAATGTTTGACTATGAATCACCAAGTGATCGTGTAACCTAAACTATCATGAACTGGGCATTATCAATCCCAAGAACCATTAATTTGACCAGGCACAGTAAATTCTATCTTCAATGGAAAGGGTTTCTATATGACCTGTCCTGAATATTCCTCAAGGTTCAAGTAAATTACAGGAATCAATGACTTAGATGTTTATGATCCCTTCTCCTGTGACTGTGCCTTCCCTCTCCCTTACACTGTGCCTCTCTCCTCTTGGAGAGTCTACTACAATCAATTGAGAGATGAACAAATGAATCAGATCAGGTTATAATAGAAAAAAAATAGGCAATGGAATATCATGTAAAGTAAAACTGTTGTGCTGCAGGTAACAATATCAACACATATTTTCTCAGATAAGAGAAAATATATGTGAAATAACAAATTGTGTCCTATAAAAAATAAGTTGTTTATAATGAGAATATATAGAGCAGTGCGAAAATTAAAAACAAAAACAAAATAACAAAACCAACTTCCCAATTAAAAAAAAATAAAATGAGCACAGGGCTTGAATACATATTTCTGCAAAACAGGTAAACAAATGGTCAAGACATACAGAGACAGATGGTCCACATCACCGATTGTTATTATTGCAAGCAGAGTCTTGAAGACATTCCTGTAAACCCGTGTTCATAGCAGCATCATTCACTATAATATGGGGAAACAATCCAAGTGTTTATCGGTGGTGAATTAATATGCAAAATGTGGAATAACACACAATGGAATATTAAAAAGAGAATCAGGACAATGCTGGAATGTGAATGAACCTTGAGGACATTCTGTCCATTTAAATAAGTGTGTCACAAAAAAAGATGTATCATTTCACCAATTGAAGTACATAGAGTAGTTAAAGTCAGGGAAACAGAAAGGAAAAGGGTTATCAGGGCCGTGGCAAAGGGAAATTTGGAGTCAGTGATTTACTAGAACAGAGTTGTATTTTTTTAATTATTCATTTATTCACATGTGCATACATTGTTTGGGTCATTTCTCCCCCCTGTCCCCCTTTCCTACCCTCTCCCCCCCTCCTTCCCTCAGTTCCAGGCAGGTCCTGTTCTGCCTTTAACACTAATTTTGTGGAAGAAAAGACACAAGCATAATAAGGAAGAAAAAGCATTTTTGCTAGTTGAGTTAAGGATAGCTATCCAGAAATATTCCTAGCATTGATTTCGTGTACACGTGTGTTATGACCCATGTTGATTCATCTCTAACTGATCTTTTCACTGGTTACAGATCCCCTTCTCATGTGAACCTCTGTCGCTTTAAGTTTTCGGTATTAGTTCCTCTGGAGTGGGGACATCAAAGGCTTTCATGTTTTGGGTTTTCTACCTATTCCTATATGTCCCGTATATGCTTTCCCCTTGTCGTGTGAGCCAAGTCCAACCACATTGCTGCATTTGCCCTAGATCTAAAGTCCACATAATGAGGGAGAACATACAATTTTTGGTCTTCTGAACCTGGCTGACCTCACGCAAAATGATGTTCTCCAGTTTCATCCATTTACCTGCACATGATAAGATTTTGTACTTTTACAGTACAGAGTTTTCTGGAGACTGATGGTGGTAACAGTTGCACAGCTATCAGGATACCCCTAATCCCAATAAGCAATATATGCAAATTTGATGATATATGTTTTTAACACAGTGAAAACCAAATTGAAAAACAATAGATGAGCTGAGGACTTTAATTCCAAAGAGAAAATAGGACAATTCATCCTTGGGTCTGATACATATTTTGAAATAATAGTCAGTGTTTTGATATTACCAAATACACAGGGATACTTTTGCCAACTACCCATATCAGGTCCTTCTAAACTATGTTACTAAGAAGGAAGAGATTGCTGATTGCTAGTAATTCATTCAGAATCTGACTGAAGCCACTATTGTAATTCAGTTAGGCTCCTAAATAGCAAATTTTAGGTTTCAAAGATAACTCTTTGTAACTGTTTTCATTTTCCAGAGGCAAAGTGCTATTAAGAAGGGCCAGATTCCTCAAGAGACTCTTTCTTTCATCTTTTATTACCACTCCATGCTTTTACATAGATCAAGAGTTTCTCTTAGTAGCCAGGCCTGTGTCACTTTCTGTGTCTCTCAATTCTCTGTTATTCTCTTTCTCTCTCTGTCTTTCTTCCTTGTCTGTCAGACTCTCCCTCTCTTTCTCCCTGGAGCCATAAAGGACTAGGATATATTCATAGTCGTTCAGGTCTAAATTTTATCTTCCAATTTTGGTTTTATGACAATCTGCATTCATATAAAGGGCAAGCAATTGGATGTTAGCATAGATTTCTATACTCTTAAGTATGTGGAGTTAATCTCTGCGGGGAAGCTGCTTTGTTTGGAAAGATGTTGACTCAGTCTGGACTGCTGAATTCCTGTCCATTACCACGAAAGCCTTTATTCAGGACTAGAGTTTGTGCTTTCCTTAGAAATGAGCTCTGAACCCTTTATATATTCTGTCTGAATGTTTTTATATACACCTGTGGCTTTTCATCATGTAGTATTGACCTGATACAATATTTGATCTAGTAATATCAAAACTATTCTTTTTTTTTTTTTTTTGCTGTAATGGGCATAATTCTGAGTTCCTGAGGTCAATCTGCTGTTTTTTCTCATATCTATAGCTGATTTGTCACATCAAAAAGAGGAAGAGTAATTTTTTAATTTTTACAGACTAGTAGATATTTTTGCCCTGAATTTATTGAAGTCTGTGTCTTCAAATAGAACCAAATACTAAATAATTTTCTAAATGACAAGGCTTTCAAAAATGTCTTAAGTTCTTACAAAGTGGAAGAATAGTGCTAATTAGTTCTAATTACTTGCAATAGATACGTCAAAATGCGATAGTATTCATTGGTTCCCTGTTCTTATTTTATTGGCTGTAGGAATCAGTAAGTTGGGTGGTTAAGATCTTTGTTCCTCTTCATCTATGACTGCTTGTGTCATTAGACAATTAACCTCTTTGTACTTCAATTTTCCCATCTGCTTTGTAATAATGTTTATTTCAGAGGAATGCTGTGACAAATACTGCCATATTTTATGAAAATTATTTCTTAATTATTGCTGGACTTAATTGTTGTTCATAATTCTTGTGACACTTCCTTAAAAGAAAAAGGTAGGAAAAGCCAGAAGCAATAAAAAAGCAGTATATGTTGTATAGGACAATTTCAAAATTGCTCTTTAGGTCTTTATGTTATGAACAACAGGCCTGAATGGTCTTATGACTGGCAGAATATGTGTGTGTTTCCTTTCTTAATGCCTTACTCTATCCAAAATGTATTTCTCTCAAAGCAATGATGAGCACAAGATTGATCTTTACTTTTCTTAATAATAAGAAATTGTTCATAAAAAAGTGAAGTGATAATCTCTCAACATTAAAGATTATTTCCTACAAATTCTAACTCACAACAATGCTAACATAAATGTCTCCTTCATTCATGATACACAATATTTATTCATATTTGGAAAATTTATAGTCAGTTCACTATTAGTTTCTTTGTTGTTATTTTGATTAATTTATTGAGACATGCACCAGATGATTTTTCTTAAATTACTTATTTTTCAAATGTAAGACTGATAATTCAATTAATGGACTCGATTCTGTGATACTAATAAGTTTCCTTAATAGCTTTCAAAACTAAGAAGATATTAAATTACTTTAGTTAAATCTATCAAAGTAAGTATGATGTTTGAATATTACCATATATTTTATACATATATACTCAAGCATAGTGGACATTTTATAATTATTTAAGTAACTAAGATAAGCAAATAAGACTAATGTGCTCAAATGAATTATTTCATCACTTATACTTTAACTGTTCACTTTAACCATTGTAATTTTCTAATTTTAAAGGCACCAACTAACAAATCAAGACCATTTTAGTGATGAAGCCGATAATGCTACAGCTTGAGCCGCACATCAGGCTTTTTATTTTGAGACTAGTTTTTTTTTTTTTTTTTGCCCTGGCTGTCCTAAACCACAATCCCCCAATTTTAAACTTTCTATCTTAGCTGGGATGACAGACATGCACCACCTTGCCCAGCTTTTTTTTTTCCTCTGTTGGCAAAATTTTGAACGGGTTGGCCAACAACTGCAATCCCGCTAATCTCAGCATCCCATTGCTGGAATAAAAGGTGTACAACAGATCCAGCTTATTTTTTCTAGTGAGATAGTTTCTCATGAATTTTATTCCTGCGCTAGTCTCCACCTACAATGCTCCTAATCTCAGCCTTCCTAATACCTAACATGACAGGCATGAGCCACCAATGCTTGGGTTAACTTAGCCATTTATAACCTGCAGTCAAAAACCCACTCACACTCATACACATACAAACACACACAAACACACATAGATATACACAAATAGCCAACACATTCACACACATACACACACTCACAGACTCACTCACTCACACTCACACACTCACCCACACATACACCCACACAAACACAAACACAAACACTCACACTCACACACACACAGCCAACACACATAAACACATGCACAAGTACAAACACACACACACTTACTCAGACACATGAAAACCACACAATTGTACACACTCACACACAAACATACACACATACACAGTCACACAAACACACTCACAAACAACAATCACACACATGTGAACACATATTTACACTCACACTCACATGCCCACACATACACACACCCACTCACACACCCATACACACATTCACACTCACACACTTTTGAATCCATACTCAAACCCACAAGCCAACACACTAACACACACTCACACACATACACACACTCACAACTCACACACACTCACATTCAAACCCATACTCAAACACACAAGCCAACAAACACACAAACAAAACTCTCACACAGACTAAGTCACTCACACTGACACACTCACCACATGCAATCACACACACACTCACACATACACACACACCTACACACACTCTCATACATTCCCTCAAACACACAGACACACACCCACACTTACACACTCACACAGACACATACACATGCTCATACACACTCTTTCACACACACAGACACAAATACACACTCACACACATACACAGGCACACACCCACACACAAGCCAACACACTCACACACATACTCACAGACTTACACTAACACACTCACCCACACATACACTCACACATGTACACACAGACTCACACACTCACACACACTCAGACACTCACCACACACACTCACATACATACACACACTCACTCACACTCACACACATGCAGTTACATACACTAACAAACATCAACAATCCTACACGTGTACACACCTTCACACAGTCACTCACACCCTTACCCTCACATACACTCACACATACACACTTCCACACACACTCCCACACAGAAACACACTCACAACACATACTCACATATACACTCACACACTGACTCACTCACACACTCACACCTATAAACACTCACATATATACACACTCACACACTCAAACCTATGGAAACACACACCTACATGCACACTCTCACTCATGCACACATTCACAATTTCACACACTTACACATGTACACAGACACATACACAAACACCCATACATACACACTCTCATACACACATAAAAACACACAAACACCCAAAGATAAACACAAACACTAACATACACATGTGAACACACAAACAAGCCAACACACACACATACCCCTACACTCACATTCACACACTCACCCAAAAACACACTTACTCATACAAACAAGCACACACATGCATACACACACATGAATACACACAAGCCAACACACTAACATACAAATACACACACTCACTCACTCTCATACTCCCCCACATATCCCCCACTACATACACACACATAAACACACTGACACACACTCACTCACTCACACACCTGAACACACTAACACACACTCTCACACACTCTTTCACACACCTACACCCAAATACCCACTCACAGTCAAACCCAAACACACTCACACACTCACTTACACACACCTGCACATACTCACACACCTGCACACACCAACACACACACTGTCACCCACTAACTAATTCACACTAACTCTCACACACATGAACAAAAAACTCACATTCAAATACACATGTACACACTGATGCAGTCACACATTCACACACATATACCCACTCAGACACACTCACACTCAGACTCAGCCACACATGCACTCACATACAATCACACATGCACAACTACACAGAAACACACTCACACACTCACACCACATTTACACTCTCACCCACTCAGACACCTACACACACCTACACACTGACACACTCATACACATACACACATTTACTCATTCTCACACTCACACACAAACACACTCATACACATTTGAACCCTACACAAACACACAAGCCAACACACTAACATACAAATACACTCACAGAGACTAAGTCCCTCACACTCACATTAACCCACACAGGCACAAATACACACTCACACATACACACCTACACACAAACACACATACACACATTGACTCACACACTCACACAGCTACACACACCTTCACACACAGACACACACGCATACACACTCACACAAAAACACAAATACACATACTCACACACATATTCACATACACATGCACACACTCACACATACACACACTCACAAACACACACACATTCACAACTCACAAACACTAACACACATACACACATATATACACTCCCACACATACACACTCACACACACACACAAAATCACACATACATACACACTCACACTCACACAAACTCATTCACACTCACTCACACTCAAAAATAGACTCACACATGTACACACACAAATACACACTCACAAACATACACACATACAAACACAAACACACACATACACAGATGCTGTATGATTGTTTTTTAAACCACATAAGTTGTGTTTTAAGCTTGTGTTTAGGAAAAAGTTAATCATATTTTCATAGTTTAAATTTTTGTTATAAAAATAAGTGTTTTTTTTCACTAAATAAGTTCCTGTAAAACTAACAGAAGGCTACAAATTATGTACACTAAATAACCTGTTGTATATCAACATTATGGACTCCTGTCTCTCTTTTCTCTGTCTCTCACTACCATGTATATGTAAATACGTATGTACATATACACAAACATATATTTGAGTTTTGTATAATTTCTAATATTTTTCTAGTATATTTTAACATCAACACTTTACTATATTTTATTTTAACAGAAATCCAGATATATTTTCTGAAAACCCATTTGACTTTAATACATTTGTGGAAATATGATATCAAAACAATTCTTAATAAGTGTGAGATATTTTTAAAATTTTTAATTTTATCATTTTTACATTTACCCAAATGTGTATACATTGTTTGGTTCCCTCCCTCCATTCCTTCCTCTTGTTCTCTGATTTTGTTGAAGAAAAAAACATAAGAGATAATTAGAAAAGCATAGTGTTTTTGCTAGTTTGAGATAAAGACAGCTATACAGAGAGACTCCTTGTGTTGCTTCCTTGCACATGTGTATTACCACCCATACTGGGTCTTCTCTATCAGATCTCTTCACTGTTTCCTGGTCCCCCTCCCATAGTGGCTAATGCTACTTTATCATTACTATATTTGTTCCTCCACATTGAGCACAAAAACCACATTCAAGTTTTAAGTTTCCTTCCCTTTCCCTATTCCTACTGTACACTTCCTTCTCTTAGTATGTGATCCATGTCCAGTAACATAACTGAATTTGTTTTAGGTCTATAATCTGCATATGAGGGAGAACGTGCGATTTTGGGCCTCTGTGTCTAACTTTGTTTAAGATGATATTCTCCAGTTCCATCCATTTACTTACTAATAACAAAATTTCTTTCTTCTTTGTGACTGAGTAAAATACCATTGTGCGTGGATACCACATTTTCTTAATCCATTCATCAATAGTAGGGCATCTTGGCTGTTTCCATAACTTGGCTATTGTGAGTAGTGGGGCAATAAACATGGGTGTGCAGGTGTCTCTGGAGTGACCTGAGTCACGTTCCTTTGGGTATATCCCCAGGAGTGGTATTGCCAGATCACATAGCAGATCTATGTTTAGTTTTTTAAGAAGCCTCCATGTTTTCCAAAGTGGTTTTACTAGATTACATTCCCACCACCAACATATGTGGGTTACTTTCTCCCCACATCCTCACCAACATTTGTTGTTAATGTTTTTGATGGTAACTAATCTAACAGGAGCGAGGTGAATCTTAGTGTGGTTTTGTTATACATTTGCCTTATGGCCAGGGATTCTGAGCATCTTTTCATGTGTTTTTTGGCCATTTGGACTTCTTCTCTTGAAAAAGTTCTGCTGCCCACCTCTTTATTTGTTTGGTGATTTTTGGGGAGTTTAGTTTTTTGAGCTTTCTGTATATTAAGGTTATTAGTCCTTTGATGTATAGCTACCAAAGATTTTCTCCTATTCTCTGTGTGGTCTCTTCAATTTAGAGACCATTTCTTTTGTTGTGCAGAAGCTTTTTAATTTCATGTAGTCCCATTTGTCCATTCTTTCTCTTAGTTGCAGGACTGCTGGAGTTCTACAGAGGAACTCCATGCCTGCATTTATTGCTTCCAGAAACCTCCCTGCTCTTTCCTGTACTAACTGCAAGGTTTTGGGCTTTGGTATTAAGGTGCTTAATCCACTTTGAGTAGATGCTTGTACAGGGTGATAGACATGAATATAGTTTCAGTTTTATGCAGGCAGATAACCACTTTTCCCAGCAACATTTGTTAAAGAGGCTGGCTTTTCTGTATTGTATGTTTTTGGCACCTTTGTCAAAAATAAGGTGGGAATAGCTGTGTGGATTTATATCCGGGTCCTCTATTCTGTTCCACTGGTCTTCATTTCTGTTTTTGTGCCAATACCATGCTGTCTTTATTGCTATGGCTCTGTACTTTAGTTTGAAGTTGGGTATTGTGATACCTCCAGCGTTGCTCTTTTTGCTCAGTATTGCCTTGGCTATTTATGGTCTTTTCTGTTCCAAATGAACTTTAAGGTAGATTTTTCAATCTCTGCAATGAATGTCCTTGGGATTTTGATGGAAATTGCATTGAACATGTAGATTATTTTGGGTAGTGCAACCATTTTTACTATGCTGATTCTGCCAATCCATGACCATGGGAGATCTTTCCACCTTCTGTTGTTTTCTTCAATGTCTTTCTTCTGTGGTTTGTAGTTCTTTTTTAGAGATCATTTACATCTTTTGTTAAGTTTATTCCTAGGTATTTGATTTTTTTGAGGCAATTGTAAATAGAATTGTTTTCCTATATTTTTTCTCAATTTGTTCGTTGTTGGTGGATAGAAAGGCTACTGAGTTTTGTAATGATTTTGTATCTTGCTACACTGCTGAAAATGTTTATGGTGTCTAGAAGTTTTTGGGTGGAGTTTTTTGGGTGTTTGATGTATAGGATTATGTCTTCTGCAAATAGGAAAACTTTATTTCTTCACCTACTTCTATTATTTTTATTTCTTCTTCTTGCCTATTGCTCTGGCTAGGAATTCCAGGACTCTACTGAATAGTTGTGGGGAGAGTGGACATCCTTGTCTCATTCCTGACTTTAGGGGAAATGATTTTGGTCTTTTCCCATTAAGAATAATGCTGGCCATAGGTTTGTCATATATAGCCTTTATAATATTCAGGTACATTTCTTCTATTCCTAGTTTTCTTAGAGCTTTTGTCATGAAATGATGTTGAGCCTTATCAAAGGGTTTTTCCATATGTATTGAGATGATCAGGTGGTTTTTGTCTTTGTTTCTAGTAAAGCGCTGTATTATATTTACTGATTTGCCTATGTTGAACCATCCCTGCATCACTGAAATGAAGCCAACTTGGTCATGGTGAATGATCTTTTTTATATGTTGTTGGATTAGGTTTGCCATTATTTTATTAAGGAGTTTTGCATTGATGTTCCTTAAAGAGATTGGCCTGTCATTCTCCATTTTGGATGTGTACTTGTACACTTTTGCGATGAGTGTGATACTGGCCTCACAAAATGAATTAGGCAGTGTTCCTTTTTTTTCTAGTTTGTGGAAAAGTTTAAGGAGTGTTGATATTAATTCTTTAAAAATGTGGTAGAATTCAGTAGAGAATCTGTCAATTCCTGAATTTTCTTTTTTGGGAGACTCCTTATTGCTGCTTCAATTCCATTACATACTATAGCTGTATTCAGGTGGTTAATATCTTTTTGGTTCAGTTTAGGATGGTCACAATATGTAGAAATTTGTCCATTTCTTCAAGATTTTCCAATTTATTGGAATATAGGTTCTCAAAGTACTCACTGATGATTCCCTGGATTTCCTTGGTGTTTGCTGTTATCTCCCTTTTCTTGTTTCTGATTTTACTAATTTGGGTGTTTTCCCACCGCATTTTAGTTAATTTTGCCAAGGCCTTGTCAGTCTTGTTTATTTTTTTAAAAGAACCACCTTTTTGTTTCATTGATTCTTTGCATGATTTTCTTTGGTCTCTATTTCATTACTTACCATCCTTGTTTTTATTATTTCTCTCCTCCTGCTTCTTTTGGGTTTTGCTTGTTCTTGTTTTTCTGGGAGTCTGACATGTAGCCATATAACATTTATTTGAGAACTTTCTGTCCTTTTAATATATTCACTCATGACTATAAACATTCCTCTCAGGACTGCCTTTGCTCTATCCCATAGATTCTGGTATGTGGTAATTTCTTTTCATTAACTTCCAGGAACTTTTTGATTTCCTTTCTTATTTCTTCTATGACCCAATTATTCTTGAGCAATGTGTAATTCGGCTTCCAATTTGCATATCTTCTGCTATTGTTTTATTGAGTTCTAGTTTTATCACACTGTGATTAGATAGAATCCAGGGGGTTATTTCTATTTTCTTATATTTGCTGAGGCTTGCGAAGAATGTATATTGTGCTGTTGTTGGATGACATATTCTATAGATATCAGTAAGGTTCATGTGATTTATGGTGTCATTTAGTTCTAGGATTTCTTTGTTGTTTTTTGTTTGGATGACCTATCTATTACTGATAGAGGGGTATTAAAGTCTCCCAGTACCACTGTATTATTGTCTGTATGTGCTTTTAAGTCCTTACGTGTATGTTTGATGAAATTGGTGCACTGACATTGGGGAGCATTCAGCTGTGTTTTTTGTTCAACTAAAGGAACTTTTTAATACCAGGATTTCTGTTTGATTCTTTATTCCTGAGTTTTTCCATATCTTCATTCAACTCGTCTTTTATATTTTGGGTTGTTATCTTTAATACATACATCTGTTTTTTATAGCGTCCTTTGTTTCACTTTGATGTTGTTGAATTCCTCTCTGAGTTCATTTACTTGTTTCTGTGTCTTCTCATGTTCTTATTTTTTGGTGTCTTGAAATTTCTTGAGTGCATCTTATTCATTCTGGTTAACCATGTCTAGTGTCTTCTCCATGAATTTCTCAGTGATTTCTTCCAAGATTTCATCTTTAAGGATTTTTTTTGTGAGCTTCACCTTGTTCCTTGGTGAAATTTTTTACATTTTGTGGGGGTCAGGAACTGAGTATCCATCTTCTTCATTTCCCACTGAATCTTGTGTTGAATTATTTTTTTTGAGGAGTGTAATTTACATCCCTTCTTCTTTTTCCCATCCCTCTACTTGGTGCTATGTAACTATGTCTGTCTCTGGCTGGGGGTGTAATTTTGCAATAAAAACTTCACAGGTTCAATGCCAGTTCAGTTGTGTACATATATAGGAAACCTCTTCATGATAATATCTATTAATAGTTGGAGTTCAGGGGGGTAATAGTTATTAGGGTAAAGTTAGACATTTGGGTAATTGGTAAGGTGGCACTAAAAAGCAGGGGGAGAAGGGGGAAAGTTATGGGGCTGCTGGATTTTTTGGTCCTTGTGTGTGTTTGGGTGTATTTCTATTTTATAGTGGAGGGTGCTTTTGTCAGGGATTATAGGGGGCTGGGGTTTTGTACAGTTGGTACAGTAGTCTAGTCAATAAGTGGTGAGTGTGTAGGAGGGAGGGGTAGTGTGGTGAGAGGTTGGGGGAGGGTAGGAGAGAGAGGTGAAGACAAGGAGAGAGTGGATGAGAAGGGGCAGAAATAATAGTTGGGAGGGAGAACAATGGATTGTGGCAGAGGAAAAGGAGGGAAAGTGAAAGGGATAAGAATAGGGATAAGAAAGTACTGACGGTGAAGTAAATAATACAGAAAAAAAAAAAACAGCAAAAACACCACGTACAGGACCAACAAAAAGTTCAGTCTTTTGGTAAATGTTCTGGAATTATTCCGTAGGCATTTATTCCTGGTATTGGCATACAAGCTGGAGCTCTCATGTGGTCTCACCAGGTGACTGGCTTATGAGTAGGATTTGGTTTCTTCTGTGCACAGGGCAAGTTGCAATTGGGAGTTGAAGTAACTCTGACAGTTCATTCAGGGTGGACAGAGTTGTTGTTATTTTCACCAGATGGCAGCTTCATTAGCCTTCAACTGCAACTCTGTTTGGTCAGCTATTCCATCAGAAAGGTGGGGCAATTCAGTTTTGAATACTGTCCTCTGTCACATGAGACCAGCTCCAGGATCCACTGCCTGCCCCACTTTGGGAGGTTGGCTTGTTGTCCCACTCCCATGCTCAGCCTTTGTGCTTCTCCCAACCTTTGTTCTGTGCCAGCAGCTACTCTAGGAGGTTTGCTTATTTCCCCATCTCTGCTCTCAGCCTTTGTTGCTTTACCAACGTTCATTCACTGAAAGTTCAGCTCTAAGGAATGATACTGATTTGTGCTATTTCATAAACCCAAATTTGTTAATTCACATCTAGATTTTTGGAGCAGTGGGTTCATCCCAATTTGGACTATTGAAATGATGCTGTTATAAACAGCTTTGCACGTGCATCCATGAACAACCAGAGGGAAATTATTTAAAAGGTGTATTTCTTTGTTTGTTTGCTTGATTATATTTATTGTTTTACTTCATTGAGCCAAAAGGTATGTATATTTCCACAGAAGTATACTTATTACTGCCAGGAAATTCTGAAACGTTGACAAGGGAGCTTAAGATACACCCTGCAAATTTATAGGGAGTTGTTTCATTTTAAAGACACATTGTTGAATGATTTTCCAATTATCACCAAACTTAATAAGGAGGTAAATTGTTGTTTTTGTGTTTGTGATTCAGTCACTGAATTATTTAACAACCATTGCTAGAGTAATTAGTTTCCCAGTTGCAAGTCTGGTTTAAGTTGGAAGATGACTGAAGCTCTTTTCATTGTGCTACACAGAGTCTGTGTGGGTACTTCTTAAGAAATAGGGAAGATTACATGAAAACAAAAATAGAAATGAGCAAAAACATGTTAAAGGAAGACTCAAAATAAATAATAGCAAAAATATTAAACAGTTCAATACTCTCACATATTGTCTTATTGAAATTAAATGTTATGTATTTCAAAATACTTGAGTAAAATATAAAGGAGGGAACCATATGAGGTTGTGAGTAGGAGGAAATTGTTTACTTCAATTTGAAAAAAAATATTTGACTAATACTGGCCCCTTTTTTTTGCCTTGCTGTGGAAGCTGATTTCCATACCATGAAACATAAAAGAGTAAAATTTGACTAGGAAAACTTTCTAAAAACAGATGCTCACAGATACTTATTAAAATCATCTTTATTGAACATGTGTTATGGAAGCATATTTGTTTACTGTGTTGAATTTTTATTCAATAGTTTGAATATAAGAAATAATTCTGATTAATAAGATGCCAACATGAATTTAATAGATGTCATAGTTGAGTCTAATAATGCATTACATAATAAAAGCTGCATATATATGTACAATTACATATTTGTGGTCCTTCCACTAAGATTTAACATAAAATGTTGAGTGAGGTATGGTTTAATTTGTTCTTGCTGACATTTTCTAAGTAAACAAAGAAATCATGTTAAAAAAACAGAATGGTAGAACTACTTATGGTGTGCATAGGAGTTGGTGTTTGCTGGCATGACATTTGATTGAAAAGAGGAATTATTGCTCCCACATTGACGCTTATAAAGAGACACAGAAAAGATCCGTATCAATTTTTCAAATTTAATACGATATTCAAGAAGGCTTCCTCTTTAAAACAGTTCTCAAATTTTGAACATGTGTTTTCTGAATCCCATATGCTAGATGATCAGAATACTGGTCTGCAGCTAAAAATAATCTCCTAACATGTAGATATACATATATTTGTAGGCAAACAATGATAGTGAACCCTTTTTCATAATGTAAGTAAAATTTCCCTATAAATTAAATTACCGATAATGTTCTTAGATATTTACCTATTTGCTTTCAACTATAGTCATAATATAATTTTGAACACTATTAATTACAGTCTAGATGCTTCAAGGAAAAGCACATAAAAACCTGGACATATCCATTACTGTCTATTCAGTTCTACAAATAAATTACTTGTGTTAGAATAGTAGGTTTACAAGTAATATATCTTTTAATTCCACTTCACAGATGTTTTTAATACCCTAGTTTTTATTGATTCAGAAAAAATAATATTATCTATAGATGAAATAAAGTAAATTCAGTAAAAACTAAAAATTATTTACAGTAATAATAATGTTCTGCTGATGGCATGGCTCAAGTGGTAGATTGCGTGCCTACCAAGCATGAAGCACTGAGCTCAACCTCAGTAGCACCAGAACACTGCCTCTGGCTGTAGAAGACACATTCTTGAGATATTTCACAAAATCTGTTGCTGCTTCCATGGTCTGAGATTATGATTTTAGCTGAGATAGGTAACTGTCATAGAAACTACATAACTGAATGCCAGGAGTCATATTTTAATGAGTCCTTTGTTGAGAATCAGCAAGTCCATAAACCAGTCCATTGCCGGAGCTACCTGGTTTACTTGGATTCTTATCATTCACAGCTGATCCTAATCTTAGTATATAGGTGTACTGATCAGTTGCCTCTAAATCACTTACACCACTGCCAAGTACCATTTAGGCTATCGGAAGTGAAAAAACCTTTTCACCATTCGATACACTTGAGGAAGTTGTTAATTTTCTTATTTTTCCCACGTTTAGTTCAATAGTTTGGGGTTCTTGCAAGGTAGCTTCATGATTCTTAACTATACAATTTTAGGATAATTAATTTCCTTGAATTTTTTAGAGACAATTATTGTGAAGTAGCAAATTCTGTGTTGAAAATATGACGCATTCAGGGGCTTAAGGTTTTCTAATCAGTATTTCTAAAATGATATACAACTTCTTTTGGTAATTACTTAATTTTCTTTTAAATTAATTTGAAGGCAGTTGTGCATTTCAAAACTAAAAGGTCCATGTAGAAATTAAGTGCACTCAGGATTTAATATAATCATCAACTTTGTCAAGAAACGATGTCTTGAACCTCGATGATTCATCTGTTCAATTGAGTTGACTTTCATTCCATCACTACTTAGTAGGAATAAGTGAGAAAAATAATATTTAAATCTAAGAATAATTTTCTTTTTCACATTTTTACATGTCTTGAATGAGGGTGTAACATATAACTGACAAAGCATTGGTGTAATATGTGTTTTTGATAATGTTTATCAAGACAAAATAGGGAATGTTTCATCACTGAACCAATCTTTTGGTCCAGAAGGATTGGTTACAGCAAACACCTGAATCTCATTCTCATGTTTCCTGTGGCTAGAAGACCCTAACACCCAGTATAAAATCCTCCCTGTGCAGCTTCACGTTTTGGATAGGAAAAGGATTCCTCAAAAGGAAAATATACTTAATTATTAGATTGACCTTGTCAAGAGACTCAGGATAAAGATTGTCACTTATTGAAGATTAATGCACTGTCTTTATCCTAAGCCTAACTCAAAAATGTGAATTATTTTACTCACTTGAGTAAGAAATGTGAGGTCATTGTTTCACTGTGCAAGCTTTGTTTTGTCAGTCTATATAAACAATCTTAGTTTGGATCAATTTCCAGTTCCAGGTGCTCTTGTCAACCCTGGGAACATAAAGCCTGCAATGAACTTGCTCCTTCTCACTCTTTTGTTTTTCCATTAATGATAATGCTGGATAATGCTGTACCTCCCATTGTTATGAAGGTATTATTCATAGAAACCTATTTCTTGACTGTCAAGTAGAGATAAAAAGATTAATCTAAGCTGTTTACTTATTTATAGTTAAACACAAGTTTACAATACAATTTCCAATCTTTTTTCAGTCACTAGGAGTGACAAGTCAGCTTGTAGGTTAAAGTGTGATGGAACTCGACATAAATACAGCTAGAATGCTGTGAAGGTGTTTTCCAAAAAAAGAAGGGAGACAATATTACATTTTTCATGTACATGCAACAATGTCTTACAGACAAACAGAAGTATGAATACTGCTTTATAAAGTTCGAGAAACAGTTTCCCAGTCATGTAATTCAATGCCATCTGCTTGTTAATTAGCTTAGGGCAATGGAATCTCTTCACATAGTTTTAATGGCTTTTTAAAATGGTTTGTGGTCTCTGGCCTTTTTAAATAAAGGTCTCTTCACTGACTCTGAGTGTCTGATCTTCCCAGAGACTATTAATAACTATGTAATATGTCTATGTTATGTCTGACATCCTTGTATGATTTAACCTATAATCAGCAATTAAAATTCTTCATGACTTTATAAATGTCCCTTGCAGCCTTCATTGTATCCTTTAATTATCATAACATTCTATATATTCTTTAGTAAAATTTCAGAAAAATGCATTTTGGAAAAAAAACAGAGCATGAAGACAATTGTGTCGATTTCTCTCTCTCTCTCTCTCTCACACACACACACACATACAAACACACATGTGTGTGCACACAAACACAGATTTCACACTGCTCCATGTTTTTAAAAACTGACTTTCAAAACATAGGATTTTCTATATCAAGTAAATGAACCAAAAATTAAAGGGAAAGACTTTCTTCTTCCAGGACTCCTAGCAGCAGGCTTAAAACTTCAACCTCCCTTAATACAGTTATTTCTCTGTTCTTAAAACAATGAACTTGTCAGGTTTCTTCACTTATTATGGTACACTCCATAAAAATACTGTAAAAGATTTACCATTTTAACCTTTTACTGTGAAGTTTAAATCTTCACAATTATGTAATCTATAACCCACCCCCTGTGATACAATGTTATAAACTATATTTAATGCATGCTTTAAATTACCTGTTACTCTAAGTTGATTTTTTTTTAAAGGGATAGGCTCTCTCTGGAAAGGCCAATATTGTGAAGAAAAAAATAATGTCTAGTATTCTTAGGGAAATAGTGTTAGGCTTATAACAACTGAAAGTGGCCAATTGAGAAGCAGAAGTAGACAGGCCACAAGTTCGAACAGATGTGGAAGTTGGGAAGTAGATGTTCACTTGTTATACAGGGTTCCAGTAGTCCAATGTTGAGTAGCTTTTGTCCTGGCAGTGTACTCTCCTTTCCATGGAAGTATTTCAGTATAATAAGCAGAAATGTGTTTCTTGTTGAAACTATATCTCTTGAGTTACTGGGTAGGGCTCCACAACAGTTGTTCTCTATTGGCAGCAGTTTTGATCACTTAACTCATGCAGCATCTCCTAAACCAATGCTCTCCTCTCAAGATCACTAGGACAAAAGAAAAAGGAGTGCCAGAGGTCTTGCCATGGCAGCTAATAGGCTCCTCCGAATAGTGACTCACATTATTTCCACTGTTATAGATTAGTTGGAGAGGATCTTATGACCCACACTCAAGGCCAAATTTACTGGAAATGTAATGACAGGACATGCCTGATAGCCAGGTGAGTCAGATAACACTAGAAGGTTCTATAACATCTCATCATTTTCATAGCTATTAAGTATTTTTGAAGTTCCAGTACTTACCAAAAATTTTGCCAGATATTTTTTGTAAAGGACTAAAAAAGCACCGTGGGCCTCTTTTAAGGGAGATAGTCATGAATATGTCATCTAATAAAATAGGAAAATATCCTCTAATAAATAACGCATGGCTCTGTCTCAGATGCTACTAAACAGACCTACGCCTTGGCTTTGGCAGCTGGATGATGCTGTTAACGTCACAGCATCATTTTTGTGGAACATGATGTTTAAACTGGACTCTGATGAACCAAAGAATTTGAGAAAGTTATAAAGAAGAGACACCTTTATTTTACTTTTAAGGGAATCTGGAAGATAACTTGGTTAATTGCCTCAAAGGAAATGAAGGACCATAAAAGCAAGATGGTTAGTAAATTCAAGAATTGGGAGGAATGGCAGAAAGTAAAGCACAATCAAAAGAAAGCCTGCTTGTGGCATTGTTGGGCATTGTTGTTTTTGGTGAAATGGCAACTTCCAGATACTAATCAAATTATTTCTTTAGAAATAAAGCTGGTTTTCCCCCAATTCAATATCTGCTAAGGATGCTGAATGTGAACTTGAATGTCAAATCTCTGCCTTACTTTGTTTATGGATAGGGCATTGTTGGCAAAGAGACTTGGAAGTTTAAACTCTTCAACAGAGACTTTCTACTGAAACAGGAGATGTATGTTCTTCTGTCAGGCAAACAACAGAAGGGGTTTTTTGTATGGCCACATAAGCATAAAGCTGGCAGATGACCTTACTTTCAGCAGCTTAAAAGTTTTCAGTCCGAACAAAGCACTCATCATTGGGTACACAATGAGGACTTCTAGATGTCTAAGGAACAGATGGTTGGATGATTAGGTTGCCATTTCAACAAACAAAATAGACTACTTTCATTCACTTGCAATATAATCGTCCTTTTCTCTTAAACTTTGTGACACTATTTCTTTACTTTCGCAAAACAAATAACAAAGACTTGACTGTAAGCACTATTTTAATCATTGTTTAAACAGGAAAAAAGTGAAAAACTAAGTGAAAAACTATCAATAAAATCTCCTTTGCCATTCAAGTGAATTTTAAAAGGCAAAATAATTATAAGAAATATATGCAAATATTTTAAATGAAAGTTTTATAGTACCATATAAATGTTTCATTGTATAAGTTATTGAAAATTAAAAAGAAAACTGCAATGGTCACATCATCACATCACACACGAGTGTTGTGAAAATAAGCCATTTATTTCTGTCTATCTGTGTGGGTGAATATTACATATATCCATATACACATATAAAGCTCTACTTACAATTCTGTATGAAATGATTCAAAAGCAATTATTATTGATTTTTTAATGAGTCACTCGTTAATTTAAAAACCAAGAAGTGGTAAAGTTCGCTACTTTAGAAAACCATATTTTATATTTATTAAAATGTGAATATTTCAAATCATATTGAATTCAATGTTTATTTTTATTTTAGTGTTAAATTTTTAAACATTTATATAATAACTACTTTCCTATTGCCAGAAAAATAATATTCTTTCTCAACACTTGATGCATCAACTGTGTTCTACGTGCAATTTTAAGTGAAAATACTGATAATTTGATGAATCAAATAAGTCTTATAGCATATTTCTGCTACTGTATCATTACTATTGTTTTCATAGTAACTTCACTGTATTGCAGAGGTCTGTATTATTGGAATCAGACATATCTATGTTAATACCCTGTATCCTGTTCTTATGCTTAAACAAAGATGAGTTACCTAACTCTATTACAACTAATGCCATAAGAATTATCAGAAAGAGAGAATCAAGTAATTTAAAGATTACATGATGAAGAGGATGGAGGTTGAAGGCTCCCCAGGCAAATAATTCATGAGACCCCATCTCCAAAATAACCAGAGCAAAATGGACTGGTGGTGCAGCTCAAGTGGCAGAGTACCTGCAAGCACAAAGCCCTAAGCTCAAACCCCAGTGCCACAGAAAAACAAAAGAAAAAGAAAACAAACACTTCAAAAGTCACAAATGTATATTAAGCTTTCAATGAATTATAACAATTTTCCCATTAGTATCACCTTTGAGACTAAGAAACAATCTTATTTAGAGTAAGACAATGAAATATGCAGTTATACAAAGGGGAAAGATGGTACATTTAGAGTTAAAACATAATTTTCCAAATGTGACCATATGCCGCACTCTTTCCTTTTTTTGTTTTTTATGATTCATTTATTCACATGTGTATACATTGTTTGGGTCATTTCTGCCCCCTGCCCCCCCGCCACACCCTCTCCCCCTTCCCTCCTCAGTTCCAGGCAGGTCCTGTTCTGCCTTTATCACTAATTTTGTTGAAGAAAAGAGACAAGCATAATAAGGAAGACAAAGTGTTTTTGCTAATTGAGTTAAGGATAGCTATACAGCAATCTTCCTAGCATTGCTTTCGTGTACACGTGTTATGACCCATGTTGATTTGGTTACTGACACTCTCTCCTTAAGCAATATGAGCATGATAGGAAAATAGTAATCATAAGGTAAAGTGCATACTTACAAGGGATAAAAATCAGAGAACAACAACACGTGAAAGTATGATAGTTCTTAATAAAGAAGATAAAGATGAAAGCTAAGTGTGTGGACACAAAAATCATAACCAAAAATAAGACAATTCTGTAGGATTCTCGGGAGAGGATGAAAACCTGAGATACCAGAGACTATGAGGATTGAGATGACTCTGAGGATGGAATGACCTGATGCCTATGGAGAATTCTTAGAAATGAACTCACCAAAGAATGCAGCTATTCTACACCCAAATCTTCAGGTGTCCTATTATTGTGGCACTCATAAACCTGACACTAGATTTATATATGAGTACTTAAAATGCTAAATTGAAACTTGCAGTTTACCACAACAGCAATGTAAACCAGTTTTCACAAACCGTAATCCTATAACATTGGCATACCTCAAACACACCCCAAGAAAAAACACCTTTTCATGTCAAATGTGCACATATTTGCAAAGGTGAACTCTCTCTAATTATTGTGAAGTGTTTCTAGTGACTTTCTTTGACAACATTCCTTTTCTACATAGATGGCCAGGATATTGGCCAAACAGCAAATATCAAATGTAAAGAAAGCTTTAAGCCCATAGGTTGTACAATTGTTACAAGCCTAAACTTTCTCACCTATAAATTGGAGTTTTTAGTTTAGCCTTTTGCATTGTAGGATGGTGTTTGTCAGGGGACTTTGATTCTAATTAGCTTTGACTCTAATTCTTTCGCTATGGACATGACTTGTTATTGCCAAATCTCTTAACTGAAAATAGACAAAACTGCTTTAATGGATTCAGTATTATTGAGAAGGAAAACAGACTGAGTAAAATGGAGACCCTGTCTCAAAAATACTCAACACACCTACACAAATGGTTGGTGGAATGGTTCAAGTGTAAAGCCGTGAGTTCAAACCCCAGAACCATCATAAAAAAGTAAACAAAAATAAATGTTGCAATAATTGGTGGAATTGTTCACCAAACTATGTGTGTCAACATTTCAAACATTACACAAAATAATATACCTTAAATTTCTTCTTTCTGGGGTTCAGAAACTTTTAAGTGAATGAGTTTCTAGGAGAGATCCCGTAATGACCGTTCTTCGGTAGAAAACCTACTAATCTTAATTTGGAAGAAGATACAGGTAGCTAACCTTACTGAGATACACTCATCCCTTCACAGAAGTGCTCTACTAATAAGGCATTGTTTTAGATTGTCATTGTTAATCAGCATTTATTCTCCACTCTGTTTCCATCAATTCCTTTCCAATAGCACTTTAATCTCACTGGACTCATGCTTTATGCAGAACCAAAAATGCTATGAAAGGAAATCTGTGTCATAAATTACTGTTGTCAAATTTGTGTGGTTTTTCCTAGTATATAATTCACTGTGTTAAAGAAGGAAAACTATGGAAAAGAAAATAAATGAAGAAAAGAAAAACAGGAAAGCCTATATATTCACTTAAAATATCTACTTAATTTATAAAATTACAAGTGTACTGGGATGTAAAGCTTGTGTTCATATTCTGCCCTAGAAGAAGACATTTCAGGAAATGAAGAAAACAGAATAGTGAATTGTTTTTCTACATTGCATATTGGTAAAATAATTCAATCTGGAAAAATTAAAATTTGGTACTATATAGAACAATAAATCAGTTAATCAGTTTCTGAACATTACAGAAATTTTCATGATGCTTGAAAATTAATAGATTACTGCTCCATTAGATGTTAAACACAAGGGACTTAACTCACATTCTCTAAACAAAGTTGTGAACAATTCATAATGCAAGCATTGAGAAAAAAATCATTCTATGTGAATTATTTCCACAAAGCAGAACAAATTACACTCCTGAAAATGACATCTTATTTTTTAAATTTTATTACTATTTCTGAATGTATATATTTAATTTGTTTGTAAAATTAGTTGTGATTTATCCATTTTTACAAAAAATAAAAGAGAAGAAATGCATTTTTCACAAACAAATAAAAAGCAAACACCACATTCCTTTATTTTGGGGAAATGTTGTTGTGCTCTTAAAACACTTAATTTGCATTTGAACAGGTTTGTTGAGATTAAATGTATCTTAACTTTTGTAGGGGCTAAATTTCTCAGTAAAGAATGCATTGCTTATATAAAATATCTAAGAATATGACTATTAATGGCAAACTTTCATGTTCTTTGAGAAAGCAGATCTTATTTGTGCTCAATTCAGAGTGGATCCACTGTAGTCTACCATGGGAGTTTTTGATCTGCTTTCTTTCCGCCACAATTCTACATGCCATTGTATTGTGAAAATAAAACACAGACTTTTCAGGAAGCTATTGTAGTATTGATATCCGTATCAAAGTCCACTTCCTTAATTTTCTTTTCCTGATAAGATTCAGACTTATTTTTGATAAAAATGGCTGATGAAATGTTGAAGTACAATAGTGCTATATTATCTCAGTCATCAGGAAGGAAAAATCTTTTCAGGAATATAATGAGACAGCATCTCATATTTCCTTCCTAGTTCCATTTTAAGAAAATCGTTCCCACACTATTTTTATAATGTAAAGCCTTATGATGTAAAGGTTCTCATTAAATTCTGATGATCTGTTAACTATCTTCTATTAAAGAAGCATGAATAGCCAGAAGTCAAGGCTTTTGATTTTAAATTACACAATTGCGTTTTGAAAATGACTTTTAAACAATGCACAGAGGCATAATGTAACTTTTATTTAAATTTGTATGCATATTGATTAAATTTAATCCTCCTAATGTTCTCAAGAGTACAGAAAAACACATTCTGTAATGAAATGGCTATAGCTAACTGGAGTTATGATGTCATCCTCTTATATCAATGGTTTCAGTACTGTTCATCCAGTAGTAGCTTTCACCAAATTTCCATGAGGGTAAAGTCCTGCTGAAAGTGCGGCACAGGAGAGTACATACTCAGCCTGCCCCGTTGTAGGTGTGTCATTTAAAATTCATTATAGTAGACAACCAGCTACATTCATGATTTTGGAACTGGTTTTGGTTACAATTGAGGCAGAGCACAATAAGCAGGGCAGAAGCACAGAAAGCATAAGGGCAGTAGTTGTTAAGGGAACTGGGTGACTCAGGCCAAAGAATACTTATTTTGAAGAACATAAAGCTGAAAAAAATACCTTGACACTTCATAGTCACAGTATAACCTTAAATAAAATTGGATTTAAATAAACATTTTCTACTATACATTTTTTCTGAATGCTTAGAGGAAGTAAATTAATTTTGAACACTTTGCCAGGCAGAATTCAATGTCAACTTAGAAATGCCCTATGAAATATGTACTGATTTAATTGCTTTTCCATTTTGAAATTAAATTTATTTAAACTGATTCATAAAAATCATACTTATTAATGAGCTAACGTGATTTCAGTACATGTATACAATGTATACAATGTTTAAATAAGATGAACTTATTTCTGCTCAAACATTCATTATTTGTGAGGAAAACTTTCTAAGTCCTTTCTTCAGCTGTTTGAAATGTATAGGTAAAATGTTACTCTTCTGTGTGTACTCACCTACTTTGCAATCTCACACCAGAATGACAACCATTGTATTTCGTGCTTTATTTGTAGTAGAGGTCCTTTTGGATAGAATTATCATTTATGACTAGGAATTAACTATCATACTGTGGAAGAAATGGTTCTTCTACTATCCTATTTTCAAGCTACCATCATAAATTCCACCATCACATTCAACAGGGATGTGAATTCACAAATGCAGGATTATTAATTTATCATCTCTAACATATAACCCTAACATACAACCCTAAATTAGGTACAACTGAAAAATCAGACTTTCTACCACCCTACAAGAGAAACTTCCACACTCAAAAAAACTGGGTGTTATAAAAATAGAGACTTCTTTTCAAGTTCAGGTACTTCATGCTAGTAGAGTATTATTGGAGAACATTTTTATTGGTCTAAACAGTTATATTTAACAAATTATGTCTTAAAATCAAGGTGTGGTGCATGATTTTGGTGTGTGTTTATGAGCATGAATAGCTTTGTGAATAATACATGGTCACAGTACCACCATTTATTCTGTGGACACTATAAATGAGATTTCACATTTTAAAATATTTTTGTCCTTATAGTTATTTTTTAAAAATATGCATCATTATGGTTTGGATATTAAGGATCTACCAAAGGCCCATGTGCTAAAGGATTGGTTTCCACACTGTGGCACTCTAGGGATGTGGTAGAAAATTGAAGAAGTAGAGTCTAGTGGAAGGACATTTGGGACATGGGTACATATCTTTAAAAGGAATACTGGGAGCTAGCCCTTTCCTGTCTTTCCTTTTTGATTCCAGGCCACCATGAGCTCGGCAGCCTTCCCTCCATGACATACTGCCCTGCCACAGACACAAAACAATACTTGACAGTGAGCCCAAATCTGAAAACTTGAATCAACGTACACCTTTCCTATTTGTATTTTTATTACCTCAGTGATTTTGTCACTGTTACATCATTTCTATAGGTAATTACGTCAGTACCATGTAAAAGTAAAACTGGATTTGACAAAAATACATAAATACAGTTTTCTAGAAGTGACAAATTTTCCTTTGATAATGAATAAAGGTAATTCATTCTAATTTAATGATTAAATTAATCTTAATTTCAATTATTAATTTTATATATAATTTAACAAACAATATTGTGCAGGTTATTTGGCTTCTCCTTTTTTGATGGTTCTGAAGTATCAACTCAGTGCTTCGTGCTTCCTACCAGACTGTCTACAACGTGAACCGTGCCTGCACTCGGGGACTTAACAATAAAAAGTAACCAAAGTGTTACAGAGAAAAGCACTACTGTCCTGAATACCCTTTCTTGTTTTCAACATTCATTACATTTGTATATAAAAGTGCTATTATTTAGTTTTTAAAACTTTTTAAAAGGCTATTTTATGGTTTGTAAAATATTTTTTTCTAACTCAACACCATGTGCTGAGATTCATCAGCTTGTTGCCTTGAACTATATCGACAGAAAAACGTTTAACCTAAGCATTTAGTCCAGACGCAATCCTCTCATTTCTGTGAGCCACATACAGAAATCCAAGATATGGTCCCCCAGGGTTTTGTGTCTTTAATAACTTTTTATTTTATTAAACATGTACAAAATATTCTATAATATTCAAGCCTCAGTGTATAGCTATTTATCCATCTATTCGTCAATCTAGTTATGTAGCTACTTATTGTCTGTCTACAACCAGACAATGTCTGTTTGATGTTAAATAATTATATAATAAATGTAAGAATGTCACAATAAATATTGTTTTCCCTAGCTGACTCTTCAGTTATTTCTTTTAATTCTTAACTCGGCAATTATGCATACCTTTTATTTGTCACTCAGCATGTGATGCAAGATTTCTCCTTCATATTTGGGAGTGGATTGGTAAGTCACTCACAGCAATATGAATTTGATAATTGGTGTTATAAGGTAGTGTTATTTTTTTCTGAAGAACTTAATGTCAATTTCAATACCCACCTGAAAGTTTTAGGACATGTTTTTGGGCTCTCATAAACAGGGCATCACAAACATTAATTTTTACAATTTCATCTAATAAAAATTCAAAGCCAGAACTAATTTACATTAAAATACAATTAAACATTAATTTTGAAAAGTAGGGTATATGTGATAGGCACAATATTTTATATACATGTACAGCTAATTTTATGAAACAATTCTTATGCTTTCAAATATGCATTCATATGAGAATGATCACATGTTAAGTAAATTTGGACTCATCATTGATCTCAAAATTCAGATTATTTCTAGAAAATAAAGTAAGTTTTTGAAAAATGTCATTTATATAATAATTTATTTTGTCTGCTTTGATCAAAGTTTACAAGAATATATTCTTATATTTTCTATTTAAAACATTTTCAAAATACAAATAAAATTTCTGCTAGCAGTTTATTATTGATGTGTTGTCTACCTACTCATAAATAATAGTGTTTCAAAATTTCATGCATTCATAATGTAGGCCAAAATGTGAAGTTGTAACACCAATCAGTTCTGCAGCTTTGTTACATCATTTTCCAACAAAATTATATTGAATAGGGTTCATTTACTAAAGTGAATTTTATTTTAAGCTATACCCAAGAATGTCTTGTATTAAGTTCCAAGACATTATTGTGCTAAAATTCGACAAATTACATGTTACATCATACGTGATGTCTCATTGCATATCAAATGAGATCATACAATTCTTTCAGGATAACTGAATTTCCCTAAAATAGTGAGTCTCAAAGTTCACATCAGTTCAAACTCATTTATCCATTTTTTTCCCATGATGAGAACTCATTTTGAATAATATGCAGTTCATTGTTAATTGTGAGAAATTTCTTTGTGATTTTTATATACTCATTTGTTTATCAAAGAGTAAATCAAAATGTAGAATTTAACCACAACTAAATTATTTTTTCATTTCAACATATTATTTACTCCATTTTATTAAATCTGAAAAGTATATTTTGTTGAAAGAAATACATTTCATTCTAAATTTAAGTGTTCGTAGGACCCAAAAGAAGAAATAAGTATTCTGCAGATTACATTTTTTGAACTCTGTTTTCTAGTCACTTAACCATATATGTTGCTTCTTGTGCTATTTTTTAACATAAATTTTAGATTAATTCTTAAAGGGGTATTCTATATAAATAGGTTTCTTAAAAGATTTGGTTTTGTTATAGTTATTATAGGGCACCTAGTAAAGAAGTGAACTTTTCATGTTCAGGAAAAAATATGTGCTAAGGACAATTTTTTAAATTTAATCCATTAACATTCAAAATAATACATTTAACTTTAGTAATGAAGACAATGTCAACAACAGTAAAGTTCAAGATAAAAAAATGTATAAACCATCTAAGTAATATCAACATTAGAAAACAGTTAAATCAAATGTTTTTGGTAATCTTCCACTGAGCCATCCTCCTTACTTATATTGAGAGGATTGAATGGGGAGAGGTTGAAAAAGTACAAACATGGATTCATTTTATTTTTTTTATTATGCTGGATGGGGATACATTGTGGTATTTACAAAAGTTCTTAAAATATATCCTACTTCAATTTTCATTTTAAAGGCAGAACTTTTAAAAAATGAAAGTGGTTGATAAATGGTTTGAGTCTGTGTTGGTAGTAATTGATTTTCTTGGCTTATAATTTGTACAACCTGGAACTGAAGTGGTGGTGATGTGGAGTTGAGGAGACTTTTTGTGCCACACAGATGATTTCAAGCATCATTCTACACTAACAACTTTATATATGAAGAGCAATTGGGGAATCTCTACCATTCAAGAAAAGTTGAAGCTAAAAGTGAAAATGAAGGGTGGCGTCATAATACCTGAACTGCTGTTTTGACATTGTTTGAATATTGATTTATCAATTGATTAATTTTTTTTACAATTTAGGTTGTTTTCATAGCCTATGCAGACCTCATAATCCATTTCTCAGAGTCACATAGAGATAGGCTATATATACAAAACTTTTTTCAAGATTGTCACACATCGCAAGTACTGAGGAGCTATGTTAATTGCCCTGTCACTTACACCCTCATTTCGCAGCTCACAGAAAATAATCTGTTGGAATCCATAAAGAACATTGCCCACTTGTCACCCCAAGCACAGCATCCTTGCCATGACTGATCATGGGAAATGGTCTCTTTCTCAGGTCTGGATACTAAGAAATTAAGACAGAGTGGGGCATTTCCTGTTTTGATGACATGAAAGAAAAAGATATGTCTGAGTGTCTATGTTTCACAAAAAAGAGCTGACCTTGCCAGCTCTCCATCTCAGGATGCCCCATGTAATAATTATTGAATGCTCATCTTGAAAAAGCTTACTGGAAATGCTGGTCATCAAACTCAGGGTTTCCTGTATGCTAGGTAATTGATCTACCACTGAGCTACAAACCTAACCCAACACAGGTTCGTGTAGTTGCATATGAATAAAAACAACCCAGACAATCTCTTTAAACAGTTAGGTTCTCAAAACATCCATAATAATTTTTATTATGTAGCTGTGGTGTAGGGACAAAATTATTTTAATTCAACTTTTTCATGATACTAATTTTGGAGTGAAGTGTATTTAGTATACTTTGATACTGCACTAAGTACTTTAAATATATTTATTAACATGCTCAATTGACTCTAAAAACTAGTGTCTTCAGAATGTCTGAGCCAGCAAGTAAGCAATTACATTTTTAGACTAAAAAGTTGCTGCACAGATTAAATAATGGTAAGTTTAAGGACAAAAAATGGAAATAATTCTTGGTGTATTTTTAAAATGTCTTATTTCATCAGCAAACCATTAAACTCATATTATATGACCTCTCTGATGTTTCTGTTAAATTCTATTTTTAAAATTTGTCTTCAAGAAGCTAACAAATAGGGTAAAAGCCCAAATCCAACTACAGCCCCATAAATGCTGAAGTGATAGATGTTAGTACATTGATCAGAAAATCCTCCAAATCATGACTCTACAAGTCAGTCTTACCTGCTCTGAGACTCAGCATGTCAACTACTGCAGGGTCCAATTACAATTTGTACATGGTGTCAACGAAGCTTAGAAGAAAAATCTTTTTCCACCAATATTATTTATTAGCCATCATTTCATGGACAAATGTGCCTCTTTAATTAAATTTAAGAAAAGATAAAAATGTATCACACATTTGAGAAAAATTAACTCGAGGAAACCATAGTAGCTATCTTTAAAATATTGAGAGAACTTCACAGTAACACACGTATACAAAGTGTTTCTAAAACATTATATTAGAGTATTTTTCATTTTAGGAGAAGGCACATCTTTGACTTCTTATTCATTAACATGGTATTCTTACAGAAAGATAACTAATTTCTTGGATAAGGAACAATTTTTTGTGAGCGGGCTGTACTAGGGTTGGAATTCAGGACCTTTCACTCTACCACTTGCACCAAGCCCCCAGTTCTTTTTATTTTTTAATTATTTTCAAATAGGATTTTGTGTTTATGCCCAAGCTGGTCTGGACTCCAGTCCTCTGATTTATTCTTCTCATGTAACTGGGATAACAAGCATGTGCCACTACACTCAGCTTTTTTTTTTTTTTTCCTTTTCTTTCTTTTAGCTGGGACTGTGGTTTGAACCTAGGGCTTCACACGTGCAAAACAGGTGCTGCTTGAGTCATATCTCCAGCCCATTTTGGTCTGGTTACTTTAGTAATGAGATTACACAAACTATTTACCTGTGTTTGCCTTGGGCCATAATCCTCCTGATCTCAGCTTCCCGATTTGCTAGGATTATCTGGCTCACACGTAGCTTTTATTATTTGACATGAGGTCTCAGGAACTTTTTTTTCCCCAAGCTGACCTTGAAAGACCATTTTCATGATCTTTGCCTCCTGAGTAACTAAGGTTATAGATATAATAATCTGCAAATGGCAAATTTTTTAAATCAATGACTTTTTAATTGATGAAAAAATGTACATTTATTGAGTATAGCATGATGGTTTGAAATATTCATACATTTGCGAATGGCTAATTCAGCTACACAACAATCATAACTTTACACATTCTTTTTGAGAAGACTTACGTCTATTCTCATCAATTTTCAAGAACACAATGGATGATTAACCATAGTTAACATGCTATATAGTAAATGTCTTGAAGTTTCTCCTTTTCATTAACTGAAAACTTGTATCCTTTGAGCAACATCTTCCACTGTCCACTCAGCACCTGGCAACCACCATTTTACTCCCTTCATTTTTGAGGGTTTTTTTAAATTCCAGATATGGGTGAAATCCTGCAGTGGTTTTTGTGCCTACCATGTTTCACATAAAATAACGACCTCATCGCTCATCCATGCTTTTACAAATGAAAGGATGTTCTTTTTAAAGCTGAATATTATTGCATCTTTTGGTTGACAGACATTTAGGCTGATTTTGTATCTTAGCTATTGTGAGTAATGGCACAAGGAACAGTGCAGTACAGACATTTCTTCAACATAACTGGTTTAGTTTCCTTTGAATATATATTCAGTAACAGATTTGAAGGATCACAAGGTGGTTCTGATTTAAATTTTTGTGGGACCTTGGTACTGTTTCCATAATGACTGCTCTCATTTACATCACTACCAATAGTGGATGAGTGTTCCCTTTTCCCCATATCCTTTCTTGCTAATAATTGTTATCATTTGTCATTTTGATAATGACTATATTTACACTTTATTTCTTATTTTTGCACATATATTGCTGAAATAGAAAAGAGCAATAGTCAAATAAGGAGCTTGGGGTATAGTTTTTAAAGACTTCACTTGTAAATTTCTACTATTTTCAAAGCAGATCTGCACAAGCCTAGTTGAACCTTGTTGGCTCAGCCACAGCAAATGTCACACAACTCACTGCAATAAGAAGAAAGGATCAGAATAGTTGACAAGAGAAAGAGGGTAAAGAAACTCTAAGCATGCTTCTTGTAAAAAGAAGCACTATAGTTTTTCTTAACTTTTCATTAATATTTAGACAAGAATTTGAGGACAAGTTGTTTGAAATTGAACACTTCAAAATAAATTATGGCCTATAACTCAGTCAGCTTTTTCACAGAAAGCTATTTATTATATGGTTTACTGTTGTATTTTAGACACATAGCTTAATAATAATTGTCTGTAGTATTACATGGTAAAATAAAGTATTAGCTGTAATTTACACAGGACAGTTTGTGAATAATCAAATAATTTCGTGCACTAATGTTTTGCATAAATATATTTTATTTGATAATTACTATGTCTATTAAATTAACACACTACCTTATGTTTCTGTTGTTTATTTTCCATGAAACTGGGCATATAATTTCAGCAGTGTGAAACAAACTCTAAAATTTAAATCTGATTAGTAAACTTGATTATACTAAATCAAAGGGAACCTTGTTTGAGGTAGTTGGACTCATGCAGTACCTGTATTGTTTGGTGACCCCTTCACTTTGTCATGAATTAAGCTCAGAGAACCTGTGTCTCCAAAGTTTTTATACTCATGATGATGGTTTATTATAATGAAAAAACACCAATTAAAATCAGTCCAGGAGAGAAGTGCATAGGGTAGGGCCCAAGAGTGTTCTATGAATGAACTTCCTATGTCCTCTCAGTGGAGGAAAATGTCTAGCTTCACCATATAAAGTCATGCCATGCAAACAGTATCTATTTTTCATTTTAGTGATGTTTTGTAATGTCCACAAACTGCCAACCAGGGAAGATCCCCCCAAGTTTTGGTGCCCAGAGTTTTTAGTGGAGATCAATCACTCATGGCTGGTAAACCTCCTTTATGATTAAACTTTGTCTCTAGCCCCTCCATTGGTCAAGGTGATAACCACAAGGTCCAAAGCCTACACCATAAAACACAAGTTGACATAGATCATTCAGTATGCTCCAAGTCTCAAAGATAAACCAGGGTGCCCTTTTCAGCCACCTCATTTCCATTTTAGAAGTCACCTCCTGAGATTTGAGGGAAAATTCCAGACCTTTCTTTGGCAATATCAACCCTTTACTGCTTAGTACCTTAAAGTTAATTTATTGAACTAAACATTCTTATAGCTTAGAAAGCAACAGAAATAAAATTACTTACAAATCTTTATTAAAACCTAAAACATTTTCTCCAAGAGTACTAAATAAAATTGCAAGAAAAATACATAATTTCACTATCATAGTTAATTCCATTTTCCTTCATTAGTTTATAAATCAAGTATACAACTACCAAAAATACTTGGCAATACCACACATCAAATTTTAATGTCTTATTATATGCAATTTTACTTGGATCTTCTACCATATAGAGAAAATGGTAAAAAAAAGTTCAAAATAAGTAAAATACAGCTTCAATTTAAAATTTCTGCTTTAAGAGTTAGGAGACTAAGAGTAATATCTTGGTCTTGTGAATAATTTTTATATATTTTGGACAAATAACTTCATCTTTCTAGAACTCAGTTTTTCCAGCTATAATTAGTACATAGACTATACTAGATTTATTTTAAATTTCTTCACTACCTTCAAAATTCTAAATGTTTATATTTCATATAAAAGAATAAGAAAAGATCTGTGTAATCAGGTCCAAAATATAGGATTTTTTTCAAGAATTAAAAAGAACTATGTCAGGTGTGGTGGCTTACTCCGGCAATCCCAGATACTCGGGTGCAGAGATTTGGAGGATCAATGTTGGAGGCCAGCCCAGGGAAAATATTATCCAGACCCCCATGTCAATTAGTAAGACTGGTGTGGTGGCTCATTCTTTAATCTAAAGTGTGTTGAAAACTATGAGTGGAGGTTGTCCTCTGAGTCTAGCCCCCAGCAAACACATAAGACTCTTCCTGAAAACTAATTAAAAGCAAAAGGTGGCCAGAGATGTGGTTCAGGTGGTAAAGCGCCTGCAAGTGCAAGGTCCTGCGTTCTACCACAGTATCACCAAAAAATTAAAGAGCACAAGAGAAATATCAAGAATTTGGGTAGTTTTATGTCAATATAATTATTTTGAGTTGATTGTACTAAAATCTTTCCCCCCTATAGTTCATAGAAATTAAAACATGCAATTTTAAGGCAATTTCTAATCAAATTAAATTAATTGAATAAAATTTTTTCAGCATAAGATAATATATACGTCTTCATTCAATATGATTGAAGGTTGTAACTTTGCCCTAATTATACGTTATTCATATAATTTTCAACTTCATTAATGGCCAATGTATAGATGCATAAATTAAAACAATGTAATACAACTGCACTCCGTCATTTATTACTCAGGCAAACTTTACAGTTAACTTTGCTGTGAAATATCAGTCATAAGCTTATTGAAAAATAGATCCATGATGTACTAAATCTCCCTTTCTTACAACCATTTCATACATTTTACAATCTCTTTGTGATAATATTTTTGTTTACCTTTACTTTGAAATGGCATATTTACTCTAGCAAGGATTTCTGAAGTAAAACATTTATTTCTGCTAAGAAAATGTTTTATTTGGGTATTCCTTGATAGTCCAAATGTTTGTTTTAGTTGCAAATATTTGTTCTTCCAAAAATCAGTTCCAAAATTGGTACTACTTTCAAGGGTTTTGGCAACTGTGTAGTATGGGTCGTAGGTTGGGCCAACTGTCTTTCCATCTGTTACCACTGCTTCCTGCAGGTTTTTCCCAGTTATCCAGGAATACTTCAGAGATCCCAGTGGCTTCCAGGAAAAAAGCATATTTAAACATTTTTTCCACTGCTGTAAATCAAGCATTTGCAATGATCTATGCTTACTAAGGGGATAATACACATTACTCGAATACTTTTTGAAAGTTGCTGAAATTTCTGTAATGTTTCCTTTTTAAACAAATATTTAGGTTTTTAAACAATTACTTATTAATTAATGACAACTTTGGGTATTTATACAGATTGAGTTATATATATATATGTGTGTATATATATATATATATAAAATTAGAAACCTATGGTTCCCTAACAAAAATCTAATGTAGATGTATTTACTAGCAAAATGACTTATTCATTCATAAATATAAATATTCACTGAGTTTTTCAAAATTCTTATCAGTAAAGAAGAAATAAAAACATGATATATTTAAGATTGCTTCAATTCTTAACAATTTCCCCAATAAGAAAAATGAAATCCTAAACTAAATATTGCTGAAAATTCTATCACTTTATATGCTGTTTGTACCTAACTTTATATGAATGTCTACTTTGACTAGGCTAATATACAAATTAACATAAAGTCGTCTTAATAAATTTACTCATCAAGTAACGAGACCTTGGTAATTACATAAGTAATAGTGGAGAAAGAAGACATAGGAAACATTAACTTTGCGCTCCTCTTAGGAATGGAGGTTGAGTATTTGGTGGAAAGGGACTGGTACTCACTTATTTTTCTGTTCCCTTAGAACAAACCCTCTAACACTTTTGGCAAGAGTCCTCATCTCAAGCATGTAAACAAGTCAAGTCTCATTCTGAACTCCTGTCACATTGCTCCCAGTCTCACACTCCTGGCTCTCCCATTCATATTTCTATATTATATATCCACTTGTCCTCCTTTATTTTTCATTGTTTTTTCTTTTACTTAATGAGACCAGGGCCCACTCTCCAAACTCTAAACCATGACTTGATATGGTCTATTTATTCTGAAGTGCCCAAAGTTGTTGCATGCAGTATTAAGAAAATGGTTTCCTTTCTTATTATTTTTTTAATCGATGATAGGACGTCTAAGTGGAAGAATTATTTCTTCAATTCATTCAAACAAGTAATTCCTTTTGATTGTATATATGTTGAAATGGTGAAGTCATACATTTGCCCAATAGTATAAAATAAATATTCTCTTTTTAGGGTTTTAAGGGTGTGATAAAGACTACATATCTTCCTCCTCTGGGTTCTGAGTCAATTTAGAAATCAAATAGCCAAACAGCAAATGGAAGATATATCATCATCACAATTACTAATAAATCCAGGTTCAACTTGACTAAAGATAAACTGACTACAAAAACTTACCTTCCTTCTGTTTTGACCAAGAATAGAAAACAGGAAATTTCATTTCTACAAGGTAGATGTCCTTTCCTATTCTATTGTCTGTCACTGGCTTAATGGGGAAGATACAAGTCCTCAGATTCATAGTTTTTAATAGATTAGATACATCTAGCTGATTAACATAGGCTAATCATACTCAATGCTTCAATCCTTATGGAGAGGAATATTAGGTGAACACAATTGTTCTTACCCTCATAAAGAAGAGTAAGAGGTAGAGAAGGTAAGTTAAAGGGGATCTTTTTTATTTCTTTAATAAATTTGAGAACATATTTTCAGACTTCTTTTTTTATATCCTTGGGCTGAGCTTTGAAACTAGAATCAACCATGAAAGTGGCTGTCCTCATCAAAGTAGAGTACCACAATCCTCCTCACACATGCACTCAGCATAGGCATGAAATGGTTAGAAAAAACTGCTGTGAAGATTTTCCCCCAAAAGAATGGGGTCAAAAATGGGTCAAAGTACTGTATCAACAAAACTGTCAAACAATAAAACTGATGAATAACACTGATTTAAGAACACTTTTCATTGTTCCCTCATTGTCTTATGACCTATTTGTGTAAATAAAGCTTCTGGATTATCCATCCCAACTCCTGGTCATTTTGATAAACCCTAAACATGGTAAGAATTCACCTTCCTTTCTTCCTGGACAATTGCATCTAATGTCCCAGAACTCCTTTTATAAATGATCACAAGTTACAGCTCGACAAGTTTAATAGTTACTGACTCGGGATGGCATAAAGGATGAAGTGAGTAAAATAATACTGCAGGATATCATCAATATCCTGTAGTATCCATATCATAGGAGAAAGGAAGCAAATGGACCAGTGAAGAAGTTAATATTAAAGTAGAACACACACACTGCAAATTTTTTTCACAAAGTCAATTCTGTAATGAAACACACTTTCAGACCTACTGGCCAAAATTTATTTTGTTTTATTGAATTGCACAGTTCTTGCAAAAAAAAAGTTAACTTGAAGTAAATCCTGACCAAATGTCCTGGGCCAGATTTTGCAGATGTATTTATCAGATCACTGATATTGCAACAGGAAGACCTATAGGCCTGTCAGCTCCCGTTATTATTTCTTCTAACCAAGATTGCAGCTTCTGCATTCTAGTATGAGTGGTGTGTACATACATAAATATGTACACATATTGTACATATTGGTTGTTAAAAGACATGACTATATAATTTGATTTAGTCAACAGGTTTGAATGTTAACTTCAACTTCCTGAAGAACTTAAATTTTTAAAAATTGCATTTTGTTTATGAATGTACTTAAAGTTTGTCTTCACATTTTTCTTCATTACCTATATGTTCTATTATCTGTTTTTAAGAGTCTTAGAAGCTCACTCTTTCCCCTCCCTATGTTTTTTGGAGGTACTAGGGTTTGAACTCAGGGCCTTTCACTTCCTGAGTACATGCTCTACCACTTGAGCCATGTACCTAGCCCAGGCAGCCCTTTCTTTGTCTCTGTTTATGGATGAATACATTTATCTATCAAGCTCTCCAAATATAAATATGTAGCTTCAATAAGAGAAAAATCAAATGTTTAGCTCTGGGTCTTTCATGCACACCCATTGTTTAAAAATACGAACTAAGGACTGGAGGTATGGCCCAAGCAGTACAGCACCCGCATTGCAAACATGAAGCCATGAGTTCAAAATTCCAGTCCCACCAAAATAAAAAAGAAAGAAACGCTAACTAATTTCCCACACAAATTTACTGAATTTTGCTTCTGTATTATATCTAAGGTGGTCCTCCTTATTTCTCCTATAACCTGAGTCATTTTACTTTTTCCTTTCTTAATTTTCTATTTGCATCAACACAGTTCCTCAAGGTCTCTATTTCTCTTCACAATAACAAAGCTACCATGAAGCCCATCCACCAATGACATGAATGTCTATGGCTAATCAACATCCTTCCTTTACATATATCTATTCACTCTTAGAAAACTACTTGGTACAAGTATTCCAATTATTAAGTATATTTTTTCTTACAACTTACTGTGGAATTCAAATTTTGCAAGAAACCTCCTTCATGGTTTCCTGAATTCCAGTTTCTCCTTAGAGAATTATTGAGTTCTTTTTCCTTGGATTTACCTACATGTTTCCCAACATTTCTATTGGTTACTTGTACGTGAGTTTGTAATGCCTAGTATCTGTTTTTTGGTACTGTTTTTTAACTCCATTCATTTTAGACATACTCTCACTTTCTACCTCTCCCTTTTTCCATTTTCTTTTTCCTTTATCTCTCTTTTCTTATCTCCCTTTCCCTGTTTCTCTCTCTGTCCCATCTCTTTGTCCTTGGTGGTTTATCTTCATTCTTAGTTTGAATGGATTTAGTGGTGCCTATAAAGTTGACAAAGCACATTTCTAGCTATGTCTACGAAGATTTTTTTTAAAAAATGACTGACATGTGGGTCAGAGAATTGATAAACTCCCACCCTGAATGTGGGTAGCACCTCCCAGAATAACTGGGGCCAAATGGAAGAAAAGTAAAAGAAAGAAAAAGCTTCTTCAAGCTCTACATGTTTTGAGAGGATCTTTTGATTATTATTCTGTTTTCTATGCTAGCATCACCCAAGAATGTCTAACTACAGATTTTTCAACTTTTAAAAACTGACTTGTAACAGTGACTCTCCAGGTTAGATCTTCAACTCTGGGCAAGGCAGCATCTTTGACCCTTCTTGTTCTGAAGTTTCCAGCTTCATTGATTTTACAGATTCTGTAGCCTACAGATGGCCATTGATTTTATAGATTCTCTAGCCTACAGCTAGCCATTGTGGAACATTCAGCCTCTGGTTGTCCAAGTCAATCTAACTCATACCTTCTTATGATTCTCTCTCTCTCTCTCTCTCTCTCTCTCTCTCTCTCTCTCTCTCTGCGCATCTGATTATTCAGGTACGATCCACTCCTCCTTCGTCTTGGAATTCTTCCTGGATTGATCTTTTGTTGCATGTAGAGCCCTGATGATTGCATAAACGACCATTTTAATCTCAACAAAGCAATGCTATCAGGTACTGCTAGAAGATTAAAAGTTTAATTCCAAATATAAGCTTAAAACTTATTTGATTCCAACTTATAGCATAATATATATTATACATCACACTGCACATATATCATACAATTTTCATATTATCTATATTAGAATTTTTACACTATAGAGATCTCCATTATGATAAATAATTCACATATTTACCATATATATATATATATATATATATATATGAGAATAGCACATACTTGGGAAGTTCTCAGAGGGAATAGGAAGGAGATAAGTCATTCTCACATTCTTATATTAACTGCTTATGTCCTATTTGCATTACATAGAAGGACAAATATACAGTAATGGTTTTAAAACTAAAGGATGCACTAAACACTTATTAGTTTTATCCAGAAGATATTTTAAAAGAACCTTTAACCAAAGTTTAAAAAATCATTGAATGCATGATACTATGCCCATGGTTTCAAGAAAATTTCATTTATATGTTCTCTCTTGATGAATGAACCTGATGTGAGTTTAAAATGCTGATTAAAAGCACTATTCTTCTCAGTTTTGTTTTAGGACCAATTTTGCAAAATTAAGCTGCAAAAGCACAATTATATACCTTTTATTACTAATAAAGGGATCTTTTATTACTAGTAAAGTTACCATGTACTCCATGGCCCACTAAGTGAGTCTTAGTCTGGCATTCAGATACCTGAGTAGAAATTAGAGTGGTAGAAAGAGAGAGATACCCTTATTGAACTTGACTAAGTGGTTGAAAATGGAGAATAGGAACCAACATTCTTTTGTTCCAAATTTTTGATTGATTACCCACTCTCAATTGGGCATACTGAATCAATATACTAATCAGGAAATGCATGCTATGTTTGCAAGCACATTAAGAAGCAGGAGGTACAAGAGGTTAAAACTGCCTCTCTGCCATACTCCTATTTACATGACATTGATGTGTTTTTCAGAACCTGCCAGAATCTCAGCAAAAGGATACTAAAGAACAGTCCCTTTATGAAAGCATATTCTTTGATGTATCTATAAGCAGACTCTCCATTACTTGGAGGTAAGACCAGTATAACCCCCAACAGGAATCTAATGGTATAAATGAGTAAATCAACAGGGTATCAGAGGGACTTGAGGACACTTGATTTTCCAAACGGTAGAAGCTGGAATAAATGTTAGGTATTTTAGCGAGGGGGTAGGGGGAAGAGGGAGGGGCCAGGGGGATAAGGGAAGGAGCAGGGGGAAGGGGGGAGAAATGACCCAAACATTGTATGCACATATAAATAAAAGAAAAAATAAGTTTAAAAGAATGATAGGTTTTTGTTGTTGTTGTTGGTATAGCCTTCCATGAACATTGTATCCCTGGATAGGTTTGCTAGCATATTACTTTTACTAAGAGGTAATGGGAACGAGGATAAATAAGATATTAAGAGATATAGGACAACTAGCATCTTGATACCAACATGCTACTCCATAAAGTAACTAAACCTGTTATTCAGTTTCAAAAGTGGCAAGACATCTTTCCGTTAATTGTGTTGCAGGTAAAGGAGCATATGAAATATTTTATTTGAGAAAACGTTATTCACTAAAAAGAAGCTCAAAGGAGAAGTATACTTGGCCTTTAAAGAAGTAAACTCAGTTACTTCAGTAATTCCTAAATCATAGTAGGTACTCAAGAAATAATTGTTAATTAAAAGGAATTTGGAAATATACCATTATGTATTTTGATATCATAGTCTTTAATCACCACAAGGATCTAATTTTGAACTTTTCAGCTTAATAAGTTGTACTGTTGAAAGTTTAATATAAGATATTATGAAAGTAAACTCTGAAGGAAATGAGTGTGTATGTGCATGTATTTGTGTATATGATCAGTTGTGAGTCTATGCTTTGTGATACAAGTATGTGTGTTCATATAATTTGTATAAATATACATTTAGGGAAACATTTTTTTTCTATATTACATGACATGATGTAATTTTTTTGCAAAATGTTTTTAGTCAGACAAGTTTTAAAAGAACAGCAGAGATACAGTAATCAGGGTTGCAAAGGTGAATTACATTGTTTATAAGAAAATTTCATATAAAACAAATTATATGTTTATATTATAAATTATAGAATTGACTATATAAAGTATATATGTATTTACATAGATTATTTATAAATTGACATCTAAATAGTATAAAATTTGATATAAAAATTGTACACATTATATAATATATAATCACATATTATAATTGTATTATCTTCATGCGAAGCGTATTTTTAATCTCTCTCAAATTTGGTAATGATTTTTATACTGTTATTAGTAGTGTTACTTAAGAAATTACAAAATTATTGATACCACTTACTAATAAAGCAAATTTTTATATTTTATTTTTATTATTGCTATACCGGGGGAACATTGTGACATTTACAAATTTTCTTACAATACATCATAGTTGAACTCACCCCCATTATCATTCTCCTTTATCTTGCTTTCCCCCATTCCTGGAATAGTTTCAATATGTCTAATTTCTCCATTTACATAAATGTGTACATAATATTTCCATCATATTTGCCCTCCAACCATCTTTCCTTGTATCCTCCCCATCCCACTGATAGATTTTAAAATGCTACTTACTTTTACATTTAAAAATCTTTAAAGTTGTTTCTCTTTTACAATGACTGCTTAAGCATTTATATGCTTATCATTATTAGAGGACTAGGAGCGCATAAGGGCAATTTGACAATTACCTATTCTCACTGACAATAGATAGAGCTAGTACTTCACTTCTGAATGTCTGTGATTACTGATATGCAAATTGTCAGCTTCTATTTTGTTCTTGTTTTAAAACATTGAGATAGTTTGAGTCATAACCACAGTTTCTTTGTTACAGTAATACTTTATCAGCTTATACCAGTCAGGAAATAAAAATTGGAAAGAGAAAAAATGGATACTCACTTTGCTTTTATCAAGACATATGGGCATCAAAGCAGTAGAAGTAAATTTATGGTCTAATAAGAATTTCAGATCCTGAATTTCCAGATCCTAATGTTTTATTTCACTTCAGTAATATTTCTTACATGTAAATTATATAATATATATTTAGGATTTTAAAATAAAAATATATCATAGATGATATGTAAAAATACCATATCCATTCATCAGTTTATGGACACCAAGTCTGATTCCACAGTTTGGCTCTTGTGAACAGTGCTGCTATAAACATGCATGTGTAGTTATCTCTATTGTGTGCTGACATACATTCCTTTGGATATATACTGAGGAGTGGTATAGCAAGATTATATGGTAGTCCTCTTTTTATTTTCTTGAGGAATTTCATACTGAATTTCAACTGGAAGATCAATTTTACATTCTCGTGAATGGAGTACAAGAGTTTGTTTTTCCACATACTTCCTCACCAACATTTGCTGTTCTTTTGTAGTTCTTTACAGACTAGTTGGTTCAGCTCATTTGCACACTTACTGATTTAATTTTTGTCCTTTTGATGTTTAATATTTTGAGTTCTTTAAGTTTTCTTAATATTAATCCCTTGTCAATAGTTTGCAACCTTCTCTCCCATCTGTGGATTGTTTCTTTGCTCTGGTAACTCTTTCCTTTTCTGTATAGAAATCTTAATTTGATGTAATCTTAGCTATAAATTCTTGCTCTTTTTTCCATATCTATTGGAGTACTATTCAGAAAGTTACTGCCTATGTCCATAGCTTCTAGTGGTTTCCTAAACTAGTTTCAAAGTTTCATGTCTTACATGAAGGTCTGTGATCCATTTTGAATTGATCTTTGTGCAGTGTGAGAAATTGCGATCTAGTTTTAATCTTCTTCATGTGGACATTCAGTGTTTTCATCATGTTTTTGGCCAAATGCTGAAAGTGTGTATTAGATTTAAAAGCTTTCTTGTAGAGTCTTTATGGTCTTTTAAATATAGAATTGTAGAGATGATATAGAACACACATAGTGATGAACACACATAGTGATGATATCACTTCTTTTCCTATTTCTACCCTTTTACAGCTTTGCTGCTATATTCCCCAATAAATCCTACTGATCTACATTTTAAGACTTATATCTTTATGGTTATTAAAATACTTATTATACCACAACCGTATTGTTATTTACAAACTGAATCTTTTAACTTTCTTTCTGATTCTTGAGACAGAAACAATACTTGAGTTGTATATATTTCTTCATTATCTAACAGCATAAAATCAGTTTTAAAGTGTGGAAAAGTTTGAGCAAAGGTAATTTCTTCTAATTGGCTCATTTAAAAAATAAGAAATTCATTATTATATGAAATATATGCTTATATAGTATTGTGGGTTGTTAAAAGAATTAACTGAGATGGAGCACAGGAGAAAGCAAAGGTTTATTAGGATGCCATGAAAAGGGGACAGAATAGTGAACAGCAAGGCAGAGGTGCATAATTAATTGAGACAGTGTTGAGAGTACATTTCATACTTTCAGTTAGGGTACTTTTGACTGGCTTTCTCCCTTTATGTGGACCTTGGTGATTGGTTGATTGTTCCTCCAGTCATGGCTTGAATTTCACTTTGGGAACATTATTTGAGCTCAGCTTTTACTTCTGTATTCTATCTGGCCCACTTCTGGTGCCTGACCTAGTTTTGCATTCCACCTGGCCCCTTTGACAGGTCTGATCCACTCCTGTCATCGAACTGTTCCTTGATATTTCTTCATCCACCATATGTCCTTTAAATGGGGAGCCTCCTCCACATGTAGTGGTTCAAGACAGGTAGAAGAAGTATGTGGGGAGCCAAAAGGTGTATTGAATAAGCTGTGTGATTGAGTTTGGCACAGCCCCAAGCTACAGAAGAGGGCAAATATAGTTATGTCCAGTAAAACTGCACACTCGATTGGCACAGCCTCAGCTGCAGAAGTGGGCAAGATGAAGTACAGCTGTTTTTTCCTTTAATGTTTCCATTTGGAGAGAATCTGTCACAGGTTCCTCCTGTTCCCAAGGATCATGGTGTCACTCCTCCTCCCCCAAGAAATGCTGCTCTGCCTCATGTTGCTACTGTATATAATAAATGCACCGGAGGTGGGGAGTGCTGATGTGTCTCCATCTGATCACACAAGCCTACGTGGCCCAGTTTTATGCATGTTTGTTCTTTTGTCTGTCTTTTCTGGCATCTCCTGTCGCCGCCCCCCCCACCCCCAGTTAAGGTTTCTAGGACAAGCTCATGTGAGACCCAACAGAAGTACAAAGAAATATGGTACTGCAACGAGGCCACAGGAATTAGGATTTTTATTTTCTGTGCTTATACTCTGATATTGGAAAAAAATAAAAAAATATATAAAAACTCAAACACCAAAGCAGCTAGCTGCCTCCCTTCTCTTTTTAGATGTTAAGTTACAAGAACAGAGAGACAGAAAAGGGCTTATCTGCATCTGCCTTCATTTTTCAATTATGCTTTCCTTCCTTCCTTTATTCCTTCCTTCCTTCCTTCTTCTTTCTTCTTTCTCTTTCACTTCTCTCTCCTCAGAAGAGGGAAAGATCTTCAAGTTATGTTTGATTTAGAAGCAGGTTTGTAGCCAGGTGTTAGTGGCTCACAACTGTAATCCTAGCAACTCAGGAGGCAGATATCAGGAGGATGCAGTTCAAAGCCATCCTGAGCAAATAGTTAGTGAGACACTATCTCAAAAACACCCATCACAAAAAAAGGGCTGTCAGAGTGACTCAATGTGTATGCCTTGAGTTCAAGTCCCAGCACCACAAAAAAAAAGAAGAAACAGATTTGTGCCACTTTTCTTACATTTTTAAACATTAATATGTAAAACACTAATATTTTCATACGTTGAAACTATGATGGTTATTTTCACTCAAAATAAACTTATTTAAATATATGTCCAATAGCAATTATTCATCTTTAAAAATGTTACTGCATATTTTGCCAATTATTCCTTTTATGTGAATTTTAAGTGCAGATTTTAATCACTGAGATAACTATTTTTGAAATTGAATGAAATGGTAGTTCAGTGGGCATAGGATCTCGAGATGGCATCTTTGACTTTGTCGTCTATTATTATTTTGACTCCTCTTATTATTGAGAAATCTGCCATTAATCTAATATTGATATTTTTTAATTTTTATAATATGTTTACTGATTTTTCTTTGCTCCTGTCATTGAGTTTGGAGATTTATCTAAGTATAGAATTTTTTAGAGTAGCTTTTATTCTTGACTTTGCAGGATTTATAAGTTCTAGGAATAAGGTTTGATTTTAAACTCACTTCTGAAAATTCTGAAACATTAATGTGTCATATGCTATTTACCACCCAATGTCTTCAACTTAGTTTCTTGTTGAAGAAATAACATTGTTATTTCGATTATGCATAAACTGAAATTTTTAATGTGTGTTCCTTCAGCTCTTTCATTTTTATGCTATCCATGTTTTCATGCCACTACTATGCATTATGTGTAACTTCATCAGCTTTTTCTTCCAACTTAATAACTCTAACATAAAGTCTGCTTAATATTCCACAAAAACTGTCTTTTGAATATTAATAGTGATTTATAAATAAAGTTGCAGTTGAATTTCTCCCCACATCTGTCAGTAGTGTTTTAAAAATATTTTGTTCTTGTTCTCTGGATCATGTAAGTTCAGGGATTATTGTTCAAACTTTGAAGGAACTGGAAAGAGAATACATCAAGGCTCTCTTCTATTGAATGCCTACCATATACTTAAAAATATGCTTTTTGGGCAAGTCATGAGTTAGCTCGGTGAGGTCCTAATACTCTTCTTACATATGAGGAAAAAAAGGCTGAGATGTTCTAGCCAATAGTCTTAACCCTGGGCTGCTCAGACCTTTGGGATTATCCAAAGACATGTATTGGCACAGATAATTTCAAGCGAATAAATTCCTTTACCTAGTTTTTAACTAATACCTTTTATGAAAACTTGGTTCAATAAAAAGTTTAATTACTTTGCTCTTTAGGTTTTAAAATTGTATCTTTCTTTTGCATAGTTTTAATAATACTTGTGTATGGGGTGTCTCTGTTTTATTTATTATATCTTATGGATGTACTTGACAAAGTATTTGTATTGTCTTATGTTTCTTACTGTAAATTATTATGTTTGTATAAATTTAGAAGTTTTTGACGTACAGGGTTGCAGAAATTTTCTTTTAGGCATGAATCTTCAGTGGCTAGTCTACAGCAGGTTTAGACCAGTTCATATAAATTCTCCGGGCTTGGATTGTCTTGACCTGTGTATCTAATAGCAATAAGGGTCCCCAAACCACAAACCACATGAGATACATGTAAGGGGCAGCTTGATGAAATTTACATCTTCTTTATTGGGTGGTGAATTTGTCCATGTGCTTATTTAAAAAATGGAAACTATACTGAGATGGCTCAGTTCCACTGATAACTGATCCTAGCCTAGTCTTTCACTCTTTCCCAATGTAGGAATCTAAATCCAGAACTCAGATTAGTCACAATGTAAGATACGTATACCTTAAATATGTTTTCTCCTTGTTTCAAATTTAATACTGAGATTTGTGACATCTTACTGGAGAGCTCAGCCCTATATTAAAAATATTTGTACCAGCCATTTTATAACAGGAACATAGAAACTGCTTGTATTAAAAAGCACTTACTCCTCACTTTGCCTTAAAATATCCAAAGCAAAACTAAAAGCAGAATATATGGAGGCATTTCTGTCTCCATTTGGTATCTGCTTCCTTTGCTCTGAGCCAGTCTCTCTTTTTGCAATCACATTCAAATCCAGGAAGAAGAGGAATGATGAATAAATATCATGTGACAAGAGTTGAAACTGTCCTCAGACAACAATGACTTCTTATTATGACCAGATTGTTCCCCTCAAGTGATGACAATGATAGCAACTCCTTTAGAACCTCTCTATAGTGATCAACTAAGCTTCCCTTGCCTAAGACTGTTTAATGATTATACTTACTTCCTGCTCAGTTCTTCCTCTATTTAAAAATAAAGGTCATGTCTGAACCCCGAAGATGTGCAGAAGTGCTTACTTTGCTCTTCCCACAGAGTGCTGGTACCATATAATAAATTTCCTTTCTTTGCCCTTTACCCTTACACATTTGTTTATTTGGTGTATTAGGATGAGTAGCTGCACCAGATCTGTGGAACTCTGAACAATTGGACCTGTGGCCTAGACCTCCCAATTATAATGTGAAAATCATTTCAAATTTTACTATGATGTTAGAATGTTTTAACAGAATATTTTAATATTGTTTGTAAAATAATAAAACAATAAAGGAATAAAATTGGTTTTGATTCTTGAAATAGTGAAATATTTGTAATCTAGAAATCAGAAGAAAGTTGAACGTAATATACACAGTGAGGAAAAAGGAAAACCAAGATTGTAGTTCATAAAAGCAAAATGAAGAAAATATTTTAAGAAAGAACTATTAATAAAACATTAAATAAATATTAATATTGAATACTTATTAAAATGAATAATAAGCAATCAATTTGGCAAAATCCAGGTAACCAGTAACCTTGACAAGTTAGCTCCAGTGAAACAAAACAGTTCATTCATTGTAAGAAAATACATAGGCACAACTTAGAATGTTTGGAGATGTGACAGTAAGATTAGAGAGTAGTAATTGTCGTTGTTATTATTATTGACTAGTTTTTTCAGTGAAATAAGAATGAGTTCATCAACTCAGCATGAGAAAGGGGGAGAGCTCAGTTGAGGATTGAGTAATGCTGTAAAACTATCAGTTCAATGAGAGGTAGGCTGAATTGCCAGGAAAAGAAAGTAAAAGTTCAAGGAAGGATGAAAAATCTATTTGGGATCTTTATTTGTAAATTGTTAAAAAGTTCATCAACACTACCCTGATTTTTGCTCAAGTTTTATTTCTGTTTTGAATGCAAGCAAAGAATTGTTGGAAAGTTGAGTTAACCAAGTTCAAATATTGCATATTAAGGTAATTGGAAATAAATTAATTCTGGCACATGGAACATGGCTTAAAAATGAGGGAAATGAGACTTTTAGGGAACTGTTTTAAAAAGTTAATAACTCGAAAATTCTTAAAACCAAAATTTGGAGTGAGTATAATTTGAAAAATATATTAAAGAACTAGGAGAATAGAATATTCCCTGGATAATACAAAAGCAAATTGTCAGCATAACTAATAATTATAATAGGTGATAAAAGAGAGATTTTAATAGTTTCCAAAAAAGGAGGGGATTGTTGAATTGTCCACAATTGCAATTTGTTATCACAAAAATGTAATTTTAAAGAAATGAAGACAAAGGCTTGAACAGTCAATGAGAAACAGCGACAAAATCTTTTTCATCTCTAGGTGTCATGGTATTGAGATATTGGTATTGTAATGATGACATCTTACAATGATTATGAGGGTTTCATCCAAACTAAGATGGCAGAAAAACAATCAGAGAATTAAAGAGTATAGAGAATTGTGACCTAAGAGTTACTTGGGATACAGTTTAAGGAGTTCGAGGATTTTTTCAAGGAGCTTATTCAAAATACCTAAGTATTTAGTGATGACAGTAGTGATGATAACTAAGGTACTCAGAAACTTGTATTTTGGGTTGGAATTGAGAAAAATGTGATGGATAATATAATTCCTCTGAAGAAGGTTTAAGGCAAAGTAGGTAGGCATTTCTAATTCTGCCTTCTTCTTGAGATAACTCCTAGTGTTTATAAATCTAAATTCATATATTCTGCCAGAATACATAATACCCGTGGCACATCACTTAGAGCAAATGTTACTCTGGGGTCCTGCTCTAGAACCTTCTGTCTCTCGTGTTATGTCTGCTGGTAGGTGGAGGTTCTGTTTTTTACCTAATGATCTGCTTAGGATAGAGGAGATGAGAGCACACCAAGGGAACATGCATCTCTAAGTCACATACAGCTGTCTGGGATCATAGAGTGATTCTTTCAATTTTCCTGTGGGTCTCACAACAATAGGAAACGTAGAGTCATTGCAACATACAGGACAGCTCTGTGGGGCATACTGAATCTTGCTCTTAATAAATAATGTTTTTTAACCTCATCCGAATCTACTTGTGTTTGATGCAGTTGCTTAATTTGTTCTTCCCTATATTCTATTTCATCTTCACATTTTTGTCTTGTAATGTCTCTGAATTCTAGAGATTTTCCTCTGGTTTATCTTCTGGTTTTCTCATTGTTTCTCTAGCTATATTGTTTTATCATCTAGTAAAGATGATGTTTGTAATAATGTATGTCAACAAATATTGGTCAAAAGTCATTTGTCAAAACTCAGGGTTTAAAAAAACCTCATTTGGGGAAAATAACTACAACAACAAAAATGTACACCAAAATGAAAGCATTTCTCATGAACACAAAGACAGATATATGATCAAGTCCTATGAGGTTTTGAAATGGGAATCCTGGTCAAATTTTGCATTAATATGTCTTTCTGATAGGAATCCTTCCAAAGTTCACAATTCCTGGGACTGGATCCATGACTGATTTTCTGACAGCACAAATTCATAAAGAAAAATAATTGTATTACTATAGAACAAATGACACATTAGATGAAAATGTGACACACCAAGGAACCATTTCACAAATGCACAGTAGAAATTTGCATATATACAACAGAAATCAGGTTTAAAAAATCTCCCCAAAAGACCTAATCATAGCAAACCAAAATAACCAATTCTATAAGGAATCCATTACTTTGTACAATTAATGCACACTAATAGAAATACAAACAAATAAACAAATACTATAGTGTGATTCAGTGTGTTGAACACTAAGTATCAACAGTGGGTAGAAATAGCAAAGGTCTCTAATATGCATGCTGTTTTTGAGTCAGAGGATCGTCAAAGGTAGTAAGGTGTTCAGATGACTCTTGATGAATTCCCAATTTTGTTAGTGTTGATAGACAATACTGAACAGCACTGGAGGACTTTGAGAGATGTGAAGAACAGCACCTTGACCAATTTGCCTTATTGTGGGCTAGAGAAACCATTGTTTGATATAAGCACTTGATATTTTGAGGATAGCTTTCCAAATACCCTATTGCAAAAATAGCTGACTATAGAAATAACAAAATTAGAAATATATTTTAATTTATCAATAAAGCCCAGAAACCCTTCACTGAAAATATTTTGTGACTAAAAATGAAGAGATGATACTTTCGAAGTACAAAAGTAAGATTAATGCACATATATGTATATAAAATTGACTATATTTAGAGAATTTATGTTAACTATAGACATGTCATGTTTATTAATCTCTCAAAGTGCATTTTACAGAATACTTTCATTTGAAGAAGTTATCTTCTGAAATCATTTTGAGATACATTTTATAAAGTAAGACAGACAAAACTCAGGAATTGTCAGTATAGGGGATTCTTGGGTTTCTTAATTTTTCTGATTTTTAATACACTTTTTAAATCTCTCTTTCTTTGATAGGACTGGGGTTTGAACTCAGAACTTTGAACTTGCAAAGCAAATGCACTATTGCTTGAGTCAAACTCTAGTTTGTTTTGGTCAGATAATTTTGGACATGGGATCTCAAGAACTCCTTGCTTAGTCTGACCTCGAAAACAATCCTCTCTATCTCAGTCTTCCAAGTATTTGGGATTATAGGCTTGAGCCCCTAGCACCCAGTTTGTACTTTCTTAATCTTATCACCTTTAATCTAAGCTATTTTCCCCTTTGTATTGTGTGAGTGTATATATTAAAAATTGGAATTTCCAATATTTGAAGCAAATTTATTGAAGATCAAGCTGTTCAAGAAATATGCAAACTACATATGAGGATGTAACCTTAATCCAAAAGGATTGGAACCTTGTTAAAAGAAGAGACATGAGAGTCATGCACACCAGAGAAAAGGCCAAATGAACTCAACAAGAAGAAAACCATCTGCAAGCCAAGGAGAGAGGTATCACGTCATCAGCTTGATTTTGGACTTCTACACTCCAGAAAAGTGAGAAAATGAGAGTGAGTTGTATAAGCCACCCAGGCTGATCTCTACCGTTATGTGAGAATAGGTGCTTGTTGTTTAAGCCCTGAGTCTGGGGTATGTTGATATATCAGTCCAAAGAAATACAATCACTTAGATGCTGAAATATTTGAAAAATCGCCTATCTAAAACTCTATCATTGATTTCCTCTATCAACTTTCTTCAATGTATTCTAAAAGAGTCCCAATATAATATAATCCAACAGATTCCAAATCTACCCACTGCTTCTAAAACCCCTCACAATCACTTTCCATAGCTAACTGCTTTTCCCCGACCTCATTTTCTACTCCAACCTGCCTGTGCATCACACTCAGTCACAAGAATATTCTTTCTGAACTAAATAGATGACTTCCATCTCATGGGTTTTGTGTGCATTCTGTTCCGCGAAGGGATTGTACTAGTATCTGAGCTAGTGCAAATATCACCTTCTCTTAGACAGTAACTTTCCCATAAAGTTTTACCTAACTAAAATCATTCTCCTTTTATAATGTTTCTTTGGGATTTCACTGAACAGTTACCATTATCTGAATTTATCTACTTACCTGTGCTTGACAGTGAGTAATATATGTATCATTTACCTTCATACCAATGTAGCCAGAAGGAAACCTCCTGTGAAAATGTGGGGTACCTATTACTAACATGTTAATATGCAGATGGCAGGAGAGCAAAGAGAGAGAACCCGATATCCAGACTTCACAGATGCTAGTGATACCATAGCATTCACATTCTCTTCAAAACCATCACAAAGAATACCTAATGCCAAAATGATGTCCATCCATCTAAATTATGTGTTTTTTCAAAACTACATTTCACTCCACTGCTACTACCTTTATTCAATATTGGTTTGATACAAACCTTAAAACTTAAGCCAAACAAAGTTTTGATATTTAAACTATTTGTAGTTAATCTATTCCAATTTTATGCAAAAAAGCATGTTATTTATGTGGGCATTATTTTAATAAGGAATCATGAGATATGTCAAAATAACATCGCATTGATAAAACATAGTGGGTTTAGTACTAATGATAAGGAATTAATTCAAGATAACCTATCAATAAGGTTTGATTTTAAAAAAGGTACTTAAATAAAATAAGAAAATCATTCTCATTCTTTGTTCTAAATGACACAGTTTAATCAATGAAAGCTACTAAATATCCTTGGAGTTCTATACTGTGATCTACGAAAAACCCAAGGTGACTCAGCGTATTTTGTAATTAATGTACTGTGCCTTTGGACCAACTTTTTACTTTGTGATTTCAGAACAGTACACCTCCCATGTACCGTTGCTTAGATCAGAAAGTGGATCATAAAGTGACTGTGTGATGGAAAATAGCTTATGCAGGTATATTCCTGCCCAAGTTTGCTGTAATACAACTTTATCTCTTGATTAAAGGTCCCTCAAAATAGAAGTCACTTTGTTTGTGATTTCTGTGCTTGATAACATGAATCATGTTCATAGCAAATGCAGTTTCAGAATACTATCTGCTATGCTTTGTTAGACGAGAGACACTACAGTATTCAACTGCGACATAAATATTGTATTTAGTAACAAACTACCTGGAACTAAAGTTCTGATGATAATAACAGTTGACAGAAGAATATAAATAGTCGGACTTTACTGTCTGGTGATTTAGATGTCTTTGTTTCAAGACATGTTTAAATATTTAAAATATAAACATCATCTAAAACCCTCTCTGGTTTCTTTACTTTTTTCAATAATTTTTTTCTAAGCTTGCCTGAAATATCCTATACTACTTTTGATTCTAATTCTGTTTAATTTTATGTCTATAAAAAAAAGCAATAACTTCTAATTGCAGTTTGTTACATATTATTTAAGGAACAGATGAAAAAATGGAGGTTGAAAGCTATCAAATAACCACATTCAGGACTAGAACATGGGTTTATTATTATTATTATTTGATTGAACTTACTGTTTTCACATCCATTCTATTCTATTTACTGAAAAAAAGTTCTTTTTTAGAAGATTTATGAATGAATATTTATGTGGACTTAAGGAATGTCTTATTAAAATTTTATTGTGCTTAGAAGTTGTCATGATCATAAGTGTTGAACTTTTATAGCCGAACTTTAATGTTTTTCTACCACTTGGATAAAAGCTCACTGAAGCTTAAAATGTTCCAGTCATAGGTCATCTCACTGTCCTAGCTTTGCGTAAATCCATTTTCTATAATTCAAGCATGTACAATATCAACTGTTTCTTACCTGAATTTTTTATACTCCTTTCACGTTCATGTTTACTTAATTAATTACCATTCCTGATAAATTCACCACATCTATTTCATCATTATCATTAATTTAATTTTCTGTCTGGTAACATTTATTTAAATAGTTCCACCCATCCAGGTAAGATTAGATGTATCAGTTATGGATTCACATAACATTCTAGGCTTCCTTTCTATATATACAGCAAGAAAAGACAATTTCTAATTTGTATAGAATTTATATTTCCAATGTCAACCTTCCATAATTCAGGAAGTAGAATTCTAATGTACACCAAGATTCCCAAACCTAATGACACAATTTTGTTGTATGATATGAAATAGTTCACCATAGCCTACATATAATGTGTAGTCCCTAAAATAATTACATAACTCCCTTAACTGGAGAAAGTTTTTTTTATTCGTTTTTTGTTTTTTTTTTTTCCAATTGGTACCATAAAGAGAAATCAGAAAAAACTAGAAAGTGAGAGTGTTTCTTTACTGCGTTATTTATGTGGTCACATAGAACAGACCTGAGTCTAAGAAAATTACCCACAAGGAATTTGTTTGTACCTAAAACCTCAACGAGCTCTGAAGTTGTTTTCCTCAGAATCTCTGAGTAAAAACTCATATACAGGGCTGGTAGAGTGGCTAAAGTAGTACAGCACTGCCTAGCAAGAGGGAAGCCCTGAGTACAAATCCAGAACTGCAAAAAAAAAACAAATGCTTATACACAAAATCTCAGCAACACCATGTAGGATTCTCACTTACAGAAACCATGATACATTGCTTTACGCCATTGAAATTATGATAATTTGTTACACATGACATAAAACCAATGCATATACTTTTATATAACTTTATAAGTATAGCCAGCAAAGTCTGTATTGTCTTCTAGAATACCTCGGTGTTTAGCATAGAATGTTAAACATAGCAAAGTTTAATGAAAGTTTCCAAATTACTTATGTAACCATGCCCAGATATGGAAAGATACTATAAATTATTATGTTTTCCAGTTATACGTTCCATGGCCCAGAGGACTAAAGATCTCAATGTGACAGGCACTATGCCAATGGTTCTACTTGTATTATGTTATGGAATTCTTACAATTACCCTCCAAGAAAGGTACTGTTATAATTTGTCTACATGACAAATATTGTCTTAAGAGAATATGTAAATTTCCCCAAGTGATACAATGGTGAAAATAAAATTTCTTCTTCAAGGTGTTAAACTCAAAATCATACCTATGTTCAATATTTACTTGAAATTACATACTCTTTGGTACAGACACACATCATTTGCACAATGTTTAAGCTAAGAATTCAGTGGTGACTCTCTTTTGTATGTACTTGATTAACAGGATATAATATCACATTTGTAAAATGTCATATAAAAGTGAAACAAATTTTGATTTAAATGTGCATCTCTCTTTCTCTCTCTTTGGCTTATCTCTTTCTGTCTCTCCTATGCTGTGTGCAATAGTATTCCCACTCTTCTTTTCTTTCCTAGTATGTGCTACTCAATTCTTATCAAATCATGAAAGGGTTGCAGGCACAAGATATCATGTAAGATGAGTGGGATAAAATTTCATTGAAAAACACATAAATAAGAAATTTTTGTGCTTCTTTCATTTTCTCCTTTGCTCCACTTATTCCCATGTTTTGGGCTACAAAAAGAGGCACAGGGTCGATCTCCTTTTTATGTACTAGATGGTAAGCATCAAATTGTCTTGTGTTCCTAACAGTCTATCATAGTGCAAATACTAAGAAGAAGAAAAATGTCAGATGATTTTTGATTAGGTAATAAGGAAATAATTGGACTAACTCTAAAATCTGTGTTGGTAGAGGGATATTTTACTGAAGGACAACTTAAACATCCACTGTTTACTTGGTACGTGTGATCCTATAGACTACAAACTGCTGACTGCTTGAGTCCATTTGAGTTTTATATATAAGCACATGCACGCACACATACAAAAATACATATATACACACAGATTCTGTGATACACACAGAATCACAATTATGGAATCAAAGTCTGATTAAATTCTCTAAGGGAAACCTTTTAGTCACAGATTTCTAATGCATATTTATATTTTTGGAGGGATTTGTCTCTATGTATATAATTTGAAGAAATACTACAATTAAATAATTTTTTTCTGAACCCAAATTTATTAATTAATCTATTTATCTATTTATTTAGTTATTGGCAATACTTGGTTTGAACTCTGGGCTTCACACTTCCTAGGCAAGCGCTCTACCCCATAAGCTACTCCACCAGCCAAAATTTATTTTCTTTTCTTAGATTGTATAGCAAATTATAACTGAAGGTTTCGTCAATTTTAATAGTGGACATGTGATCTTGAGGAAATGATTTAAATTACCAAGAGCTTTCCACACTATTCTGTAGCTCTTCAAGAAAATAGGCATCTCTTGAAAGAAACTACACACAAGGCCAAAAGATATGTGAAAATGCTCAACATCTCTAACCATCAGAGAAATGCAAATGAAAACTACGATGACATACCACCTTACACCTGATTGATTGGTTACAATCAACACGGTGAAAAGAAAGTAGGAATTGGTAAGAGGAGAAAGGGATGCTTATATGATACCAGTGAGAGTATCAATAAATATACCAATTTCAGGAGTTCCCTAAAAACTAAAACTAGAATGACCATATGGTCCAGACATCCCACCACTTAGTATTGAGTTGTAAATCACTATAGCAAAGAGTTATCTGTACTGTCATGGTTATTGCAGCATATAGCCAGTTTGTGAAAACAACCTAAGTGTTTGTCAACAGACAAAAGAATTTTTTAAATGTGCTCTATGCACATGATAGAACATAATTTGAACTCAAAAACTAAACAATAAACAAAAAAGTTAACCACAAAATTCTGTCAAATGCTACCACATGAATTAATCTACAGGTTACTATTTAAAATAAAATAAATCAGGCACTGAAAGACAATTACTACATGATCTCCATCATTTGAAATATATTAAAAAATTGATTTCATAGAAGTTGTGTAGAATGGTGGTTATCAGAAACCAGGGAATGTAAGAAGGATATAGGAATAGGGAGAGATTGAACAATTGGCACACAGTTATAATAAAATAGGAATAAGAAGCTCTAGTGTGCTATCACACATTAGGGTGACTATAGTTAACAACAAAATAACATGAATACCAAAAAGTAGAAAAAAGTATTTTGAATATGTTTTCACCCCTAAAGAGATGACAAACATTTGAGATAATTTAACATGATTTAAACATTATGTACATATACATGTATGAAAATATTTCATGGTACCCCATTACTCTGTAAAAACATTATCTTTTTGTGTATTAATTAAAAGTAACCCTTGTTATTTAAACATGCATTCCTTGAATACCATAACTGATCAATATAAAATATTTATGTTATTGTTTCCATAATTTAATTGTATGAGGCAATTTTCAGTTCTATCCTTCCTAGATAGAGATTGTGAATTACAGAATAATGTTTTTTTCTCTCTGAAATTGTTAACCATGGAAAATTAAAAACTTCATGTTAAATTTTAGAACTGCCATGCCTGGGAGAAAAATGGATTACATTAACATCGGCACCATTATTTGAGTTGTATAAGCCAACTGGACATAAAGTATTGACTGTGTCAGCTGTAACTTCCTTAAGAATACCCTTACATTTCCTTGAATAATTATATGATTCTTAGAGTGTTAGTGAAAGAAAACATTATGTTCAGTGCTACTGGGATGAGTGTTAACCTGATTAAAAAGTCTGAGGATAATAAAACCAGAATGTGAAGTTATATTTCCCTCCAGACTACTATCACTTTTGAAGGAAATCATCCATCACAAAGATAGGGAAATGTTCTCAGAAGATTTCACTTAAAGAAGATATGCAATTGACTCTAGAGAGATAACAGGAAGACTAGAACTTGAAGATGAAAATAGTACGCAAAGTTCTTCTTGTTTCCTCTTCATTTTCCAACCACAATATATGGACTTATAGGGAAGTAAATGAGTGTGGAACTATAAACTTACCCATTTTGTTTGGAAGATTGGAGAGAAAAATTGCTGTACTTTTTTCATGATGCTGGGCTTTGAACTCAGGGCTTTGTGCTTGGAAAGCAGGTGTTCTATCTCTTGAGTAATGCCTCCATTCCAAATTGCTGTGTTTTAAATATACCACTATTCTTTGTAAAACTATTTAAAATGAGTTTTTCCTGAAAATATGAAATAGAAATTTTAGATAAACCTATTTAAATGAAAGTCAGAATTATGTGGATTAGAGATAATTATGATGTAATATTTTAAATGTAATCTTTGTTATGTTGTATTTATGCTACAAATACTTAGGAACCTAATTCTGCAGTTACCCCCAAGCTTGGCCCACTGGATTTGGTGAGATTTGAGTCTTTGGGGGTTCAGTGTATGTGGAATGAGTACAGCCTGTACCAATTTCAGCTAATTTAAAAATTTGGAAGATAATACAAAATATAAGGAAATTATGTATTTGAAACACCAGGTTTCAATGGAACATAAGAATTTTCAAAGATAGGTGTCCTTTTTACATTTATTTTTCTTATTTTGCCATAATAAGTGATCAAAATCAGTTTTTAAAAACAGCTTTATTGAAGCATAGCTGACAATAAGTACATATTCCCAATGTGCAAATTAATTAGTTTAGTGTGCATAAATATACATGAATATGCAATACAAAATCATCAATGGAGTCATGATATTGAGTATATCCACAATATAGAAATCAATTCTTCTACCTTTTGTAATCCCACCCTCTCACTCTTAAACACCAAACCCATTCAAAGGGAACTTCTGTTTGGCTATCTAACCCTGTAGATAAATTCATATTTTCTGGAATTTTAAATAAACAAATGGAAACTTACAGTACATAGTATTTGGGTCTATTTAACAAAATATAAATATTTTCCTTTTATCAATAACATGAATTTTTTCTTATTAAATAATATATCTTTATATCTATAATATAATTTTGTTGATTCCCTTATCAATGAGTATTTCTGTACTTTCAACTATGTTGTTATAATGTGAAGACTATATAGCCTAGCAATTTTAGTAGGGGTATAGTAGCATTGCATATGGTTTTCCTTTGCATTTTCCTAATGACTAATGACACCCCAAAATAAAGGATTTTGTTATATTTTGAAGGAAATGTGTTTTTAATCTATTGTCCTTTTTAAAATAAACATTTTCTTTTAGAGCACCTTTAGAGTTCACAAAAATTGAACAGCACAGAGAATCCCCACAGAGTCAACACCCTATTTCCCCTATATATCTTCTTATAATAGCACAGTACATTTGTCAGGATAAAACCTGTCAAATATGACTAAACCTCACATTTTATTCATATCTCAGTATCTCCACAACATCATTTTCTGTTCTATCAGAACAGTCCTATCAGGACACTTTTTTTGCATTTAATTTTCAACTTTGTGTAGGCTTCTCTTGTTTTAGACTTCTTTCTTTTATATGACCTTCAAAATGTTGAGAAATACTAACCAGTTATTTAGTATTATTTGCTTCAGCTAATATTTGCATTTTTTCTCAGGAAGAAACAGGGGTTATGAGGTTTTGATACAAAGAACACAGAGATGAAATACCATTTCTACCACATTTTATTAATACTTACTATCAACATGACTTGTCTCTGTTGTGATAATTTTAGAGTTTATAATATTATATGAAATAGGTTTTAAGTGCCTACTAGCTTCCATATTTAAAGTAAATAAGTTGTCCCTATTTTCTAAGAAAATTTTCCTTAAGTTAAAGCAACAAGTCTCATTAATATTGTTGGCTATTTGAAACCAAAATGTATACAGCTAACTTACAACAGAGTAAAAATTCATAAGTGAAGTATAATTATCACTTAAAATCAAGAAAGTATATAAATACATGTCCTTCTGTCTGTCCAATTCTTACCTTATTCACTGTGATTAGTTTATATTCCTTACTGCAGGCTTATACAGTAATGCACAGAGTAGAAATGTTCTCACATCTTAAATAATCAAAAGCCGTACATCAATGCAATATATGAAAAATGACTAAATGTAAAGAATTCAATGAAAAATTGAAATAAACTCAGTGTCCTAAGAGAGGTAAAATGATGTAGGTTTTAACGAGAGACAACATGGTAAAAACATTGCTGCATGGTACAATGAGAAATGTGCATACTAGAAAAAAATGTCTGGGTTTGAGATTCATGAAAACCACCAACATGTTCACTGACCACTAGAAAGACCCTTAACTATCTTGAGTTGCTTCTATTTAAAATTAACTAATAATGATAATGGTGGGCTGTACCTTAATGTTTTTGCCACTTGAATATTATAATTATCAGCAAGATTGCAACACATATACCAATATTGCCTATACTCACAATGGTTTGCCTCTCCTTTCTTTGAACATTATAGAGACAACTCAGAACACTCAATCCACTTGCATATCACCATTTATAATTGGGTGGTGGTGGCTCATGACTGTTCTTATAACTACTTGAGTGGCTGAGATTGTAAGAATCATGTTTCCAGACCAGCCCTGACAAAAAATTTTGTAAGAACTTCATCTCAAAGGAAAAAAAGCTTAGAGTGATAGCATGTGCATGTCATTTCACTACAGGGGAAGCATAAAATAAGAGGAAGTCAGTCCAGGCCAGCCTGGCTAAAAAGCAAGACTCTCTCTCCAAAATAACCAGAACAAGAACAGCTGGAGTCATGGCTCAAGTGGTAGAGCACTTGCCTTACAAGGGCAAAACACTGGTTTCAAACCTCACTAACTCCAAAAAATTAATTAATCAATTAATTAAATGTAATTTATGTGATGACAATATCAAACTTACCAGATGCAGGCTTTCATTACTATTTGTATTTTTAATAAATATCTCAATTTTGCCATGAGCAAAAATATTTCCTGATATTTTCCTCAAATCTACTTAATATACAATCAATCATTCCAACCTAAGTTGATCTTTCAGTTGCTCAGTGTCAATTCTTTGTTGGTTACATTTTTTTCACTAACATCCTAATATTAAATTCATCAGTTAGTCATGCCTGCTCTATTTTCAAAATATATCTAACACATAACCTCTTCTCACTAATTCCATTTCTCATCATGATAATTTTAACCCCTTACTACAGGGCCTCCCTGCCTCTGCCTTACACATTTCATTACATTTGCAACAAAGAAGATGGAGTAATTATCTTAAGAACTTTGATTATGTCACTCCACTGTTCAGAGCTCCAACACTTCCCCCATCTCAGTCACAATTAAAAGCAAAGGACATTCAGTCTCCAGAGTCCCACAATTACTGGCCTTTCATGTCTTCACTGACCTCCCTTCCTCTTGTCCGCACCCATGCTCATCAACTTCTTCTACTTGAGTATTCTCTCAGCTTTTGCAAATTACCAGAAAAAAACCTGATTTAAGGGTGGGCACTGTACTCACAGATAACTACTTAACTAAATTTCCACCTCAGTTATCTTCATTGCTCAGAAGAAGCTTCTCAGTTCAGTGGATAATTCACTATTGACACCCAGTTTATACACTTTCAACAGTACATCTTGTTTATTGGAAGTCTGAGTGGAATTAGAATCAATAACCAAAACATCAATGTAATATAAATATTATTAAAACTTATAAAAATAAAGTTAATGTCAGTCATACAAAGAAATGTTAAGCATTGAAGTTTTACATATGCAATATACATTGTACAGTGCTTGATACTTAAGTATAATAACACCAGTTTTCCCAGAAACTTTAGAAAATGTGTGTTTATTACTCTATTTTGAAGATACGGCTCACAGAAGTTAAAATTTATCATGTCAGAAACACTGTAAGTGCTCACATTCAGTAAGCATTTTTAAAATGAATGAGTATTGAGTAATAAATAATGCAATATTAAATGCTTTTTAAAATGTTTAGGTATAAATACCCAAATGTGTAATGTACATCTCTATACTTAATAGTTATGTGGCCATTTTCTTTCTTTCTTGTTGTATGTAGAGTTCTCTCTTGCTTTTTCTCAATCCATATATACATATACTATATGTTAATTTAAAAGCAAAATTTGCCCTCTTTATGCTACCCCTTGCAACCCCTTATAGTCTGAACCCAGGACTCATTCATACTAGGCAACTGCTGTACCACATGAACTACATACACAGTCATAAAAGAAAAATTGTAAGGTGATTATTTCTACCATTTTTAAAATTCATTTATTCATATGTGCATACATTGTTTGGGCCATTTCTCCCTCCCACCCAGCACCACCTCCCCCTCCCTCCACCCTGCTCACTTCCAGGCAGAACCTCTTCTGCCCTTTCTCTAGTTTTGTTGATGAGTAGACATAAGCAATAATAAGATAGACATAGCATTTTTGCTAGTTGAGATAAGGACAGCTAGGTTGTGATTCTTTATATTTCAAGTATTTTTAAAAAGTGCTTCTTTAAAAAATGAGTCAATAAATTTAGTAACATCCTTATTTATGATTTATATTTAGAACATACATAAACTTATGCCTAAACACATGTATTTTAAGTGCCAAATTTTAAGAGACTTAGTCTGATATCAATGCAGAAGTGTTTTGGATAACTTTTTTGAGAAACATTATCATATATGATCCTTATTTTCTCATTTTTTAAGTCTTATGTTATCTTGATTTTCAGCCATAAAATAAACTGGGTTATATAAGAAATTACTTATTTACTTGGTATTCCCAATTTAGCTGAACTAGGTTTGATGATTAAGATTCTTAATTGCTCATGGGTATTTGTTAAAATCTGATTACTCAAAAGATTTAGTAAATGTGCCTTATTTTCCTGATTAAAAGGAATTAAATGGTTGATTTTTTGCCAGATAATCTGAAGAGAAAAAAAATTCTAAATGAGAACACATGCTTCTGATTGCAAAAACACAGTACAAGGCAGCTTTATTACTTGTTATAAAGCAATTTTAACAAAAAAAAAAAACAAGAAAAATGTAAATGCTTGCTGAATTCTTGGGGAAAATGTTGCTGTAGAACTTTGCTGCTCTTTTCCTCCCTTTGTCTAAAGAAAAATCCCTGAATTACTGTCCAGTAGTTTAACTCTTTTATGTAATCAACAACATATGCACAAATTTTCTTCACAAATTTTAAGTAATATGAGTCTTCAAATAGTATCCATTTCCTTTGATGAAAAGAAAACAGTATGTTAAATTTGTGTGTATGTGTGTTAGTGTGTTAAATTCTTTTTATATGGGAAAATAACCCACCAAATGTTTATTGACAGGCAATAATATATCTAACAATGCCAGCCAAGTGCTCTTGAGCTCGTGGTTGTAGCTTAAGCTATACACAGCCCTGAAAAGAAAATTTGTAAGGTGATTATTTCTACTATTTTAAAGCTTCTCCTTTATCCTTTGAATATTTAAAAAACTCAAACTTTCCCTTAAGATTATATATTGATATTACTTCAGTTTGGTATTAATAATTTTTCAATTTTGAGAATTCATTCTTGCCACCCTACTGATATTTTCACTATATTTTAGTTATTTTAATTTTGTTTCCCACTACTAACATGAATATAGAGGTAAGACTACATAACATTCAATTTTTTCAGGTGTTTACTTGTACTTATCATATATTTAGTCTTTAATATTACTGGAATATTTTCAAGAACATGTGTCTCAGAATTTTCTGATAATTATATTAGCAGATATTTATGAGCAGAGTCTATAATCCTTTTTATTTATTAAGTTCATAATTAAATCAATTTAAGTATTATTAGATTTCTGATGATTCTACAAACACTTCAGTACACCAAGAATTTAATTAGGAGATCCAAAATGGTGACTAGTAGGGTAGGGAATCAGAACTCCTAAGCTCCATGACCCTAGGAACCTCCTCAAGATATTGGAGCTACACTTGGGTAATTCTGATTGCTCCTAGCCAAAATAATAACCACCATCACATTAGGTGCAGACAAAAATCAAAGACTGGCCTTTAAATCAGACTTTAATTGCACCTAACAGCCACAAAAATCCAATGCTGCACAGAAAGCAAGGCGTAGCTGGCCTCCAGCCCTGGGGGGAGAGGGGGAACCTGGACACTTCTCTTTTCTTTTTTCTTTTTTTTTTTTCTTCTTCCAAGAAGCAGAAGACAGAGCATCAATCACAATCAAACTCTTTGACATCCTAGACCCGTAGTCCATGGAAAGCATCCCTTTTCCACACCACACTGACAGGCCATCTCTCCCTGACAGTCAGCTCCAAAGTGGCTTGCAAAACTGCAGAATGAACAGGTGAACATCATGCACCATGCACAATACCCCAACCCACCCCCCCAGGAAAATAATCCAGCACAGCCCCTAGACAGACTGAACCCCCCCCAGCAAAACTGAAAAACAACCAGCAAACTGTAATCTGACTCCAACACCAAATGTGGGGTAGAATGCTGAACCTGCCCTGAGAACAGGGGTGAGACAAGGAGCCAAATTCTCAGCACCAACTCCAAGTGATCTAATGTGTGCATAAAGTAGTAAAGGCTGAGAGTGGGAGCATGGTGACAAGCCAAACTACCAAAGGAGCCACTAGAACCCAGCAAAGATTGGAAAAAACACAAAGGCTGAGAGCAAGGATGGGGTGACAGGCCAACCTCCAAAAGCAGGGCAGGTGGTGGACCCCAGAGTTGATCTCTGGGACAAAGGACAGCATTCAAATGTGAATTGCCCCACATTGCTGGGGGAGGAACAGACCAAACAGAGCTTTAGTTGAAGGTCAACACAACTGCTGCCTGGTGAATACGACAGCTCTAAACACCCTGTACAAGCTGGTAGTATCACCTCCCCTCACAATTCCAACTAATCTTGTGGAGAGAAGGAACCAAATACTAATTACAAGCCAGTCACTTTGTGAGATCACATCAGAGCTTCTGCTTGAACACCAATATCAGGATTGGACACATATGGAATTACTCCAGAACGTTTACAAAATACTTTCCTGTTGTTCCTGAACCTGGTATTTTTTATTGTGTTTCTTTTGTTTTCCTTTCTTTTAAATTTTCATTATTACTGTATTGGTAACTTCACCATCACTATCCTTTCGTCCCTATTATTACCCTCCTCACTTTCTCTCTTTCTCTTGTGCTACAATCTATTCTTCTCTCTCCGAACTACTCTTTCTGCCCCTTCTCATCAACTATTTTCCCCATCTTCACCTCCCCTTCATTTCCTCCACCAATGTATCATGACATTAGCACTTCTTCCTACACATTCACCACCTGCTGACTAGCCAATGGTATCAACTACATACAATGCCAACCCCCTGCAATTCCTGACACAAACACCCTCCACTACAACAGCAGAAATACATCCAAATACACACAAAGGCCACAAAACCTAGCAGTCCCCAAACCTCTTCTCCTAACAACCCACCATTTTTCCCACCAACACCCCCTTTTTGTACCATCTTCACCAATTACCAAAAAATCTATAACTAACCTAATAACCATCATTGGCCCAACTTCCAAAGTTTACAGATATTGTCATCAAGGAGTTTTGTATATAATATGTAAACAAGGGTTTGGCATTGAACTTGTGAATGTGTTATTATACCTCCAGGCAAGGGACAAAAAGAGCACATAAACCTAGGTAATAACCAAGTCAGTCACAACACAAAAATTAAATCAGTGAAATAAATCAAGAAATCAAAATCACCACTAGCCTATCAAAAACATAGTTGCACAACACCAAGTGGAGTGATGGGAAGAAGAACTGATGGAATCTATTCTCAAAAAAAAAAAAAAGAAATTCAAAACAGGATTCAGGGTGAAATGAAGAAAATAGACACCCCATTCCTGACCTCAACAAAACAATGACAAATGTCACTGACAAGCCCAGTGACACACACATATAAACCCTCCAAGAAGAAATTCTGGAAGACATCACTGAGAAATTCATGGAGAAGATACTAGACATACTTAATCAGAATGTACAAGATGCACATAAGAAATTTCAAGACACCAAAAAGGAAGCACATGAGAAGACACAGAAACATATAAAGGAACTCAGAGAGGTGCTCAACAAACACAAAAGTTAAACAAAGGACACTATAAAAAGGGAGATAGATGGATTGAAGAAGATGACACAAAACATAAAAGAGAAGTTGAACAAAGAGGACTTGAGGTTTTTTTCTGGAAAACCTCAGAAAAAGGAATCAAACAGAAATACTGGAAATATGAAGTCCCTTTAATCAAACAAAAAACAGAGTGGAAGGCCACTCCAGCAGACTAGAACAAGTGGAAGACAGAATCTTAGAGATCAAAGATAAAATAGAAATTAAAGAAAAAAAACAGAAGAAATATAGGTCAAACAACTAAAGAGCTGTTTAAGGAGAATACAAGAACTCAGTGAAAGAACATCAAATGACAAAACCTGAGAATCTTGGGCATGGAAGAAAGAGAAGAGGTACAAGCCAAAGACATAAATAATTCAATAAAATAAAAACACTAAATTTCCCAAATCTCGAGTATGTTTTGCCCATTCAAGAGCAGGAAGCCTCCAGGACACCAAACAGATTTGACCACAATAGAACCTCCCCAAAGCACATTATCATTAAAACGACATTCACAGAGAACAGAGAAAGAATACTGAAGGCTATAAGGGAAAAAAATAAACAAATAAAGTATAAAGGTAAACCCATCAAAGTAACAGCAGATTTCTCAACAGAAACCTTAAACGTAAGAAGGGCATGCAGTGATGTAGTTTGGGCCCTGAAGTGAAAAAACATTAGCCCTAGGATACTCTACCCAGTCAAACTATCACTCAGAATTAATGGAATAATTAAAATCGTCAAGGATGAACAGAAACTAAATCAATACATGACCACCAAACCACCATTGAAGAAGATTCTACAAGGAAATCTGCACACAGAAAATGAAAGCAACCAAACCATGGAAGGATGGGAAGTATCAAACCACTGGGAAGAACAGACAAGTAATCAGACAGTAGCATTGATTAGACTGCACACAATCAAAGTCTTAAATAACAAAAATGCTTAAATGGCAGGAATCACCACACACCTATAAATATTAACAATGAATGCCCCCCAATCTAAAGACACTGTTTGGCAAACTGGATTAAAATGGAAGATCCAACAATCTGTTGTTTACAAGCGACCCATCTTATTGACAGAAATAAACACTGGCTTAAGGTGAAAGGTTGGAAGAACATTTACAAAGCCAGTGGCCCCTAAAAACAGGCAGAAGTAGCAATACTTGAATCAGACATAGTAGACTTTGAGCCTACATTGGGCAAATGAGATAAACAAGGACACTTCATACTAATAAAAATTAATAAAATGGGCAACATATCAAAGTGAAATAACAATTATCAACCAATATGCACCCAATGTCAGTGTACTCAATTTCATCAAACATACACTAAAGAAGGTAAAAGCACATACAGACTCCAACACAGTGGTAGTGGGAGACTTTAATACCACTCTATCACCAATAGAGAGGTCATCCAAACAAAAAATCTACAAAGAAATCCTACAATTAAGTGAAGCTATAAACGAGAGGGACCTAACTGATGTCTACAGAATATTTAATCCAACAAAGCACACAATATACATTCTCAGCAGCCCATGGAACTTTCTCTAAAATAGATCATATCTTAGAGCAAAGCAAGCCCCAGAAAATATAAGAAAACAGAAATAACCACCGGGCTTCTATCAGATCACAATTCATTAAAACTAGAACTCCAGGACAAAAGCAACAGCAGAAAATATGCAAATAATGGGAGGCTGAATAAAATATTCCTCAATGATCAGTGGGTCATAGAAGAAATAAGAGAGGAAATCAAAAGGTTCCTGGAAGCTAATGAAAATGAAAACACCACCTACTAGAACCTAGGGGACAGAGCAAATGCAGTCCTAAGAGAAAACTTTATAGCCATGAGTGCATACATTAAAAGGATCGAAAGACCTCAAATAAATGATCTAATGCCACAATTCAAACTTCTAGAAAAATAAGAACAAGCAAAACCCAAAACAAGAAGGAGAGAAATTATAAAAATAAAGGCTGAAATTAATATAATAAAGACCAAAAAAAAAAGACACAAAGAAACAATGAAACAAAGAGCTGGTTCTTTGAAAAAATAAACAAGATTGACAATGTCCTGACAAATCTGACTAAAATGAGGAAGGAAAAGATGCAAATTAATAAAATCAGAAATGAAAAAGGAGAGATAACAATAAACACCAAGGAAATACAGGGAATCATCACAGACTACTTGCATGGAAGCAACACTAAGAATCTCTCTGTAGCTATACTTAGCTCAAACTAGTAAAAACTCTATCCAAGCAACTATTATTTCCCAAATACCCACTGTGGATAGGTATTATCACCAAGGGTTTTTTATATATTATGTAAATAAGCTTGGAATTGATCTGTGATTTTGTTATTAAGTAAGACCTCCAAGTGAGTAAACAGAAATATACAACAACCTAGATAAAAGCTAAACTAGTAAGAGCATAGAGATTAAGTCAAGGGAAAGATAACAGGTGATTAAAATCCACAACACATGAGCAAAGCACAAAATAGAAACATGGGGAGAAAAAGAAGGCAAGGGAATACAATTCCTCAAAAGGCTAACAACACCACAATAGAGGATTTGATGGAAAGTGAAGAGGATGAATCCCCAGTTGCTAATGTCAAAAGAATGATAAGAATGTACAATGAGCATAATAAGGAGCATAAAGAGGACACACAAGAACAACTCAATGAATCCCCAGACAACAAAGATAAAAAGATAGAAAAAACACAGAAACAACTATACTTAGAGAGGATTTCAACAAACTCTGAAACAAAGCTAAGGAGATTTTTAAAAAAAGAGAGAGAAAAATGAAAGCACAAGGTATGAAACAAAGATATGGAAAGCCTCAAAAAAAGACAAAGAAGAAAAAAGAAATCCTGTAGATAAAAAGTTGCCTAAGTCAAATAGAAAATACAAATGAAAAGCACTCCAGCAGACAGAAATAAGTTGAAGACAGAATTACCAGGCTCAAAGACAAAATAGATATTAAAGAAAAGAACAGAACTCTTAGAAAAAAGACTAAAGAACTGCAAAAAGAATATGCAAGAACTTTGCAACCCCAGCAAAAGGCCAAACCTGCAAATCATGGGCATCAAAGAAGGAGAAGGTATGCAAGTCAAAGGTATATGAAATATATTCAACAAAATAATACCAGAAAATTTCCTGAGTCTTGAGAAAGAGATCCAGAAAGTCTTCCTGAGTGCTACCTCCCACCTCTGGTATTCATGGTAGTCCCCTGCATGACTGTAAGCAGGAATCTGTCTCTCTTTTTGGTGATGATCTCTGTGCCTGGTGCAGAGTAGAAGAGGCTCAGTACAGAGATTCTGAGTGCATGTACTGACCACTAGGAGAAACTTCAAACAGTCTGCAGTCAGGCCTCTGAAGGGTGGGGGAGGGAGAGAGAAGAGGTAACTTCTGCCTCTCACTGTCCTCTTACTTCTTCTTCTTCTTCTTCTTTTTTTTTTTTGGTGGTACCAGAGTTTGAACTCAGGGCTTAATGTTTGCTAGGCAGGCACTCTACCACTTGAGTCACTCCACCAGCCAGCCTGTCCTCTTACTTTTTTAGGGGAGCCTGGGAGAGCAGCAAGTTCACCCTGGGCAGGAAGCGGGAGAGTATATTTGGAACTTTGCTTCATGGTTGGGTGAAAAAAGTGCTCTTTCAGCTCTGAGTAGTCCATCGGCCCAGGTGGAGGTGTAATAACTTCAAGGAAGTCATAGCAAGTGCATCCTGGGGAAAGGGGCACAGGTGGGCACCCCTCAGAAGAGGAAAAGAAGTGTTCCATTCATGGGAGGAGGTGGAGAGAAAAAGGTCAATGCCTGTCTTCACAGCCAAAGATGTGCAGTGGGTGACAGCACACTGGGAAGGCACCAAAGAGCCCAGATAACACAAGGGTAATAATATCTAGCATCCACACAGTGCTTATCATGTGCACCACTGCTGTAAGTGCTTTGCAAATTTGTAAGAACGTGATATAATCAAATGTCAATCCTCACAACTCTACTAGGACCATTTCTACTTCATGGATGAGGAAACAGAGGCACAGAGAGGTGATGTGAGTTACACAGTGCTGGACAGAGGCTGTCTTGTTTCTTGTAGCACCACTCCTAAGCAGCAGGGGGAGTGGTGCAGTGGGGTGGAATTAACAATGGTTGCAACTTCAGTTAAAAAATTCCTTGAGTTTCATCCTAGATTGATTTATTCACTTGATTCTTTAAAAGGTTGATTTGACTTGAGTAAAAAAAAGTTGCCTACAGTGTACCTACACCATGGCTGGTATCGTGATCATTGTGTGGCCGTATTGAGAGAAGTTAAGAACATTATGTAATCAATCACTTCTTTTCATTTCTTGTCAAGATAATGATTATCTGCAATGGGTTATTTTAGTTATCTTCACAAGAAAAATAGGTTGTGTGCCATCCTGATTCAGTCCTTTTATTTTCTTGTTGTTCAGGTGATCATCCCAGGGCCTCACACATGCAGTTGACAAAAAAGACACATGAAACAAATCATCAAGACTAACATGCATACATGAAGAGTTGGTTTAAGCAAAGGTGGTAGGTGAAGTAGTGCAAGAAATTATGTTAGGGAATTGACTGTATATAATTTTAAAAAGAAAACAAGAAAAAGAAAGGAGATTCTACAACATATTATATACAAAAATCCATTTGGCTTGGGTGGGTATTTATCAAAGAGGAAAGTGAGGAATCTTTGTAGTACTAGAATTAGACAGTATCTTGACAATGGTGATGGGAACAAACACCTATACAGATGAAAAAGCACACAGGTCTAAATGAGTACGTGTGCACACACACACACACACACACCACATAAATGAATGCAAATGAAACGTGAAAATAAGGTCAATGGATTATACTGATATCAATATTCTGACTGTGATATTTTACTACAGTTCTTCAAAAGGTTGACATTGTGTGAAATTTTTGCAATAGATCTGTATTATTTCTTACAACTACACATAAATCTACAATTATCTCAATATAAAATTTAAGTTAAAATAATCTTCAAGTAAATTATGACTTAAATGCAAAAGGTAAAACAATAGTTTCTAGAAGAAAAATGGAGCCATCTAACTGGGAAAAAATTTTATTAAACAGCATGCTAAAAGCACCAACCATAAAGGGAAAATTGACTAATTGAAAGGCATTAAAATTCTTTAAAATCTTCAAGTGATAAAATAAAATGAAAAAGGTGAGCCACAGAACAGAGAATATAGTTGCATTATTTTTGTTCATTTGATGAACAGAAGGCTCATGCCCAGCATATGTGTGTGTGTGTGTGTGTGTGTGTGTGTGTGTGTGTATAAAGTAAGAAAAATAGAGGACCCTGCAAAAAACTCCTCAAAAGGATAAATATATGAAAAGGTATTCAATTTCATTCAGTAAAACATAAAATCAACCATTGTAAGACTTTATCACCCACTTACTTAGCTCTAAGAAAAGTGAGTACCTATTTCTCACAGTTCAGGTGGCTGAGACATCCAAGATCAAGGTGCCAGCAGATCTGGTGTCTGTGAGGGTCCTCACCGTGGGTTCAGGTGTCTCTTTTTATTGTATTCTCACATGGTCAAGAATCATTTCTCTCATCCCATTGATTGAGGGTTCCACCTTTGCAACCTCATTATCTCCTAATGTCCCACGCCTCCTAGTTTCACAGTAAGGGTTAGGATTTCAACATGTGATTTTGGAACAGTGGCAGGCCACACAAACAGCAGATGATAATATATTCCTTCCCAAGAGTTACATATGTGGATGAACACTAGAGACACAAACAAGAATGCTCACTGTATCATTAATTGTAACAACTGAACACTGAAAACAAAGTCCCATCACCACTGGAATAGATATGTGAATTGTGGTACATACTTATACAATGGAATATTATACAATGAGGAAAATGAAGGAAATATAGCTACAAGATGCAAAATGGGTGAATCTCACAATACATATTGAATAAATAATATACACAAAAAATTATACAATGTATTTGTTTCTTACAAAACTCATAAATAAAGAAAAATTTAAATATAGAATTTAGGAATGTATGCTTACATAATTTACAAAGAAAAGCAAGGAAGTGATTACCATTTTAAAAACATGCCATAAAGGAAACAGTTATTTTGTTCAATTAATATACATTTAAAAAATTCTTACCACCAGTTGTCAGTGACTCACACCTGTAATCCAAGCTACTTAGGAGGTAGAGATCAGGAGGATTGAGGTTTGAACCCAGCCCAGACAAATAGTGCATAAAACCCTATCTCAAAAAAAATTACAAAAAAGGGACTGGTGGAGTGGCCCAAATCGTAGAGCACCACCTAGCAAGTGTGAAGCACCAGTAGTTAAAAAAAAATCTTACCAAGAAGATAAAAGATCCTACACTGAAAATTCATAAAACCAGGTGTGATATCAGGAGCCTGTAACCCAGGTAAACTGAGGCAAAAGGATCACACGTTCTTCCATATATGAACATAAATAATCAGGGTAGAATGTACTTAGCTGTATTTTCAAATAAGTAACCCTCCTACATTTTCTAAGACATTAAAATTAGACATCAATTAACCTGCTCTTCTGATATGCCTGGAATTTTGTTGTCATAACATCAGCTCATTCCATTATATTTCAAGAAGATTTGGAGTGTTCAAAATTATTTTGGCAACCTGTAACACATCATTAGTATTGGTCCTCATACCTCAGCCCCACCAATGACTCAGTATAGAGTTCATTACTAACTATAAATTACAGATAAGTCTTGATACTTAAGCTGTAGAGAAAATATCTGGCCACTTTCATGTTTTGATAAAGACCATGGAATAAAGGGATCCAATGAGTTCAGTATCTTTATCTATTTTGATTTTTGTTAACTCTCCCCTTAAAAACATTCAGCAGTGGTAACAGATGTGGAACACTGCACTGTAGGAGAATTGGAATACTTAAAGATAGTTGGTGTTTTTAATTTTAACTTTATATCTTTTGTATAGATTAAATGGAAATGTTTTATAATTTGGTTTCATGAATAAGTTCCAGTACTTGGCAGCCATAGCTTATATTGTTTAGTACAGTTTGCTTGATGTTAACAACCAAACCTTTGGAGGACCCACAGATCATAAGACTGAACTCACTCTGTGGTATCCTGAGCATCAAAGCAAGTGCTGTGGCAATGCCTGTGTGGTCAGATGTTGTCCAGGTGGATTTCAGGAAGAGAAACTGTAAATGCCAGTTCACATGCTCTGAAATGTGAGTTCACATGCTTCCCAGCTCTCTGGATCACTGACTGGGGCACTGTTCTCTCAATAATAACTGGCAGCCTGGCATACCTATATTGCACATTACAACATTAAAGCAAGGTTTTATTTTAAAAAAAAAAAAAGGATCACAAGTTTGAGGCCAGCTTGTGCAACTAAAGTAGAGCTAAGATAATAACTTGAAATGGATTAATGACTTAAAGGTAAGACCAAAAACTATGAAACTACTAAAAGAAATGATAAGACAAAAGCTCCGTGACACTGATCAATTTTGGGCAATTTTACACATGACCCAAAAGCATTGGCAACAAAAGCAAAAATAGACAAGTGAAAATACACCAAACTAAAAAGCTTTTGCATGGCAAAGGAAACAACAGAATGAAGGATCAATGTACAGAATAGGAGACTATGTTTGTAAACCATATTTATGAAAAGGAGTTAATATCAAAAACATATCAGGAACTCAACTCAGTAGAAAACAACTTCATTTTTAAGTGGGCAAAGGATTTGAATAGACATTTCTGAAAAGATGACACACAAATGGCCAAAAAGTGCATGAAAAATAGTCAATAGCACGAATCAAATGGAAATGAAATTAAACCATGAAGTGTCATGGTACACCTGTCAGAATGGTTACTACCAAAAAGACAAAAGATAGGTATTGGGGAGAATCTGAAGAAAAGGGAACTTTGGCACATTGTTGATGGCAATATAATTTGGTATAGCCATTATGAAAACCAGCATGGAGGTTCCTCAAAAAATTAAGAACAGGACCCAGCAATCCTATTATTGGATTACATATCTAAAAGATATGAAACCCATATTTCAAAAGATGTCTGCATCTGCATGCTCATTGTAGCATTATTCACAACAGTCAAGATGTGGACTGTTTACCAATTACTGAATAAAGAAAATGTGCCATATACATGTATATGTGCAATTAAATACGAGTCAGCCTTTAAAAAGGGAGGAAATCCTGGAGTTTGCAACAACATGAATGAATGTGGAAGACATATACATCGTGCAGTGCTCAGAAAGAGAAGCACTGCATGATCTCACTCATATATGGAATGGAAAAATAAATAAAAATAAAAAGGTTGGACTCAGAAATAGTAAAATGGTAATTACCAGAGAGAGACTGGGGTGAGAGAACTGGGAGGTGTCAGTCAAAGTACCAAATTTCAGCTAGATGGGAAGAATAGCTTTGAAAAAGGGCGGTGAGCAAGTGAGTGGGGAGAGGGGCTTGTTGACAACAGCCTCTTTCTAACCTCAGGGGTCATTAACACAGTGGGGGAATTGTGATAACTCACTGACCTGTGCTTTTATATCCTGGGCGCTTTCCTAGTTGTGCATTAATTTCACATTAAGAACTTTTAAAGCTATATCATTTCTGGGAATGCCCAGCTATCAAAAAAAAAAAACCCCACTTTTTGTTAAAATTTCATCCTCTAAATGTCTTCCCACATACATTGCTTATAATTGTAAAAGATAAGTTATCTATATGTAAACTGAAATCAGTAAATTATATAACACTCTTTAGCATATTTAATGGATCAATTCTACATGTACGCACTTCTATGGAATAATCTCTAAGAGAAAATTATGTTGTGTGTGGTTTTTCTTTGGGGGGTTTTGGAGTTTTAGTTTTTTGGGGAGGTGCATACTGGGGTTTAAACTCATGGCTTCTCGCTCTCTAGGCAGGTGCTCTGCTACTTGAGCTACTTCACCAGCCCTGTTGTGTCTTATATAAAATATGTAAATCAATGTATGAAATATATTAACATATATTAAAATATACATGTATACATATAAAATATTCATATACAGACATGAAATCTCTGGATATTTTGGCACCTTGTAGTGCCAAGAAGTAAAAAAGTAATTTTTTTAAAAAGATGAATACATATTGAAAGGACACAGAGTTGTCCTGAAAGAATTCCCAGGTGTTTGCAGGAAATAAGATTAAAGGTTAGCCTGATGCTGGTGGCTTACTCCTGTAATCCTAGCTACTCAGAAGGCAGAGATTGGAAGGATAGCAGCCGGAAGCCAGCCCAGGCAAAAAAAATAAATAAAAGCGTGGGAGGGTGACTGGTGGACTGGCTTAAGTGGTAGAGCCTAGCAAGTGTGATGCCCTGAATTCAAACACCAGTACCACCAGAAAACTCCAAAAGATTAAAGGTTGAGTGAAACCAGAATGAGGGCAAGACCACTCTTGTCTTGTTGGTTCTTGCACAGTTTGACTCCCCAGGGTGCTTGACACTAGTGCTCTGTAAATAAATGTTACAGGAACCAGGCTGGATACTCAAAATGGAGCTACTTGCCACTTTCAGGTCACCAAGCTGAAACTTAATGGCTTATCTGACCTTTCCAGAAAGCAGATTAAAGAGATAATAGCCAACTTGCCCAAACTGGGCAATGTCAATCAGCACGAAAATGATGTTCCCTCTGCTTTAATCCACACACAAGGAAGTGTCCTAATGTGACCTAATCATTTATTTCCCATTGTTCTATCCCTCAGTTACGATGAAAACGACTTTGAAGGACCAATCTACTTTTTGTTCTTTTGTTCTTTCTTCAGCCTTTGTCTATAAAATCAGCCTCTTCTGTCAGCCCTTCAGAAGCAGCTTCTACCGTACTGAATGAAGTGCTGTTGGTTCTAGAGTTAAATACAGGGCCAGGCCTGGGGATGCCGCTCAGCGGTACAGCTCTTGCCTAGCATGTCTGAGGTTCTGGCTTCCATCCCAAGAACCATTTTTAAAAAAAGAAAGGCTAATTAAGATCTTCTTTAACAAAATTTTAGTTTACTTTTTATTTGCATACATTGATTGTATGAGGGCTTTCATTGTGATAATTTCATAGATGCATACAGTGAACTTTGAACAAGCTGGGCACCGGTGGCTCTCGAATGTAATCCTAGCTACTCAGAAGGCAGAGATCAGGAAGATCATCGTTTGAAGCCAGTCTGGGCAAATAGGTCGAGAGACCCTGTCTTAAAAACGACTCAAATGACAGAACACCTGCTTAGCAAGTGTGAAGCCCAGAGTTCAAACTGCAATACCGCCAAAAACAAACAAATGAAAACCCCTAAGAACTTTGGAGAGAGGTTTAGTGATGCACCATTATAATCCCCAATCTCAGAATTGAGAGTTCAAAACCAACTTGGATTAAATAGGGAACCCTATTTTAAAAAAAAAAATGGCTGGGCTAGCAGAGTGGCTTAAGTGGTAGAACACCTGCCTAGCAAGCATGAGGTCCTGAGTTCAAACACCAGTACCACACATACACACACAAAAAATTGCAACTTGTCTTTTGGAAGTAGGGGCAGACTGTGACCCTTCATTCTGGAGCAATTTAATGATTTATTAATGTGATAAAACAGCGTTGGTAGAAGATGGACTTATATAGAAATGTAAGTATGCTTGTTCTCCATGGGGACTGGCTCTACAGGGCATCAGAAACAATCTGACCTAATGCAGCTCCCTGTCCTCTGAGCCTGGGGAAAGCATGAACCTCAGAACTTTTTTGTTTAACTTTTAAAACAATCATAATTTCTGATGAAAAGGAACAAAAAACCTATTTTATAACTTTCTTTTTTTCCCAAGGGGGAAAATTGTACTTTTTGAACAGTAAAGGAGACTTTTTTTTTGGTGGCCTGTGGTTTGAATTCAGGGCCTCACGCTTGCTAGGCATGTGCTCTTCCACTCCTGCCACTCTGCCAGCCAACAAAATATACTTTTTAAAAGCTTTTGTTTTTTACAGTGCTAGGAATTGAACTCAGGGCCTTGCATGTGCTAGGCAAACGCTCTACCACTGGTTATATCCCCAACCTGAAAAGTGTTTTGAAACTCTATATACATGGAGCAAACAGCAATTGCTCCATATTTTCAAAGGATTTAGGACTTAAACGGCCTAGGACTGAGCTGAGGAGGAGAGTGGTTCTTGGAGTAGCCATGGATACAGCAGGCCTGGGGCTGCCTGGTTCCAGTGACACGCACACCAGAGGAGGAAGGCCTGCCTCAGGCCTTTACCCTGGAGCCTAACACTGTCTGTCTCACCTCAGGACACATGCACCTTATCTGGAGGTCAGGCCAAAATACAGATCCAAAGGGCCCCAGGGCTACTCCATCTGTAGGTCTGGGTGGGGTCAATAATGTGCATTTGAGGGCTGGTGGAGTGGCTCAGGTGGAAGAGGGCTTGCCTAGCAAGCATAGGGCCCTGAGTTCAAATCCCAGTACTGCCCCCCCCCCAAATAATTATGTGCATTTGAACAAGTTTCTGGTTCTTTGAAACTTGGTGCCTGTACCTCACTTGGAGAACCATTGCCTGAAAATGGTGGCTGGTTTAGCAAACTATCAGTCTCAGAGATCAGACACAGAAACTAAATGGCTCGTGCCATACTCCTCTGTGCCTCCCTGCACCAAATCCTGCCAGCCTGCAAGAACAAAGTTCAGAATGACTGTTTCCCTGGCATTTTGCTCTGGGTTATAAATCTTCCATTAGTTTGTGTACGTGTTAAATATAATAGTTGAACAAGTATGTTTTTAGCTATAATAATGTCTTTACAAATCAAGGATGTCACTACATAGACTATATGATCATTTCAGGAGAGTCACATTCATAAAGTGGAAGATCAGACTGCTGTCCTGTTGGACCATCTTTGGAAAGTAGAAGGTCAAATCCTGTGTGGTCCAGCAAGTTCCAGGTGCAGCTAATCTTGTGGGCATCTCCTGATCACACAACCCACTTTTCCTGGCTTCTGGGAGTTGCTGGTTTTCCCTCAGCTCACCCCAATAGACACACTGGTGGCAGTATTCCTTGGAAAACTTGTGGGAAGAGAGCAGTTGGGATTGAGCAGCAGGGTTTGGGCAAGGCATGATGAGTAAGCAGGCTTTCAATACAGAATGTGCTTAATGGTTGTGAAATTTCTCTGCAGCCACGTAGCTGTAGGGATAAGGATGAGCCAAGAGCCCACCGTGGAAGTTCGGTTTTGTTCGCACACGTGGCCAGCTGCCTCCCAGTCTAGTTCAATGTGTGCTTGGCTAAGTGCTTCCTCTTTGGGTGTCTGTGCATCGTACTTACCCATGTTCCTGAAGTTCTCTGGTGGCACACAGGCAAATTATTTTCAGTATAGCTTTGCAGGGTCATAATGCATTCATGGATTCATTTGCTCAGTCTCAGTCATTTGTCCCCCACTGATTGAATGTCAGGCACCACCAGACTTGTCACTGGAACTACAAAGACGAGCAGATTATGGTGTCAGACCATAGGGTGTTTAGGACACTTAGAGAAGACAGGCATTGACAAAGATAATTTCAGCAAGGAAATAAGTATTGACACAGAGATATGCGTGGGAAAGCTGACTGTTGGAGCCCAAAACCTTCCCCATAGGACATGACATTGGACCTGAGTCTCGGGGTATCAGTGGGGGTTCTCTGAGTCTCAGGGTATCAGTGGGGGTTCTCTAATCTAGGTCAAGAAAGCAGGGCGACAAAGCAAGTGAATTTGTCAACATGGTTGCCTTGTAGGGTGTGGCAGCACAGGGACTGGAAAAGAAAGTAAGGACATCAAATAAGTAGACAGACCTGCTTTGGTCCTGGACAATGTCATTTGGAATATAAAGTAGGAAAATTTCAGGAAGTGTGACAAATAACTGGAGTTTTAAATATGTATTTTTTTGTTGCCAATGGGTCTTGAACTCATGACCTCACAATTGCTAAGCAGGTGCTCTTAACACTAGAGCCACTCTGCCAATCTTTTTTTTTGTGACGTGTTCTTTCAAGATCAGGTATCATAAACTATTTTTCCTGGCTGGCTTTGAACCAAGATCCTCCTGATCTCTGCCTCCTGATTTACTAGGATTACAGGTGTGACCAACTGGCACCTGGCGAGGTTTTAGTACATTAATTTTAACCTTAAAGGTAATTACCTCTAAAGTTAAAACATTCAATTTTAACAAACTGAATGAGAAGGAACATTCAGTTAAATGTGTATTAGGAAGTGCTGTATATGAAATAGAGGACTCATGATACCTTTTTTTTTTTGCAGTTTGGGGCTTAAACTGAGGGCCTACACCTTGAGCCACTCCACCAGCCCTTTTTTGTGAAGATTTTTTTTTTTTTTTTGGGGATAGGGTCTTGTGGAACTATTTGCCTGGGCTGGCTTTGAACCATTATCCTCCTGATCTCTGCCTCCTGAGTAGCTAGGATTAAAGGCATGAGCCACCAGAGCCCAGCAGATACTTTGAGTTTTGTTTTTACATTTTTTATTACCATATTATTGTTGTACTAGGGGCACACTATGACACTTACAAAAGGTCTTATGATATATCACAGCTGAATTCACCTCCCCCAGCATTCTCCTAGACTCGATTCTTCATAAGATGGCAGCAGGTAGACCCCATCTGAACTCAGTCACACAGTTTGAATATGACTATCGTAAGAATAATGAATGGCAAGATTTATCAGAAGAGGTTTGTTCCCATCAGGCCCAACTATGTAAATCTCAAGTCCGTAGACCTTTTGCCTGATTTGGGACCGAGGTGTTGGATTATTAAAGGTCCTGTGGCTCAAGGGGTAGACCATCTGCCAAGCAAGTGCAAGTCCCTGAGTTCTAAACCCCAGTTCTACCCCAGAAAAAAAGTTCCTGAATTTTTCAAATTTACATTTATAGTTTTAAATATCTACAAATTGATGTTCTCATTAAATTCCCCCCCCCCCTTTTTAATTCAAGATAGGGTCTTGAGCACTATTCCTCTGGGCTGGTTTTGAACCCTGATCTTCCTGATCTCTGCCTCCTGAGTAGCTAGGATTACAGATGTGAGCAGCTGGCACCCAACTTCAAGTTCTCATTTCTTTTGCAATTTTAGTATATGAACTTAAGACTTCCCACTTGTAAAGTAGGTGTTCTGGGCCTTGTCAGTGAGCCATGTCTGTCTGTCTGCCTGAGCACAGGTCTGTCCACACACTGCTGCTGCTTATGAGCAAAATGCAATGAGCTGTTTCCTGCCGCGCTTGTGACCATTTCCTCGGTGTGTTTTCCCAGTTGCTGCTGCATTGCAGTCGATGGAACACAGCTGTCCTCACTGTCAATCTTTCTGACTTAACCTGCAAATTATTCACACCAGCCGTTAGCCTGGAACGCAGTGATCCTATCTTCACTACCCTGCCAGAAAATGCTGCCATGTCACAGTGGCAAGCGTGGCTTCCTGGGCTGCCTCCGGGCAAAGGGCGCATGCCTGTCCAGCTTTGGGGCAGTTCCAGGGTCTGCTGGATCCAGAGGAGGTGTTGAAGGGCTGTTGAAATGCCTGCCCTGGCACACAGTGCTCACTTGGAGCACAGAGCAGAGTTGCTGCCTGAGTAGGGACTTCCCACCCTCCTGGGCTCCAAGGTGACATTTACAGCTGTGCTGCCTCACTCTGTGAGTGAGGGATCCTTACTTCCACTTTATTGGCAGGACCAGCACTGGGCCATGGAATGAATGTGCTACAAATCTTTCTTTCGAGCCATCCTGGTGGAGAGGCTGCCCATAGGAGGTGTAGACCTGGCTTCCTGAGTTGGCTCTGACTTGGGGATGCTCTTGGATGCTAGGGAAATTCTGACTCAGTCTGGCTGAAACAAAAGGAAAATGTACTATTTTTTTGTAACTAGAAGCAGGGTGAGTGAGCCGCAGGCCCTGTGTGATTGGTGCTGGTATTAGGGGCACGGGTTCTTTTTGTCTTCTACTTCTTCCATCCTACATGTTGGCATCATCGTGACACCAGTCCTGTGGGAGCTCCCTTCGGGTTCCTAGATGATTCCCATGGAGGCTACCAGTGTTGGGAGGAAACCTCTCCCATCGAGGACTGGAAATCATTTCCTTCAGTCTGATCAGCACAACTCAGGTCTCCAGACTACAACCCCTGGACCAATACAGCCTTTGTGAAGGGCTCAGACCTGCCCTGGACATAGGGAGGTACTAGCCATATGGGGCCACTGGGGCCATGGAGCACCTGAACTGTGGCTGATCTGAATTAATATGTGTTGTAAATGTAAAATCCTCCACAGATTCTAAACACTTCACATACACAAAAATAAAATCTATTCTTTTTGTATTGACTGCCTACTGAAATAATGGTTTTTGTACATTATCTTCTTCTTACCCCTGCCCTCCCTGTTCTCCCTCTCTTTAGTCCTAGCCCCCACCTCTCCTTTTTTAATTTTTTTGCAGTACTGGGATTTGAACTCAGAGCCTGTACCTTGGGCCACTCCACCAGCACGTTTTTTGTGCTGGGATTTTTTTTTTTTGAGATAGGGGCTTGTGAACTATTTGCCTAGGCTGGCTTTGAACCAGAGATTCTCCTGAGCTCTACCTATTGAGTAGTTAGGATTACAGGCATGAGGCACTGGTGCTCAGGCCCCTTCCCCTTCAATCTTCCTGCCTCAGCCCCTGAGTGACGGGATTACAGGCATGTACTACCACACCTGACTCCACTCTTCTTCTTTTTAAAATTTTTGTTTTTATTCTCAGTGCTGGGGATAAACTCAGATTCTTAAGCATGTTAGGCAAGCACTCTACCACTGAGTTCCACCCCCAGCCCCTGTTTTAGATATTCTGGGTTAAATAAAATTTATTCAATTAATTTCACCTGCTTGCTTTTACTCTTTAATGTCACTATGAGAAAATTTATAGTCCTATTTCTAGTGGATGGCAGTGGCTCAGGTAAATCAGGTTCTCTTTTGATTTTTGTGTGCTAGATTCCTGAACAAAATCATGGCTTCCTTTTTAGGAGGAAGTCTTCTGTCTTTAAAATATCAACAGATCACACTTCTTTACAGATATTTAGCAGAGAGGATGGACAAAGGCAAACAATGTAGGATATACATCCACTGAGAGCTACTTATGTAGAAATGTGCTGGCCTCAGTGTTGTGTGCAAAGCAATTGCTGACCAAGTTGGGTAGATAAGACATGTGGCTGAGGGGGACAGATAAAAGCTGTAGGATTTCAGACTCTGGAGAGACTGTCTGTGTGACAGTGGAATGTCCCCTTGATCTTGGCCTTGAACATCCACGTGGTTTCAGCTGAAGAAGTTGGGTAGAGAGGGGTGACTAGAGAGATAGTCCAGGTAGAGGGACAAGCAGAGAGAAAATGCTGATGTGCAGAAGTGTATAAACTGGATTTTAGGTTAGCTGAGACTGCAGGGTAGAGGAAAGAAGGCTGGAGCACACCAGCTCACAGTCTTAGAACACTGGGGTAGAGCCTAGTAGCAGCTTTGTTTCTGGGATGGTTGATGGGAACATGTATTAGGAGGATGGGCAATGTCCTCCTAGTAAACATATCACTGATGCCCGAGTACATGAGCCTAATCAAGCGCTTCACCTCTCTTTCAGCCCTTAGGGAGCACTCAGAGGCCAGGTTTCATGTTTCAGAGCATGGCTGTGGCAGTGACTGCCTGGGTTCCGATTCCACAGTATGTGCTATAAGAGTTTGTATTAAAAAAAATTGGTCTTGCCAGCACCAGTTGCTCACACCTGTCATCCTAGCTACTCAGGAGGCAGAGAGGATCAAGGTTTGAAGAGACCCCATCTCGAAAATGCCCATCATAAAAAAGGGCTCGTGGAGTGGCTCAACATGTAGGCCCTGAGTTTAAACCCCAGAACCAAAAAAAAAAAAAAGAAGGAAGGAGGAGGGAGGGAGGGAGCAAGGAACGGAGGAAGGAAGGAAGGAAGGAAAGAAAGTAAAGGGAGGCGAAGATGGACTGCACTGGTGGATTGGAGACACTGTACAGCTGGAAGTGTACCCCTGGGGATGGCAGAGGGGACCTAGCGGGGCAGCTTTTGAGTTTGGTTGTCATGATGGGGTTGGGTGGTGGCAGGGAGCTGTCTTGGGCAGGGCTCAGGGTGACCAGGACACTAGGGGCAGAGGTGCTGGTCAGCACATGGCCCACAGGCAATGCTGGAGCTGGGGCAGCCTGTGGACCCTGGGCACAGGCCAGCTGGGGTCCAAACTGTCCAGCGCTGAGGGCCACTATGGGCATGGATGGGACTTCCTGGAGATGTTTAGAGGCAGCCAGCCGCTGCTGGACCTCCTTTTAGTCCATGTACCACCAAGAGCCTAAGAACAAAAAGCAGGGTGTTTGTCACATTCTGTTGGCTTTTAGAATGCTGGCCTCAGCCTCTGTTCTTAGTACAAACCTGCAGAAGAACCCCCACGCTCAACAGAGTCTATTAGACGATTGCATTTTCCAGAAATGCTCCTCTAAACACCAGGGTTAGCTTCCTGTTCCTGCCAGAAAGGACAAATTCTTACCCTGTGAGGTACAAGCTGGCCTCCTCCAGTCCCAGTGAAATGCTCCCTTCTGGGTTGGAAACAAAGGCTTAGAGGTGGACTTCCCCAACTTCCTTCCTAACTTACTAACTGACTAACTTCCTTCCTTCCTCCCTCCCTCGTTCCTTCTTTCCTCAACAGGATCTTGATATGTACACTGGGGTGGTCTGGAACCCCTATGCATCCTCCTGCCTAAGCTTCCTGGGTGCTGAGATTACAGATATGTACCACCACGCCTGGCTGTTGGAACCCAGGGCCTGCCACATGCCCGGCAGGCACTCCACCACTGAGGCACACTCCAGCTCTCGGAGCTTTTCTTCAGGATGGTTTTCTGGTGAGTAAAGGAAACCTACGCGCCGTCCTGCCCATTCCTGGGTGTGGAATGCCAGTGCCCAGAGCCAGGGGGAACAGTGATAGTGAGCAATGCATTTTTCTCCTGACTAAAGGCTTTTATTTTCAAAAATAATTAAAGCATAAAGGAGAAAAAAATGATCTTTCATTCTCTATCCAGAAATAATCACTGCAAAGGGCTAGGGATTTGGCCGGGTGAAGAGTGCTTGCCTAACGTGTGCAAGGTCCTGGGTTTGATTCCTGGCCCTGGGGCAAAACAAAAGATCAGAAACAGTCATTCTTACATTTTGGTGTAAGTGTTCACGGTTTATTTATTGATTTTTCTGGGCCTACTTTATTTAAACAAAAGTAAAATGACTATGCGCAAGGGATATTGACAACATATGCCGGTACAATGCATCTGTTCACGAATGTTTACAAAAGTAGAAAAACTCAAATATGCCCAACAGATGAAGAGATAAATAAAAAAGAAGGAAGCATGGTACATTTTCAAGCTGGACCTTGAAGACGTTATGCTCAGAGAAAAAAGCCAACTACAAGAGACCACAGATTGTATAACTCCACTTATAGAAAATGTCCAGCATAAGCTTGTCTATGGAGGAGGGAAGTAGACTTTGAGTTGGCGGGGGTGGGCAGCGGGGAAGTGGGGAGGGACTGCTAGTTGATACACGATTTCTTTTTGGGGTGAGGAAATGTTCGGAAATTAGAAATTTGATAGTTGAATGACTGTGAATATAATAAAAGTCGCTAAATTGTACTGTGTCTGTGTGTGTGTGTGTGTGGCTGGGGGTTGAACCTAGGTCCTTGAACCTATGGCCTCTTACATGCTAATAAAGTACTACACCACTGCCCCTCCCTCCCACCTTTTTTTTTAATTGTACACTTTTTGGGGGTGGAAGTAGAGCGGGGGCCTTGTGCGTGCTATGTAAATGCTGTAACATTGAGCTACATCCCCAGCCCTGAATTGTGTCCTTTATTCTGGTGGTATTGGGGTTTGAACTCAGGGCCTGATGCTTGCTAGGCAGGCACTCTACAACTCGAGCCACTCCACCAGCCCTGGTTTATGTTGGGTATTTTACAGACAGGGTCTTGCAAACCATTTTACGGGGCTGGCCTGGAACTGTTCCTGTCCTGATTTTTGCTTCCGGAGTAGCTAGGATTACAGGTGTGAGCCACCGGCACCCAGCAATTGTTAAATTTCATTTAACAATTGTTTAATTGTTTAATTTAATTAAATTAAATTAATTTAATTAAATTAAATTAAATTTAATTAAATTAATTAATTTAATTAAATTAAATTAATTTAATTTAACAATTAAATGAATTTAATTGTTTAAATTCATTTTAAAACATGAATTTTATGGTATGGGAATTATTTCTCAATATAGCCATTTTGAAAAAGTAACCCCACTAGAATATATACAACACTTCCTCCACAGTCCTAATAACTTTGCATCTGCAGCATTTTAATAACCAAGCAGTGCACATTCCTTGCAAAAGAATTAATGCAGAGGAGTGAAAATTAGAAAGCGTCTCTTTCCTCCTCTACTTTAACACATCGAGTATCCACTAAAAGTGATTTTTACCTCTTGTTCGCATGTTTGTAGAGCCTTATGTTCAATGCCGGCCCACAGATTTGTTTTGTTTTCTTTTTTAAGAGATAGGATCTTCCTGTGTAGGCCAGGCTGGCCTCCAACTTGTGTTCCTCCTGCCTCTGCCTCCTGAGTGCTGGGATTAAAGGTATGTACCACCATATCCAGCTTTGCTTTTAATTGTTCCCTCTCCCTCCCCATGTCTGCTCACTTTCCTCCCATGCATTGCTGCCTACTCTAATATGTTTAATATGCATATACTAAATTACACAAGTATCCTCAGAAAAGTATCACTTTTTATATTTTTTTAAAAATTGGAAGTGGTATTGTGCTATGCTGTTTATTTATTTATTTGCATGACTGGGGTTTGAACTCGGAGCTTGGAGATTGCAAAGCAGTCACACCTCTGGAGCCACACTGGAGCCACACCTCTCTCTTTTTTGTTTTAACTGAATACTTTTTCAGACTTCCGTGTTACTATGTTATACTTTTCCTCAGTAGACTTCCATACATTTACTAATATTTCGCTAATGATGGACTCCTGGTCACCTCCATGTATGTTACAACAGTCAGTGTGGTGTACATGCTTCCTTATCAACTGTGGGACAAGAATTACTCTTGACGTCTACCTAGGGGGGCAATGGTGCCAATGGATGGAGTCCTGTTTGATTTCAATTGCTTTGTGGAACTGCTTTGTGGAACTGCTTTGCCTGTCATGTTCCCTACCTCCCCTTAGTGTTTTCACACTTTCTTTCTTTCCTTTTTTTTGTGGTGCTAGGGATTGAACCCAGGTCCTCGAGCCTGTTAGGTGAGTACTCTACTCCTAAGCTATAACCCCAGCCAGGTGCAGCATCGAACTTTCTAATCTTTGCTACCTTAGGGGTCTGAAATAATAGCTCATTAAAATTTTAGTGACATTATTATTATTATTTGCATACAGGAACACGGCCTTTGAACTGATCCCTTTAACTCTTTTTTTGTTTTTTGTTTTTTTTTTCCGGTATGGGGCTTGAACTCAGGGCCTACACCTGGAGCCACTCTACCAGCCCTTTTTTGTGATAGGCTTTTTTCAAGATACGGACTCAAGAACTATTTGCTCAGGCTGGCTTTGAACCACGAGCCTCCTGATCTCTGCCTCCTGAGTAGCTAGGATCGTAAGCATGAGCCATTAGTGCCCTGCAAACTGATCCCTTTAAAGTGATACAGAATAGAGCTGACATACGATTTTTCATACATGCTGTTTCTGGATAGGAGGCTTGGTGTGTCTGGCTTAAATTTTTTAAAGTTAAAAAAAGTTTATGAGCTGGGGGGTTATAGTTCTACTGGTGGTAGAGTGCTCGCCTAGCATGCTTGAGGCCCTGGATTCAATCTCTAGCACCACAAAACCAAAATTATTTCCAGATTATGTAATTGAATTATACTTACTGAAAATTAAATAAGCCACTTGAAGAGTGGAGATTGGGAGGATTGTGGTTTGACACCAGCCTGGGGCAAAAAGTTAGTAAGACTCCATGTCACTAGCAAGCTGGGTATGGAGGCTCATGTCTGTAATCCCAGCTATATGGAGGGCATAGGTAGGAGGATCAAGGTTTTAGGCTGGCCTGGGCAAAAAGTGTGAGACCCTATCTGAAAAATAACTAAAGCAAAAAGGGCTGGGGCATGGCTCAAGTGGTAGAGCACTTACTTAGCAAGAGGGAGGCCCTGGGTTCAAACCCCAGAACCACCCCCCACCAATTTATAAAAAAGGGAAAACATTAAGAAATTAAAATTACTTATAATTCTTTCAAATAGAGATAATTAACATTAACATTTTAGAAAACATCCTAATTACTTTTCTCTATATTTGTATTTTTAGTTTATGATTGTAAACATGAGATCATACAATTTCATAGCTCACCTGTCTCACCAATTACATATTTGCTTACAGCCAAATCTTTGCACACTGCCCCAGCAGGCAAATTGGGTTTACAATATGTGTGTGTGTGTGTTTAAATTAGGAACACATGAGACTAAGGAAGGCCACCATGGCCAAGGTCATCAGGAATCACCATACTAAGAATGAAATGCTTATCATTATCTATAACGAACTGGCCATTAGGTGCCTAAAGATTCCTGACCAGGCTCCACTATCCAGGGAGCATTTTTCCATGCAGACTAATACCCGTCTTGGGCACTGACTCCAATGACTGGCAATTCCCAGTCAGGAATTTTATATGAATAGAATCACACAATATGCAGTATTTTGGATTACATACTAGGGTTGCTGAGTGTCATCACAAATTGTGGTGTGTTTCAACCAGTTCATTTCTTTTAATTGTTGTCCCTTTTTTTTTCCAGTACTGGAGTTTGAACTCAGGGCCTTGCACTTGCTAGTGAGGCACTCTTCCAGCCCTTAATTGCTGTCTTAATTGAAGAAACTGAAATGTTTCTCTTTTAGGAATCCCTAAGTTTTAATTTAACATAATTTTATGTCCTAGAAGGTTCATCATATTTAGAGTTGATATTTTCTTTTCTTTTTTTAAAAAATGTTAATTGGTTAAAGTCAGTATCATTTTTAAGCAGGATTTTTCTTTTCTTTACAAAGGCAACCAATACTCTACAATTTTCAGGCAATGTCTGAGAAAATTCTAGAACAACAAGTCTATGGACAGCTCTTTGAGTCTGGGTAATGGAACTTGACTTGCACCGTCCTGGCTATGCCTTCTGTTAGATGCCTTGGCATTCTGTCCCTTATCTTATAAACACAGTCCCTGTTGCAGCTTGCCTGTCAAAGCTGGATATCTTTGAACTTTTATTTTTCCAACTTCAGTATTTGAAATTATTTTTTATAAATTTAATGGTTCACATCTTATGAAATGGAAACTTAGTTTACCCTGTAACTTCTTTTTCTTTTAAACTTTTTTAGTTTTGTTGTTGTGGTCCTGGGGTTTGAACCCAGGACCTCAGGCTCACTATGCAGGTACTCTACCACTTGAGCCGCTCTGCCAGCCCAAAAAATGCGCCTGGAAGAGTGTAGATCTGAGTTTAACTTTTGGTTCTTTTTGGCAGCACTGGGGTTTGAACTCAGGGCCCCACACTTGCTAGGCAGCCTTGTACCACTTGAGCCACTGTGCCAGCTCAACTTTTTAGTTTGTGGCATTCTTTTTCAGTCTTTGTCATTGTTTGCAATATAGAGTTGATATTTTTGCAATAAAATTTAGAGGTGGTGAAGGAGCTAAGTTAAAAATGTGATTAAGTAATAGCACTTATTTTTCATAAAGGTCACCTAGATATATGCAAAGTCCAATTATAGCTTTTATTTTGGGGGGAGATAATCATGTAATTATAAAGTAAATTCTGGACAAAATTCAAGAGGCTTGATGTTTTCTTGGCCCATGTAGTCTTATCGTGGGATAATAACACTTCTATTAGGGTTAGGATTCTCAATATCTAAGTTGCAGCCTGCTGATTTGAAATCTCCTTACCATTTTGGATGGAAAGGTACCTAAATAATAATAATAATAAATCCTCTTCTTGGGCACCAGTGGTTCACACCTGTAATCCTAGCTACTTGGGAGTCTGAGATCAGGAGGATCATGGTTTGAGTCCAGCCCTGGGAAACAGTTTGTAAGGCCCCATGCAGATCAAACTGCATTGAAGGTGTGGTTCAAGAAGTAGAGTGCCTGCTTTGCAAGCGTGAAGACCCGAGTGCAAATCCCAGTCCCATGAAAAAAAAAATTCTGCTGAATTTAATTCAGTTATCTATAAACATCATAAATTTTTCTGTTTTAAATCTGCACACATATGACACAATAAGAAAAGCATGAGCACAAATCTTTTTGGCTTATCCCCTTTAGGGAGCATATGTTAAATTACCAGTCTTGGCAGGACCTGTCTCTCTTTTTTTAAACCATTAACACCTTGGCCACAGGAGGAACCAAATGTAGTGTTCCCAGGCCTTTTCAGTGACAGTTATTAAGAGCAGATGAATGCTGTGAAATTCTAAATGTCAGCACTAAGAAGCTCATTCAAGTATTTCTATCACAGTTGGCCAGGAAAGGCCATGAAAGAGCAATGACTGCTTCGAAGAACACACTGGTATGGCATCAGTCTGAGTTCTCTGCTGCTGGAGTACCAGAATTCTGTGGAAGTAACAGCTGAAAACCTAACATATTTAAGGGATTAAATATGGGCAATAACATAGCCCACAGAAATCCTCTATTTCAGTCCATGGAAGAAAAGGCTTGGAAAATACCATGTACACAATTATATGTTAATAGGAATATTGACTGTTTATTGGAAACCTATCAGGCCTGGTTCTAAGTCTTTTACATTTATCATCTCATTTAACAGGAAATCAGTCTCATGAGGTAGAGATAATTATTGTCATTTTGTAGATGAAGAAAGTCTTAAAATGTTACCCAATGTGTTTTATTCCAAATCAACACTTAATAATATTATGCCTTATAATGCACTTTGCTAAAACCACAGTGATCACTGAACTCGATGATTTTTTTTTTTTTTAACCACAAGCCCTGGTGCTGAATGCTTAAGTGTCTATGGTCCTCAAGTGTTTTTGTTCTAACTAGGAGAGCTGGACTACTGAGTGGACAGTGGGTTGTTACTGCAACAAGAATTAACTAAAAAACAACATGATAATAAGATATGTAATCCCTGTTAACCAAGACATAGGGGACTAGAAACAACTAGTGAGGTATTTGTTGTTGTTGTTTGTTTTTGTGGTATGGGGGTTTGAATTCAGGGTCTTGTGCATGTCAGGCAAGCTCTTTTCTCACTGAGTTATATTCCTCAGCCTTTTTTACGTTTTACTTTTTAATTTATTTTTTTGAGACAGGGTCTCACCATGTAGCCCAGGCTAGCCTGGAACTCAAGATCCTCCTGCCTCTGCCTCCCAAAAACGGTTGGGGTAGAAAAAAAAGAAAAGAAAAAAAAGGGTTGAGGTGTGGCTCAAGTGGTAAACACCTGCCTATTGAGGCCCAGAATTTACTCTCCAGTACCACACACACACACACACACACACACACACACACACACACACACACACACACAAAGTCTATAGGTATGTAGTGAACAGAGCACCAGTAGCTCACACCTGTAATCTTAACTACTTGGGAGGCTGATATACAAAATAATGAAAACAAAATGGGTGGGAGGTGTAGCTCAAGTGGTAGAGTGCCTGCTTTGGAAGCACAAAGCCTTGAGTTCAAACCCTATACCAAAAAAAAAAAAAGAAAAGCAAAGAAAAAAAAGGGTATGTAGTGGAGCTTCTTTTGAAGTGTGTATTGAAGGGAAGGGAGAGGATCAACAGGAATCAGAGGATTCTGAAGAATTTGGGATAGACGAAAAAGGGTAAAAGACTCTCTTTTCTCAAAAAAAATCATATTCACTATTTTTACAAATTAAGTATACTAAATCTTGTGGGTTAAAATGTTTATAGAGTCTCTTCCTTTACCTTGTCAGCTGGCAAAAAAGAATTCTAGAAGAATGTTGGCTCAATGCTTCCAGAGATGTACAAGGAGATGCAGAATTTCAGGCTTAAAAGTAGGAATTTTAGGTTCAAATTATGGCTCTATCACTTAATAGTATGTGATTTAAGACAAACCACTTAATTTCTCTAGACCTGATTGTCTCAGCCTTAAAATAGGGCAAGAACACCTGCCTCACTGTTACTCGTCAAGGATAAATTAAGCTAATGTTTGAGAATGTGTTCTGTAAACTATCAAGTACTGCACAGTTCCATTTGCACAGGTAATGTCAAAATTGGACACATCAGTTGGTCTGCTCCTTGGCATTCGCTATCTGACTAAATGCCCACAATGTGCCAAGCACCATGATGAGCTGAGGTTGCCCAGAGTTCCTGTTCTAGCTGGGTGGAGAGATACACTTATACCATGTTCTTATGAGAATACTCTAGGCAAGGTGATACAATTAAAAAATTAAAAACAATTTATTGTGTAAATTGAAATCGTGAAGAGATTTAAAGTCATTCATACAGTGGTCAAACTCACAGAGGCAGAAGGCAGAATGACGGTTACCAGGGCATGGGAGGAGGGGAAATGCAGTATTACTGTTTAACAGGTGTAGGATTCCAGTGGGAGAAGATGAAAAGTTGTAGAGATAGTTGTACAACAAGGTCAGTGTACTTACTGGCATGACCTGCAACTTGAAAATGGCTAAAATGGTAAAATTTATTTACATATATTTTATCATGAGTATAAGAAAAGAATTTAAAGTCAATCAGAGCAAATTCTTAATATTTGTACTCACAAAGGAGCAATATCCAGATGGTTGATGCTAAATCCAGAAGAGCAAAAGTTGTCGATATGGTTAGGAATGCAACAGCCAAAGGATAATCACAGCCTATAAATCTAGCGGCTACTAGGAATATCGCAGGTCCAATCATGCCTGGAGTCAACCGGTTACAAAGAAAAAGAAGATCTAGCATTAGCATTTGTTCCACCTTAAAAGAGTAAAATGAAATTTGAAATTGCTGCCACCTACTGTAGAATCACTGAACTGCCTTTTCTAGTGAAAGAAGACTTTCACTAGAAAACCTGGCTCAATTGAGTGGTAGATTGCCTGCCTAGCAAGTGCAAAGTTCAAACCTTAGTACTACCACCAGAACAATAATAAAGATAACAACACCAGAGGAGGCGGGGGTGGGGGTGGGCGGGGGGAGGAATAAAGGAGAATGATGGAGCAGGTGAGCTCAACTATGATACACTGTAAGAACTTTTGTACATGTCAAAATGTACCCCCTCCCAGCACAACAACAAAACAAAACAAACAAAAAAACCCCCACCAAAACCAAGTTTGAGTATATTATACCTAATGTAGTAGTACAAAGAAAACCTCATAATGCCTGTGACCAGGACTCAGCTAAAGGTCTCCAGTGTTAGAGAAGATACAAAAGTAAACAACCAAAATTATGGTTGTAGAGAGAAGCAACAGCTGACACAGCATATGCTTAAAATTCATATACCAAAGTAGATCAATTAAATAATACATTCTGTTGGATGAGTTAGGTAAGTGATCCATCTTAGTTCTAACAGCTGATAACACTATGCACAGGACATTACAGGCAGTTAAGCATGGTAGACAAGTTAACAGCCGCCAGTTTTTCCTGGTGAGTCTACAGCCGTGCCACCCAGTAACTATGTAATGGAAATGTTGTATTTCTATATGCTACAAAAAAGAACTTATTTTAGTTAGTAAATATTTTTGAAATTCAGTGTGTATTCCTTCAAAAAAAGGCTTAAAATGTTTCCATTCAAACTTAATAGTTGAAAACATAGTCAATGACAACCCAGGCAAAAAGTGAGAAACACTACCTTCCTCCCCCCCAAAAAGAAAACAAAGTGATTTATAAAACTCTGGGGATATTGTTGAGCAGAGCAAGCCACTTTTTTTGTTACAAAGTGGAAATAACAGGGTATTAAAAATCTTTTTCCAGAGTCAGCACTGAAGAAGGATATTATAAGTCTTCATCTCAAAATGCATGGTTCAAAAAGGACTATATTGTACAGAAATGCACTAATCCATCCTAGTGTTTTAATATGTAAACAAAATAAATGACTAACATCATCATTTCTATTTTGCCTTGCACTGTTGTGATATTGAGATATAAGAAGAAATTATGTATTTGGTCTCAGTCTCTGGTTCTTGGCACACAGCTCCTAAGATCCTTGGAATCTCTGGAATGATAAAATTGTCTTTTGTTTGTTAACAAAATGACTGGTGACACTGGGACAGTGCCAGATGGCTTTAATGCAGCCCAGACTGGCCTTGAAGTCATGGTCTTCCTACTTCAGCCTCCTGAGGGCTGGGATGCTGGGATTACAGGTGTGTACCACTATGTTCCACTCTGTTTTTTTTTTCTTTTTTCTTTTTTCTGAGATGGAGTCCCACTATGTTATCCAGGCTAGCCTCAAACTTCTGGGCTCAAGTAGTCCTCTCACCTTAGCCTCTCCAGTATTTGGAATTTGGGACTATAGGTGTGTACCATCATGGCTGGCCCTGGTTACCTTCCGGATGGGCACTGGTCACCAGATAACCAATGCATGATGAGAAATGTGGGGTTTAGCTCTACTCTCTAATCTCTGGGGAAGGGAAGGGGCTGAAGGTTGGGTTGATCACAATGGCCAGTTACTTCATCACGTCTGCATGATGAGGTCTCCACAGAAACTCAAAAGGATAAGGACTGGGCAGATGTGGTGGTGCATGCCTATTATCCCAGCACTTGAAACACAGAAACAGAAGCAGGAGGATTGCTAGTTCAAGCCAGCCTGGGAAAAGCAGGGAGACCCTGTCTCAAAAAAAAAACCCAACACCCAAGAAGTTTTGGACGTGCTTCCAAGCAGCAGAACATGTGGAGGTTACTGGAGGGAGGTGCGCCTGGGGAGAGCATGGAAGCCCCATGCTCCTTCCAACATACTCACCCTGAGCATCTCTTCCACCTGGCCATTCCTCTGCAGCCTCTGGAATAGCCTTTGTAATACATGAGCAAACACAAATACAGTGTTTCCCTGAGTTCTGTGAGCTACTTGAACAAAGTACTTGAACCTGAGGTAGGTCATGACCCCAAGTTATAGTCAGTCAGTGAACAGTACAGGCCAGAACCTGGGACTTGTGACTGGCATCTCAAGTGGGCAGGGGCAGCCTTGTGTGATTTATCCTCAGCTTGCAGTACATATACCAACACATCTCCAGGAAGACAGTGGAGAAACTGAATTATAGCACAACACATCCAGCTGGTGTCTATTGCAGAACCAGATGTGTGTGTGGAAAAGTCTCCACACACATTGCAACTAGAGAAGTGTTTTTGGTGTTGTATATTGTATGAGTATGTGAGAGTAGGAAAACTTTTTTTTCTTATCTTTAGTAACTATAAACCAAAGCAGAACTTGATTCACTTCACTTACCTATAATGGTAAAAATTCTGCATACACTTAGAGCTGAAAAATTCCATTTTACCCTTAAATTGTCAGCTGCTTTACCAGACAGGATCATACATAACCAACAGCCAAAATAAGGCAATGCAGATACAAACCCATTCTGGAAGGAATAAGAGACACAGGATTAACTATGGTAGAAGGAAAACACATACACACACACACACACTACTACCATTTGAAAACAAAAGAAAAACAGGAATATTCTGTTAATGGTTATAGAATTATAGGAAATAATTTTGCATTTGAAAAGATTATGGGATTCAGTTTAACACAGCCTCCAAGGAGCTGTCTCAGAGGGAAACCAGGTTCATCACAGTCCTGTCTGCTTAACATAATCTTGGCTGTTAGTCTGAACTTGTGCTGTGGGAGAAGACAAGTCTTCCTGTTAACCTCTGGATTCTCTCTATGGAACACTTTGTCCTCAATCTTTACTTACTTATTTTAAAATATTTTTTACTATAAAATACAATTCATACACAGAAAGCCACACAAGTTAAATAAATGGATACCTTAGCAGATTATTCTAAGGACCATCTAGATCAAAAAATAGCCAGCATCCTGGAGAGCTTTTCATTGTCCTAGTCCAATGACACCCTCTTCCTTTCTCCATAAGTAAGAATCATCCTGGTCACACATGCTCACATTTGTCTATGGTTGCATCACCCAAGGTGCAACCCTAGATACTGTAGTTTGGTCTTAACTAAACTATAGTTGAGTTTTAGTTATTTAATAATTTTTGATGTGTCTTTTATGTCTCTTTTAATCTATACATCCCTTCAATTCCTTTTTTCTTATAATTTTATTAAAGAACCTAGGTCATATTTTATTTATTTTTAAAAGATCAGTGCCAAGTAAAACTATAGTTCAAAGAAATTATCTGAAAGGTGAAAATCTGCTGGGTGCCTATGGCTCACTTCTGTAACCCTAGCTACTCAGGAGGAAGAGATCAGGAGGATCATAGTTCAAAGACAGCTGGGCAAATAATTGGAGAAAAAAACCCTTCACAAAAAGGGGCTGGTGGAGTGACTCAAGGTGTAGGCCCTGAGTTCAAACCCCAGTATTGCAAAAAAAAAAAGTAAGTCCATTTTATGTTTATACACACACACGCACACACACACACACACACACACACACACTCCCTCCCTCCAGAGCTTGGGAATATTTCTTGATTTTTGTTTTTTTTCTTCAACGGAGAGAGTGAACGCAGTCCCCTACTACCACAAATTATGAAGTCAAGTTTCCCACATTTGGGGAAATCACAGGGGTCAGCACATCTGGAGTGCAATGGATAAGCCTCACCCTGGGAAAACCACCTTCGTGATCATGGTATCTCCCCTGCCAGGTAAGTATTCTTGGTGTTTTTTATTCCTCCTATTTTGCCTTTCCTCACCAGGCATTGTCGCTCTCTTTCTCTTTCTCTCTCTCTCTCTCTCTTTTTCGTTATTTGTGCCAGTGGCTCACGCCTGTAATCCTAGCTACTCAGGAGTCAGAGATCAGGAGGTTCAAAGCCAGCCCAGGCAAATAGTTCACCAGACCCTATCTCGAAAACGAACTGTAGGAGTAGCTCAAGCGGTAGAGCACCTCTTTTCCAAGTGTGAAACCTAGAATTCAAACACCAGTCCCACCAAAAACAACAAAAAACCCAACAGCCCAAGAAACAAAAAAAGAGATGTCTATAAAATTTAATAAGCACAGTAAAACAGAAGATATAAAATGACTGAATTTCATCTAGAAGAAAACAAATTCTATGTATAAAGTATATGTATATATATATTCTACATAAGAAGCAGATGGTTATTTTTCTTACCTCTTGAACATTGAATCTTAGGATATCCTTCATGTAAGTAGGCAATAATGTCAATAAAGTATAAAAAGTCCAGTTGTAAGAAAAATGTGCAACCTCTATAGCCCAAGGTGGCAATGATTTTAAAATAGGTTTCCGTGGTACTGACTTCTGGGAAGAAAGCTGAGGAAACAGACAAACTTAGGATAAGCAACAGCTGTGCTAATGCTTTGCTCTCTACCTTATTAGCTAAAGCTCAACCTAGACCAGCCTCAACTATCAGCCTTGACTAGCAAATTCCAGAATTTAAAATCAACTCCTTTGAAATATTAAATAGCAAAATACATGATAAATGTTCCATTTAAAAATACTAGCTAGAGATGATTAGAATTAAGAGGAAAGAATGGAAATGTAATCTTAGAGTGACAATGTTAATCCTAAGCACTTCTCATAAATACTGCCTTCAGCATTAATTTCTCTATAAAATGGAGAATGGTTTCATAATTATGGCCTAAGGTTGAGTCTATAACAATTCATATTTCTTTCTTTCTTTTTTGCAGTATTGGGGTTTGAACTCAGGGCCTCACATTTGCTAGGCAGGCACTCTATCCCTTGAGCCACTCTGTTAGCCTTTGATTGTATTGGGTGCTTTCGAGATAGGGTCTCCCAAACTCTTTGCTGGATAGGCTTCAAACCACAATCCTCCCAATCTCTGCCTCCAGAGTAGCTAGGATTACAGGTGTGAGTCACTGGCACCCAGCCTACAAATCATATTTCTTTATTCAACCTTGGTTTAACTGAAATGATTTATATGAATTAATACATCTATGCACCTAGCTACTTGGGAGGCTGAGGGAGGAAGATCACTTAAGCCCAGACTTGGAGACCAATCCAGGCAATATAGCAAGGCCCTGTTTCAAAAAGAAAAGAAAAGAAAAAAGAAAAAGAAGATCTGTGCAACAGAGGGCTTCATATACCACCATGTGGAGAAGTGATCTTCAAAGTAGGGTAGAAGCATCCCAGGGGAATGCAAGATGATCCACAGAGGTGGGGAAAGACACATTAGAGTTTCTGTTTATACTCATTTTTATTGTAAAGGAAGAAATTAAGCCCATCTATACTTAGTAAATAGGTTGGCCCTGAAATAGATCAGATGATCACCCACAGTATAATTTCCCCAATTCAGAGGGCTTAGCAATGGCATTCTCACTTTTTTGTCTGCCCTCAGTGTATTATGGCACAACTTGAGATCACAGTTTATACCTGTGTACTTAGGTCGACTTAGGGATTTTTAAGCCAGTTTTAATTAAAACAACTCTCACAAAATTGACAGGGTCTTCAAAAGATTCCTGCGGAGCAACAGTCAATAGAAGAGAATTCTAGTAATATACAACACAATGAACACCTAAGAAAAATACCAGAGCTGCCATTTTTCCTCAGGAGTGCTTTGTTAGCTACTCTGGATCATCAAATATAGCATATTCACACACACTGGTCTCATCAGACATTAGTATGTTAACAAATTGTTATCATTTGTAAGTAACAGCAAAAGGGGCTTCCATTAAAATTTAGGTAAATATTATTTATGTCATGTATTTTGTACATACTTCATGATGTAAATAAGTACAGTAGTACATTTGGATAATGTGTGGATGGCAGACACTGGTCTGGGACATCAGAATTTTAAATTTTCTTTAAACTGAGGCTCTGGTTCCTTTCTCAAAAGCAAGAGAAGTCTATGTCTGCCTCCAGGGTTCAATGCTATTTCAAAAGAGATGAACTGGTATTAACTTTTTTTATTTTATTTAAAAAACTTTTTTCTTTTATTCATATGTGCATAAAATGTTTGGATCATTTCTCCCCCCTTAACCCACCCCCTCCCTTACCCTCCCACCGCCTCTCTTACCCCCCCCACCCCCTCCCTCTCCCCACAACCCCCTCGCTACCAGGCAGAAACTATTTTGCTCTTATCTCTAAATTTGTTGAAGAGAGAGTATAAGCAATAATAGGAAGGACCAAGGGTTTTTGCTAGTTGAGATAAGGATAGCTACACAGGGAGTTGACTTGCATTGCTTTCCTGTACATGTGTGTTACCTTCTAAGTTAATTCTTCTCAAACTAACCTTTTCTCTAGTTCCTGGTTCCCTTCCCCTATTGGCCTCTGTCGCTTTAAAGTATCTGCATTGGTTTCTCTGTGTTGAGGACAACAAATGCTATCTAGTTTTTTAGATGTCTTACCTATCCTCATACCTTCCTTGTATGCTCTCGTTTTATCATGTGATCAAAGTCCAATCCCCTTGTTGTGTTTGCCCTTGATCTAATGTATGCATATGAGGGAGAATATATGATTTTTGGTCTTTTGGGCCAGGCTAACCTCACTCAGAATGATGTTCTCCAGTTCCATCTATTTACTTTCAAATGATAAGATTTCATTCTTTTTCATGGCTGCATAAAATTCCATTGTGTATAAATACCACATTTTCTTAATCCATTCGTCAGTAGTGGGGCATCTTGGCTGTTTCCATAACTTGGCTATTGTGAATAGTGCTGCAAAAAACATGGGTGTGCAAGTGCCTCTGGAGTAACCTGTGTCACATTCTTTTGGTTACATCCCCAAGAGGGGTATTGCTGGAGCATATGGTAAGATCTATGTTTAGATTTTTAAGAAGCCTCCAAATTTTTGCCACAGTGGTTGTACCCGTTTACATTCCCTTATGCCCACATCCTTGCCAACACCTGTTGTTAGTGGTGTTGCTAATGATGGCTATTCTAATAGGGGTGAGGTGGAATCTTAGTGTAGTTTTAATTTGCATTTTCTTTATGGCTAGAGATGGTGAGCATTTTTTTATGTGTTTTTTGGCCATTTGAATTTCTTCTTTTGAGAAAGTTCTGTTTAGTTCACTTGCTCATTTCTTCAGTGGTTCATTAATTTTGGGAGAATTTAGTTTTTTGAGTTCCCTATATATTCTGGTTATTAGTCCTTTGTCTGATGTGCAGCTGGCAAATATTTTCTCCCACTCTGTGGGTGGTCTCCTCAGTTTAGAGACCATTTCTTTTGTTGAGCAGAAGCTTCTTAGTTTTATGAAGTCCCATTTATCTATGCTATCTCTTAGTCGCTGAGCTTCTGGGGTTTCATTGAGAAAGTCCTTGCCTATACCTATTAGTTCCAAAGTATGTCCTACTCTTTCCTGTACCGACTTTAGAGTTTCTGTTAGGCAGTTTTCCTTCCTTTTCTATTTCGTGGAACAGTTTAAAGTGGGTTGGTATCCATTCTTCTTTAAAGGTCTGATAGAATTCAGCCAAGAATCCATCAGGTCCTGGACTTTTCTTTTTGGGGAGGCTCTTGATTGCTGCTTCAATTTCATTTTGTGTTATAGATCTATTCAGATGATTAATGTCCTCTTGGTTCAGTTCTGGATGATCATAAGTATCTAGAAATCTGTCCATTTCTTCAAGATTTTCAAATTTATTTGAATATAGGTTCTCAAAGTAGTCTGTGATGATTTCCTGGACTTCCCTGGTGTTTGTTGTTATCTCCCCTTTTGCATTCCTGATTTTACTGATTTGGGTTTTTTCTCTCCTCGTTTTAGTCAGGTTTGCCAGGGGGTCTGTCGATCTTGTTTATTTTTTCAAAGAACCAACTTTTTGTTTTTTTAATTCTTTTTATGGTATTTTCGGTTTCTATCTCATTGATTTCAGCTCTTATTTTTATTATTTCTCTCATTGTATTTGTTTTGGGATTTGCTTCTTCTTGTTTTTCTAGGGGTTTGAGATGTAACATTATGTCATTGATTTGAGATCTTTCAGTTTTTTTAATATATGCACTCATGGCTATAAACTTTCCTCTCAGGACTGCCTTTGCTGTGTCCCATAGGTTCTGGTAGGTTGTGTTTTCATTTTCATTGACTTCCAGGAACCTTTTAATTTCCTCTTTTATTTCATCAATGACCCATTGTTCATTAAGCAATGAGTTATTCAGTTTCCAGCTGTTTGCATGCTTTTTGTCTTTATTTTTGTTGTTGAGTTCTAGTTTTATTGCATTGTGATCAGATAGAATGCATGGTATAATTTCTATTTTCTTATATTTGCTGAGGCTTGCTTTGTGCCCTAGTATATGATCTACTTTGGAGAAGGTTCCATGGGCTGCTGAGAAGAATGTATATTGTGTAGAATTTGGATGAAATGTTCTGTAGATATCAAGTAGGTCCATTTGATCTATGGTATGTTTTAGATCTTGGATTTTTTTATTGAATTTTTGATGGATGATAGTGGAGTGTTAAAGTCTCCCCGGACCACTGTGTTGGAGTTCATATATGCTTTTAGGTCCTTCAGGGTATGTTTGATGAAATTGGCTGCGTTGACATTGGGTGCATATAGGTTGATAATTGTTATTTCCTTTTGGTCTATTTCCCCTTTTGTTAGTATGGAATGTCCTCCTTTATCTCATTTGATCAATGTAGGTTTGAAGTCTACTTTGTCAGAGAAAAGTATTGCTACTCCCATCTGTTTTGGAGGGCCATTGGCTTGGTAAATTTTCTTCTGGCCTTCATCCTAAGCCTATGCTTATTTCTATCGATTAGATGGGTCTCCTATAAGCAACAAATTGTTGGATCTTCCTTTTTAATCCAGTTTGTCAAACGGTGCCTTTTGATGGGGGAATTAAGTCCGTTAACATTAAGAGTTAGTATTGATAGGTATGTGGTGATTCCTGTCATTTTATTATCTTAGTTTTTTGAGGGTTTGATTGTGTGTAGATAAGTTGATGTTACTCTCTACTCTCTTGCCTTTTCTTATCCTGTGGTTTGGTATGGCTTGCCCTTTCATGGTTATGGTTGTTTTCATTTTCTGTGTGCAGAATCCTTTGAAGAATCTTTTGTTGTGGTGGCTTGGTAGTCATATATTGTCTTAGTTTCTGCTTATCATGGAAGACTTTTATTGATCCATCTATTTTGAATGATAGTTTTGCTGCATAGAGTATCCTGGGGTTTTAGTTATTTTCATTCAGTGCCTGGAAGAGCTCAACTCAAGCTCTTCTTGCTTTTAATGTCTCTGTTGAGAAGTCTGCTGTGATTTTGATGTGTTTACCTTTGTATGTTATTTAGTTTTTCTCTCTTACAGCCCTCAATATTCTTTCTCTAGTCTCTGTACTTGTTGTTTTAATGATAGTCTCTGTACTTGTTGTTTTAATGATAATATGTCGTGGGGTAGTTCTATTTTGGTCGGGTCTGTTTGGAGTTCTGGAAGCCCCCTGTACCTGTATGGGCATAGTTTTCTCTAGATTTGGGAAATTTTCTGTAATTATTTTGTTGAATATATTACACATTCCTTTTGTTTGCACCTCTTCTCCTTCATTCAATGCCCATGATTCTCAGGTTTAGTCTTTTGATGGAGTCAGTAAGTTCTTGCATTTTCTTTTCACAGGTCTTGAGTTGTTTAATAGTTCTTTGGTTTTTCTTTTAATTAGCATTTCATCTTCATGTTCTGAGATTCTGTCTTCTGTTTGTTCTATTCTGCTGGATTGGACTTCCATTTTGCTTTGCATTGCTGTTTCATTCTTTTTTCTGAGGTTTTCCATATCCTGAGTCTCTTCCTCTTTAATATTTTCTATTTTCACCCTGAGTTCATTTATCTCTTTATTGTGTTCTTTGTTTCACTTTGGTGGTTATACAGTGCTTCTATTGTTTCTTTTATTTCTTCTTGTGCTTTATCAAATTCTGCATTTTTTTTGTCTTAGAATTTCTTGAGTGTCTCCTGTACATTTTGGTTGACCATATCCAGTATCATCTCTATAAAATTCTCATTGATTACTTGCAGGATTTCTTCTTTCAGAGTGCTCTTGTGGCCTTCATTGGGTTCTTTGGCATAGTTTATCTTGTTTTGTTGGAGTCTGGATCTGGGTATCTGATTTCTTCATTTACCTCTGGTTCCTGTACTAATTTATTATTGGGGGGAAAATGGTTTCCCTTTTTTTTCTGTCTTCCCATAATTGCCCTTGCTACTGTTATTGTCCCTATACTGTGTGTAATTCAGTATTCTTTAGCTTGTAATAATAACAATGGTGATATCTAGAATGGAAAGGTGAGAGGAGAGGGAAAGCAAAGATGGTAAAGAAAAAGGGAAAACAAAACAAAACAAACAAAAAACCCCAACCAAACAGACAAACGAACAAACAACAAAAAAAAACAGAGCCAAAGAAATAAACAGGGAGAGATAGTATACTAATCAACGGTAAGCTAAACAGCCATTAGAGATACAGAAAGAGGATAATAATAAAAAATTTTTTAAAAATCCATAAGTTCAAATGCAATAAAGTTTCAGTCTTAATAATTTTGGTGTTAGTCCTTCAGCAATCCAGTCCTAAAGACTTCTCAGTGTCTGAGAAGTAGTTCTGTCATTTTCTTATCAAAGGGGATAAAAGAAAAAAGAAAAAAAATTCCAAGTTCAAATGCAATACAATTTCAGTTAGTCCTTCAGCAACTGGTGGTGTTGTTTCATCAAAGGAAGAAATTTAAAAAAAAGCAGTCTGGAGACAGGTTTGTGAATGTCTACCTGAGGCTGTGGCTCACCTGCCTCCTACTGTCAGCCATCTGCTGCTGCGGGCTTTGTTTATTTAGAGTTCTCCTGGACACATGCCCCTTTTGTTTTCTCCAGTATGCAGCTCTGCCTGCCTGTTACAATCGCAGTCTGTTTTTTTCTTTTATTTAGACTTCGCATGGGGAGTGCCCCTCCCCCACTCTCCCATGGAGCGTGCCACACTTTAGCTGCTGTTGCAAGCCTTCCCCTCTCCAAGCACACTGGGGGAGGTGGCACCACAGCCACCTACTCTGGCCAGCATGTTTATTTACAGTTCACTGGAAAGTACCCCTCCCCCACTCTCCAGTGGAACCCTCCTCAGGACAGTCACTGTTACAAGCTTTCCCACTCTAAGGCTGCTGGGCAGGTGCCGCCACTCCTGGCTTCTCTGGCCGGCTTGTTTATCTACAGTTCCATGAGGGAGTGCCCCTCCCCCACTCTCTGGAGCTCAGGGTGCCCCGCCGTCTTTGCTACATTTCTCTTTTTTTTTTTCAGCTACTTGTTCATTATTCAGCTTATTTTTTTCTCTTTTTTCCCTGGGTGGGGGTCAGTCTGTCCAGGGGGGCTATGCTGATCTGGCCCAGGGTTGTCTGTGGGAGTACCGCGTACCACTTAGTTCACCTGGTGGTCTGCTTCTCACAAGCAGGTTAGGCGCTGGTGTCTGGTGGCACGGGAGCCCTCCTGGTTTCTCCGTTTAATGTGGAGTGGGGATGCTATGTACGGGCTGGGGGTGTGGAGGTGTTGGAGTTTTGCCTCTTCTTGGTGGGTGGTTTTTCCTTCAAAGTGTATCTCCAGCATCTCTCCAAGATTTTACTTTAGGAAGCATGTTTTCTTGCTTCCTCCCTCTAGTCGCCATCTTGGAATCTCTCTTCCAGTATTAACTTTTTTGTGACCTTTTTACTAGGGATTTCTTTTTTTTTTTTGGTCTTTTGTTGTTTTTGCATTAGGGACTTTTTATTTGGCATGTTGACCTGTCAATGTGTAACAAAGGTGCAAGGGACACAGGGAATAGTGCATTTGCTCTTTTGCAGCAATAGTTCTGGTTCCACCTGTCCTTCACACTACCTCTCTCATGTTACAATTACAGGGGCTTGTACTCTACTCCAGACCTACTAAATAAACAGAACACAACCAAGGCAAACAAATGACAAAAAGTCTGCCAAGGAATTGAAATTTTACTTTTAGATGATTCTATAGAGCACTGGCTCCTATACTTTGCTGCAGGCAATCACCAGGGAAGCTTTAAAAATTCTGAGGCCAGCATCATACTTGACCAACTTAATACTTTGTGGGTAGATGAGAGGTAAGCATCTATGTTTTAAAGATCCCTAGGTAGGGATAGGGCTGTAGTTAAGTGGTAGAGTACTCCCCTAGCTTGCATGAGGCCTCTGGGTTGGATCCCCAGAACTGCAAAATAAATAAACAAAATAAAACAAAACACAGATATAAAAACACTGGTTGCTTCTCTGTTTTTTTATAGTACTAGGGTTTGAACTCAGGGCTTTATGTTTGCTACACAGGCACTCCACTAGCTGAGCCACTCTATCAATCCCTGAAATTAAAAAAAATGTACCAAATTTTAAAATAAATAAAATCCATACCTGATTTTTTAATGATGAAAGAATGTATCGTTTTTCATAATGGGAGATTGTTTTGTGAGTTTCTGGTGTATCACTAACCAGCCAGATCCATAAAATAAACCAAAGTATTCCAATTATACCTTAAAATAGAAAAATAATAGTTAAGTAAATTTAGAATGTATCAACAGCAATTTTTACATGACTTGAAAGAAAACTTAACTGTAAATTCAATGTAAAATGAGTTTCAATTTCAAGTTTCAATTCTTTAATGTGTAATTCCTAAACATTTTGAGAAAACAGCTTTTACCCACATGGCTCTGTCTATCAGGATCTACCAGACAAGTTTTTTTGGGGGACAGGGTCTTGTTGTACAGTCTCAGTCTCTTCAGTGCTGGGATCGTAGTCATGGACCACCAGACAAATCTTTTTGAAAATAAATTTCTACAATCTATATATTTCCATAAGTGTCTACTTTGTTTATTTGTTTTGATATCTCCTGACTTAGTAGTCAAATTTTTTTCAGTACAGGGGGAATTGAACTCAGGGTCTTGCACATGCTAGGCAAGCACTTTACCATTTGAGTCATGCTCCTGCTGTTATTTTGATGGTAGATGTATTTCCTGCATGAAATGTCTACGTGAAAATCTAATTTGTTCAGAATGTATCTTATCTTGCCAATGAATCTGAGAAATGTCCTCAGACTAAAATAAGGGCCAAGCATGAGCATCCCACCTGCTTTGATGAGAAGAAATATTTTCCAACACACATTTTTTTTATAGTACCCAACACAGTAACTTTTGGTAGTGTGGCATTTAATTCCAGAATTCAACAGCAGCTTCTACTAAGAAATAGTCTAAAACTAACATCAGGTGATAACTCAGGTAGATCCTTTTAACTATAGCAAATTGAAAAGCAGGTGTCAGTGATTTAGAACTTTGTGGTTTAGGAGATGATTACTTCAGCAAGTTGGAATAATGTATATATTTTAACTGATGATTAGACATATGTATATATGTCTTATTATATATTAAAATATATTAACTGATTATTACAGTTTGGATTTGTTATGCTATAAAACTTAGGTTCAAATTTTAACTTACCAAAAAAGTAGAAGACATAAGTCCAATTCACGTAGTAGCAAATGAGTCCAGAAAGAGGAAGTGAAATTACTGTTCCAAGCTGTGCTCCTAGAATAACACATAAGACTATAAATTTTCCAGAAAGAAGAAAAAGAAGGGACAGGCATATTGCTTAAAAAGGATAGGGAGCAGCTGATAAAAGAATTACTATGAAAACCCATGACCAGGAGGTGTGGCTGAAGCAATAGAACACCTGCCTAGAAAGAACTACTAAGATCTGAAGGAGAACTAGGCACCAGTGGCTCATGCCTGCAATCCTAGTTACTCAGGAGGCAGAGATCAGGAGGATCACAGTTCAAAGCCAGCACGGGAAAATAGTTGGTGAGACCTGTCTCAAAAAATTCCATCACAAAAAAGGGTTGGTGGAGTGGCTCAAGGTGTAGGCCCTGAGTTCAAGCCCCAGTACAGAAAAAAGAAAAGAAAAAAAATCTAAAGGAGTCACATTAGTCATATGTAAATATAAACACTTCTCCACTCTCTTAGTGGATCATTTTCTAGAAAACTGACAATATATAAACATCTATACATTAATGTAGTTACACCTTTGTAACTGACAGCTGTATTGATGGATCAGAAGGAGTCAATCAATAGGAAGATTCATGACAGTATGATATACCATTGGGGTGTGCTGGTGAATACTTGTAATGCTAGTGCTCAGGAGGCTGATGTAGGAGGATTGTAAATTCTGGGGCAACCTGGGACCCTGTCTCAAAAAAACCCAAAAATACGAGCTGGGCTCTGGTGGCTCATGACTGTAATGCTAAGCTGAGGTTTGAGGCCAGCCCCGGCAAATAGTTTGCAAGACCCTATCTCCAAAATAACCAGAGCAAAATTAAAGCGTTGCTCAAGTAGTATATTGCCTGCTTTGTAAGCATGAAGCCCTAAGTTAAAATCCCAGTCACTCACACACGCACACATGCACACACACGATATAGTAAACCACCCATGTGTTGGAAACTCGAGTGTCTGGGGAAAGGTTCAAAAATGTTCCGTAGGGCTAATAAGAAACTTGTTGAAATAAAAGTAAAGCTTTTTAGTTGCCTCGGAGTAGCACAAACAATTGTTTGATCCTGTCTCTCACTTGTAAAAACCTTTAATGTGATGCAGGCCTGGTGGCATTTGCCTGTAATGACACTTGGAACACTAAGGCAGGAGGATCATGAGTTCAACACCAGCCTGGGCTACACTGTAAGACCTACTCTCAAAAAAAAAAATCACGAACAAAAATCATATGTTCTCCCTCATATGTGGACACTAGATCAAGGGCAAACACAACAAGGGGACTGGACTTTGAGCACATGATAAAAATGAGAGCACACAAGGGAGGGGTGAGGATAGGTAAGACACCTAAAAAACTAGATAGCATTTGTTGCCCTTAACGCAGAGAAACTAAAGCAGATACCTTAAAAGCAACTGAGGCCAATAGGAGAAGGGGACCAGGAACTAGAGAAAAGGTTAGATCAAAAAGAATTAACCTAGAAGGTAACACACACACACAGGAAATTAATGTGAGTCAACTCCCTGTTTGGCTATCCTTATCTCAACCAGCAAAAACACTTGTTCCTTCCTATTATTGCTTATATTCTCTCTTCAACAAAATTAGAGATAAGGGCAAAATAGTTTCTGCTGGGTATTGAGGGGGTGGGGGGGAGAGAGGGGGGGTGGAGTGGGTGGTAAGGGAGGGGGTGGGGGCAGGGGAGAGAAATGACCCAAGCCTTGTATGCACATATAAATAATAAAACAATAAAAATAAAAAAAAATCATGAACAAAAGAAAAAAACACCAGCACCAAAAACCAAATAACTAAAGAAATAAAAACATACAAAAACAAAAGCAACCCCACCCCTAACTCTCCTAAAACAAAAATAAAAACAAACACCAGCAGAGATCAGAAGCCAACCTGGGCAAATAGACCCTATCTGGAAAATACTCAAGGCAAAAAAGGACTGGTGAGTGGCTCAAGTGGTAAAGTGCCTGCCTAGCAAGTATGAGGTGCTAAGCTCAAACCCCAGTACTGCCAAAGAAACAAAAATATCCCAAACCCTCTATGTTTCCCCATTGTATTTGGGATTGGGGGGGGGGGTGAATGAAATCATCATCCCTTCCCATGGCCTGTAGGGTCTGATATGGCCTGGCTCTTGTCTATATCTCTAGCCTTATCTTATGCTATTAGCCTGTTTATTCACTATCTTCTAACCACCCTCAGTGCTTTTTCATTTCTTTGAACTCTTATATTATTTCCTTCCTAAGAGTCCTTGTACATGCTGTTCTTATTGGTTGGAATGTTCTTTTTTCTGCTCTTTGCATGCCTGGTTTGTTCTTATTGTTCAGATTTTAACCTAAAAGTCACCTAGACAGGTCTTGGTCAACCACTGTATTTAAAATTAGTCAGGTGGAGCCAGGCATAGTGGTTTATGCCTATAATCCAGCACTCAAGAGGCTGAGAAAGTAGGATTTCGAGATGAAGGCAAGCCAGGCTACATAGTGAGTTTCAGCTGGGCTACAACAGCTAGAGTCTGTCTCAAAAAAAGACCCCAAAATAAAACAAACAAAAATCCAGGTGGAAATTTTTCCATTCACTTAGTGCAAGAAGAGCTAGAGGTTCTTATGTTATTTGGTAAAATTATAATTCACATACAGAAAGCTCATGTTATCTTACTTAAGCTCAAAGTGATGACAAATAAATGCATAGAAAAAAATTCATGAAGAGAAGGATTGAGAGTCGTGATATGTTCATTATACAATCAAATTAGAAACCACAATTAAAGGACAAAATTTCTCAATTTTCCTGCTACTGGTCTTCTTTTTTTCTTCTTTTAATAGCATTCTATGCCATTTAAAAAGACAGCACACTTTGAAATAAATGATGGTAGATGGGTAAAATGATATTAGTTAACCAAGACACATTACTGTATATTTGAGGGGTAATAAAGTTATACCCCTCAAAAGTTTATTTTCCCCCAAAAGAGTCATCCAGTGTTGTACGATCCTGGCATGTAGGCACTTACTTTTCTCCCCACATTAGTGTACACACAATGCACTGTAGCAAAAATTTAATATAATGGTTATCTTACTCGCATATGAAATGCTGAGAAGTGTGCTTCTTTCAAGAGGAGGAGCCCAAGGAGACCACATGGCATGCATAGCTGGAAATGTAACACCCTGGGAGGGGTGTGGAAAATATTTCTGATGAAATACAGGGTAGTTTTGCTAATGCTTAAAATTGGGTATTTTGTTAGGAAAGAAATTCCTGGATAAGAACCAAACCAGAATCAAATTCTAGCAAGTGAGATGTCTTTACAGTGTTAAATTAGTGTCAGTGTTAAGTGAAAACACCTTAGAATGAAACACTTTCAAAATCTGGATAAAGGTTCATGGACTTGTGGACTGGTTTGGGGACTATAAGGTAAGGGAAGGGTTACAATAAATCTGAAAGAATGTCCTGGGTGATGACACACAGGGATCACTCTCAAGGTTAATTTTATTCATTCTCTTTGTTAGTGATCTGGATGAAATGGGACTATTACCACTTTGTAATTTTTAAAAATACTGAGCTAATACTTTGGGATACTGGAGGATATTAAAATTAAATCAACAGGAAAAATGGTCCTTTTAGAAAAAAATGAATTCAATGAGAGTGTTCATAGTCCTTTCCTCCTAGTGATAATGAGCTCAGTAAATGCCAATTTCTGATATGGAGAGGTAATGGAACACGGACACCAGGAGGCCCATGGACACTTGGCAGAGCAGGAGATACACAAGAGAGGAAGAGAGAATGGGTTTTGGTAGATTCACGCATCAACAAATTCACACTTCTTGGCCACTCCCTAGCTGTATAACCTTAGAAAGACTAGCCGACCATCTTTCTTTTAATTGTTTGTACATTTATTCATATGTGCATACCTTGTTTGGGCCATCTCTCCCTAGTCAACCATCTAGAACTTCAGTTTCTTCAACTGTAAAAAAAGGGATAATGTTCTCTATCTTGCCTAACTATTATAAAGATAAAAGGTAGTTAGAATTATTACTAGCAGAGCTAAAACATGCTTTAATAATTTCTGCTGATTCTTTCAGAACAAAAAGGAATGGAGAAGTACCATGGGAGGCAGAGCTGATGTACGCTATCTATCCCCTGAGTAGTAATGCAAAAAGTATGCTGTAATGTTCAATTAGTTCCATAAACAGACAGGAAGCCAAAGTATGAGAATATATTAAGGAGATTTATTACTTGTTTTAAAGTTTTTTTGTGTTTTTGTTTTTCCTTGCAGTGCTGGATATTGAACCCAGGGCCTTGTACAAGCTAGGCAACCACTCCACCATGGAGCTACAGCCCAAGGTGAGATTGGCTACTTAGATCAAAGAAAATATACTATAAATAAATATATTTTATTTAGGTAAGAAAAAGGATAACCTAGTAATAGAGATAATTTTTATTTTGTAACGAAGAAGGGTTTAGTTATTAGACTACTATAATCTTACATCATTATGTAAAGGCCTGGCACAGGTGGCTCATACCTATAATCCTAGCTATTCAGGAGGCAGAGATAAGGAGGATCATGGTTCAAAGCCAGCCCAGGCAAGTAATTCATTAGACTCTAACTTGAAAATATTCAACACAAAAAAGGGCTGGCAGAGTGGTTCAAGTGGTGCAGCATCTGCCTAGCAAGTGTGAGGTCCTGAGTTCAAACTCCAGTACCACAAAAAAATTATTGTAAAGATAAAAACAGAATTATTAGTACTAATAGAAAAATGAGATGCAAAGATGATAAGGATAAAATAACACTCTGATAAATTACACAACTTTAAACAGTACTTGGAGATTTTCAAAGTACTTTAGCAACCTTTCTCCTATATAAGCTTTATATTTATCCTGTGACTGAGTATGGGGAGGTATTTTGGTCACAATTGTTTTTCTTTTTTGGCAGTACTGGGGATCACACCTAGGGCCTTGTGTATGCTAGGCAAATGCTCTACCACAGAGCTACAGTCCCAGCATTTTTTAATTTTTATTTTGAGACAGAGTCTAATTAGCTGCCCAGGCCAGCCTTGAACTCATTATGTAGTTCAGGCAGGTCTCAACTTTTGACCCTCCCACCTTAGCCTCCCAAGTAGCTGGCAATACAGACATGCTCCACCATGCCTAGATTTAATCCCAATTTTTACAATGATGGAAATGAGGATTAGAGGTTAGCTCTTACTCAAGGTTTTACTGTTAGATACAGTGGAGCTATTACTCCAACTCTGATTTTTCTGACACTATTTCAGAGTTCTTTCCAACACGAATCATACAGTGCTACCTAACATAACCTTCATGCTCCCTGCATGCCACTATTGTGTTTAAGTTAAAGAAATGCAAGACAGCACAATAAATCTATGCCTAGGTTTCAAAGGTAGATGTTCAAAGTTACAAAGGAAAAGAAATCATTATTTAAAGATGGAGGTATACAAAAGAGAAGTGGGAGGAAAAGAAAGATAGGAATTAAGAGTTGCTTAAGTGGGGCTTAGGGTATAGTTCAGAGGTAGAATGCATATTTAGTATTCTTAAGGCCCTAGGTATGATCCCTGCATCAAAACCAAAACAAACAAAAATAATTAAAAATGATCTATAGACATCTTAGGAGAGAAAAAGAGATGAAAATTAATAATAACAATTCTTACAGCAGAAAAGTCCAGAAGAATCATAGAACTAAATTGGGATAGTTATATAAAATCATAAATGATTTGTCTCTGTAAGTTAGAGGATCAGAAACAAGAAAAGAACAAATGATAAAGAGGAAGTTCCATGAATGACAACTAATTTAAAAGTAAAATAAAGCAATTCGACAACAAACTGTGTAAAGTGTGGTAAAATCAAATGGTTTATTTTCTCATCTCCTAAAGTATGAGCTATAGTCTCCCATGGAAAGTGTTTTCTCCAATCTTGAGTGTAGCTTCTAACTTTGGGGTGCTTCCACTTAGATGAGATGAGATGGCTTTATCTCAGGTTCTTTTCTAGCTAAATGTTGTTATAACTTGTTATTCAATGGTAATTTTGGTTCATATACACACCACAGACTGATGGTTTTAAGAAGAGGAGAACAAAAATATCAGGTAAAAAGTAAAACAAGAGACAAAAACTTTACCTCTCCTAGTCCTTCCAGTGCTGTAAGTACAATGAGAGCTATGACTCCCAGATCTGCAGCAATGGGCATGAACAGGGTGAAGACAGCAGTGCTGAGGATCCCAAACCCAAGGAGCAGTTTCCCACCTACTTTGCTGGCCATATATCCTCCAGGGATCTGTGTGATGATGTAGCCATAAGAAGAAGAACAAAGTATCCATCCTCAAGTTCCTGCATTCCCAGTGATACCTTTTACCCTGTAAAATGCAGGAAGAAAAAAAATCTTTTAAGAGCTTGATTAAACAGTTCCTTTCTCTTACTGGCATGTAAGTACATATAAATGAAATGGTGAACTACGGTTGTGGATTGCAGTATATGCAAACATCTTAGTAGGTATGTGAGTCACTGCCATACAGATGTGCAGTTTTCTAGAAGTGAGTGGAAAAGAACTGAAAGTCATCAGCCAGGTGCAGTGGCTCGTGCCTATGGAAAGCAGATTATTGAGAGGATCACAGTTAGAGATCAAGCAGGGCAAAAGTTCACAAGACCCCATATCAACTCATGGATGGGCAAGGTAGTATGCATCTGTCATCCCAGCCAGGCAGGGAAGCACAAATAAGAGGGATTGTGGTGCAGGTCTGCCTGAGCATTAAACAAGACCTCATCTCAAAAACAACCAACAGAAACAAAACCTCAAACCAAAAAAGGGCTGAATGTGTGGCTCAAGTGGGAAAAACAACCAGCAGACACTGGTGGCTCACACCTGGAATCCTACCTACTCCAAGGTAGAAATCTGGAGGATCATGGTTTGAAGCCAGACCCAGGCAAATAGTTCTCGGGACCCTATGTTTAAAATACCCAACACAAAACAGGGCTGGCAGAGTGGCTCAAGTGGCAGAGTGCCTGCCTAGTAAGTGTGGGGCCCTGAGTTCAACCCTACAGTACTGCCAAAAAAAAAAAAAAATAATTGAAAGTCATAAACTTCAAAAAGGCTTGCTATTTTATGAAACTAGACTAGAGGCTAAGCTATGGTGGCTTTGTAACAGCTCTGACCAAGAACACTCAAAAAAGAACCATGGGCTTAATCTAGGAAGCTATTAAACCAAGCTTTAAAGAAAGGCCTCGGTTTAACCCTATCTCTGTCACTTACTGAGTGTGTAATGTAGGAAGAAATAAATACAATAAGGTCTGATACACAGTGAGTATTCACTTAATGTTGGATGTTAGCATGCACAAATATACATAATACCTCCCCATTTCAGACCAACCACTTGAACAAGCACATGGGACACTTTATAGCAAGGATTTAAACTCAGCCATAAACTCCATGTGAGGAGACCTGCCTTTTAACTAGCGGCAGAAGACAGTAAGATAACAATGAGGGTTTAGTGACTCATCTGAATAGCTGATATCTTAATGAATGAAGCTGTATAACTAAGTCACTATGACCAGACCCACTCCAAGATTTCTTTTTACTGCCTATATGAGGCAGATGAAGACACATGGCTAGGTCAACAAATGTACTTGCCAAAGGGAAAGATACAAAGCAAGCCACTAATTACACAGTTTGCAGTTTATTTGTGGAATTTTAGATTTCATGAACTCGTCCAGCAGAACTACCCCTGAAGGAGGTGGGCTTTAGTGATATGTAACCAAATGTGCTATTCAGCAATATTATTAATGTTACATAAGGCAAAGGAAAACATTTAAAGTATGTAACACTCCATTCTAAACAAAGGATGATCACACATTTATCAACTCCACTATAATGTGAGGCAGAACAAATGACTGAAGATTAGGTTAAGCATGTATAAATGCTGGCAAAGAATGCCTTTAGAAACTGACCAGTTTTTATTTCCCATTCTGCAGCTAAGAGTACCCAAATTCCACTGCAACTGTAACCATGCAAGTGAAGCACAATAGCAACTAATAGTCCTTAGAAAATACTCAGCAGTATTTAAAGCAATCTTATTTTCTGCTATGCCAAACAACTTTTTCCACATTCTCTGCAAGTTTAGAAGAAACTGAGGAGCTACTTTTAACAGATCAAGGTGTTTGACTGCATGTCAGCAGCTATAGTTATAAGTTACTGTTCAACCAGTTCCTGGGGAAACACAAAAAGAATGTGACTCAGAGTACACATGGAAATAAGTGTTTTAGTTTCTGCTGGATGAAGGCAGATGTTTCAGTATTTTTACTTGGAAATATTTTAGGATTAAGTAAGATTGTTTGCTTAAAAAGTACCACCTACCGTTTGATTATGAAGACGAGTGCTCTGCACACTCCTTGGAAGTTCTCTTATCCATGGAAGTTGTATTTGAATCTACCATATCCTCTAATCCAATGCTCAGATTCACACGTAATGCATAGAGAACGAAGAAACCAAAAAATGATGAAATTGCTAAGTTGTAACGCGCAGAGTAGCACACTGGAGGTGAAATAAATATTGAGAGAAACTTTAATTAGAAGAGTAAATTACCTGATGTTGTCTAAATTATGAAAAAATCATTTTTAGAAGTACACTGATAAACTGATAGTCATGAATATTTTCTGAAATAGCCTGAGATTAAGTGTATTTGAAAAGATTTACCAAAAATAATTTGTTCCCTATATCTAGTTTTGATAAAAACTTAACACCTGAGAGCCCAAACTTTAGGACAGTCCATTAAAACACGGGAGTAATAGCTTTGTCAAATTTGCTCAGAAAAATCTCTGTTCCACATTCAAAGTGAACCACTAATCCCACTCAGCTGGCAAAGACAAGGCATGAAAAAAAATAGATAAGGGAGTTTAATGGTATCACTATTCCTAAAAATCTAACTAATTATTATTGGTAAGTACTTGAGTACTTACAATGAATGGCATATATACTATTGACTATGGGAAGTAGCCATCTCACTGTAAATGTAGCACAAGAAAATAAAAAGAAAAAAAAGAAATATTGAATAGGACACAAAACTCTTGATAAATTTCTTACCTTGAAGAATATTCTCAGAGGCTAGGTTTAAATCAGAAGCCATGATAATACTTAAGGCTCTCCTAACTTAAATGTATTTAAGAATCCATAAGAAAACGTACAGAATCTATGACAGTTGCAGATCTATGACAGTTGCTCAGTAGCTATCATGCTTAAAGGGCCCAAAGGTAAATAAGTGAATATACCAGAAGGCAGAGGAAGCTGGAGGAACCAATGAAACAAGGGACATGTGAGAGGATGAGTTTGACCCAGTCTTCACTTGAATTATATGCTTACACATGGATTTTCTTTCTGTGGTCAACACTGAATGTTTGATAAATATCTGTTTAAAAGCTGGGCATGGAAGGCTCAGATGTGAGGGTCACTTGAGTCCATGAGTATGAGAACAGTTTGGGCAATACAGAGAGACCCTGTCCCTTTAAAAGAAATCTGGGCTGGAGATATAGGTCCATGGTAGAGCATTTGCCTAGCATCTGGGAGGCGGGGGTTCATTGCTCAACACCACAAACAAAACAAAATGACAACAAAACAAAGAGTAGATAAATGTTGACATATGAACATCTGGACTGGGGTAGAGCTCAGTAGTAGAGTACTTGCCTAACATGCACCAGGTCCTGGTTCAATCCCTAGCACCACAAAATAAACAAACCAAATATCCACTTATTTCACCAGGCGATGGTAAGTTAAAATTACATATGTAAAAACCCCATAAAATGCACATATGAAAACACCTATGCTCTTATTTGGTAATGACACTAACAGTTCATATAGAGCCATATGCTATTTGCGTGTGTACACTTCCCTCTGCTTCACAACTATTTCCAGTGACCTTAAACAAAAGTATATTTTTTCAGATACAAAGGTCTCGGCCCTGATTCAGATAGTCTGATTCAGATGGAAACTCAGACAATATTATAGCTGAGTATAAATTAATTCACTACAATCCCACTCATTTTCCTAAGAGCCTTCCCACACTTAACAATTGCAATCAATTTTTTTGTCTGTGCAAGTTAACAGAAAACTCTTCATTTGGTATTCTTGAATCCTTCTTTTCAGGAATAGAGCTATTAAAATTATGGTTAGATACAGATCTGTGAGAGCTGTATTTCTAATTTTTTTGGTGATACTGGGGTTTGAACTCAGGGCCTCATGCTTACTAAGCAGGCACTCTACCACTTGTGCCACTCTGACAGTCCAGAGCTCTATTTCTAAAGCTCCATTCATACTTTCTGTTATTTGAATTTATGCAAATTTGCTTTCCATTTCCATGAAATAGGCAGCTGTCCAGTTAAGGACAGTTTGGGGTCTAAAAGGCATGTTTTACAACATAGCACAGCACATTTTTTTTCTTTCTTTTCTTTTAGTGGTACTGGGGTTTGAATTCAGGGCTTCCAGCTTGCAAAGTAGGTACTCTACCACTTGAGTCACACCTCCACAGCACATTTTCTCTATCAATGCTTTGTCAGGCAATATTACATGGAAATCTTGATGGGGAAATTATAATCTTACCAAATTTGGGTAATTAAAATATGTTACTTCAAATAATTTAGAGCAAGAAAAATCCAGATTCATGCACTATATTTGCTTTGTCAAAGTAGTATTTAAAAAGCTCATTGTCTGCTTCAGTAGTGATTTTTGGTTTAAAAAGGTTATGGTTGCACATTCCTGTAATTCCAGCACTAGAGGCTAAGGAAGAAGGATCATGGTTTGGAGACTAGCTTGGGCTACATAGTGAGACCCTTCCTCCCCCCGCCCCCAAAAAAAGCTCATAGTTGCTTTGTAAAGTTTACTCAGGGGAAAAGTGTGAATGGGTGTGGGGGATGTAGACTGAGGGAGATTGCTTAGGGGACTGTTGGACCTTTCCAAAGAAAGTAGGAGATGAAGATGACTTAAATGATGGTGAAAGCAGAGGTAATGGAGAGAAGTGGGTGGAGTTGAGGTAAGTTTAAATGCAGAATTAATAGGCCTCACCTAAAGGCTAGATATGACAGTAAGTAAAAGGAAGGAATGAAGTTACTAAATTCATTACTCTAAGTAACTTTATTTTCTGCCATTCTGACTTGCACTGTCATTATTGTATTTTATTCTTTTTGCAGTTACCTTCCTTTTCTGTATGTTATTAGTTTCCCCTCAAGGGATGCTTGATTTGGACTATGGTATACTTTATCATGTGAGTACATGTGGGGCTGCAAGCTTGGGAAGTGAAAGGTGAGAAAAATGGTTTCAAATTACTAAAAAATCTGACCTGAGCCAGGCGCTTGATGGCTCATGCCTATAATCCTAGCTACTCAGGAGGCAGAGATTAGGAAGATCATAGTTAGAAGACAGCCTGAGCAAATAGTTTGTGAGATCCTATCTCAAAAAAAAAACCACAACCCATGGCTGGTGGAGTGGCTCAAGGTGAAGACCCTCAATTCAGGCCTTCATATATACATGTATAACATGAGTTTGGGATGGGAAAGACTTTTGGAGGAGGAATATTTGACTGAGTATTCCTCTATGAGCAGGAAGGAAGTTGCCAGGCAGTTCAGAGGAAGAAGAGCAACCCAAGCAAAATAGGGGCAGGGGAGCAAAGGAGAATGATGGAGGGGGTGAATGTAACTAAGATATATTGTAAGCACTTTTGTAAATGCTACAATGTACCCTCAGTACAATAATAATATGGTAATAAAGAATTGAAAAAGGAAGCATGGAAATGAGAAAGGTGGTCAGAGGGAGAGCAGGAAATCCTATAGGATCTGAGGTGGCAGTACTAGGAACTGCAGCAACTCTGAGAACTAATGCTATTGAGTGAGACAGCTGGTATGGAGTTTACTAACAAAAAATAATAGCTAATATTTGTTGAGTACTTACTATGTGCTTGGTACCAGACAAGAATTTTGCCAGTATTATGGGCATTATAAAGATGAACTGAGTTAGTAAATACTTAAAACACTGCTTAGTACATTACTTTTTCTAGATATTAGAAGTTGAGGTAGGAATCATAGTTACTTCTCATTTGTGAGAAGTTAGGATTTGTGGGGCATGAGGCTCCCAGTGAAGCAGGATTGCTAAGTGGGGAGTGGGAGCACCTGCCCTGTGTTAACTTCAAGCACTGCTCATCCATGCTACGGGAGGTGCTGAGACATCAGAGAGCTAGCACTGAGATAGATGGGATGATACAGTAGAGGGCAAGGGAATTTAGAGATTGGCAAGGAGATAAAGTGTCAGATTCTGATTCTAAACCAAGAAGAAAGTAAAATAGAGAGGGCTAATAGTTTAGGAAAATACATACTGGAATATAAAAGTTCTATGAGGCTTCTGTTCTGTGATGTTCACTGCTATGTATTCCCAGCGCCTAGAGCCGTGTCTGGTAGAACTGGTATGCTTGTGGCTTTGAATGTAAACTCTTCCTTCTACTAAAAGAAGAGTAGGGCAAGTACCCTAAACTAAAACCAGTGGAAACAAAGCACAGGATGCATGCAAGTTTCTGTATTTATAAGCCAGAAAATCACAAATAATCACAAATTCCAGCAGAGTGTGACCATGAAGAATGGGACCCTCCTTTTTCAGTACTAAGTTCTCTGAGGAATACAAACAGCAAATGGTCTGTGATGATGATGATAAAAACTAACATGTGCCAAACTCTATTCTAAGCCCTTTCTACTAGTTCATTTTAATTCTCACAATAACTTTATATTAAAGTATATTACTTTTCCTGATTTATAGATAAAGGAAGCACAGAGAGGTTAGTTGACATGTCAACACTCACACAGCTAGTTAGTGGAGTTGGGACTGAAAATTAGGCACTCAGCTCTCAGATCTATGCTGTTTTGTAAACACAAGTAATGTATTAGAACCCCTAAAGCTGACTTCTTGTATCATGAGTGAGCACATCATTGGTGCAACAGAATTTTGAACTGATACAAATAATCAATCAATAATCAAATACAAGAGATATCCCACTTATATACAAGCAAGCCTTCAACTGATGGAAACTATGATGAACGAATTTTTATGTATAGCAGGAAAAACTTTGCTTTTATTTAATACCCTCCATTTCCCATATCTAAATTAGGAAGAAAAACCTGCAGACTTACTGTTATCAGTACTGAGCCACCCTTCTCCCATTGTTTTGGTGTGCATCTTTGAATTTCCTCAGGCTCAATGAAAGCAGGTGCTTCATTGAGAGGAGTGACAGAGCTGGGTACTGAGAATTCTGTCATATCAAACTGAGAGGTATTAATTCTTAACAGTAAAGAAACATATCCTAACTTTAGCTCTGTTAATAAAAAAACACTTTTCATAATTTAAAATCATGTCCCATTACTTATGGTCAGGTAGAAGTGGAATATTTTCAAATTTGTAAAGGATCAAGTAAAAATGATAAAGCATTTTTCAAATAGAAATTTCTTTCCTTTTCTTTCTTTCTTTCTTTTTTTTTTTTGCAGTACTGTGGTTTGAACTCAGGGCTTACACCTTGAGCCACTCCACCAACCCTTTTTTTTGTGTGTTTTTTTTTTTTCAAGATAGGATCTCACAAACTATTTCTCCAGGCTGGCTTTGAACTTTGATCCTTCCAATCTCTGACTCCTGAGTAAATAAGATTACAGGTGAAGCCATTGAAACTGATGGATAGACTGCCGGAGGTCCCAAAAGGTGATAATTGGGTGGAGACATTTCTCCTTCCTAGGAATCTTCCCTTTGCACCTGAGAGACATCTCTGCCCTCGGGCAACAAAAAAGGTTATAAAAACCCAATTTTCAACCTGACTGACAGGACCACGGGTTTGCGGTTCCCCCTGCATGCCCCCATGCAGCCTTTCTCTTCTCTACAAATAAAGTCTTTCTGCCCTCTGCTGCTGGAGTCTGGCTGTGCTTTCATTTCAGAGTGTACCCAAGAACCCTGAACACCTGAAAATTCCTGTGTGTCTTCTGTGCATCATATTTGGTGATCATAGAGGGACACTTCTTCACCTGAGGTTGGTACAGGTTGCACCAAACTGGAGGGGACTGCCTAGGAAATGGTTGTGATCGTCTGGCATGCCGATGGAGTCTGTCTTATAGCAGAGCACCAACCCATCCCCCCGCCTTAGCTATGGTGGAACTCTCAAGCTGACTCACTGTCTCTCTTTCTCTCTCTCTCTCTTTCTCCTCTCTCTTTCCCTCTCTCTCTCATTAAGGAGGGTTTCTCCCTTGGGAACCTGAGGAAAAGCCCTAAGCCTTCTACAGCTGCAAGGCAGGCAACCCGAGAAATCAGAGTCCAGCTGGGGGGCTTATACCAGACTGCCAATGCTACAGGGGCACAGCTAAAACCTCAGTGCACCCAGGCTTTTTTCCTCTTAACTCTTGGCTCCCTCCCTCCTTAAACTCTCTCCCTTTCAAGATCTGACCTGCTTATGAAAATGTCTGAAAACAGCTGGTAGAAAGGAAAGTTTCTCTTCAAGGTATAAGGGTGCTCTGACCTGGGCAACTCCCCGGTGACACCTGAAGGCTGAAGATTCAACTTCCTGACCCACCCTGAGGCTCCAAAGGTGGCTAAGTATCGGAACCCCTCCAGCCATGTCTGGGGCAAACAGACAATCTGATCTCTACACTTTCTTCACGGTTCCCATGCCCAAGTTTGGAGGTCACCCCTCGCTTCCAGTGCTCCAGTATTGCCTCTGCCAGGATTGACCTAGATAGCAGTGATGACCAATAATCCCTGATGGTTGAGCCTGGAAACTCTCCTTCACCCAATCCTCAGCTTCTTCTTCCTCTTCCCTTTTAGATCAGGATGAGTGGTCTCCCCACTTTGACCTAAATAGCAGTGGGCTTCCGTCTTCAGCTGAGTCCGGGAGAGATCCCTACATCCCCCATGACAGACACCAGAAAGTGCTGCTCTCTAACTTGGGCTTATCTGGCTAAGCAGGTTCCATAGTCTGCCCTGGGGCGGGGGGGGAACCAGTTAAAGGGATAGAGACCTCAAAGGTCTTCTATGATTTTTGTCCCTTACTACAGGAAAACACAAAACAATGCCTTCAGATGCTTCCTCTCTTTTCATAGAAAATATATATGTCTCATAGGATATATAGAGGGACAAAGTCTACCTCTTCAGGAGTCCCCGTCCATGCCTCTGCAGGGGTCCTCTCTCTGGCCATGTAAGCCCTCTTGGTTACTTTGATAAGAGTTGTTTTAGAATTAAAAGCCTTCAGCTGGTAGAGGAGAACCACGTACCTGGGTCACAAGGCAAACAGGCAAGTCAAAATGAATAGATAAAAAATTGATCAGAGGGCACTCTGGTGGGGTGGTTGCAGCCGGACTTACCTGTCTTCCCCATGACCTTAGCCACAGGTGGCAGGGGCAGGAAAGCAAGGGAGAGAGGGACACCGTCTCCCATGTAGAGTTTCTCCTCACCTGAGGACGCCTAGGTAAAAGGAGAAAACCTCTGTTAATGTGATCAATTTTCCCTAGCTTCCCTTTTTAGATGGGGAATCAGGCTTAAAGGATCCTGGAAGGATTCCTCCTTGCCTGCTTACTAAAACACTGGAAAGACCTTCATCCAGAAAGTCTTCAGCCAAAACAACTCAAGTTTTTCTGAACACAGGCCTGGCCACAGTATCCTCTGGGAGATGGGGAAAGATGGCCAGAAGGAGGGAGATTAATTATAATACTAGTCTTCAATTAGATATGTTCTGTAAAAAGGAGGGAAAGTGGACTCAAGTCCCATATATTCAACTTTTCTTTCACCTAAGAGACCACCCAAAATGGCTGAGCAAATGCAGGCTGGATACCTAGACCATGGTGACCCTTTCCAAAAAGCCCCCAAACTTTCTTGAGGAACCAGAACCAAAAAAACCCATCTAATGCCCAAGGGCCCCCAATAATGACATTCTTCTCTGGAGGAACAGCCAGTACTAGATCAGGCAGCTACAGCTGGGGATGATTATCACTTATATAAATGTAGCCCTGTAGCCCTATCTCAGACTGGGCCCTCACAGGAGGAGGAGGGGGAGGGAGAAGAAAGACAAAGACATTGGATACCTAAAAGGGAACCCTGATTCCCAGTTCCAACAGGAGATCAGGCAGTACCTAGGTATGATCCTAAGTGGGACCCTGAAAAGGACAAGGATGAATGGAGCTGTAATCATTTCATCCACTGCATTCTTGGGGAACTAAGAGAGCCAAGGTAAAACCCCTTAATTACTCCCAAGTCACAGCTGTGCAGCAAGGACCCGTAGAAACCCCATAGCTTTCCTACAGAGACTTAAGGATGTTTACAAGAGCATATCAACATTGTATCAGAGTCACAGGAAGAGGAAATCATCCTAAAAGATAAATTTCTAACACAGCCCCAGATATCCATAGAAAGCTTCAACTGGAGCCAGCATTTCAGCTATTCCTTTCTCTCCTGACCCAGGTCCTCCAAGAAAATTACTGTTTGAGGCCTATCAGGCCAGCTCCTAGAGCATTATTTCACTAAACCTCTAGCCTGCTCCTGGGGAGATTTCCACTGCTGTCATTCCTTTTAAATTGTCTCAGAAATCCCTACTCCTCTGCTAGGGCAAGACCTTCTAACTTGGGGGTGTAGCTCCTTTTATCCCCAGGAGAGTACTTTTGGTTGCCCCGATAGAGGAACAGGAGACCCCCCCCCACAGTGTGGACAGACAGACATACGGTGGGATGGGCACGAACAGTGTTCCCAGTCCTAATTCATCTGAAGGATCCCTCTTGGTTTCCCCATCAAAAACAATACCCTTTAAGACCAGAAGTTAAGGAGGGACTAATTCCCATAATCAAAGACTTAAAAAGATGGGGCCTGCAAGTAGAATGCTTCAGCCCATACAATACTCCTATTCTTGGTTTCAGGAAGGGACATAACAAATGGAGGCTAGTCCAAGATCTCTGCCTGATCAACAAAGCAGTAGTGCCTCTCCACCCTGTAGTTCCAAATCCCTATACACTTTTAGCCCAAATACCTCCAGGTACTGCTTACTACTCTGTCCTGGACTTAAAGGACACCTTCTTTTGCATTCCCTTACATCCTAAAAGTCAATCTATCTTTGCCTTTGAGGACCCCTCAGGAAAGTCTGGACAGGTCACCTGGACTGTCCTCCCCCAGAGATTCAGAGACAGCCCCCACCTCTTTGGGTTGGCTCTAACCCAAGACTTGGCAGAGTGGCAATATCCACAAGCTCCTCTGCTACAATATGTAGATGACCTCCTCCTCTGTGAATTGACTGAGCCTGTCACTTCACGAGCCACTGAATCCTTACTAAACTTCCTAGCAGACAGAGAATAAATAATCTCTAAAGAAAAAGCCCAATTGGGTCAGTACAGGGTTACATATTTAGGTCTTTATATCAAATCCCTAAGGAAACAAAAAAGGATCCCCCCGGCCCTTTATTATTTGGGATGACAAATAAGAAAATACATTCCACCAGTTAAAAAAGGCCTTTATGACAGCTCCAGCCCTGGGTCTCCCGGTTCAGGAGAAGTTTCAATTATATGTCTATGAAAAGGAAGGACTGACCCTGGGAGTGGTGACTCAGCTCCGGGACATCACTCCCCAGCCAGTGGGCTACTTAAGCAAAGAATCAGATCAGATAGCCAAGGGATGGCCAGGATGTCTTCCAGCAGTTGCTACAGTTAGCCTTCTCGTGCCTAAAGATGAAAAACTGATGCTAAGCCAGCTCCTGCCACTTTACACCCCACATGACCTAGTGAGAATTTTAAACTCAAAAGGGAAGTTACTCTAATAGTTTTCAGCATGGATTGCAGCTGTAGCTGGAATCAGCTATGGGGTGACTGTGAATCATGTAACTGTAAAAAAACCTAATCAAAGTAGTAGAGAGCACCTCAGACCAGGTACGCCTTGACATTAAGGACATATGAAGGTCTTTATTGTCTCTTGCCTGGTCCTAGATTTTGTTTTGGCTAAACAAGACCAATATGCTATTGCCAATACCTCCTATTGCACATAAATAAACACTTTAGGCATCCTAGAGGAACCTGCAGACTACATTCTCCAACAGGCTAAGTGGCTGCGAGAACAGTCTCTCAAAACTCAGGATTCTACATAGGTATGGAACCAAATAAAATCCTGGCTCCCCTCCAGGATTGGTTCCTACCTGTTCTGGGGCCTATAGTTGCCATTATTCTCTTGCTTGTGTTTGGGCCTTGCATTTTAAACTTATGTGAACAAGTTTCTTGCCTCTCGCCTAGAATCCATCAAACTACAGATGCTCCTGATGAACATGAAAATGACCTACTATCTCGGTCCCCTTGATAACCCTTCTCATGGTCAGCCCTGATGCTGCGGGCCCCTTCATCGCCCCCTGTCAGCAGGAAGCAGTCACTGAATAGACTTATCCCTGTCCCTAAGAGCAGTTAGGGTGATCACTGAGAGAGGGGAATTAAAGGACTAACTGCAGGAGGTCCTAAAAGGTGGTAATTGGTCAAGGAGACACCTCTCCTTCCCAGGAAACTTGTTTGTTTGCACCTGACACACATCTCAGTCCTCAGGCAATAAAAAAGGCTATAAAAACCCAATCCCCAAGCTGACCCACAGGATCACCAGTTTCTGGGTCCCCCTTCATGCCCCCATGAAGCCTTTCTCTTCTCTATGAATAAAATCTTTCCGACCTCTGCTGCTTTCATTCTCAGAATGGACCCAAGAACCCTGAAATTCCTGCCTGTCTTCTGTGCATCAGAACCTGGATCTCAAGTAGAAATTTCTTGAATGTAACATACATGTAGCACTATGTGTCCAGGAAGGAGGTTAGGACTAAAATCCAAGGGACCTTGGAGTCTAGTCTCTACCACTGTGTGCAAGCTTCTGCAACTGACTAAGCCTATTTGGCCCTCACTGCTGGCATAAAAATGACACTATGCTAAGTGGGAGCCTTGGGTCTTTTTACAGCTATAAAATTTTATGGTTAGGACATTTCCTCGGCCTTTCTCTTCAGAAAAAGAAAACAATATGCTTAGGCACAGATAAGGTACAGCTGATTTCCTACTGGCATGTTCCAGAAACACACACACCCCTAAATATGTTTTGTTTTGGAGACAGTGTCTCACTATGTAGCCTAGGCTGGCTTGGAACTCATCCTCCTGCCTCAAGCCTCATAAATGCTGGGATTACATGCCTGGCTTCTTTTCTTTCAACTTTATCAAAGTATAATGAAAGTGACTAATGTTTAATCCAATCAAGATCAGGATGTAAAACTTTCATATCATCCCCCAAAGTACCTCAGTGCTTTTTTGTAGATTCCCTCCTGCCCACAGCTTCTAGGCAATCACTGATTTGCACTATGTTATTACATATTAGTTTTACTTGTCCTAAAACTCCATATCGATGAGATCACATACTAAAATGGTGACTTCTTTTGCTCAGCATGTTTTTGAAGTGTATTCATGTTATGTGGATCAGTTTTTTGTCCCTTTCTATTACTGAGTAGTATTGCATTCTACGGATACACAATTTGTTTATCCATTCACCAACCAACTAAGTTGTAGTTATTTCAGCTCTTTGTCAGCACTGATTTGAATTTTAGCCATTCTAGGAGTATATAATGGCCCACTGTGGTTTCAATATGCATTTTCTGACAATGAATGATGTTTGACATTTGAGCTAAATTTTGACCACATATGTATTCCAATTGCAACTGAGTACAGTAGTCTCTATTAACGCATTTGGACTATTTTACAAAGTAAGATTATATCAGTGTCTGTCTGTCCCTTGTCCTTCCCTCTCCCACGGTAATGGGCTTTGAAACCAGGGTCTCACCCTTGCTAGGCAGGCACTCTACCACTTCAGTCACTTGGCCAACTAATTTTAACAGCATAAGCCACATCAGTTTATGGAACTAAGATTTTTGGATAAAATGTTACTTTGATATAATATTTCTCTTCAACCTTGACTAAAATAAGCTCTCACATGCCAGATGGAAAAATAATGTTGCCACATCTACTGCCACCGTCTGGTAATGTTAAAAACAAATAAAAAGGAGAGACCTTGGTCAACAAAAGTTCTATTTCCAATTTAATTATTTGTCATGCACGCCTTTGATACTATGGAATGCATGCAATCAAATTTGCTCTTTAGGTTTTTTTTTATTATTACTTTTTAAGAAGCTACATTACAAAAGTATCAAATAGCAAATCCTGTAGTTTCTCTAGATTCTGGGATGATACTTTTTGAAGTACTTCCCTTTCAATTTGTTACAACTTTGGCCAATTACCATAGAGCTCGATAAATACCCTATGTTGACGATAACCGAACTGTTTCCTAATAGAAATCGTACACGGAAAAACCCTGAAAAGTCTGCGATCTTTTGTGTCTTTCAGCACAATGGCAGATGTTCGCTGGGTTATGCAATGACTACTCCGCACACCCACAAATGTTGACCCTATGCTTTTTCATCTGTCCTCCCCGCCCGGGAGCCACCAGATCACATGCTTGCTGATGTGCAGCTGCGGAAACCTGGCGGTCGCAGGGAAGGGAGCCAGAGGCTCTGTCTGGCCTCGGCTCATTGATTTGCAGGTCCCTCCCAGGTGGTTCTTCCCTGGGTGGGCACTACCGCGGGCGGGCCCCGTGGGGCTGCACCTGCACCTGCACCTGCCGGGGTTCCGCCCGAGGGCGTCCCTGCACCGGACAGGCCGGTCGGGCTGGTCCCTGAATGGGCTTCCCCTCCGCTGAGCCCCCTTGCGCCTGACAGCTCCTGCCGGCCCGCCAGGATGTCGGTACCCTGGATGGGACACACCTGCGCCGGTACCACCGCCCGTCCCGGGAGTGTCGCCGGCCCACCGCCCCTCGATTGTCCCGCCGCTCACCGGCTTCGGCTTCCAGGCGCCGTGCAGGAGCGGGGTGCTGTCCGTGTTCTCGTCCTCATCATTCACAGCCGGACCCCGAGCCGTGGGCCTCACGATGCCTGCCACAGCTGAGGTGCTGGCGACTCTGCAAGGAGGAGCGCTCGGGCCCACAGCCCAGGCCCTGGGGCCGCGCTGGCCCGGAGGGGCCGGGGCGCGGGCGTTGGCCCCGCCCCCGCCCCGTCTTGTCACCGAGGCCCGGCCCAGAGCCGGCCTTGCCTACTGCGTCCCCCACCATCTTAGGTTCCGGCAGCGCCGGCCTAGGTCTGGGCGGGGAAAGCAAGGTTCCGGAGTTCCGGTCTGGTGGGCGGGGCCGGCGTGGCCGCGGGTGCTCTTGGGAACGTCCCGCCGCCGACCGTCGTAAAGCGCGAGGCCGCGCTGGAGGAGCCGGGTGACTCGAAGCCTGGGTCTTGCACGGCGATTCGAGTCTCTAAGTAAGACTAGGGAAGTGGTGCGCGCTTGACGCTCAGTTGTCAGTCGCCAAATTGATGGGAATATTAGCAACCTTTGTGCCGTTTACCCCGTGACTGCAGGTCTTTCCTAAAATAGCTTTTGAGGTAGAACAACTGCAAATGGAAATAATAGAGTCCAGTGAAATGGCTGATTCTCTAGGGGAAAACAGCCCGATATAGGGGTGGCCCGTGGTTCAGCCTGTCTAATCCTCTGATGTGTGCGTTTCCTTGCAGATCTAGTTCCCTCAGATTCTCCTAGTTGCTGACTCTAAGAAAGAGGAACTAGGAAACACGAACCAGTGGCCGTGGCAGGGCAGGCCTGGAGCTGTTTGGGCAATAAAGGTCATCTCTGTGGAGACAGACGGAAAAGGTAAGATGTGGTAGCTGCCATCCGGGAAGGTTGCAAGCAATAATTCAGTAAGCCAGGTAAGAGGATTGGTGAGGTCCAGGTGGGAGGCCTTCTGCGGGCATCCCTAAACTTCCTGATCAAATTAAAACATGAAAGATCTGGCGACTAAAATTGCCAGGTGGATTTCAAACTCTGAGGATTGTAGAGATGTGCCACTCATACTCGAATATGTACACAGTCACGGAGCGGATACTTTTAAAATGTGCATTTTGAGCCGGGCCCTGGTGGCTCACTCTTGTAATCCTAGCTACTCAGGAGGCAGAGATCAGGAAGATCGTGGTTCGAAGTCAGCTGGGGAAAATAGTGCCAGATACTCTATCAAAAAAACCCATCATAAAAAAGGGCTCCTGGAGTGGTTCAGGGTGTAGGCCCTGAATTCAAGTAACAGTATAGAAAAAGAAAAAAAGTGCATTCTGATTCGGCAGGCCTGGTGTGGAATTTTATGCGTCAACACTGAGGGGTCAGGTTAATTCATAATCTGTAAAGCTAATTGCCCTCTATAATGACTAGAACAAAAATACCAGCCTCCCTACAGTCCCTTTTTCCCCTAAGTAAAGTGGGGATTCTCTATAGCAGACTGAATTCAGATTTCATTCACACCCTTGTACCCTCCACTTCCACCATCCTTCTCCTGGGTTTGGGGACTGTAGAAGCAATACCATATTCATACCCCTCTCTCTATTTCCCTCTCCTCCCCCCACCCCGCCCCATTGGTTCTGTTTGTCTGAGAACCCCAACACATCTGAGGTGGGTGTGACACTCTGGGTTGCTAACCATCTTCCAGATGACCACACTGAATAGTAAGGTTATAAAGGACTTGGCCAAGGGAATAAAGATTCCAACAGTCTTGAAAGATTTCAAAGTAAAGCAAGTCTCTTTTTAAAAAAACTTGTTAATTTTTAATTTTATTTTTACTTTTTGGCAGTACTAAGGTTTGAACCCAGGGCCTTCCACTTGCGAGACAGGCCCTCTACCACTTGAGTCATGCACCAGAACCTTAGTACAATTTTTATTTGAGAAATTTTAGGTTTGCAGAAAAGGTTCAAAGTCAGTACAGTGAGTTTTCTATACCTTTTGCCTAACATGATCTCTTATCATTAGTATGACACACTTATCACAACTATTAAGCCAATATTGATAAGTATTATTAACTGAAATTCATAGTTTGTTTGGATTTTTTTCTTGTCCCAGGATCCATCTAGGATGTTATGTTACGTTAAGTCCTTGTGTGTCCTTGGGTTCCTCTTGGCTATGATGGTTTCTCACACCTTCCTCATTTTTGCTGACCTTGACAGTTTTGTAGAGTATTGGTAGGATTTATAGAAAGTCTCTCAGTTTGGATTTGTCTGATGTTTTCCTTAAAATTAATTGGGTTGTTTTAGAGAAAGGCTGTAGAGCCATTCTCCTCACATAATTTCCAGGAAATGTGTTGACAACATGACTTATCACTGATGATTACTACTAATTATGTTAAGCTTCATTTCATGTCTGAATTAGGGTCTGTTAGGTTTTTTCCACTGCAAAAAAATTCTTTTTTGGTGGTACTGTGGTTTGAACTAGGACTTCACACTTGCAAGGCAGGCACTCCATCTCTTTAGCCATGATTACAGTCCAAAATTATTGTTTTACTCCCTTTCCATACTTTGCTATTTGGAAGGAAATCAGTATGTGCAGCCTACACTTAAAGGGTGGGGAGTTATGCTCCAGCACTTTGAAGGCACAACTGTTTTGTTATGGGAGACTTGCTTGTTCTGCCCCATTTATTTAGTTAGTTATTTATATGATTATAGAGTCCAGGTTATTTTATACACTGGATTTAAATCCCTAGATTATTGATTTTGTTGGTGGTATCATACTCTGTCATTTATTTTCTTGATCAAATTGTTTCAGATTTGGTGATTGGGAGTACTTTCTTTTTGGCTTCTGTATCTTTTTACATGCTTCCATTGTTATGGTTTTGAGCAATGCTTTTCTTTCTGGTAGAGTAAGATGTTTTATCTAGGTTCATCCTTTTTTTTTTTATGGTACTGGAGTTTGAACTCAGGGCCTCATGCTTTCTAGGCAGGTGATGTACTGCTTGAGCCACTCCACCAGCCCTTTTTTGTGCTGGGTATTTTTGAGATAGAGTCTCGCCAACTATTTACTTGGGCTGGTGTTAGGCCATGATCCTCCTAATCTCTGCCTCATGAGAAGCTAGGATTACAGGCCTGAGCTACCACCGCCTGTGTCTAGGTTCATCTTGTATGTTCTCTGCCCCTGTTACTTCTCCAAAGAGAATGGTATTGGAAACTAACATCTGGGCCCTGGGTAGACCTTCCTAGACCTAGTGGAGGTACTTTATTGCTGTTGTTGTTTTTGTTTGATTTAGAGTCTTCCCAAGAGGATTAAAGAAAAAAGTGTAAGATGACATTTCCCACCCCTTATATGTGGCATTTATTTTCTGATTGCACACTAGTATAAAGATTGTTGTTGATGGTACTCATTTATTTTTGGTTGGTAATTCCTTTACCAACACTAGACCAGTACTGTTCAGTAGAAATACAATTCGAGCTACATATATACGTTAAAATTTTTTAGTAGCCACATTAAAAAATAATAAAAAGGCAGAATTAATTTTATAATAGATAACCATTTAACCTACTATATCACAAATTATCAGTTGTGTACCTACCCAACATAAAATTATTGACATACACTCTTTCTTCTGTATTAATCTTTGAAACCCAGTGCACATTTTCAGTGTCATCTTTCTCCGTGGCTGCCACCTTCTGTGTGCATCACACATTGTTCTGTTCACTGATCCTTGCACATACCATGTTTGCCTTGTGTTGTTCCCTCCACCTGTTTGTTTATGTGTATGGTGAGTTCCTATATGTCCTTTTTGGTAAATGTCACCTTTTATTTAGTGATTCCTTGATAATCTTTTCCTTACTCAGTGCTTTTATGTATGCTATATACCTCTTTACAGTAGCACATTGTTTTAGAGCTATCTAAGACACTCTAATAGTAGGTGAGTCATTGCTTTAGATCTGGAATTTTGACTTATCTTCCATTTCCAGCTTTGAGTAGGGAGAACGGATATTTTTGAAGCCCTATGTTATGTGTCATGCTCTGTCCTGGTTGCTATGGGAGTATGCAAGGTATATAAACATGCCTTCTGCATTCAAGGAGCATACAAGTACCCTGAAGGAAATATTTCTTAATACTATCCAAGGAAAAATAAAGTACTGCCCTGGCAGTTATGAAAGTTAGGGGAAATATTTTTATTTATAGATTCTAGAGAGCAAGTTTTAAATGAATAATGTATTTCCCATAGAAGAGTGGTAATATTTTTAGGAAGGAATTTTAAAATTAGTCTGTGCTCCATGAGGATATTTTCCCATATCTTCGTTTCTTTTTTTTTTTTTTTTTTCCCAAAGGTTTATTAGCAGAGAGGAAAAGAGAAGAAAAGCCCCTGTATGTGGGGGTGGGGGGGTCTCAGAAAAGCTGAGCCACTTTCCCCATATTTTATTTAGGCAGCTGTCCTGTCAGTTGTCCTCAGACAGTGATCAATATAAAAACAAAATAAGATGGGGAAAGGTGCAGTTTTCTGTCATGTTTATATGAAAGCATATGTTCATGATTTTCATAGCAGAGTTTGATTTTCCTCAGTATTGTACAACTTGACGATTGTGTAATTCTTACCTCATACAGACATGTGAGAATATTGTGTGTCTGTCTGTCTGTCTGCCTGTTACTGACAGATTGAACCCAGAGTCTCACACGTGGTAAGCAAACACTCTACTGCTGAGCTGTATCCTCAGCTCATGAGTATTACTATTGCCATTTTGAAGAGGAGAACTAATAGATGGAAACTGAATGAAGTGATATGTCTAAGGTCAGCAACAGTCACTACTACAATTAAGATGTATTGCCTTTCCTTGTATTCAAATCCTGAGGATACTTCTTTATAATTCCCTTATTTTCTATACCTTGTGTGTTTCCTTTGCATGTTAAAACTAATTTCCTCTATCCCTCCCTCTAACTCTACATCTCTCTCTACCTCTATCCCTTCTCTTCCTTCCCTTCCTTCCCTTTCTTTCCTGGTGCTGGGGCTGGAACCTGGGGACAGGATTGCCAGCTAAGCACTCCACTACTGATCCATGCCCCCAGCCCTATATCTTAAAACTTTTGAGCACAATTTTGGTTAGTCTTGAAATTCATTTTAATGGTAAGTATATAAAATGTGGGATTGTTAGTTGTTTACAAATTATGTGGCATTTTCTTTGTCAGTTTTCCTTGATGGAGGGGGACACTAAAAAAAAAAAAAAAAAGATGTAACTAATATTGCCTCTGTGAAAAGCCTGGCAGAGATATCTAAAATTTAAATATCCTGAAAAATTTAAGGAAACATAGTTTTATCTCTTTGACTTCAGAGAAATTTAAGTCAAAATTTGCAAATATAAAATATCAATGGAGCAGATAGTATACCAACTGAGAGAATCATACAAGAAACAGAATTACCTTCAGAAGTGAACTAAAAATGCATACAAAGCAACTGAAAATTGAGTGATGTGGGCAGATTAGAAGATTAAGGTTCAAATCTGTCCTAAGTGCATGTGAAACCACAGTGTTACTGAATCAGCCCTTCCTGACAGTCCTTTTGGGTCAGAATTCTTTCTGCCTAGAAATTCATGTATTTTATGACTAACAAAAGGCATAGTGCCTCAGGAACTAATGGTCAGAAATGAAACCCCGAACTCAATAGAATTTAAAAAACACTGTATTAAGGCAAAATTGATATACAAAACACTGCACACATTTAATGCATCCAGTTAGATGAGGTTAGCTAGTTGCCTGCACCTGTGAAATTATCGCCACAGTCAAGCTATTAGACACATCCATCTCCTTGGTTGTTGTGAGAACAGTTAATATGAGATCTATTCTCTTGACTTACTTATGTTTTTTTGGTGGGCCTGGAGTTTGAACTCAGGACTTCACACTTGCAAAGCAGCTGCTATATTGCTTGAGCCATACCTCCCGTCCATTTTGCTCTGCTTATTTTGGAGATGGGGCTGGCAAACTATTTGCTTGGGCTGTCCTTGAACCACAGTTCTCCCAATCTCAACCTCCCAAATTGCTAGGATTACAAGCATGAGCCATCAGCACCGGGGCCTCTTGACCATTTAAGTGGATAATACAGTATCATTAGTTGTAGACATCATATTGTACAGCATAGCTCCAGAATTTATTCCTCTTACATAACTTAAAATTTTATACAGATTTAATAACAACTCTCCATCTCACCCTCCTTCTAACCCCTGACAACTTTCATTACATTCTGTTTTTATGAATTTAACCTTTAAAAATATAACTCATTAAAACTTGGATTTTGAATGTCCCTCCAATGCCCAGGTGGTAAAGGCTTAGTCCCCAACCTGTGGTGCTATTGGGAGGTGCTGAACTTTTAGGAGATGGGTCTAGTGGAAGGAAGTTAGATCATTGAAGGTATGTTCTTGATGGAAATGTTAGTCCTCTAGTCCCTTTTCTTCATCTCTCTTCCCGGCCACTCATGAGATGAACAAATACTTTCTGCTATGCACTCTTGCCATGATGTTCTGTGATGCCACAGTTCCAAGGCAACAGGTCCAAGTAGCCATTGACTGAAATCTCTGAAACCATAAGCCAAAATAAACTTCCCTCCTTAAAAAGCCTGTAGGGAAGCCAGGCATTGATGACTCACTTCTGTAATCCTAGCTACTAAGAAGACAGAGATCAGGAGGATTGAGGTTCAAAGCCAGCCTGGGCAAATAGTTCACAAGACCCTATCTGTAAAAAAAAACCTATCACAAAAAAGGGCTGATGGAGTGTCTCAATGTGTAGGCCCAGAGTTCAAACCCCAGTACCACAGACACACAAAAAAGAGGCCTTTAGGGACATTTAAAATCCAAATTATAGCAAGGACTGTCCAAAGTTTGTGTGGGATTGGACTGGGGTCAGGTGTCTGTCTACTGACCTCTATTTCTGACATCTTCAATTATGTTTTACAGTTGTTGTTTTCATAGTTGACATTTTGATTACTTAGACATGGGAAGGTATACAATGACTGCTATGATGCAGACTTAGGGAAATTACCTCACCTTTGGACTTGATTGCCAAACAACATAACAGTGGAAAAAGAATTCCAATCATTACTCAGTTAAGCCCAATCATCCCTACCCTATCCCCTTTTATCACTGCACAGCAAATGATCTGATTTGAAAACCTAGATTATCTTTTATTTCAGTTTCTTATGCCCTATAGTCTTAAGGGAAGTAGATGAGCATAATCCTTTAAAATCATTTCAGCATACATGCCTTAACAAAAACGTTTTCATTATGAAAAAGTTTAAGTATACACAAAATTAGAGTATAGAATAATAAAATGCTATTAACTATTTACTCCAGTGATTACTGATATTTTTCCAAATTTGTTCATTTTTTAATTCATTTATTCATATGTACATACATTGTTTGGGCCATTTCTTTCTTCAGTGGTTAGTAGTTCTCCTTGTAGAGGTCATTTACATCCTTTGTTAAGTTTATTCCTAGGCATTTGATTTTTTTTTGAGGCTATTGTAAGTGGAATTGTTTTTCTATATTATTTCTCAATTTATTCATTGTTGGCGTAGAGAAAGGCTAATGATTTTTGTAAGTTGATTTTGTATCCTGCCACATTGCTGAAGCTGTTTATGGTGTCTAGGAGTTTTTTTGGTCTTTAAGGAATAAAGTCATGTCATCTGTGAATAAGGATACTTTGACTATTTCTTTACCTATTTGTATTCCTTTTGTTTCTTCTACTTGCCCTATTGCTCTGGCTAGGAATTCCAGGACTATGTTGAATAGGAGTGGGGAGAGTGGGCATCCTTGCCTTGTTCTTGACTTTAGGGAAAATGGATTCAGTTTTTTCCCATTAAGTATGATGTTGGCTATAGGTTTATCATATATAGCCTTTATAATATTGAGGTACATTCCTTCTATTCCTAGTTTTCTTAGAGCTTTTACCATAAAATAGTATTGAATCTTACCAAAGGCTTTTTCTGTAACTATTGAGACGATCAAGTGTGGTTTATGTCTTTGCTTCTATTAATATGCTGTATTACATTTATAGATTTGCATATGTTGAACCTAGCTGCATCTCTGGGATGAAGCCGACTTGCTCTTGGTGAATAATCTTTCTGATATGTTGTTGGATTCAGTTTGTCATTATTTTATTGAGGAATTTTATGTCAATATTCATTAAAGAGATTGGCCTATAGTTCTCCTTTTTGGATGTGTCTTTGTCTAGTTTTGGGATTAGTGTAATACTGGCTTCATAGAATGAGTTACGCAGTGTTCCTTCCTTTCTATTTCATGGAAAAGTTTAAGAAGAGTTGGTATTAGTTTTTCCTTAAAGGTCTGGTAAAATTCAGCAGAGAATCCACCAGGTTCTGGACTTTTCTTTTTTGGGAGGCTCTTTATTGCTGCTTCAATTTCATTATATGTTATAGTCCTGTTTAGGTGATTAATATCCTCCAGGCTCAGTTTTGGATGCTCATAAGTATCTAGAAATTTGTCCATTTCTTCAAGATTTTCCAATTTATTGAAATATGGGTTCTCAGAGCAGTCTCTGATGATTTTCCTGGTATTTGTTGTTATCTCCCCCTTTTTCACTTCTGATTTTACTAGTTTGGGTCTTTTTCCTCCTCATTTTAGTCAGATTTGTCAGGCACTTGTCAACCTTGCTTACTTTTTTCAAAGAACCAGCTTTTTGTTTTGTTGATTGTTTGTATGGTTTTTTTGGGTCTCATTTCATTATTTTTTGGCCCTTATTTTTATTTCTCTTCTTCTGCTTTATTTGGGTTTTGCTTATTCTTGTTTTTCTAGGAATTTGAGAGGTAGTATTAGGTTGTTTAATGGAGATCTTTCTGTCCGTTTAATATATGCACTCATGGCTATAAATTTGCCCCTTAGGATTGCCTTTGCTGTGTCACATAGGTTCTGGTAGGTGATATTTTCATTTTCATTAGCTCCAGGGACCTTTTGATTTCCTCTGTTATTTCTTCTGTGACCCACTGATAGTTGAGCCATATGTTATTCAGTCTCCAGTTATTTGCATATTTTCTGCTATTGCTTTTGTTGTTGAGTTCTAGTTTTAATGCATTGTGATCAGATAGAATGGAGGGGGTTATTTCTGTTTTCTTGCTGAGGCTTGCTTTGTGCCCTAAGATATGATCTGTTTTGGAGAAACTTCCCTGGGCTGCTGAGAGGAATGTATATTGTGCTGTTGTCGGATGAAATATCTGTAGACATCAGTTAGGTCCCAGTTGGTCTTAAACTCACAACCCTCCTACCTCAGCCTCCAGAATACTTGGATTTCAGGTATGCATCACCATGATGCCTGGTTTGTGCTTATTTTAAAAAATTGTAGTAAAAGTATAGTTTTAGTAATGTACTTTTAAAATATGGTACTGAAAATTGTATATCCGTTGTATCCCTCTGGCACTCTCATGTTGAAAATATAAAATAAAAAAGGAAAACAATCATAAAACAACTAACCGTTTATTGTTTTTCAGGTATACATATGGGAAGCCAGTGAAAGGAGATATAATGCTTACATTTTTACCTCTGTCGTTTTGGGGAGAGAAGAAAAATATTACAAAAAAATTTAAGGTAACTTTTGCAGATATTTTATCACTGGTGGTGGGGAAAATTTAAACTTTTTTGTTTCTAGAAACAAGATCTTATACTGAACTAACAAAAGTGGACTATCAGAAAATGAAGAGCTTTCCAAAAGCATTGGAAAAGTGAGAATGTACCCACTTATAGTGATTAAAATGCAGTCAGAGCATTTTATTGTGAGTTTTATTTCTAGTGTTTGAATTCCTAAAATGAAAAATATAATTGAACTTTGAAACAAAACAGATAAATGGATCTGCAAACTTCTTTTTTAATGATGAAGAGATGAAAAAGGTAATAGATTTTTCAGATGGGCATTCTGAACACATGGATTTGTCTATCCCTGGGCCAATAGAAATTGTAGCCACAGTGACAGAATTACTTTGAAGTGAATGTAAAGCTGTCTATGTGCTGCTCCTCTGTCATCTCTCTCATTGTAACTAGCACTTTCATTTGAGGTATTTGTTGCTTTTCTAGAGATGTTAATGAATATTGAAATTATCACAACTATTAATTAGTTTAACTTTTAGGACTCTCATAATAAAAGTGAAACTTATTTTCTTTGCAAGTTTGTACTTCAATCATGTGATAGCTATTTGCAATACTTTCCATTTCTACTCTTTTCTTTATTTTTCAGCCTGAAACCACAAGATAAGCTATCTTCCTTCTTTCTTTCTCTTTCTTTCTTTCTTTCTTTCTTTCTCTCTCTCTCTCTCTCTCTGTGTCTCTCTCTCTCTCTTTCTTCCTTTGTTCCTTCCTTTCTCTCTCTTCTCTCTTTTCCTCCCTCCTCTTCCTCCCTCTCTTCCCTCTCTCCCTTTCTTTCTTTTTCTCTGTTTTTCCTTCTTCTTCCTTTTTAAAAATCACTTAGTCTGACATCTTAACTAAATAGTTTTCTCCTTTAATAATAAAATAAGAGCTAGGGGTGTGACTCAAGTGGAAGAGCTTCTGCCTAGCAGGTTCAAGGACCTGAGTTCAAACCCAGTACTGGAAAAAAGATTAATTATTAGAACCTGTCAGTATTTCAACAAGTTTAACCAATTACTGAGTAAACAAAGTACCATTCTCTCAGTAGCTCTAGTTTGCTGACGTTCATGTCACTGATGGAGTAGTAGGGGTGTTTAGGAGTCCGTAAAGAACATAATAGAACGATGTGGTTCTTTTAGTGTCAAAGCCAATATGGAAACAAGGCTTGTATCCTCTAATTTCTTAATCCCCTCAAACCCATTTGGCAAGTAGCATATATGGAGAAATTGGGTGGATAGAAATTGTGGCGAAATAATATTTTTGCATTCCAAATTGTGCAATTCTCCAAATAGGTGTCTCAAGAAATGCAAATGCCAATGTGTTTTTCAAGCAGCATGATTATATCATTGAATTTTTTGATTATTCTATTGTTTTGAAGCCATCTCTCAACTTCACAGCCACTGTAAGTTGGTATATTTATTACAAGTCTGTAGTAATAAGTTCAATTCAATGAAAGGGAAATAATATTTTACATGTTTATTTAAAAATTTAACCCAAAAAGTAGATAATTATTTTTCCTCTTTAGATGTGTGAGACACATAGAATTGTTTACAAATGGCCTTTGTCTAATATTATTTTTTTAAAGTAGGTCCTAACAACAACAAAAATATTTTCCTGAAAATTTATTTAATAAGTAATGTGGATTTATTCATTGAGGATTTTATTAATGGGCAATCATAAACTTACTTTAAACTTGATTTTAGAATGAGTAATTTTAGCTGTAGCAAAGATATAGTATTCAAAATTATCAAACAAATATACTCTTTTTTGTTCAGAGACTGTTGAAGTAATATTACCTGAGTAAATTTTGATGGTATACAAGACATGGTGCTAGGCTGGGCTTGAAAAGCTAAGAAAGACCCAGTCCCTAGCCTGAAGTTCACAGTTTTTGTGATGGTGCCAAGAAACTAAGCATAGAAGTACAGTTCCAGGCAATGTAATATTAGGATCATGAATTAATTTCTATAGGGATTTAAAGCAGGGACTGGTATACTTTTTCTACATAGCATTGGACACTAAATATTTTCTGCTTTGTAAGCCATATGGTTTCTTGTCACAGCTACTCAACTCTGCCATTTTATAAACAAAAGAGAGTGGCTATGTTCCAACTAAACGTTACTTATAGAAATAATGGATTGGCATGCCTGCTTGCTAGTCAATCCTTGATTTAAAGAAAGTAAGGGGGTCTCTTCTTCTTGAATATATGAAGAAAAGTTTTAGGTAGTTCCTGATTTTAATGACCTTGGTAACATAGATAGTTTGAAAGGCAAGTAAAAAACTGTGAAGCTGCAAATGATCATTTCCAAATGAGTAGAGTGGAACAATGGGAGTTCACTGAGGGAGCACTGGTTTGGGGATGGGGTGGGGGTTATTAAGGGATGTTTTATGGGAAAGGAAGCTCTAAATGATGTATTTCAAGATTGTTAGTGTTTTAAATGTTTGGACATGGCAGTGGGAGGTAGAGAGTAAGATGAGCTGAAAGAGCGGGAGCTCTGGTTCGCAAGATCAGGGCATATTCATACAATAGTGACTGGACAAGAGGGTTGTGTCTGGGAGTGGGAAAACAGTAGGAAAACCTGGGGTTTAAACTTTGTCCTGTGGGCAGTGAGAAACCTAGAAGACTTATGAACATGGGTGGGATAAGGCGAGAGTCTTCTAGAAAGCCTGAGCAGGGCTATGTGCAGCCCAGGTGTGAGGCCAGGAAGAGCCTTGTTGATGGTAGTTGTGCTTGTAGAGAGGAGGGAGCAGAAAAAATATGGGACTTGGTGTTTGAGAAGTGGGGAGAGTGAGGGAAAATTCAGAGATAGTAAGACTGGAAGAATTGTGGTGTCAGCTGGGTGCTGCTGGCTCACATCTGTAATCCTAGCTACTCAGAAGGCAGAGATCAGGAGGATTGTGGTTCGAAGCCATCTTGGGGCAAGTGCATCGTGAGACCCTATGTTGAAAAAAGCCCAACACAAAACAGGGCTGGTGGAGTGGCTCAAGTAGTAGAGCACCTGCCTTATAAATGTGAGGCCCTGAGTTCAACCACAGTGCTGCTAAAAAAAAAAAAAAGGAAAGAAAAATAGGGGGTAGGAAGCAGTTTGGGTTATAATAACACATATAGATTGAAGTGTTATGGTGAAACTCTCTGTATAGCTATCTTAAGCAAAAAAAAGTATCTTGTTCTTTTTTGAACAAAACATTCTTTATTTAAAATTATCTTTTTTACACTTGTCTGTAAGGTAAAAGTCCAATTTTGTAAACATGGCAAAGTCAAATCCTCACAGTCTGGCCCCTATATTCTTCTCTTAATTCATCTCCAGACATCTCTTGCTCTGTATATTTACAATGTCACTATACTTCTCATAATTCCAAATATACAAGAAGCAAAATCCAGAAAAGTTGGTAGACTTACGGTTGTATAGATTAAGTAGTTAACATCATCAGAGATTTGATGAGATACCTCCCTTTTTTCAAAAATGGAGAACAAGCAGGTAAACAGGTCTTGTCTGGGGGTTGGTACTAGTGGCAGGGTGGAGGATATGAGGAAAGGGAATAGGAGGGTGAGTGTAGTGAAAATGTTATGTACACATGTATGTAAATGGAAAAATGAGACCTGTTGAAACTATTTCAGCAATAGTTGGGGGAGATAAACAAGAATGATGGAGGGGGTGAATTCAACTATGATATATTAATAGTAAGAACGTTTGTAAATGTCAGAATGTACCCCCAGGAAAACAATATAATAATAATAATAATAATAATAAAGATTATGGTGTCAGTTAAAAACAGGAAAGGCAAAATGGTTGCTCATTCTTAGATGTGTTGAATTTGAGGTGACTGGGCATCCAAGTAGAAATTTCCTACAGAGAAATGGAACTTTAGAATATTATGAGCTCCAGAGCAAGGTGAGGGTGGGGATTTTAGATTTGGGGTCTAAACACAAATAGATGTCAAGTGAAGCCATAGGAATGCTGAGACCTTTGAGGAAGGGTAAAGAATAGACAATTGAATATATGACCTTGACAAATTCCCACATTTAGAGGGAGTTTAGAGTGGGAAGGTGACCCAAAAGGGACACTGAGGGGAGCATGCAGAAAAAGAGGTATGAAGTGAAGGAGGTTGTTGTGGAGCTGGGGAAGATGAGGAAGCCATAGAACTAAAAGGCAGAGACTGTGGGGTCAGACACCTCCTAGAGAAGGGTCACTGAATCTGGAAAGTAGTTCGGTTTCATGGGAATAGTACGGGAAACTGGATTCAATTGAACTTAAGTCCTTGCTTTTCTTGTTCCCTGTTTTAAAAATATCTTGTTTTGACAATTAGGTCAAGGCCACCCGTTCTGATACCAATCGACTGACTCCTGAAGAAAGAAACAATAATGTAGTAATAGCAGTGACACAGAGGAACAGTACCAGTTCCTGGACCAGGTGGAGCAGTGGAAATCAGGAAACAGAAAATGCCAGACCATTAACTATACTGTCCCCCAAAATGGGATCTTCAAGATTGAATTTCCAATTCTGGACGATTCCAGTGAGCTGCAATTGAAGGTGCCGTCTGCTTCCCATCACTATGTCACTGCAGCACCTTTACAGTTCTAGTTTCGGGGTAGCACTCAACCTGTCAGAGCTCAGAGTCCAGAGGAAGTAGACATGTTTTCATCTTTTTTGAAAATAAGAGAAAATGGTAGAAGTAGCATAATGACAGTGAGGAAGGGTTACTCTGAATGTTACCTTTTACCTTGATTTGGAGGAACACAGAAGAACAGCAATATGAAGATACGGTGAATGTCCTGCAACCCTCATTTAGGTTGACTTTTCAGTCATTTGAAATTTTATTTTGGAAAGATCTGAAATGAAAGAGGACTATGTTTACACTGGCATGCCTTTCTTGGGATGTCTTTCCCAGAATGGCTCATCTGAGAATCCCCCACTATTTCTGTGACCTTTCTTTTGCTTATCCAGCCCTGCCATATTAGACCACTGGTTGAGCACGGTGCTTCATAAGAATGGCCACTTTGATTTTTACTCTTTTTATTTTATATTGTATTTTGTTTCCTATTTTTTGAGCTGTGTGTTGTTGAAAAAAGGAATGAATGTATTTTTCATTTTATTCTCCCCTTTTCCAGGTTCCATGATGAAACACCTTTGTTTCTGAAGTAACTTAGGGCTGTGCTTTTTTTCCTCTAGGTTATGTTAGCATGGATCCATTCCCATGTTTTAAAGCTAGCAGATTCTTTTTTTAATTATAAAATTTTTCATTATTATATTTTTGTTATACAGAGGGGGACTCATAGTGACAGTTCTGATTAGGTTTATATTGTACATTGGTTAGATCATCCCCATCCTCTCTCCCCCTCACCTCCCTCCCCGACCCACTTAAAGCAATTGCAAGAGGTTTCTTGGTTCTATTTCATGTAAGTATATGAAGTCCATCAACCATATACCCTCACCTTCCTCTCCTTCATTCACCCTCCCCTGTCCCACAAATACCCCTGACCCCGACACACACTATACCTATTTTACAGTCCTGTCTTTATTATTAATATTTAAGTTGATGTTCAAAGGTGCTTTTCTGTTTATCCCCGCTGTGGGTGTACTTTATTTTGGCTGTTCAACCCCTTCCATTTCTCTCTCTTACCTCCTTATCTCCCAACCCCCTTTTTCAGCAGCTTTCAATGCACATTCTTCTACCTTCACAGTGTTATGTTTTGCGATATTACTGATGCTCTATCTTTCTCTTTCCCTTTCCCTGTTTCCCCAAGTTCCATAGAGTGGTTCACTCTTACTAACATATTCTACACATGAGTTTGCATATGATCATGCCTATTTTTGCGTATATGCTTACCTTTTGGATCTATCTTCTATGTATGAGAGAAAACGTGCAGCCTTTGTCTTTCTGAGCCTGGCTTACTGGCTTACTTCATGTAACATCATGTCCTCCAGTTGCATCCATTTACTTTCAAACCACATATCATTATTCTTGTGGTTGAGAAAAACTCCATTGTGTATATATATCACAATTTCTTGATCCATTCATCATTTGTAGGGCATCTGGGTTGTTTCCATAGCTTGGCTATTGTGAATAGTGCTGCAATGAACATTGGTGTACAGGTATCTCTATTGTATCCTGACTTACGTTCCTTTGGGTAGATGCCCAGGAGTGGTATCACTGGATCATATGGCAGTTCTGTCTTTTAAAGCCAGCAGATTCTTTACAGTATAAGCTAGAAAATGATGAAGAGCCAATGTCTGGTGAATGAGAAAAAGTGAAAGTGATTTAGGCTTTCAGTAATTATTCAGCTGGTAACATCTTTTCTCCAGGTTATTGAAGATGAAAATTTATAGCTTTTCTTTCTTTTGTTGTAGGCAGTTCATGGCATGTTTACATCTCCTAGTAAACCATACATCCAGCTAAAAACAAGAGATGAAAATATAAAGGTAATGCCTAAAACTCGCTTGATAAGTACAATGTAATTAGACTCTCTTGCTCTTGATATGTACATATTAACTACTTTTTTTTTTGTCTAGGTGGATCACCTTTTGCATTGGTGGTTAGTGGCAACAAACAACAGAAGGAATTTAGCTATATGGTAATCTCTTATAGAATATGTTTATGATCTATTTTACAATTATCTTATGATGTCCACCTTATGCCTACACTTAACTTACTATTTTTAACACTATATCCTGTGTTTTTTGCACCACAATTAAATATCTTTTTTCTTTCTTCACCTATACATGCATTTTCAATTTAAAATAGATAATTAAAAATTATACTATGTTTAAAATTTAAATTTCTGTTAGATAGACAGCATAGATTCATTGTGGAAAATCATAAAATGTAAGAAAGGGAAAATAATAACCACCACCATGGACAATTTTGCTAATTCAGTTCTCCCAGTGGAGCTTTGTATTCTTCTCAATCACAAATAGGGTTTTTTTCCAACAGAAAGAAAGGAATGTTTGAAGGACTGGATATGCCAATTACCTTAATCTGAGCATTACACATTAAATACGTGTATTGAAATGTTATATTATATCCCATAAGTATGCACAAGTATTATGTGTCATCAAAAATTAAGAACAGAAGAGAAATCAGAATTGAGAATTTAAAAATAATGATTTTTAAAAAACATCTAATCAGAATTGCTTTAATCTTACCATTTTCTGTTTCCTAGCTTAAACTTTCTATATTGTCAAGAAGGCTTTTCTAGCTTTCAAATGGTTTGAAACTTCTTTAAATCAAGAATTTGTGTATATGCATAAAATTATGATAAATATAACTTCAATTGAGATCCTACTAGCTTTAGCAAAAAATTAAACTCATCCACTATTTTTTTTAGGTAGTGTCCAGGGGACAGTTGGTGGCTGTTGGCAAACAAAATTCAACAACCTTCTCTTTAACACTAGAAAATTCTTGGGCTCCATAGGCCTGTGTAATAGTGTATTATTATTATTTTTTTATTATTCATATGTGCATACAATGCATGGGTCATTTCTCCCCCCTGCCCCCACCCCCTCCCTTGCCACCCACCCCGTCCCCTCCCTCTTCCCCCACCCCCTCGATACCCAGCAGAAACTATTTTGCCCTTATTTCTAATTTTGTTGTAGAGAGAGTATAAGCAATAATAGGAAGGAACAAGGGTTTTTGCTGGTTGAGATAAGGATAGCTATACAGGGAGTTGACACACATTAATTTCCTGTGCATGTGTGTTACCTTCTAGGTTAATTCTTTTTGATCTAACCTTTTCTGTAGTTCCTGGTCCCCTTTTCCTATTGGCCTCAGTTGCTTTTAAGGTATCTGCTTTAGTTTCTCTGCATTGAGGGCAACAAATGCTAGCTAATTTTTTAGATGTCTTACCTATCCTCACCCCTCCCTTGTGTGCTTTCGCTTTTATCTTGTGATCAAAGTTCAATCCCCTTGTTGTGTTTGCCCTTGATCTAATGTCCACATATGAGGGAGAACATACGATTTTTTTTTTTGCCTTTACTGTCTTTTATATTTCAATCTTTTTTTTCCGTGTGTATAATTTTTCTGTCAATTCAGATATGCTAGAATGACTGTATTTTTTCTGTCTTTACCATTATTTTTATTCTGTCTTTTCCACTCTTTGCTTTCTCTTTAACTCAGTGATAATGGTTGACCATTTCATCCTTTGGTTGGAAATAGGGCATTTCTTAGACTCTTTCTTGGGGTCCAAGAGTAACCTTGTGTTGTTTCCCTTCTGTGCTCATCTGTTGTCTACCACTAAGCATATTAATGGTGACTATGTTACTTTCTTAAATTAAGTAGAGATAATGGGAAATAATAGCACATGCCAAATTATCCTTGTTTGTCTTTTACATTAGAATATATACAACTGAGTATAAAGGTTGCTTGGGAGATACATTTAGGCATCTCTATAAAATACTTTGTATCCCTCGGTCATTTGTATTTCATAAACTGATGTTTGCATAAAATAGGAGCTTAGTCTTATGCTAAGATGATTGAAGCAAATTTATTGTCCTCTTTTTCTTTGATTTTTAAAGCTTTTATTTTTAAATTGGAATGGGGAATTTGTCCCTTTCTAGAAAAGATCTGTTTTGTATATTTCATAGAATCCATTGTTTTTGAGCAGGAAAAGGCCTTATATATCTAATTAATCTTTTGTCTTCTCTTCCTCCTACTCTGTCATCCTTCTTTATATCTCCATTTTACAGAAGAGGAAACAGAATCAATAGTAATCTTAGGATTCTTGATTGCAGTCTTTTGATTCCTTAGCTCATTGTGATTTTCTAGAACTTTAAGATACTTCTAAGTCTTTTCATTTTAAAATCTGACTTTAAAGTCACTTTCTCCTTGAGAATATCGCTTAACTTAATGGTAACCAAAACTTCAATTGGTTTGGGTACAAGGGGAGAAGAAAGCAATGGCTTTGTTTTGTTCTAAAATTAATACAAAGACTTATTGCTGTATAAATAATATCATTGAATCTGGCAATATTATGTGTATATATGAATAACAAATTTTGAAGTGTCCCAGTATTTTATGTGTGGTCTGGCCAAGTTTCCGATAGGTGGAGATTGAATTCCTATTGGAACACACTGTCCTTTTGCTGTTATTTTTGTCTTTATGAGGGGCAAGTACTTGACCTCGTGATTTTTCACTCTGTGTAGGACATCAGGATGTGTCTAATTAATTATTATATAGGGTGTCAAGAAATTGTCGTAGCAGTTATTTTAAATATGCCTTAATTAAAAGTAAAGAACATAAAGAGGATTTTTTTTTCTTTTAAAGAGGAGGTAGAAATCCATGAATCAGAGCAGACAGACTTCTGGAAGCATGAGGACTGCAGCTTTAAATGCCCAGGAAGGATAAGGACCCTGCCAGACTTCATTGTGCCCTGGTGTTTAGGCAGATATTGAAGCTGCATGTGATATGATCTCTGTTCTATTTCCCTTTAAAGCCATCTGCCTAAGATCAGTTCTCCTACTCCCTTTCCCAGCTCAGTAGCATTTTGTTTTCTTTGCTTCCCCTGGGGATGAAGAATTCTTGAGGGAACACTGTCTTCTCCTCAACTGCAGGGTCTTGGAGTTATAATTAATTTGACCAGAGACTAGTTATCAGAGTCCATAGGGCTGTAGTGAAATGGGGGTGCCGAGGAGACTTGGAGATCATGCTGGGAAGTGTAAGAAAATGATCTTTTCTATCAAAGTATTTGTTACCCTCTTAGATTACTTAAAAATTCCTCAGGTTGCTGTCTTAGGTGACTTGGATGTTTAAAGGGTCCTTGCTGCTTCTTCTAGATTCCTGTACAGCTCCATTGCCTGCCAAACTGCATGCCTTAACTCATCCCCCAAGTCTTTTAGCCAATCGGGAAAGACTGTGAACTTTGACCTGAACAAATCCCAGGCGAGGGGCAGGTACGACTGCATCAGGAATATAAGGAGAAGCCACTGTCAGCCATTTTGCACCTGCGTGCTTGCTTAGCAGGAGGAAGCATGTGCTTGCACCCTCTGATCAAGAGAAATTGCCTTATCGGATTTTCTGTCTCTTGTGTGTCTGTGTTCGGCACCGGAGGGTTATCAATTCCAACAGAAAGAAGTGGCCAGGCTCTCCTGGTGAGCTTTTGGGCACTTACCCCAGGCCCTGCCTTGCCTCTCTAGTAGGGTAGGATGCTGTCTTGAGTGTGTGATCAGGCAGGCATGGAGGATTGGGGTTGTTCATCTTTGCTTCCCCAGCCAACTGGCTTTCTCTGTTCCTCCTTCTCAACTTTGTCTTCCCATGGCGGTTGATACTGTTCAGAAGTCCTGAAAGTAATTCTCGTCCTCCATCCCACAGGCTCAGTTAGGGGTCTTCACCTCCTTGAAGTCCTTTGTGAGAATCAGCTCACTCAAGGCAGAGCTGATGTGTGCTGATTGTGCCACGTGTATCTTACTCTCACACATGACCATTTGCTCACATGTCTAGACTGAAAACATGAAGAATGAGACTGTGACTTGTGCGTTTTGTACCCTCAGCTCAGAGCCTGGCATACCTTGGGTACCTAAAAGGGGATGGAAGGATGGGTGGGTGGGACACACTCATTGGAGACAGAACACATTTTGGCTGGGATACACAGTAAAGGCATTAAGCATAGACAATAAAGTTGTTTCTGCTCCATACTTACTGGAAAAGATGTATAGTTTGGGTGGAAGTGTGTGTTACGGAGAGTGAGCTTGAGAGTTACCAGTTTTTCCAGAGTAGAAACCATGTAACTGGCAAGAGATGACATCATAGTCATTTGGCTTTGCAATTTCTTTGGTATAAAATGAGATGCTAAGCTTTTGTGGTAGGTTTGATTATTAATGTAAGGATTAACTGAGATGTTCAACCTGCTCAAGCTCCCTTCTGTGCAGGAAGCAAGGGCTCGGTAGGGTAAATGGTTGCTGTTACATGAAAAAATCAAGTGAATCCTGTCATAAATGTTCAGACAGAGTCTTCACCATCCCCGAAATAAGAATTTGGAGACTCATGGGTATCCAGGTATAAGTATTTATGGGAAATGGGTCATGCATCCTCTTTCCTCTTCCTAGTATGTGGTATAGTATGATTTTCAGAAAGAAAAGCACTTAACAGCTCCTCAGGGAAAGCTTTACTGTTGCTAGCACTGGTTCTAAAAGAAAAATTTTCACATGAGGTATTACCTGGGCATCTTTCTGGTTGTTTTAAAGGATGTATTTGTGTATCAGTGTGTTACTGGTTCTACTTTGATAAGGAAGCTAGTCAGGTTGGTCTGGGATATTTTGATACTGGCTTTAGAATACATTGTATGTGTGCATTTCTTTTCCCCAAACCAGGGAGCCATTTAGAAATCAACAATAGAAGTTACTTGCTAAAAATATGCATGTATGTCTAGATGCATGTATGTAGTCAGTCATTCATCCATTTTCTGCTCTGTGCATCACTGTTTTTAACTGGTCTCTCGGTGGTAAATCCCAGAATTTCTGTAAATTTATTTTTAGTGTTCTAAGAGGTTGCTACCATTGTCAGTGATGATGTCCATTTGTATGTGCCCCCAAATCCGGATATCTCAGAGTACTTTATAATCTTCCCGTTGCTGTTGGGTGTGTGGCTACTTTCATTTGTTGCCTGTCACTCAAGGAACATTTATTGGGCTATTGTAGGTTGGACCTTGTACCTGGTATAGGGGCTACTGATAAGAATAAGGCATTGGCCTTCCTTGCCCTGCAGAAGCTCACAGTCTCATTACAATGTGGAGAGTGATTTAATAGCAGTCTGTGGAGTCCTGGGTATAGTAGGATAATCACAGCCAGAAACTCCATCAACAATGCAGGGGCAAAGACTTGTGGGGGAGAACGTGACCGGGAGCATCTGTAGAATTGCTACTGTCTGTAAAAAGGAAAGCCAGAGATGACGGTGAAGGAGCCAGTTTTTCTCAGGCCCTTATCTGCCCAGGCGAAACAGGTGAACATTTATCCTTTAGCAACAGGAGTCTTTAAGACTGGGAATGGAATAATTGGATTTGCATTTTGGAAAGAGTCCTGTGACTTCGTCTTAAGGGACCACTAAAGGAAGTCCCTGCTGTATTCTTGGCAACAGTGCTTTTGGGTGGGCAAATGATTTTTCTCTTGCTTTAATTTCTTTTGTGGCAGCTCTGAGGGAGAGGTAGGCAATACAAAAGAAAACAGGTCAGAGATCTGACTTGCCCAAGGTCATCTCCAGTAACTGACCAAAATAGGTGGTCTAATTCTACATTCAGTGGTGTACAGCATGATGTTAAAACATTTTAAGTTACTAAGAGTACTTAAAGGTAATCAACCACCTGTATATCTTTTGTGTTTGTGCTCATTAATTAGACTGTCAGCCCTTCGAGGACTTAAAAGTATTAAATTTGATGTGGCTTTGACACAAATGCAGCCCCGTAGTAGGCACCACTAAAAATTTGACAGACGTTCTCCTCCAGAGCCAGCACAGGGCTAGATGGAGGGAACATTCGTGAAAACTGAGGAAGGAATGCTATTTTCATTACTGTATATCTCATGTGCACTTACTACGCAGCGTCTCTTTAAAACACCGCTTTATATGCTGTGGAGAATACAAAGTATAAGCCAATTAGAGTTAAATAAAAAGAATCTTGTCATGAATCAAGCCTACCTGTCTTATTCAGATCACATACAATAGATTTCTTGGCTTTTTCAGCAAATTTTCTTTTTGATGAATGTTAGGTGTTGAAATCAAAAGGCCTCCTGCACAGGGTGATTGGAGCTCTCAGGCTTACACATTTGCTTTTCATTAGTGTATGCAATAATTAAGCATAAAAGGCACCTTCCCCAATGAATATTTTTGAAACAAAGAAACAAAAAATATCATTAAATGGGCATAGGATATTACAAAAGAAACTTTTAGCTTGACTAAAAGTTCAGTAATAACACTTCATAAGTAAAAGCCATCTTGTGAGTCACATTTAAGGTCAATAATAAAAATTTTTGTGTCAACCTGTCCCCTCTTGAGTTAGCGCCGAAATGAATGACATTCATTTTCTTACACAACTGGCATACTATTTATGCCAGCGTATTCCTAGGCTCCTAGGAGTTAGAGAAAAGTCAAGTTCTAAATTATTCTCAGTGTTAGAACCCATGTCAGTTAAAAGGCATTTATTGAATTGACTCATTTATGATTTCTTTTTCACCTATGTATAAAAAAGTGGTGCTCAGAAGGCACTCTAGAGCCCATCCAGACCCAGGAGCTAGATGGAGGGAAAAGGATTAGGAAACAAATCCACAGATTTATGTCCGTTCTTGAATTTACTATCTTTAACATTGGGTAATCTTCTGTGAAGTGAGGCTTCTGATAGTATTTTTCACAGATTCTAAAGCATATATTTTTGTTTATTTTACACTTTAACATATTTGAAAATAAGATGTATTTTACAGTGCATTTGTGTTATGGTTTAACTAGTGATGATTTTCTCTCTAATAGAGTGGTGCATATAATAATGGTACATTTTACAATTAGTGGTTTTATAGTTCTGCCAGAATATGGTAATATCTGCCCAATATTGCAGGTGGTTGTCAGGGTCTAATCAGATAATCTTTGCTGGAAAACAATGGCTATGGTAACAAGCCAATAAGTAAATCTCTTTTATATTTGTTCTGAAACTTTTTCTATGCATCTTAGAAATAAATTGGGAAGAAATAGAAAGTGGAAATTGCAAATTTACATGAATTAAAATACCAAATATCTTTCTTGAATATTTAAAGTAACAAAAGAATATCACTGAAGTCTTACAGTTCGCTTCCTGAAAGATTTGTTTTTCTTTTAAAACAATTACCTGAGTCACATAGGTAGAAGGGTAGAAAAATAGCTGTCTTTGGAATAAATATTTGTATACTTACGGTGATATAAACTCCCACTTGACCTTCCTTTTTTTGTGGTGCTGGGGATAAGATCCAGGGCCTTGTGTGTGCTTAGCACTGTACCACTGAGCCACACTCCCAGCCGAGAAGGAGCCAAGCTGAAGCCTTAGCTAATAATCACAGAAGAGTTTCTTAATAGTTTCCACTTGTTTATAAGTGAAGTAGTTATTTGCATTGTTAAATTCTGTTCACAGTTTCCAGTTTTCTTGTCGGAGGCCTTTAAATACTTTTCTGGAAACTTGTAGTACCTACAAGGTTAGGGTTGCGTTTTGTGGTTCCCCATTTAGAACTGCTTTTCTAGAGGGATTTGATGCTGAACTTCTCTCTTCCTGCAATGTGGACTTGAAGATGCCAATTTGGGTAGGAGAGGGGTTGGAGGTGGGAAGAGCATGAATTTTATTTTGGACAGATTGAATTTGAGGTGAGGTTGACGCAGCCAAGTGGAGCCGTTGAGCAGGCAGTTGAATTTGTGAGTCAGAGTTAAAAAAAAAAGTAGCAGTTTTGGTGCAGCAATGGTGGATGAAGTCTCACTCTTGGATGGGATCACCTTGGAAACAAGGAAGATTGTAACTGGAGGTTGACAAACTACCTTCAGCCAGCAGCCACGTTTTACTTTTCCTGTGTGTGTTTTACAGGTATTTGAGTGAGTTGCCGTAGCATATGTTTATGGCTTTTTGGCTGCCCAGAATATATTTTCCCTGTTGGTAGCAGCATCCTGATTTTCTTGTAAGAATTCTCTGTCCTCCAGTCTCAGCCCTTGTGTTTCAGACAAAGTTCTGTGTCTGGTTTCAAATGAAGTGGTTGACCCAGAGTAAGAAGACAGCAGAGAGTGATATGAACTACAATGAAACCGATGTAGCAGGAGCTCCTACTAGAGCTCCATTACTTAGCTCAGGCCCCAAATCCTGATGTCTCTATGAAAGCTCACAATTCTTGTATTGTGGCAATTGAAAAGTACTCCTGGTTTCCAACTGGGTTATACCAAAAGGAGAATCTGCTGGCTCATTTAACTGAAAGACTTGGAGGTACAGCTTGACTACAGGGGTTAATCAATGTGATCAGGACTGGCCTCTGTATCTGAATTCCACTTCTTCCTCGTGGTCCCCATTTTCAGATAAGCTCTGTCTATTCCATGCTGGCAAGGCAACTGCTGGACCTTGTCCACATCCTTCCAGCTTTAAGTAGGAAATAAAGTCTTTCTGGACCTCCTCTTTCACAGTCTCAAAATTCTCTCTGACTGAGCCAACTTCGATTACAAGCTCAGTTTAAAAAAATTTTTTTTATTCATTTATTCACACGTGCATACATTGTTTGGGCCATTCCTCCCCCCTGCCTCCTACCTCCTCCCCCTCCCCCCCAGCCACCTTCCCTTGCTTCCAGGCAGAACCTGTTCTGCCCTTAGCTCTAATTTTGTTGAAGAGAAGACATAAGCAATAATAAGAAAGACAAAGCGTTTTTGCTAGTTGAGTTAAGGATAGCTATACAGAGAGATTCCTAGCATTGCTTCCATGTACAAATGTGTTACAACCCAAGTTGATCCGTCTCTAACTGACTTTTTCACTGGTTTCTGATCCCCTTCCCATATTGACCTCTGTCACTTTAAGGTTTCTGTATTAGTTTCTCAGCAGTGGGGACATCAAACACTTGAACCATTGTGGCTAGGGCAGTAGCTAGAGACCTGTGAGATTGAGTTGGAGTGCTTTAAAGCAGGATGTAATTTGAGGGCTGATTATAAAGATCTGGTTGTAAAAGAGGAGTTACATAAGGTGGTCAGTGTGTGCCAGAGAATGTAGGATGGAGTGGGGTCTCAAGTCCAAATGGATTTCTTAGCTTTCAAAGAGAAGGAACAGAATGCAGCAGGAGGGAAGAAGGCAAATGTTGGTATAGATGTAAGTCAGCCTGATAATGGGAAGTTGCTGTGAGCGATGGCTTCCACGTCTCTTTGTGGTGGCACAGTCGTGTGAGGATGTGGGGATGGTGTGGATGTCAGAAAGGGTGAGATTTCAAAGTGGTGGGATTGCCCAGCATTGCTGAGAACTCATTTGCAGTTTGAACTCGGGAGTTCCACTACCTGCATGTGTGTGACTTTCTTCTTCTATGTGTGTGTCTGCTTCAGTATGTAGACATACTGAAGAAAGTATGTAGACATAGGCAGAGCTACAGCAGACATCACTGAAGGCTGGGATTGGGCAGCTGTAGAAGGAAAAGAGGGTAATTAAGGTAAGTTTAGAACATTTAGTAACAGTGTGATAGAAAGTGCTTTATGAAAATGGTATTCTTTAGAAAGGAAGCTGAGTAAGAATGGACATAAAGTTAAATTGCTGAGGCCCAAACGGTTGATCACAGTGAAAGGGATTTCAACAAGGAAGTTGTATTGCAGTTGAGGGTTGGACAGTTTGGCTGGGTGGTATGTGGCTCGGTTGGAGTGGAGCAGAAGGTGGTTGGATGTGAGTAGAGACAAGAAGGCAGAGAGTATTGATGGGTTTGGATATTGAGGCTGTCCTTGCTGATGGCAGGATTAGGGAGGAAGATTTTGAGCAGAGTTTAAATAAGGTGGTTGGGTTGGCTTATTTAGTAAGAACAGATTTTTCATTTCCTCTAAACCTCCTTACCTATGTTGCAATGGAAATTTACTTAGGAGAATATATATTAATGTTTTTTTAACCATTAACCACTGGTTATGTTAATATGTGTTAATGTCTGTTTTTGAACTATGTATTAGGAATAATATTTTCTCAGGAAAAATGTGTCTTTCACCACTTGTATGTTATGACAGGAAGCGTAAGACATTTTAATATCCTCAGCTCGGAGAATCTTCAGTTGCTGGGATAATTTGCTCATTTTTGCCTTACGTGGTCGTGTTGCCTCTGAAGGTGACTGACAGTGCCATCAAACTTTCAAGAACAGGCCAAGTTAGCTGAATCCCTCGTGGCTGTCACTCCGATGAGGGAGTATGGCTCCACACTGTGTGTTGAGGGAGAGTAAGTAGAAAGCTATGTTGGAGACATCTGTTGTCATGAGCAAAGTGTATGAAGCCAGGCAAGCCCACCAGTCTATAGTTTATATGCAGTGATGTGAGCTCAAAAAAATACTTCTCTCAATGGCAAGGCATCTGAGCCAGTGTTCCTTAGACTTGAAAGGGAAAGGGGGTTGAAAAGCTCACTATGGATAAAGAAAAGCACTTGGGTTTTATAATGAGGCACTAAACCTGTTCATTTCAAAACGTCTGATAGGTTGTGATAAAATCCTCACAACATAATCAGAATGCAGAAATCTGTAATCTAAAAAAAGAACAGCATTTGAGCATGCAGTACATTGGATACAGCTCTGTTACTGGTTCTGAGAAGATTAGTTAATGACAGAGCATAGGTCGTCAGTGTTGATGTTTTCAGGCTGAATTGAGAAAGAAGGAGGCAGGTGAAGCTGCTTAGCACTCAAGGCACCTGCCACAGAATGAAGTATTTTATGGCCTAGAGAAGCTGTGTTGCCAACCAGGCACTGCTCTGCTTTCTGTAGAGCACGCTCTTATTATTCCCCGAGGACTTTGTTTACTCATCCCTGCATGTGCCCATCTTAACACCTCTCTTCTCTTTCTGCATATCATCTGCCTCATCCATTTTCCCAGCAGGGCTAACCTCAAGCCCAACATGGTACTAGATCTTTTCTCTCTCCAATTCGTTTGCATTTACAGTTTGTGTATTTTACTGTTACTGTGAGCGTGCTCTCTCTTCCTAACCCCTAGTCCTTTTGCTTTTAGTTTGCTTTTCAGGTAGGGTCTCACACTACCTTTGCTCAGGCAGGTGTGGAACAGCGATCTTCCTGTCTTGGCCTCCCAAGTAGCTGGAACCATAGGCTTGCCACCTAAGGCAGCTCCTCAGTAAATTTCTAGGTTGTTAGGCTGTGAGAAACCTTAGATATCTTTTCCTTAAACTGTCGCCAGTGCGAGAATTGCTTCTCTAATCTGTTCAAGACTTAACCATGGGCCAGTTCCTTTAAAGCCCAGATGTGTCCAGGAGTCCTGAGACTTGGGTTCTCGCACCTGGGGCTGGAGGTACTTAAGGCTTGCTTCAGTTTTATGTGGAGAACATCTCTAATGCTGACAAACATTGCATCTCCTGGAATTCTATTTTATTCTGCGTTACTCAAGGAAGAACGTTTTTCTCGGGATAATACTTAGTTCAGTCTGGTCCCCTTGTTCTTGCAGCTGTTTATTCTCCTGTGCTTTTGTGCACATCTTTACTAAGAGTTTTAATACCTATAAATGTGAGAGGTGAGGTGTGAGGCCATCTAGTATTGCTTCTTGGGCTCAACAGATAGAAGGTGTTTGAGTTAAATTACTGCCAGGGAGCCCTCACTTTCTTATGAGCCTCTGGGAAGTCTCAGCTGAGTGCAGTTGATTGACAAGAATAATGCCTGGCAGAGTGAGATGTTAATTCATGGTAGATATTCTGGGTTTTCTGTTTGTTTGTTTTGGGTACTGGGAATTGAAACATTGAACCCAGAGCATTGTGTATGCTAGCAAGTGCTCTACACTTGAGCCATACCCACCACCCCTTTTGTTTTTGAGATAGGGGGTCTCACTAACTTTGTCCAGGATAGCCTCGTACTTATGATCCTCCTGCTTCTGCTGGGATTATAAACTGTGCCACCATGTCCGGTTGATGGTATAGATTCCTTTTTGGCCTGTTTGACTGATCAGGAAGATCCTATGATGAAGAACTTTATAAATTAAGAAGTTATCTTTAAGGCTAGAAACAAATCTCGGAAATGTTACATGGAAGGAAGCTGAGGCTAGAAGGATTTTGTTTTGTTTGTGATGCTGGGGTTTGAACTCAGGGCTTTGTGCTTGGTAGGCAGTCACTGGATGACTTGAGTCATGCCACCACCCATTTTTGCTTTGGTTGTTTTGGAGATAATGTCTCAATTTTTGCCCAGGCCAGCCTGGACCATTCCTCTTGTTTTACACTTCTTGTCCTAGCTGGGATGACAGGTGCGTGTCACCACACCCAGGTTTTTTCTGTTGAGATGGTGTCTCACAAATTCTTTTGCCTGAATTGGCCTGGAACTGTTATCTTCCTGATCCCAACCTCCCACATAGCTTGGGATGATAGGTGTGGGCCACCTTGCCCACGTATTGGTTGAGATGGGGTCTTGCAAACTTCCTGCTCCACTGGTCTCGAAATATGATCCTCCCAATCTCAGCCTCCCAAGTAGCTAGGATTATAGGTATGAGCCAGTGGTGCCTGGCTAGTCCTAGAAAAGTTTGTGACTGTACCAAGCCATGCTATTTAAGAGGCAGATTTGGATCAAGGTCTCAGTTCTCTGGGTTCTGGAAGCAGGATTTGTCTACTATCCTGCTATATACCATATACTATGGTGTATGACCTTGAAAAGTCACTCTTAGGGGAGGAGTTTGGAAATACAGGAGGAAAGACAGAGAAACAGACTGTTAGGAAAGTGCTCTAAGCCACTAGCTCAGTGAGGTTAGAACAGTGAATGGAAAGAAAGTCACACAAAGATCACAGTAAAAATGTGTTTTCTAATGTGCTGAGATGGAGGCAGTATATACTTTTGTTGTTGCTACAGAGAACTTCAGTGTTTTCTTACTTGGGAAGAAGATCTGTTGAGTGATCCATAGCCAAGAGCTTCTGGATAGGGGAAATTCAGGATGGATGCATGAGTAGAGAGAACAAGTCCAGAATTTGACCTAGTATTCCACAAGCGGGGATACAAGCCTGGACAGGTTAGCTTCCTGGTTGGAGAGTTCATCCACTGTGCTGCTTGTCTGCCTTGTTTGAGCTGCCCACTGAGATTCACTGCCTGGAGGAAACAACCATTCCATCAAGTCCTTACTGTTTCAGTTACTATCTTCCATTCAGGTTTGTTAGTTCTAAGAGTTAGTCAGTTTTCTTAGCCAGATGTGATGGCACACATCCACAATCCCACAGCACTCAGGATACTGAAGGAAGAGGATCTAGAGTTTGAGGCCAGCCTCATGGGCTACAGAGCAAGGCCATGTTTCAATAGCTCCTCTCTCCCCCTGCACAAAAGAAGTAAACTTTCTTGGAAGTACTCCTGCACTCTGGTGTCCTCTAAGGATTTCATAGAACAAAGTCAGTCACTGGGATGCATTATTGCCCAAGGCCACCCTTAGTCATGTGACAATGACTTCCTGGTTCCTGTGGAATCTGTGATCTCTGAACACATTGCATTCTTACCTTATGTTGCCACCCTTTTATCTTGGTAACTGAGCATCAACCGGTATTCTCTGTGCAGCTCCCTCTGCCTCTGAGTTGCTGTTTCTGTGTCCCTCATATGCATCCTAAAGGTGGCATTTCTCCCACACCTGTTTCCACAGGGAATCAAGTCCCATCTAGGCTTTAAAGAAGACTTGCAGGGTCAGAGTTTGACACGTGTGCTCTTTTACCAGCTTTGCAATCCTACTTGCACTTTATATTCTTTCTCCCTTGAATATTAATCAAAAAGTTCTATCCAAATTGGGGCAGTCACAGGACGGGAAGGAGTCCTCGCTTTTATATCTTAACAACTAGCACAAATAAACACAGGATTCTGGTGAGTAAAAATGATCTTATTATGTGCACTTCTGCTTGGGTGCACATACATAAAACCAGAGATTCTACTTTGTGTTGAATCCATCAGGCCATTGACCATGCCGTTACTGGACTTGTTTGCATTAGTACTGCTGCTGTCTCACTGCATATTCAGCATCATCCGCTGTCCCTCTGGACAAGACTCACCTCAAACTCCTTTCATCTCATCTGTCTGCCAACCTCCTTTCTCCAATGTAAGTCTCCAACTTGCTTTTATTTCTATCATTAGCCCCGGGTGCTGTGTGAATCCCATTCCTTCTCCTTGCCCACATGGTTTCTTGTAGCGGGGAATATATTGAGTTTTTTAAAAACAATTTTCATGCTTTTGTAGGCTCATTTATGCTTTCAGCAAACCTTTTCATGTCACAAACCAGAAATCTCTTTGATAACACAAACACACCTGGCATTTTTGCTTGAGTAAATGTCATTGACAATGCTCAGATATTTTTAAGACTTGTGTTCCTTTTTCTGGAATTACGTGAATTTCTCCTGATTGTTCTTTTAGGGCATGAATTTTTCTGAATTCTATTCTTTTGCAAGATTCATGAGAATTTAGTATAATTGGGAAAATAGATTCCCAATACAAAAGATTTTAGAGAGTGTTAGGATGTCACTTAACTCTCTAAATCTCAGGATTTTTTGGAACTTCAGAAATGGTGTGATTTTTTTTTTTTTTTCTAGGTTCAAAGACTTGGGATTCTGCTTCCATTCATGGTTTGCAGAAGTGAAGGGGACTCTGACTCCATCTTTTTTCTTTATTGTAGACAAAAAGCTATCTTTATTTTATACATGAGGAACCCATGATGTGTACTTTCCCCAAGGTCACACTGCTAATAAATGGCAGATCAGCAATTTTGACTGTGACAATCTATCTGGTCCAAAGCTCACACTGTGAGCTACAAAATTGCGCTGATACATACTCATTTTGACTTTTCTTCATGTTGAATGCACTTCCCATAATACATGTGCCACAGGAAAAGTGGCAGTTGAAGCTTTTCTTTGCTTGTTGTTTGTGTATTTAATAGTAGAGTTGAAAAAGAAAGGCATTATGCAGTCTAAATCAAGCTTTACTAGGCCCATGTGGAAAACAATGGTTATCAATGCCAAGTTCCTATCGTTTTTCTCTTTCATGTTTAATTATTAATAGTTAACTGGTGCATGTATTCTTTCTGAGGGGAATAATTGAAGCTGGTGACTAGTTTTCTAAGAATTTTTATCTGAAAGGAGTATTTTCTCTAAAAAGTCATAAATCCATTTCTGTTTACAGGATGCATCCTCCCTTGGAGAATATACTGTTGCTAGGTGTGGAAACTGGGCATTAAACTAAACCGTCCTCTTCCTTCCTCTTTCTTTGAGCTGATGAAGAGGCAGAATGGAGATGGGTGGGTGAACAAAGTATGTATCTGACAGGAGAGGGTAGGAGAGAGCACAGAAGACCCCTACATTAGACCTCAGGTAGCTCTGATTGCTTCCAACTTCTTTTGCTGAAACTGAAGTTTTAGGAGACCCCAAAGTGGTCCCTTGATCTAGGTTATCTAGGTAGGGTTTTTGAAAAAAATAGCAGTTCTCCTTGGTTTTGATATCTTCCATTCCCCAAATACAAATAAGTGTGTTACATTGCTTTTATAATCTCCCATGACAGGTTTTATGTTTTGGTTTTTAAGGAAGGATCTTGCTATTTAGTCCAGACTATCCTTGAACTTGTGATTCTCCTGCCTCAGCCTCCTGAGTGCTGGGATTACAGCCATGTGCCACCATGTCTGATTCCATGATAGTTTTATATATTTTCTTCATTATTATATCTTTCTTTATCCAAACCATAGAAAGAGTCATGTAAATAAAACAAAATGTCATTATTATGTAAAAGTAGCCGTTGCTAGAACTTTGAAATAAGTGATTTTTTAAAGTAAAAATTTTCTAGTTTCCTCCAAAGTTTAGCATAGTTTGGTAACTACAGAAAATTTGGGAAAAACGGAAGCAAAGAAGAACAAATTCCAGTAGTCTGTACTTTACCAAACTCAGGTCCAAAAGCTAATCCCATGGAAAAATCATTGTTCGAGAAATGAGTGAAGGGGATAAAGAAAGGTTTTACTCAATGGCCAAAGAGAAGAGGGTACTTTGCTCACAGATCAGCTTCCCCACTCCAGGACACTGAGGGGCTCTGGGATGAGGATAATGAGGGGGAGGGATAGGTTGATACAGGGGAGGCTTATTCATGTGTTTTCTGGGAATAGGTAGAGTTCTTCCAGACACTCAGATGTCACCTGTTTTCATCCTTTCATGACCTAGTGTTTCTGGTTATGGCAGCTGGTAGGCATCTTTAGCCTTGAATGGGGAGGAGAGAGACTAGCAAGTCTAGGTCAAGTTAATCCTGCATTATAGTTGTGAACAAAATACCTCTCTACGATCAACATGCAGGACTGAGTAGCATCTGGCCCAAGGGTTCAGGCAGCAAAGGAGACAGACACAGTGGGAAGGCAAAGTTGCCAGGCTTTTACCCCATTCCAGTCACCCATCAGATATCTGCAGGACCAAGTAAAGGTCAGTGTTTCCTGAAAAAGTAGCCTTCACTTCCCTGAAAAGTAACCTGGGAGACTGTTGTCATGAGAATCTACACATCAGAGGTGTTACCTATAGCAAAGCTAGTGGGAGACTAATGCATTGCCCAGCTGTGTGACCTTCAAAACTAGTGACTAAGTCATTTAAGAGCAAGTGAAGTTGGAGGGTTTAGTTAGGTTTTCCCTTGGAAACACCTGTACCCCAGAGTGGGTGGGGGGACTGTTTGCATCTATTTTTTTCCTCTGAAGAGTTTTTTTAATTTTAATTTTTATCCCCTTTTTTGTTTTCTTTCTTGGTTATGATCATATTTTAAAAGTACAGTTTTATTTCTTGCTTTGTTGAAAAGAGGTCTGAGGTTCAGAGACAGCTGGCTCAGAACTTCTTTGCTGATTGTGCCCTGTCATTCAGGGTTGCAGATTTTGGCTGGCAGCCTGGTTCATTGTGGCTCCATGGACACACTGTGTGCTGGAGCAGTGCTGAGCAGGCCACACACGCAGCCTTGACCCTGGGCATCTCACATAGAGCTGGAGAAGACAAACAGGCATTTTCATGGCTACTATTAATAATTTTTAGTCTTTAAAACTTTTTTCTTTTTTTGGTATGGAAATTTCAAACATGCCAAGCAGAATATAATAACTAGAGTCCATGTGCCTTTTTCCCAGCTGCAGTCGTTTCAATTTATGGTCAGTCTTGATTTATCTACATCCCAAACTCCTTTCCCTACTCCAAATTACTTTAAGTCAAGTCTCTAATATCCTGTTATGTTACTTCATTAGTAAATATTTTCTATACAAATCTATAAAAAATAGGGACTCTTTTTTTAATACTGTAATATTGCACTTAAAATTCAATAATATGTTTGACTATGGATATCTAATCAATGTTCAAATTCATGTTTTTCTCATTTTTCTTTCCAATTTATTTATATCAGTGTTCAAATAACGTCCACATGAAACCGTAGCTTTTAGACCCCAGGCCAAACTCGTGGCATTCTACATGTCATGTCTGGCCACTTCCCTGTGTATCTCAAGTAAAGAGACGTGATGAAAGTCACAGAATGGAGGTTTATTACACAGTGTAATAAACCGTGGGAAGACAGCATGTCAGTTTATCTTGGGCCATCTTCAGGGTATAAGCATTGAGCTTTAGCTTTAAGTAGACAAAAGAATTAGGGCAGGGGCAAAAGGTATGCATAGATAAACAGTCCTCACAGGTGTGTTCCAGTGGTCAAATGAGTCAGGTGGGGTCTGGTGACCATTATCTCAGTCCTTGTTTTAAGAATCTGGAGAAATTGTTACTGCTATCATCACGTGAGGGGAGCAATCTGGATCTCCTGAGATGATTATTTTTGCTTCAGGGTGCTGTCCATTACTCCAGCTCCAGGTGATTGCTCTCATTTTGGTGTTGGTTTGTTCTAGGAGGCTCTTTGTTGCTTAGGAATAGTTTTGGTCCCTTGTCCTAAATTTGTTATCAGTCGGTTCTGTCCTTCTTGAAGTCCATCTGCAGGAGAGAATGGCTCAAAGACGGATATACAAATGGAAGTAGGGATGCCAAGCGTTTCTCCTGCATTAGTTAATTCATGGGCCCAGGTTAGGAGTCAGTGCTTTTCAGTAAAAGCAGTTTAAGTATCAGGGTTTTCTTTTTTGTTTTTTTCAGTACTGGGGTTTGGACTCAGGGCCTACACCTTGAGCCAATTCACCAGCCCTTTTTTGTGATTTTTTTTTTTTTTTGAGATAGGGTCTTGTGAACTCTTTGCCCTGGCTGGCTTAGAACCGAGATCCTCCTGATCTTTGCCTCCTGAGTAGCTAGGATTACAGACGTGAGTCACTGATGCTTGGCTAGTGTAAGTATCTTTTACACATACATTGCAATTGGTTGACATGCCTTTTGGGTCCCTTGCAATCTATCAATTCATCTTTTACTATCTTATCCTTATGATTTTTTTTCCCTAAACCAGACCGTTTATTATGCAAAGTTCCTCAGATTCTGGATTTTGCTCATTACATCCCTGGAGTTAAGTGCTCTGTTTAACATATCCCTTTAGCCTTCTGTATTTGTTGTGAACTGTTAATTATTTTCTGAGGCAAGATCAAATTCTATTTCAATTTTTTTTGTCAAGAATACTATATCAGTAGTTTTTTGTTGCCCTCAGGAGGCACTAACATCAGTTTCCTGTGTGAGGAGGGTTTGGGAAAGGAGGAAGGAAGGAGGGAGAGAGAGGGAGTTGAGAACAGAGAATGAATATTGACAGCTTATGGTAATTGTTGCTGCCTAAATCTATCAGTTCATTAGGGGTTTCAAAATATTTTTTTCATGTCAATCTTTTTTTTCATTTATTACCTAGTCTAATTCTACAAAGAAAAACTGCTAATCAGCTCATTTGATATCCTGAGGTATAGTTTATATAGGAATGTCAAGAAAAGCTTGATTCTTTTCCTTTATTTACCAGTTTTCAAAATAGTAGGTTCTTTTCCATTCATTCAAACATAACCAACTGGGGAGTAGAGGAGAGGTAGCTCATTAAGAACTCATAGATTTTAATATATTGGTATTTCAATCCCTTGCATTTATCCTTATTGAAACTAAAATTGTCCCATTTTGTCCTCTTTGTGTTGGCTTCTTGATTTTTTTTTTTTTAATATAACCCTAATAGTCTTTGACAGCCTTCCTGCTTTCAGTATGCTAGGCCACTGGTTCTCAAAAGTGTGGTTTGAGAATACCTAGAGATCTCCAAGATCTTATTAGGGGGTCTGGGAGGTAAAAAACTTTTCACAATAAAAAAAACATAACTTACCTCATTTACTTCATCTCACATACCCATGTAAGAGTTTTTGTAGGGACAGTGTGTTGGCTATTAGAATGTGTGCATGTGTGTTCTTGTGTTTTTCAGAATTTTCTAAAGTAAGCTCTTTGAATTCTTAAGTAATTTCTAAGCCTACAAAAGGGTTTTAAGACCAAAAAATTTGAGAACTACTGTTGTAGGCTTATCTTTTGCATTTCTTGCCACATATATGTAATGAGTGGGGTGTGTGTGTGTGTGTGTGTGTGTGTGTGTGTGTGTGAGAGAGAGAGAGAGAGAGAGAGAGAGAGAGATTTGTTTCATGTCCTACAGCTAATAAGCGGAAAACCAGAATTTGAAGCTAGATGTTTATGCATAGACAGAATCACTCATAAAACAGAATCACTGTGGTCCAAAAGTATATGATTAATTAATGCTTAGAAGCTGTAAACACTGTCCACTGTGCCAGACACAAACATTTTATGGGCTACCAAGTAAAATTAGATGCTCTTTTTCTCAAATGGAATGTCCTTCAAAAACAGAAGTATAGAGTCAGGATGAGTGTTTGGTCTAGCCTCATGGTATGATTAAAAAGCAATGTCCTGAACATGTTGTTTTCCCAGTCACAGCAGGGAAACTTGGAATGCAGTTGTAATTCATTAGTGTGTTAACTTCTGAAAATTTCAGTCATCCAGAGGAGGGCCTGCCTTCACTGTGGAATTCGGTAATGGCTCATGTGTTTTTCAATAATTCCCTAATCTAAGATCCAGTCGATTGCTCAAATGTATAATTGAACAAAATCCTGCAAGAAAACATTCAGAAAATTTGAAAGCTTAGTAGTGGTGCTTTAAGCCTTGGATTCTCATTTTTCCATTACTGAATACCATACAAATCTCCAAAATACAAACATTTAAACCACTGGTTTTTGCAACCTCTGGAGCCTTAGAGGAATCTTTGTCTTGTTTTCTTGAGCTAAATTCAGTAACTTGCCATTTCATCACCTTTCCCAGTAACTGCTGCTTGTCTTGGCTAATAGACAACATTAACTCATATTTCCCAGGTATGTGGGAGAGTTTCCATCTTAAGAACAGAAGGTGTGCTTCCAGAGTGGCTAGCAGTAGCTTTTTAAAGTTAGTGCATATAGGAGAGAGGCACCATCTTATGTAATGTCCTTGAATATTTTTCTAATGTAAGAAATATGTGACTGTACCTGATAGCCTCAGGTGCCATCTGGAAAACTGTCATATTTTATAGGAACTTGGATCAGAGCCCATACCACCATTGGGGTGCTTCCTCATTACTTTGTGGGTCAGGCGGGGGTGAGAAAGCAGATTGTCAAATATTGTAGGGCACATACTGGAATACAAATTTCTTTGTCAGAAAGGTTTTAAATGATAATTCGTTTTTTAATTGATCAGTAAATTCACTTTCCAATAGAGCCTCAATTGTAAATCTGTCATAGTGAAATGATCAAAATACCTGTTTTAGGTGGCCTGTTGCATTTAGATTTCTATATTTGAGATGTCAGTTGCCTGGGCTTTTGTAGCAAGTCATCTCGTTAACTTTGCTAAATTTAGTGTTGGAATACCTGAAAGTGAGAAATAAAGCAGAAGGTGATCTTTTATGGGGATGCGCCATGAAACTCTGTGTCACCACCACAGGTCTTGTCAAAGTTTTATTTAATATTTGGCATTTTGACATATAATATCATATATACACATACGTATGATCTCTGTATGTAAACATATGAGCTATATTGATATGTGTGTATATGTAAGTTTCATGCTAAGCTATTGAACAGGCCATGTCCACATGGCAAACATGAATGATGGGTGCCTTGAACTTATGACTGGGGAATGCCAGGAATTTGGGTCTCTGCTGTTACCAAGGAAAATGGCCCCACCTTTGTACATTTTGGTTTCCTGTTCAGAAAGTTCTGCTTCTTCATAAGAAGAGCTGGAGGAAAGGTACTTTATGTGTGGAGTTTTCCATGAAGTGCAGTCCTAATTATAAGGCTGGGTGAATGCTTTATAAAAACATGTTTTAAATATATGTGAAACATTTCTTAATTTATTCCACACTTACTTAAGTATGAAGTAGCCCAAGGAAATTTGAATTCAGATTTCAAATTTGTGTTTTGCTCACTTCTCATCTTTCTCTTAAGAGCAAAGGATATAAAGGCTTGGCAAGTAGAAATTGGAACTAATTTTAATGGCCCGAATAGGTTTCCTGGAGAAGAAGTTTTATTGAAGTAGAAATGAGGGCCAGATTATTTTTGTTCTTGCTGTGTGTCTAATTAGAGACAATTTTAGAGTAGTCCATAAGTCTGTTTGCAAGTGGGAGAATCCATCATAAAATGAGCCATAATTTAACAACTCTTCGTGACAACTGCCTTGGCTAAGAGTCCCTATGTTGAGAACCCAGAATTCCAGGAATGTGTCTGGAGGTGGAATACATTATAGCTACGATTCCCAAGAGGGAATGAAGCTACGTCAGAATCTCCAAATACACTTTCAAAACTCTAAAGACCATTTCCCTTTCCCCCAAACCTCACTAAGTTACTGTTGGGAACAGTCTGGTATCTTTCATGCGTTTCTGAGTTAACAGCGTGGTTCTCCCGTGGGACTAGGGATATGGGGAGAAATTGGGAATGATGGACTATGCTCATGGAGTTTCTTTCTCAAATTAACTGTGGTGATGGCTGGGCAAGTCTGTGAACATACTAAACACCATTGGATCATACACTTTAAATGGCTGAATTTTATGGTATATGAATTATGTTTCGAAAAAGCTATCAGAATAGCATGTCTCTGGAGAGTACCACCCTTTCTAGAAAAGATAAATAATGGTACTGAATGATTTACAGTTCATACAGTAGAAGTCATTATTGTTGAAAATTTGGCAACATGTCCTGTATAAATTTGTGATGTTTTGGCTTGATTCTAAATGTAAGTTTTGTGTGTGTGTGTGTGTGTGTGTGTGTGTGTGTGTGTGTGGTCTCAGTTTGCATGAAGAGCCTACCTTGGTGTTTGAAGTCTAGTAACAAACCAGTTGAACTAGAAATCTGCACTCTTACGAGAGAGTCAGCACCAAGACAGTGAGTTGTTGAAGAATATACCCTGTTCCTCAGCTGGATTAGGCTGGACACTAGCTGTGTCACTGAGGGGGGTGGTGAGAGTTTCTGGGCATTTGATTATGCTGAATGATCCTGTGTAACCCAATATTTTGGGCCTTAGGGATGGAAAGGAAGTATATATTATTTATTGGATAGTTTTGTAAAATTTGGTAATTTTTTTCTTTCTAGCTTTGAGAGGCAAGTAGGAAAATGCAAAGAACCAGGTAATCTTCAAATGAGAATAAGATGAAAAAGTCCCAAGGAAATGAAATTAGGTCTGACATACTATGTTTATGTTTTAGGACATAAAATATTTGAAGTGATAAGAATTTTCAACTTATCAAACTATTTTGAGCCAGGCACTCAGTGGCTCACACCTGTAATCCTTGCTACTGAAGAGGTAGAGAACAGGAGGATTGTACTTTGAAGCCAGCTTTGACAAATAGTTCACGAGACTCTATCTTGAAAATACACAACACAAAAAAAAGTGGAGTGGCTCAAGTGGTAGAGCGCCTGCTTAGCAATCATGAGGCACTGAGTTCAAACCATCAAAAAAAAAAAAAAGAAAGAAAAGAAAAAAGAACTATTCTGAAATTTCATTTTTAATTGCTTCCTTAATTTGATGTCTTATAATATGCTTTTAAAGTTGTGTGAGACTACTGAAGTCAAACAGTACAAATTAACTATAAATGATCTTAGTTATTATCCAGTCATTATTTTTATTTTGCTAATGAATTTAGGAACTCCTGATAAAAGTTATATCTTGGAATTCTCCAAGTCATCTCTGGATTTAGCACATAACAAGCACTTCCTGAGTTCGGTGCTTGAGTCAGGTGCTTTGGGTAGGGTAGGTAACTAATAAAACTTGAAACAAACCTTTTGAGCATTTATTTGAAGAATGTCTTGGTGAAAAGTGTGGCAAGAATGGTGGACGATGTTAGAACAACTCTTCTTTTTGGGATTTAAAAACAGCCATTCTTCTATGAATTGTTAGATGCTAATGTTTACTATTCTCAAAATTTTTAAGATGTAAAATGTTCTGGGTGTATAAAGACTTTTGATGTGAACAATGTCTTTTGTGTAATATATTTTCAAATTGGTAGTTTTACATTACTTTGGGAGTATTATTTAATTACTCTTTGAGAGTCAACAGAGGAGTGAATGAATAGGAACCATCGTTGGCAATAGACACTCTTCTCCATATGCCAGAAACTAAATAAGACACAGATAGAGCTTCATCAAGCAACAGCTTGTTGAATTATGACATCCAGCAATTCCTTAACAGCCTAAAGTAATTTATCTTACCAGGTGCATGGCTGTCTTTGGAAGGCTGAAGTTTAACTTGAACTATACTTTTTTATTTAAACATATTCTGGCTGCTTCCTGTGTATACAGCTGGGTCTAAAATATGGCAAGTTTGTTCATATGGAACTCAGGCGGATTTAAGTCTGACGTAAAGGAATTTCCCATCTTCCTGTCTGGCTTTATGCACAGGGTTATGGTGTAGGCTCAGCCCTGCGCAGAACTGTGGAGAGAAACAGCAGCCAGGCCTGCATGTGTATGTCTTGTTCAGTGAAAACCTATCAAAAGTGTACTGAGATTCTGTCCATTTTCAATTTATAGGACAATTAACTTGGATTTTTAGAAGCTCTGTTTTAAAAGTGGCTTGTCTGTGAGATCTCCCTAGATGTTAGTTCCTGGGCTCTCAAAATACTTATGATAGTGACTGGCCCCACAGGCATGAAATGTCACAGTCCTTTACATATCATGGCTGATGGTGCCATCATAGTCACCACTGCTATTGTCCCAATCACAGTCAGAAAACAATTCTCCACACCCTTTTTTTAGCAAAGTTGTATACAGAGTAAGTCACACAGCTAAGTATTTGGCCTAAAGACTGACAGTGCTCATGTATACACATGCAGAGGAGTTACTAATGATGAATAAAAAAATCAAATGACTGTTCATTCAGCACGTGTTTACTAAATGATGAAGGATGCAAGGTGTTGTGGAGAATTCACATGGTACCTTTCCAAAGGGTCATGTGGTCTGGTATATGCATAGAAGAGACCATTTCCACTCAAGTGGTTTAACATTTGAGGTGGCCTCTGAAAGCCCGTGACAAAGGCTGATTTCTTGTTTTGCTGAGGCATGATTTTGAGTCAGACACTTCGGAAGGCTGATGCAGGGTAACTAATCTAGGAGTACATTTAGCAAGTTGACTGGTATCCACATTTGAGGTCAGTGTTTTTTCCACTCATTGTTTAATATATAAAATGCCTTTGAGGTGAAATAGGCTTTCTGTGTGAACAATTGCTCTGCGAAGAAAGTCACCTTCTACTGTTGGAAAGTGTTTAAGTTCAAGTTTAAGGCTTGAAGGTTCTTGGGCAGAAAATGGAATCACTGAAGGCCTCAAGACAACACTTAGCATTTTGCTACTTGTATGAAGGGGATTATACTTGGCAGCTGGGACCTGAACTCCTCATATGAGTCTATTGTGTGGGTGGGTGCTGTTAGGGCCTTAAGGAGAGCGTGGATGCAGAAGAATTTGTTCCCGACTTGAAGCAGAGTTTCTTCATAAGCTCCTTCTTCTGGGCCCTATTTCCAGGTGATTCCCATTCCTTCAGAAGTAGAGCATTATTCATATTTGTGGGAAGATTCCTGGCATTTATTATGTAGATGGGATCAGTTTACTGTGCACAAGTATATTATATATTTTTGCATCTATGTTCATATACACACAGAGACAGGGCAAGGGAAAGCTTGGAAGGGGAAGGAAAAGTCATAAAATACAGTGGCAGAGGATATTTACTTCCCACCAAAATCCATGTTTTCCTCTTCCTGAGCTGACAGCACGAATGCATTTGTAGCTTTCTTTGTGGATAGGTGCAGCCCTGTGACTGAGTTCTAGTCAAGAGCGTGACCATGGTGAAGATAGGGAGCCTGTCAGACTGAATCCAGGGTTTAGCATAGGAAGAGGAACAAGAAACAAAGGTGTTTGAGCTATTAGACATTTCTGGGTTAATTTCAGCAGTGACTAGTTTTTGCTAACTAATACTATAGCTGTGTGTGGGCAGAGAGGCAAATCCTGAGGTTTCAGTACCTTAGTCTTACTTTGTCAGGTTACCTGATCTAGTTGTTTCCACCTGAATGACAGACAGGGCTCTTGGTTGAGGGTGGTTACTGTCCTTGTAGGCTTAGACTGTGTGTGTACTACACTCACCATTTATAGATATCTGTGCTTCTGTACTCAGTCCTTCACTCACAGGCTTAGGGTAGAATCTATGGAGTATGAACTGGTGCTTCACATTTTCCTCCTCTTTTCCTCAATTATTTTAGTGCCTGCCTTATGCTCGGTGATATTGGGAATAATGAAAAAAACATGGATTCTGTTCACAAAGATACTCAGTTGAAATTGAAATTTTGTCAAGAGCTGAGAGCTGTTTTAGCTTCAGGTGCTGTTTCTCTTTTATTCCTAACCCAATCAGGTTTACCAAGACCACTACACAACTCTACTTAGTATTGCCTTCCCTTCCCACATGGACCGCTTAGCAGGTATGGCATTGTCCAGAGCAAGTTGATTGCGTGCCCTTTTCTTCTTAAATTCTGTTGAGCTGGACCCATAGTAAAAGAATCACAATTGTTACTTTTCTGAGGAACAACTGAGTACTGTGAGATAAGGGGAATAGTCAGAAAATCCTGTCAGCTGTGTTTTAGCTGTGAGTTTCAGCAGATTCAATGGCTCCTTTCATTTTGTTTATCAGTGTATTGCAAGTTAGAATTCAAATGTCAACCATTTTCTTCTTTTCTAGGCACTTACCAGTTTTTATCATTACATCAATTGGGTTATTACTGTCACTTGTCTGTTTTCCTCCTAGGATGATATACTTATCCCCTGAGGTTGGCACCAGACCTCAGCTGTCTTTGCGCTCATTTCACTAGTCCCTTACTCTAAGCATAACACAGTACTCTTTTTATATCATGTATGGCTCAGTCAGTGTTTGGTGAATAATGGATTACTTATATTTCTTACACCGGTAGAACTTCTTGAGTTTCATGCTTGGTGAATTGTTCTTCCTATGTGGAAAGTTAACTTCCGTGTTACTTCCTTATACCATTGTGTTGCTGTTGATCATGTGATATTTCATCTTGTTGTTTACCTTTTGTGACACTACTTTGGCTTTAGCTAGTAACAGGAGTCACCCAGCGTGAGGTTTAAGGAGAAAAAGTGATGGAGTGCTGAAGGTTTCTGTGTGAATGTAGTAGGATGTCTTGAACTGGTCCACCATATAGTTCTATAGCTCATGTCTGGTGAATGGTACTGGACCACATTCCTTTGCTTTTATTGGTAAAAGAATCATCTCATGAGCTGGGTGTGGTGTTGCGTTACTGTAATGCCAGCTAACTTGAGGGAGGCGGAGGCAGGAGAATTACAACTTTTCCAGTCCTGACAAAGTTAGAGAGCTCTTCTCTCAAAAACAAAATAAAAACGGAAGAACTGGGACATGGCTCAAATGGTAGAGTGCTTGCATGTGTGAGGTCCTGGCTTTAAAGGAATCTTTTCATGTTACATGTACTATGTTCAGTCTAATAAAAAAACAAAGAATTAATCTTCCTGCCTGGTGACTTGTTTGTATTTTAGGTCCTGCTTGACTCACTGAAGGTTCCAGAGAGTTCTCCAAAAAGGGACTTATGCACATACATAGTTAGGCTTGTTTCCCTAATAAAATTACAGCTGAAATTCTTCCCTTGGGGACTTGTTATGTTCCTTCCTAAAAGCGTATTTTAATAGTGATAGTGGAACAGAGTGGTGACCTAACAGGACTTAAGACACGGAGGGCTAGGAGAGAAGCTATGTGTAGGAGGACCTGCCACTCTTCCTTTGTAAGTAGCGTTTTCATCAGCATCTCTGTTTCTTAGTGCAGCAGCAGCAGCACTGTCATCCACATGTTCCTTCATTTTTGGGCTCAACAGCTGTCTTCCCTTCCCCGGCTGAAAGATGACTGAAATAAAGGGTCAGACCTTTTCCTCTGATCTTGTTCTTCCTGCCTCTTTTGTCAGCTTAAGGTTCTTTTGTCAAAAGTCGGTGAAATGAAAGATCATCTTCACATCTTTGATTCTTTGACCTTTACATTTAAGAATCTGTGATACAAACATTTTGGTACTGACTTGTTGCTTAACTTGAACTAGGTTTGTGATGACAGGGAAATGACTGTTTCTTTCACGCTATTTAGAAAGCTATATGAATTCCATAATATGGGATTCTCTGTCATAAATTGACTCCAAGAAAGTGTAAGCATTTGTGTTGAAAACAGGTAGGTAATTCTCTCTTTTCAAAGTAGTTTGTGATGATTAATTGTGCAAGCGTTAAATTTTCCCTGCATCTCAAATCACTGTACTAAATGATACGTTGGTGTATAGCCTCATCTACTTTCAGGAAATCGTTTTAGAGAAGTCCTCTTGAAACATCAATGTGTTACAGGGTTATAAGAAAAGCGCCTTGTTTATTATGAACACAGATTATTGGCGCTTTCTCTAACCGTGCTAAATGGCATGAGTCTACCTTTCCTAGTGGCCTAAATGATGTTGTTTTAAATGGTGACCTGAGAAACTTGCCTATTGACTCTGCAAGTACATGTCAGACCAGAGACCTACAGAAGGGGCATTTTTGAACTTATTCAGTAATGATGAATAAGTACAAGAAAATGATTTATTGTAAACAATAATGCTGTGTTCTGCTTTCATTATAGTCACTATGATGGAAAAATAAAAAGTTATCACATTAGAGATCTATTTACCTTATGCTTATTAACCGATGCATGTCCAACACTCACCAAAAAAATTATAAGATATACTGAACAGCAACAAAAAACAGAAGAGACAAAGAAATAAGAAACCAGATTCTGATGTGATACAGATGTTGGAATTATGGGATGAGGAATTTCAAAGAATTATGATCTACAAGGGCTGTAATGGAAAAAGCAGACAACATGCAAGAACAGATGGGTAGTATGAGTTGAGATGGAAACTCTTAAGAACAAGTGGAAGGAAAACTGCTAGAAATCAAAAACATAGTAACAGAAACAAAGAATACCTGGGCACAGAGCTGAAAGTTCCAGCCCTCTAGTCATGCCTTGGTCTTTCTGTGATTCGACCCATCATGAAGCAGTGAAAGTCACCTTATTAGCATAAACTCAGGTGTGGTTGAAAGGGAATAGGTCATGACAGTTCATGGTCTATTGATAACTACAAGAAGAATCTGAGAGCAGAGGTTCTTTTTCTCTCCTGTCACAACAAAATACTTGAACGTCTGTCTCTTTACCTCTGCCTTTGGTAACTAGCACCTTTTCAAGGATTTACTTGAGTGATTAGTTACTGTGCTGGTTGGAGTGCAGAGACCTCAGGTCTCTGCCTTACCCTCCAACACACCACGTTAAGAATGAGGCATACACGTGGGGCATTCTGACTATACAAATTAAGTAGTATGTTAATGATTTAAAAAACCAAACCCTGTCTTTCAAACAATAATTAACATGAAGAGGCATATATTCACTGGTGTGAGAGCAAGGATTGTATGTACCCAAGAGCAAAAACTTTCTGCACTTTATTCCATGGACAATATGTTTTTGGAAATGAACATTTTATCTTTTAACTGTTAAAGGCAGAATATTGGGATTTTAAACACTTTTTATGAAGTTTTTATATATGGTAAATCAGTATTACCCCAGAAGAGTTTTCTATTAAACAACAAAAAAGGAAACTATTTGAGTTCAGGGGCTGGATCTTAGCGATGCTTCTATCTTCAGTGTTTGCCACAGCTGCAGAAGATGTTCAGTAAATTTAGATTGATGTGTACAAATCTGTGAATCTTAACACATGGACTAAAGTAGCTGAGTTTTGTTTATTTTTCAGAATCCTGTAACGAGGTCACAGTCTCCTCAAACAGTAGTCACTCTGTAGTAACATATAACTTGGTTGAATGAGCATTTGCTTTTTTCCCTTTGATTAACTTGAACTGAAATTCCTACAGCAACAAGGAACATTTTTTTCTTTTATTTGCAGTGGTATTAACGGCTTGACTAGGTGGGGACAGGAGGAACTGGGTGTGAAAGAGAATAAGAAAGCAACCACAGAAGGTGTTTGAACAGACTCTGAAGAGATTTGGGTTTTGATAGTAAGTGGGAGCATGAGAGTAAAAGCCTGGATGGTGGTGTTGAGTTTGAATTTGTAAGTACAGAAAGTTGCAGTATTTGAGTGCCTGTATATGTGAGTAATGGTGAAGATGGTGAGGACCAAGCATGCTGAGAAGAGAGGATAGGGCTCTGGCCTGTGAATCAGAAAATTGGTCCTTTCCTCTGACAAATATATGCTATGTAGACTTTGACAAAGTCATCTCAATTTTCTGGGACTCAGTTTTTAATCTGAAAATGAGATGTTGGATTAGATTAGTGGCCTCATATGCTTTTATTTTTCCCTTTTTTTTTAGAACTTTTTACCTAGAGGAAATTATGCTCAGCATTGGGAGAAAACCAAACAGATAAATGTGGAGCTACAGTACTTGAGTTCTTGCAGTTAACAGGTGTGGTTCCATTGTGTGGAAGGTGGTGCAGCAATTATCCCCTACTCATTGGCAGAAAGCTTCCTGCAGGGGCTCTGTGGTGGCCACAGGGTTTTGGGGGTACACCAGTGGATAACCATGACCTTGTAGAGCAGGACAGTCCTTTCAGGTCTGAATATATCAAATGCTATTTTGATGACAATACTTCCTTCACCTTTACATTTGTCTCCATTTTGGCCTAATTTCCTCCCTTCTTAAGGTTCTGCTGAGCAGCCATATTCAAGGTGGTTTCTCAGTGCACTGAAAGTGGTTTTCTTTACTTTATGCCTAGCTTCTTGACATTTTAATTCTTTCATATCTCTTCTGTTTCTTACTGATTTCCCACTTTTCTTTAGTTTGTGTACATACACGGACCTTTTTAGGATGAAGAGTTATAACAAGTAACAATTGTTGAGTGCATACCATGGATGCTGTTCTAAACATTTTGTGTGACTTAATCACATTTCAACCTCATGACAATTTCATGAGGTAGGTGTTGACATTATTAGTCCTGTACAGATGAGGGAACTGAGGCAGGCACAAAGAGGCAAATACTGAGACTAAGATCAAAGATTAACAGTTGTCAGAACTGTGATTCTGACACAGATTGACACAAGAGCCTTACCTTTTTTTTTTTTTCACTCTCTTAGCTGTTATTTCCCAGCAAGACTGTGTGCCCATTCATTCTTGTGTCTGTACACTTGGGAGGTAGGTTTCTGCTACTCTCTTCTTCCCTCACCCCACCCACCCCTTTTCAAACTCCCTCTCAAGAGTGAGATGATCGAGACTTAACTGAAACTCAGCGTGTTTGGGGTATTGCTTTGAGGGAGTTTCTTGAGATGTAGCAGAGGAAAACGTGGCCAAGGGATTCAGGTGTAGGAATTTCACTTAGGTTGACATTTGCAACTCAACCACGGAATTTGGTGTAGGGAAGGAAGGCAGGGAGCAGGCACTTGAGCCATTGTCAAAGTCAAAAAACAAGGTGCAACAAGAGAACGTGGCAACACTTTTCTGCTTTAAAAATCTAAATAACTTTGGAGAATGATTCATCCTTTGGTGCTACATCACCATTTTAACCTCATGACAGGGATTTATTAATGTAATTACCTGAAAATAAGTAGGGAGGATATGATTGGTTTTTCTCTCCAATATTCTGCTAGACATATTGTTGCTACCAAAAGATCAAGGGAAAATTAAATGATTAACCAAAATTCCTAAGACTAAAACCTTTGAACTACAAAATGTTACAGTGTTTACGCAGCAAAAAATGTCTACTAGTAAATGACCAGGAAGCATTAGAAAAAAAAATTAACTTAGGAGCTTTTGGGCAATGTTCAAACTATTTCATCATAAAGAAATTTTGGGAGGTTAAGTTTTAAGAAGTAAAATTCATGTACACTTACTATTTTTACTCTCAAAATGATAAAATTATAGAAGAACTAAGCTGTTTCTTTTATCTTTACTATTTGAGGTAAAGGAATCTACAGGAAGAATTTCGAACTCCAAATAGACATGACCAGAAAAGAACTACTCGACATCATGTCATAATTAGTCTGTCAAAACTAGAGACCAAAGAAAGGATAGTGAAAGCTGAAAGAGAACAACATCTTACATGCAAAAGAACACATATAAGATTATCACTTCAGACCTCTCAGCACAAACTCTAAAAGCCAGGAAATGGGATTTTATTCAGCCATAAAGAAGAATGAAATTTTGTCATTTGTAGGTAAATGGATGGAACTGGAGAACATCCTCTTAAGCAAAGAGCCAGGTTTAGAAAGCCAATGATCACATGTTTTCTCATGGGTGGAACAGAGAATGGGTAAAGGGGAGAATGGGTTCCAAATATGGAAAGATACCTGTAATTTATATAGTAAAACTACATATAGAGACAAATGGAGAGATGAAGATTTTTTTTACCTCATTGAAGCACTTTTATTTCCACTTACTGAGTTCTGAAAACAGTGTTCAGATTTGTAAAATACTTGGTTTAAAACAGTTTTTAAAATGTCTGTGAGGTTTGTGAAAGGAAAGCAATAAAGTAAGTTTATTGGGATCTCAGCATACATTTTTACAGTTAGAAGATGAAATCAGGCTAGTCCTCTAAAAGGGGAATGTATGGGCTGATCATCTTCCAAGGGAGTTTAATTATTATGCTTCCAAAGATAGAAGTTTTATTCCCAAGAAGTGTAATCATTTAGATACCCCTAAAAGAAAAAAAAAACAAAATCTTTTTAACCTATTTTGCTATGAGTCTATAGAAACTAAGGATAATGTCATTTTCTTTAAACTATCTAAAGTGTTGGAGATTGGGCCTAGTGTCTGTTTCACAATCATATTTCCTTAGGAAGCGTTTCCAAATTTCCCTAGTAGGTGTTAATCTATATCTTCCACTCATGGGTTTCTGCATTCATTCAACAAACTGTTACCAACTGCTACTGTGTGGGTTTAGAACTGTGAGCAAGACAAACATGGTATCTCCTACTGTGATCTGCATGTTTGTCTCTGCCCCCAAGTTTACATGTTGAAACTAGTCACTAATGTGATGGTTTTAAGAGCTGAGGCCTTTGGGAGGTGATTAGTACCCTTACAAAAGAATCCCTAGAGAGCTGCCTTGTTCTTTCTTCCATTTGAGAACATAGCCAGAAGATGCCATCTATGAACCGGGAACTGGGCCCTCACCAGACATCAGATCTGCTAGTGCCTTGATAATGAGCTGCTTAGCCTCCAGAATTATGAGAAGTCAATTTCTGTTGTTTATAAACTTCTCAGTCTATGACATTTTGCTACAGACACCCAAATAGATTAAGACACCTGCTTTCCTAGAATACACGGTTTCATGGGAGGAATACAGTCTGTGTACACAGAGATAAGAGGCATGTCTTTAGTTGTGTAATAGATGAGGTTCAGGATGCATGCAAGTCTGGAAAGACTTCTTGGAGAAAGTGCTACCAAAGCAAAGTTAGAATTAGCTGGGTGAACAGAGAAGTTTAGGAACGATATATAAGAGTTGGGAAATAGCCTTGTGAAGGGAATAAAAGAGGCATAGTGGAAAGGAAGCTCAGGGTGGTTCAAACTTGGGGCAGAGGGAGGAGGAATTAGTGTCAGGAAGAGAAGTTAGAAAAATAGTGGCTCTAGAATCCTGATAGCCTCATCAGACCGCTCTCCTGATAGCAATGGTGAGCTATTGAGGTGGCTATAGACATTTTAGAAGAAGCATAGTGAGTGCCAAGTAGGGAGAATGTATTGGAGGGAGGCAAGGTCTTTGAAGGGTTAAAGAGATAGGATGTCAACACCAGAATTCCATTTTAAATGTTTTATTTCCTAGGAGCCACAACTAGTAACAAGTACTGCATTAGTTAGGTTCCACTGAGATAATAGATGCAAAGTTAGTATTTCAGATAGTGATGAATGAAAATAGGGAATTGGGGATGTAGGGTACTGGATGGCCAGAGAGCAAATAGTGGAAGGAGAGGGAATCTAAAGACTAGTAACTTCAAGAGGCTACTGTCTTCCTTGGGGCTGGGGGCCAAAATGGGAGGGGATGTTGTTAACTAAACCTGGAGTGGGGACATTCATAGAATTGATGTGCTGACTGATAAGGAGGTGCTTGGACCTCTAGGGAGGGATTGCCTTCTGGCCTTGATGGTCTCAGTCAGACCATCAAGGGGGTCTGTGACTGGTAGACAAAGCGCTAAATGCATGGGAATCTAGAGCTATTAGCTACTGTAGAGCCTGACAGAAGCTGGAAAACAGAGTGTCTTCTCTCCATGTCTGCCTTCTAGTCTCCTGCCATTGATTCCAATCGACAGAATCCAATAAGAAGCCAGTTGCAAGGGAGGCTGGGAAATGTAGTTTATAGACTTCTAGCTCCAGTATCATACAATGAAGGCAGAGTGTGGGCTTGGCTGAGACAGCCGGTAACTGATTTATTCCATGCATTTTAGAAGAGTAACTCTTGCTGTATACTGTGGGAAGTGAATTGGAGGGAAGGAAACCTGCGTACTGGTCCATCAGCCTGGAGGATGTCAGTAGAAACCTAAGCAGGAAATTATGGTGTCTTGATTTAGAACAATGATGAGTGAGAAAGAGAAGTGAGTAGATGTGGAGAGATTTAGAAAGCAGAGTTGAACAGCACTTGGCAGTGTACATATCATGAGGGACTAGGATCTGTAAGAATAAAGGATAGGGAGGAGTTGAGGAAGCTTACATCTTTGACTTAGGTGTATCATAGTGCTGTTTACTGCGATAGAAACATAGGATTGGAAACTGTTTAGATTCATTCAGTTTTGGACTTGCTGAGTTTGAAGTGCCGGTGGCTAATCCAGGTGGAAATTCATTGCAGATGTGAAGTATTTTCAGCATATAGATGGTATTTGAAGTCTTAGGAATGAATGAGTTCACCAAGAGAGAATTTAGAGTGCATAGAGAAGACAGCATAAGGCAGAACCTGGAGGAACAACAACATTTTAGGAAAGAACACAAATAGTGAAGTTTGTGAAGAGTACTATAAGAGTGGTCAGAGATGTTGGAAGAAAACCAGTGTGTGGTGTCCCAGGAGCCAGGGAACAGTGTTGAAAGAGGAGGTCATGGTCAGTGATTCAGGTGCTCTGCAGTTGACTGCTCTGTGTGCTTTGTGGTTCTGTGATACTCATTACGTCCTCCCGTTTTTCAGAGAACGATTCTCCTCTGCTCGTTTAATCAGTGGTCAGCAAATTCCAGTTTGTAGATCAGCCACTGTGTATTAAGACACAGTTATGCCCATCCACTTATGTATTCTCTCTGACTGCTTTCACACTGTGGTAACAGCAGAGTTGGATGGCTGTATCAGAGACCATATGATCTGCAGAGTTTAAACTATTTACTCTGTGGCCTTTTATGTTTGCTGACCCCTGGGTAATGGTCTTACATTAGGTGTTTTATATAAACTGATATGATTATCTTTGACCTTTTATTTTTTCTTTCCCTGTTTTCAAAAAATCTGTTTAACACTGTTAGTGGAGATGTGGAGTATAGATTGTGCCTTCACAGAGTTGGTAATGATTTTGCTTTTGGCATAGAGGTAGAGGAGCCAATGGAATGAAAAGCTAGTGAATGGCTACAGCCATCACTTTCATGACCCTGGGGTTAAGTAGTACTCTTAAAAGGAAAACTGCAAGGAAAAGAAGGTGGAACAAAAGGAGAGAGAAGGAGGATTAGATCCATGAGTTTAAGATGCTTTTCCAGCTCTATAATATGTAAGGTACTATATTTGATGTTGGGGTTGCTTCAGTGGCTCAGAATCTGGTTGGAAACACAGACCCATAAGTGACCATTAGTTTCCTACAACATAGTTGACACAGTGATAAGATACGCATATTTGGTGGAAAAGAGTAACACTTAGCCTGGCTCAGTGGGAAGCAGCCGAAGAGGAGTCATGGTAGCTAGAGAGGGGCTATTAGTAGTCTCAGGTTTGAGTTGGCAGTAGATATAGAGGATGTGAGCTGAGCTGGGGCCACCTCTCAGCTCTGAATCAGAAGCCCTGTGTGAGAAGCAGGACCCTTGAGCTTGTGCAGTCATGGGTAAATGGCAGTTCTGAGGTCCTAAGCTATCTATTTGTCTGTCACCAAAGTTTGTCTTCTAGACATTCTTTCTTTTTCTTTCGTTCCTTTATTTTTTAAAGACATGTTTAGTGTGGTTTGAGTTTGTGGGAATCATATCATTGAATTTGTTGATTTTCTCCTAATGTAAAGTACAACAGTTATCTTGCATTAATATATCTTTGACTGGATTTATCTTGCCTTTGGGGATGATAAAAGCTCAGTGAACTGAGCATCTAGTATAGGCAGTGAAAGTCCTGTGTATTTAAAACTCTGACCTGGGCGGTGTCATTGTATTATCCACACACCTTAATCATAAGAAATTACATGTTCACATTAGTCTGTGTTCTTCTAATGACCTGTGTAAACTGATTTGGGCAGATCTTAGGCCTTTCCTACATGAATAAAGACAGTGAGATTCATACTTGCAGATTTTATTTGCTGATATTCATTGCTTTTGTTAGGTTCTTTTGGTTGCAAGTAACAACTCATTTCAATTACTTTAGGAAAATAGGAGTTTTTCATAAGGTTGTATATGAACTGGAAGAGTGAATGATCCTAGGAAGTTCTGTGTACTTCTCGCTCTTCTTTCTTTTCTTCTCCTTTCCCTCTTTCTTCTCCCCTCTTTTTGCCCACATATCTACACTGCCCTTTCTTCAACCTACAGATGCACTTCTCTGGAATTTTGCTTGTATATGACTAGTCTTCTTGCAGCCTCTCTCTGTATCATAAATAACCTCAAATCTTCAGCTCCTACTGTTGTATGAACATTAGCTCTGTTTTCTTATAGTTTGCTTTCAGAATCTGATTGGTTTAGCTTATCTCTCTCCTAGTGAGGCTGTATTGTAGCTGGATTTACTTTGCTTGGGTCAAGGGCCTTCTACTGTTCAACCGAGCTTGGACTGGGAGGCATGCCCACATTCATAAAATTAGAAGGTCAGTCAGCTTTCTTCAGAAGCACAAAATGAGAAGCAAGGCATCCTGGGGCACGAATTGTCTTTGCCTAGCCCCAAACTCATTTTTTACACATAATCCCAGTGATCTTCTCTTCTAATACAATCATCACAGGTAAAACTACATAGTCACTTCTTTTCCCAGAAGGAAGCATCTGAAAGTCGTACATTACGAAGCAGCCATGGGGCCACTTACGAAGGATCATTCATTTCAGTCTGAATCCACAATTTTCAATGATGTTTCTTACAACTCCAGGACTCTCATCCATTTTGCAACTCATAGACTAAATAGTGTATGTGTCCACTCTGCCTGCCTTATGTGCAATGCTGAGGACTGTCAACACTCATTTAACAAAGGGGAGAAGAGATCTCTACCTCTCAATATAGCTGTGAAAGACACATCGTACATTGTCACTGGCTCAACATGGGTTCTGTTTAGAAGACTAGAGTCTACACCTAGGGATGAGCAGTCATCTTGTTAGCATTCTGATGCTTGGAAATAGTAAGGGTTTTTGGAGAATCCATGACTCCTAGGACCTTGGCTTGTGGCCTTGCCTCTTCTTCTGTGAAATGAGTTCCCTGATCTTTAAGCTGCCACTTTAAAGGTACTGTCTGTAGGTTGTTGATTGTTCAGGATCTTTGGAAATGCCTTGGAATCTTCTCTTTTCTGTTCTACTTTTCCTTATGAAAATCTGGTTGTGGAGTTATTTTTCTTTTCTTTTTAATGAATTCTTCAAAAGTTAATGACATGACATAGAATAGAATAGAAAACTCAAACCAGGTTTTTTGGGGGGAGTTTTTCCTTCAACCCCTGTTTAAAAAATTAGAGCACCCTAACTTTGTAATAGATAAAGTAGGTATCTGTGGGATTTTGGTTCTATAATTCAAGCTTGTTTATTTCTAAGCATTCTTTCTTGCTAATTTCCATGCGGCTTCTAAGTTAATTGCATAGGGAAAAATGAAAAATTTATTTTTCTTCACTGTATCGATAATACTTTTGGATTTGCACTTAATCATTTACTTTTCTATCTCGCAAAATACAGTGAGCTGTCTTTATATTTACATACTATTGAGAAGCATATGATAAATGAGCAGAACTGCAATAGTGGAAATTAGCATAGCAATTTTGTAAATAACCCAGCTTGAAGGAACACTGGCCAAGAAACACCCATGTCACCAACTAATACCAAGTAACTTCAAACTAATGAAGGCATGGGTACTTTTTAATGATATGTTATTTATCTACCTTATCTCGTTTTATTAATTTTAATTTGGCTAATAAAAGTTCCTGATTTGTAACCCTGTACTCTTTCTCTTTGGGGCTTCCCAGTTCTAGCTGGGTTGCCTTATGCAAAGCCATTCCATCAAATACCACATTGGTACAGCCATCTAGAACCCCAGGCGAATTTCTGTGTTACAGGAAGATACACAGAGTTAGCAGACCAATGGTGTAATAATGGGTTGTCTTAGGTATTTCATATAGGGAGTGAAACACATGGTGATTGTCTAGGAAATAATACCTTGGCATTATATAATATTACGCTCCAAGTGTTTTTATGGTGAACACAGAAATCTAAGAAGTTTGCTGTATAGGACTTTGAGAGAAAGGCTAGATATAAAATTTAAAAACAAAAAGCTAAAAAACCCACAGATCTTCCATAGTTAAGCCCTGATTTGATATCCTTGAAACAGCACCAGTTACACAGAACTGCTTTAAAGGTTCAGCGCTCCATCTGGCATAGTCTCCTGACATTTTCTGCCCTGCTGTGCCTCTCCATGGGCAGTACTTGTCTTATTTATCTCTGAGATTCCTAGCACAGATTTGGAACACAGTAGATACTCAACAAAATGCTTGACTGAAAGCATGAAAACATAAATAGATAAGGTCTAGCTTTCGAGTTTCTGTGGAACACTGATTCTATATAAAGAGATTAACTAGTACAGCAGTGGAAGACAACTACCAGGCTGGGATTTTTAAGAATACCAATCAAGTAGATGCAAGTCCTTGAATATACATCTTTGCCTGTTTGTTTAGTGATTTGAATTGGAAAAAGTACCTATGAGTAAGATGTGCAGTTTTAATAGTTGTGCCTATTTTTAGAGTTTGTACATAAACTGAGGTGTCCTGCAGAAGTTTATACCAGTTGACAGTGTTTGAGACTACTGGCATACCACACTACTCTCCCTGATACACATTTCACCATCTTTGTATGTTCTCTCTCCAGAGCCTGGTCTGTGGTACTTTATCAGAGCAGTGGGCATGTTGGAAGAGCATATAAACTGTTCATAAATCTTACAAGGGCTGAGCACTGGTGGCTCATACCTGTAATCCTTGCTACTCAGGAAGCAAAGATCAGGAGGATCATAGTTCAAAGCCAGCCTGGGCAAATAGTTCAAAAGATCCTATCTCGAAAAAAACTTATCACAAAAAAGGGCTGGCAGAGTGGCTACAGGTGAAGGCCCTGAATTCAAGCCACAGTACTGCAAAAAAAAAAAGAAAAAAGAAATCAAAAACAAAAACAAACTTTTTGAGATTATTTGATAAGAGTAGTTGTTTTTGTTTGTTTTGCTGCTCACTTCCTCCAACTGAGGGATTGTTGATTCCTCAATCCTGCTTTCCTCTCCCATTGGGCAGAACCTTTGTTTCTTTCTTCTTCTTTTAATTTTTTAAAAAATCTCTGACCTACTTTCTGAAAATGTATTCTTAGCACTTTCCCAATCATGCTAATTAATTTAGTATTTATGCCAGGTTCTAAATCCTTAGTTATACTTGTGATAAACCAGTTACTAGAAGAACACAGCAACCAGGATGATGAAGGTCAACTAGCATGAAGCCTCATTTTGAACAGTATGACAGGAAGTAGTGGGACTTGAGATTTGAGATTGTAGAGACAGTAAAGGGTACGGGTCTAGTGTTGCCAGGTTCTTCCAATTTTCAAGAGAAACTGGAAATCTGTTACCACTAATATACATACATGGGTAAAGAAAACTATTTTTGCAAAACTATTCACTTCTAATCTCAGTGACCATCTCTCTAGAGGTGGGAATGAGTGTTGTTTGGTGCTGGGAATTGAACCAGTGGCCTTGAGCACGCTAAGGGATGAGAATTTTTAAAGTACTGCTCTCTCCCTTTCCATCCCAACACACACAGAACGATGCTTAGTACCAGATGGACATTCAGAGATTTCCTGTTTGCCTCAGACACCTTTTTCCTATAACCAATTGCTTTTTTTTTCCTTTGCAGTTCCTTAAGTATGTAGATTCTGTGCAGAAATGGTTCCTAGTAGAGTATCCTGTGCATTCTACCTTAAGGTGGGGTCAGTCTCTCTGGGCACATCCATTGTGCAGATCACAGGTGGAAGGTACATTAGGTTACTCACACCCACAAACAGCTTCCTAAAGCATCCCTTATGGCTTCCCATTGAAGTGGATCTACCTGCATAATCCATGCAGGCAGCCTAATTAAATTCTTTCATTACTTTTCAAGTAATCACAGTGTCTGAAGGATTAAAAATGCCTCTTGTGTGGGGAGCAGCAACTTCACATTCTTAACTTAGTCAGTTAGCTTCCTGTTTTCCTTGCCTTTCTCCTTGACTAGATGATTTTTTTCCTTGAATATATCTAACTTGTTTGTGATCTCCCACCCAGGTCATAGTCATTACTCATGAATGTTAAATGAAAAAGGACAGGTACTGTTCTAGATGAAATTTCTTTGTTACTACTGTTACTATATCCTAGAAACACAAATATTCATCACACCCAGGTGACTATCATCTTAAAAGATTTGGAGAACTTGGGTCACCACTATTAATTTCCCTACCAGATGATTAGTGGTGGGTGATAGTGACTTTTATTCTTCATCCCATTACTCTATCCCTTTGCTGAACTCACAGGATCTGTCTAAATAGGTTTCTTCTCGAATGCTACATTGGTTTGCTGACTTGTCAGTTGTTCTTCCCCACTAGCATGTATGTTCCATGCAAGAAAGAACATTATTGATCTGGTTCTTACAATCCTTAATGTCTAGGACAGGGATGCCATGTTGAATGAGTGTATTTATAACCCAACTTTGTTTTACTCTTTGTGCATGTGTTTTTTCTTCTTTTCTTCCTTCTTTTTGGGTTTTTTTTTTTTTTTTCCAATGTCTGTAGCACTCTGCATCTCCTTAGGGTAGCAGTACTTCATTCACAGTGGATAGACTTCATTCAGTTGACTCCCATTATTATTTTCTTGATTAGGATGGCAGTCCCATATGCTGCAGAGCAGTGGAACTAGGATAGGATTGCAAAAGGAAGACCCGTTTCCTTCCCCTCATCGGTCTAGGAGAAAAGATATACCTCTTTGAATTCCCTCATAGGTTTGCACAATGAAATAAGAGGCCATTTGAGGAAAAGCTTTGTAAAATACATTGTAATGGACGTGCTTTTGCATATGTAAGCTGATATCCTGACATGCTCATTTGCCTTTCAATCTTGGTCACTTCAAGTGGGAGGAGTCACTCCTAGGGAGCTGATTTCCAATAACCTCCTCTACCACCTTCACAGCAGTCCTGTGAAGTGGGTAGACCTATCGCATTTTAAAGATGAAGATACAGGTCTCAGAAATGTAGAATTTTGCCTATGGAGTAAAGGCAAAGACAGGCTCAGACCTAGATCTTCTGATAACAAATGTAGACTTCTTTTCACCATCCACCTGTCCATCAGGTGGGGGCAGGGTAGAAGTAACTACTGTGTCCTGGCCTGCAGCTTCTGGATGATGATCTTGATCACATGGGCTTGAATGTCTTTGTAATTTGTTAATGTGTGATCCCATTAAGTTTGTACTAGTGTTAATTGGGTTCATATTAAAGTTGTATTCGATTGATAGATTTTTTTCTTCCCTATCAAACAGCTAGTTAGGTCAGAAGTTATTTATTTTCTGGGACATGCTGATTAAAAAGAGGTTGACACTGAATGACAGAAGAGCTGATTGAATGAGGCAGAGTCTGCATTTGCATATGAACCTTGAGTCTGACCTGGATTTGTAGATTATTCACTCACAACCCAAGACATAGACTAGGGATGCCCATGTACCCACTCATCTCACTCCTATGGGGATTTCACAGTCACCAGATGCTGGATCCTCATCATGGCATTCTAGCTTGTTGCTACTTGGGAATCTCACATGAACCTGTAAAAACTCTTCAGTTACCCAACAGGACCTTGTGCAGCTGCCTGTGAAAATCGAGATAATTCTGGCATTTGGGGAGCAGTTTAATAAGGCTCTGATTACAGATTGCATGCACCTGGTGCTGTTTTTGTATCGAGGCTGAGGGGTACAGTTCCAAAGACAAGATCTGGGCTTATCAGATTCCTATTTTCCTACCCTGTTGTGTGCCGGGGCCTGGAATGGGTACCAAGAAGCCCTTACAACAGCTGATTTAGGTACTGGTGTGGTTAGAATGTACTGTTAGGAGAAGACCAGCACTAGAACATTAATTCCCAGACTAATAATGCACGTGCACCTTTGCCCAGGGTGTGTTCTCCTGCCAGTGGCTCCGAGCACCAAGACTGTTGAAGGGGCTTCTGTGGTTGGGGTCAGTACAGAGTCCTGTGGGTTAGGAAGTGGTCAAAGTTATTCTGTAATTCTTGGATTACCCCAGGCTGTTCTACTTGGGCAGACTATCATTGCTTTTGGCCTCCACAACCAAGTGAGAAAACACAAACTGTGAAAATTCAAGGCAAAAAAGGTGACAGCCAAACACCTATGGGCTAGAGGGATTCTAGTCCAGTACTTAATTTTGTGCCATTTCCTAAAAAAGGAATGAATCTGAGAAGTGTCTGTACTGCAGTTAATCATGTTTTCTGTTTCTTTTTGTTCTCCCACTATACCACTGCTATCTAACTTGGAACTGCTGTAATATTTTATGTAATTATCTCAGGCTTCTCTGATTTTTACTTAAAAGAGCATTGCAGTAAAGTTCAGAGCAATGTCTAGTCCAAACCTTAGCTTTGTTATTTTTCAGGTGTATGGCTTTGGAATTACCCTCTACCTCAGCTTCTAAATGAGAAAATTGGATGAAGTAGATAATCACCAAGATCACTGGCATCTATTGAATTTTGAAGCTTAGGAATGCCAAAATTCTGCCCTGCCCCTGCTTTTCAGCCTCAGTATAAGCTATGGGTGGGTAAGGCCTGAAAAGGTGTCAAGGAATGGTTGTTGGTTGGCTCATTTGTGAAGATCTTGCTGAGATCCTTCTCACTCTCAGTAAAGTGGAATGGATTAAATTCCCTTGCAGAGCCTTTTAAATGGTGAAACTCAAGGCATTGCTTCTAGGCAAGCTAAAATTGCTTAAGTGCTGGCAGCAAAAGATGGAAGGCACAGAAATTGTGAGGGGGAGGTAACAAAGAGGGTCCAAGTTTTTGCTTTTGAAATGCCAGAGGGGGGTAATACAGTAAAGGAAGCGGAAAGAGGAATTTCCCTTGAGAACCAGCAGAAACCTTTGAAATATGTGCCTTTCATATTTAAGCGTTTTCCGGTTTGGAAAATAGCCTACAAGGTTCATAAAACTGCCTTGTGGAAGCCATCCAAGATCTCAGGAGTTGACTCTCATTGCAAACTGCAGGAATTGAAGGAGAGAGGCCAACAGCTGTGATGAGGCTCAGTGGGCACTGTCCTGTTTATGGAGACAGAGATCTATTGTAGAATCTCTCTGCCAATGTATTGTCAGCTCCCCAGTTTAATTTGTGGAATCAAAACAGCTCTATCCTAACAAGACTGTGTGATCTTTGCCAAGTCAACAGCGTGACATGCACACTAGAGATGAACAAATATCAAGAAAGAATGACTTCAGACTATAGCCCAACTCATTATCTTTGTAGCTGTTGGGCAGTGATGATAATAATATCTTGCCTACCAGAAATCAAGGCCGATCAGAGGCAAAATTGTGAAGCAGTTGAATTTTGAATACCAAAGTCATATACTAAGTATATGCCTCTCTGTGTCAATATTTGAGGCAATGACAGGGGAAAGTATTTTTGGAGCCTGGAGATAAACCTTTCTACTACCATTCTGATTATACTGCACAGGCATAAATTCACAAAGTTGACCATTGGGGAGACCAATTAAAAGTTAGAATTATAGTCCTTGGTGAGATCCTTATGAGATCATAAGTATTAATGAACCTTATTGAAAAATTTATTTAAAAATTGAGGCATTGAAGAACAGAGTGTCTTGACTTTTAAATCAACAAGGTTTAAAATCGGCCCAGGAAGCATGCCATTTCTGTGCTGTGTCCCGCCGTGAAAGACTTCCTGGGAGAGCATAACACTGACTTGTCATTTCCAGAAACTCACTAACTGAAGCTTCCCAAGAAGTTGTAATGTGGGATCCTCCAAATCAGGGATTCAAGTAGGGGGTATTATTTTAAAAATTGGTGTTAACTGGGTGCCCATGGTTCATGCCTGTATCCTACCTACTTGGGGGCAGAGATCAGGAGGATTGCAGTTCGAAGCCAGCCTGGGCAAATTTTTTGCCATACCGTATCTCAAAAAAAAAAAAAAAAAATCAGTGCAAAAACAGGGCTGGTAGAGTGGCTCAAGTGGTATTGCGCCTGCCAAGCAAGTGTGAAACCCTGTGTTCAAACCCCAGTACTGCCCACCCTCCAAATGTTAGATTTAGAAACTATTTTAAGGCAGTTATGCTTTGCTTTAAAAAAGAAACCAGAAAACACATATACTCATTTCAGCTATATTTTAGCTTTTTATAAGTTTCATACACTTAAAAAAAAATGAAGGTTCACTCTATAGGCTCATTCTCTTTTTAGTGTATGTTCCAGGTCTGTTCCAAAACAGAATTAGCTTAATCAAAAAAACTTAAAATTCCCCTAAGATTCAACTCAAGAAAATAACTGGTATAAAAGTCTAATCTTGTATGTTCTGGAGAATTTTTTTTCTTTATTATTAATTGTAAGTTTTTTAAAAGTCCATAATTTCTGGGGGGAGGTTGCCCAAATAATGTGTACACATGTAAGGAAATGTCAAAACAATAAAATGAAATTAAAAAGAATCCATAATTTCTGAAATAAATTAAACTGTGTTCAAAGGCAAGGTAATTAACTATTGCCTAACCGTCTGCTTCCTTTATGTATGGGGTGAGTGCCTTTTGCATCTTCTGTCTTTTCTTCAGCATAAGTAAAACAAGCACACCAATTCAGCAAGTAACACAGAGCCTGACACATATGAGGATGTCTGTTTTCATGTGAGAGCAATCCTTGTGTGGTTGTTGTCTGTGTGTGCACATAGTTGGGATAGATTTGGTTCTTTTCAGTGCTCTCTGCTGTAATTGATGTCCTCAGGCCAATATATTGTTTACTTAGTTTTCCAGCTAGCCTTTGGACACTTCAGTTATGTAGCTCTTTATAGTTTGTTTTATCTTACTACCCATTGTTCTTTGTTTATGGTTAAACTCACTTGTTTTTTTGTTTTTTTTTTTTTTTTGCGGTACTGGGGCTTGAACTCAGGGCTGTCACCTTGAGCCACCTCACCAGCCCCTATTTTTGTGAAGGGTTTTTTGAGAGAGGGTCTTGCAGAAACTATTTGCCTGGGTTGGCTTTGAACCATGATCCTCCTGATCTCTGCCTTCTGAGTAGCTAGGATTATAGGCGTGAGCCACTGGTGCCCAGCTAAACTCACTTTTTAAGGCCTGTCTTGAGTTTAGATTGATGATCCTGTCATAATCCTGTGCGTGCATTACAGCCTAGTCTTCCCGTTGGTATTTTATTTCTACTTCTTACTGTAGAAGGGGTATGCAGGTGCTTTAAGAACCAACTTAACTGGTCCTTGGAATTTAGACTTACTTAAGATTCTATTATCATAATGAAGGATGCTTGTGATATCTTCATCGCACCTTTAAAAAAAAAACAGCCCTCCAAATGGCATATCCTGCATGTTATGGTGTGAATCTGAAATGTCCCTCAAAGGCCATGTATTTAAGGCTAAGTCACTAGCCTAAGGTGCTATTGAGTGATGGTGGAACCTTTAAGAGGTGAGACCTAATGGGATGAAATCACATCATTGAGGGTGTCCCCTCGCCCCTTCCTCTTTCTCTTCTTTTGCTACTAATCTACCATGAGGTTAGCATTCTTATTTGCCACTTGCTCCCTGCCCTGATACTCTGTCTTGCCACAGGCCCAAAGGTAACAGGGGCAAGCAAAGTTGTACAGAAACCATGAGCCAAATAAACCTTCCTTCCTTTAAATTGTTTAATCTTAGGTATTTGTCACAGTGACAGAAAGCTGACTTAATACCTTAAAAAAATCCTGTGTATCCCATGTGTAGCTTTGTTGGTGGTATTTTTTGGCTTTTTCATATTGTTTGTTAAAATGAGGAGGTAGTGATTAACAAGAAGGTTAAAAAGTACAGCTGCAATGCAAATGAACATATAAACCCAAGCCTCATGGTAAATCAGGGTTCGTTCTTTGGATATTAAACCTACAAGAGGAATGTACTTACCATACTTATAAACAAGGGAAGAGGAGATGAAAATAGTCTGGGTTTACAGTTGAAGCAAACATGAGTCAGTGGTTCAGAGAATCCTGTGAACATATTTCTCCTGAGAAGGAGAGTTTATATACACAGGGAAAAGAAAGCCGAACGAGCCCAATATTGGAAAAGAGAGTCCTCGTTTCTCTCCTTAAAGAGTTAATTATGACTGTGGCTGTTGTATGGTAGTGTTGTTTTTCCACTGCTCCCAAGGTACCTGTCGCTAGGAGAAAGCACAAGCTGGTACACTGTTCACCAAAGGCTGTGGACCCTGGGGTGGCCCTGCAGTTGCTCAGAGGAAAGGTGCCATTTCCTTTTCAGGCCGAGAGGACTCATGACTATTCATAGTATTTACTCTGCTTTCTCACAACTCTTTGAAGGTGGGAAATTAATAATTTCCCATTGGTTACCAATAACGACTAAACTGAAGTAAAAAAGCAAAAGCAATAATTGAATCTCAATAATATGTTTTTACATAACTTCCAGGTTTGAGAACATGTACCTTAAAACTAAAATGTTTGTAGAAATACTCTAGTCTGGCTAGAGTGGAGTAAGCAATAGATTCTGTCACCTAATTTCATGTTTCAAAATCCAGGGATAATTTTATTAACATGTTGGCAAACATTTTTTCTGGACATCTCCTGTGCATATAATTATACAATTGTACATCCATTAGTTTATTTTCTGTTTGGTAACCTTTTTGTTTTCACTCTGTTATTTTGTGGTCATCTTCCCAAGTCAGTATCTATAGGTCTGTGCCATAATTTTAAAAGGACATGTAAATATTCCATCAGATTGATGGGATATACTTTATTTAACCAATGAAGATTGGTGAATATCTAGATTGTTTATAATGTTTTGCTCTTAAGAGTGAATGTGAGGTAAGCACGCATCTACAATACACAAGTGTGCATGTTCACACATTTCTCTAATAGTTAGTGGTTCAGAGTTTCAATTCAAATACTAATCTCTGTGAGGGACAAATTATAACACTTTCTCATAATCCTTAGACAAATAGGGGTCAGCTAAAAATGGCACAGTTTGCCATTTATTAAGTACAAATATCTAAAGATTCTACTTTATAGTCTTGAAGAAAACTACATTTAGTGGCTATTTTGATTCTACATTTGGGATTGAATATGGAAATACTTTGTGAATTCATGAAGTGTTGTACAAACTTTAGTGATTCATTACCAGTGCTTGTTTTGGAATATAAATAGTTCAGTAAATAGAGGGTAGAAACTCCTAAAGACAATGTTTCTCAGCCTGGTGGTGCAGCAGAATAAATTGAAAAGGCCAGTAGGGAAACAAGTCTCCAGCCCTGGCCCCTGTGCCCCTGAATCTCTGATCAGGACCTGGGCTCCCCAGGTGATGTTGACGTAGTCTTTATTTGGAGTTCCTCCTCTAAGATATTTCTTTGCCTGTCTTCAAATATTTTTCTAGCAGTCTAGAGCACATTTTTAGCTTTTATTCTTATTTCTGTTTTTTCCTGTTTAGAAGTTTCTGGCTCCTTCAAGGATGTTCCTGCAGGAATTTTTGTGTACCTTATTAATTCAGTCTAGACTTTGTAAAGTTTTTGAATCCTGCTGTTCCTATCCCATGGAAAGCCCATTCCATGGTCCTTATTGTTTATATGATTGAACTTGTAGCGATTGTAGTTATAAACTTTGAATGTTGTCACCAAAGTTATTTGTCTCTTTTTGTGGCTTATCTGATTCCCCCTTTAGCTTCTACTTGTAAGAACTGTTAGTTAAAAGGATTAGTTGAACTACATGGAAACATTATTTGGCAGAAGACTAAATTTTTTTCCTTGTTTATTATTTACCTGCATGCTTACATGCTATGAAAAGAGGAGCACTTTCATCTTGGAAAGCTATCTTATTAGAGTAATATTGGCTAAGAAAAAGTTTCGCGTATTTAAAATCAGTAAACCTTAAGTGAACTTTTATAAAGTGGTTAAATTGATATGAGATTATCTCATTGATCCTAATAAACGAAATCAGAGAAAGCAAAATTGGTTTTATTTTCAGAGCAAATTGCATATGTTCTGACTCCGTGATGAAGTTTTTAGACTTGAGCAAAATTAACATTTTTAGATAATATTTAGGTTTAAAAATTGTGTAATAACATCTGGATTTCAACATTTAGTATGTATATACCATGGAGTTTGAGGGAAGTAATTTCACATTTTTCTACTTTGGTTTCAACACTTACAACATTGATCCTTTCTTGGCTGAGGTCAAGACCTGAGGCATGGAGAAGAAACAAATACATCTCAGCTTCAATCATCTTCAACTGGACAGCATGCTAAAATATTACACTAGACAGTAGAGATGGTTGATTCCAGCAGAACTGGAGCTCTTTCAGGGAGACTTCTAAATCAGTCTGGCTAGAGATGGTGAAGCCCCAAACTAAGGCAGAGGAAATGAGAATGAAGAAAAACTGGTGGAACCAGAAATATTACATCCACAGGACTTGATGATTGGTTGGTTGTTGTGGGGAGTTGGAAGGTTTGAGGAGAAAGGAAGAATCTAAGTTAACTCTCAGTGAAAATTCTCAGTTGATAATTAGATATATGGCTTTCAAAGTAGGATGGCTATCTGAGCTGGACATGTAATTTTTCTTTGTGTTAGTCAGCTTTCCATCACTGTGACAAAATACCCAGGAAAATTCAGCTTAAAAGGAGGAAAGGTATTTTTGTCTCAGGGTTTCAGAGATTTCAGTTCATGGTCAGTTCCACTGGTTTGGGCCCGTGGTAAGGCAAAAAAATCGTGGTAGAGAGTACTTAGTGGAGCAAAGCTACTCACCTCAGGGCTTCCAGGAAGCTGAGAGAGAGAGAGAGGAAGAAGGTCTGGGTCCCAATATCCCTTGCAAGGACCTTCCTGCAATGACCTCATTTCCTTCTACTAGGCCTCACCTTCTGAAGACTGTACCATCTCCCCATAGCACCACAGGCTGACCTGTGCCTTTACAACCTGGCCTATTGGGGGGCATTTACGATCCAAACCATTACAGTCTCATCAGGTTACAGGTGAAAATTAAAGTTGCACTTGTAGAATTTTAAAAATAAAGTGGCAATATAGAGAAGCCCAATTTTAGAAAATAATCTCACTTCTTTTATTTCTGTTATTTGGGTTTACCTCACTGGAGCTCCCATGTCTAGGGAAGACCAGCTGGTTCTCCCCCAAAGTCTTCTACTATGACATTACTTTACTTATAATGTCAATGCCTCTGACCTGGGTATTACCATGTTGAGCACATCCACTTCAGAGTTGAATCATATTTACTACTTTATGAAGGTGACATCTAAAACCAGGACAGAATACTTGCCTTGGCACAGCCAGGGCCAAAACATGCTCAGAAGATTGTATGTTAAATGTAGGCTCATAAGGAAGAAGTAGATAGTGTTAGATAAATCAAGCATCTGTTAGTATTCAGCCGAACAGATGACACTATTACCTCACTAGAGGAGCTTTTTCTCAAATGAGAAATAGTTAAGGCGTGTAGAATTGCCTGTATGATAATGAAAGCCTTGCCAGTGGCAAGTTTTGATTTGCTAGAGTTCCTCTTCCTCTGCCTAGTCTCCTGACCACAGAGGACAAATAGCAACTGTAGCAAAAATGCTAGTGTTAAAGCACAAAAACATCTTATGCTTTTTCCCCACTTTACTTACTTCATCTGCCAGGTCACTGAGATCACTTGAGTGTCTAACTTCCCTAAAGGATAATCTTATTTCCTGTTTACTTGGGTGGTAAATGGCCATCTTCTCACAGTAGCCCCTGTACTAATAAAAGTGGATATGAATGGATTTTATATGACTGAAAGAAAGACAGTTTTGATCAAGATTTTCTTCATCTAAATGTGAGTAGTTTCTGCAACCATCACTTAAGGCAACCAGCTGCTTTGACTTGCAAATCATATTGTAGGTTTGTTTCTTGGATAGAAAAGCTTTATAATTATATCCTATAGAAGCTTTGGAGCAAGAAAAGGACAAGCTTCCATGGGATAGTGTAGGTTGGAGTAACACATAGTCATTGGTGCATCATTGCTGTTTTATTTATGTTATTTCCTTCGAATGTACACCTGGTTCTGGGCTGGATATTGATTTGCCTTCAGCAAGATGTAAGACCTGATAAAGCTAAAGGTTAAATCATGAGGGAAAAAATACTGTGCATTATTTTTCAGTATTCTCTCTTGAAATGATCCTTCCTTTCCAAACCCATCACTTCCTTTCTAGGCTAGATTTTAGTTCTTTTTTATGCTAATATATTTTAAAATTGTTGGCAGGATGACTACATGGCAGCCAGAGAGCCAGTTAGAGAATTAAAAAAAAACAAAAACCAAGATTTCTTATTTTGTGTGTAATAAAAGAGGGCTCCAGGAGTTTACCATTTTTGAAAGGCTCTCCATGCTGAATTTAGATGAACAATCAGATTTGGAACACTCTTGTAGAGATATAATTCATTGCCCTAAAGCTACAACAGTACCCCTTTTCCTTTCTGATTCTTTCCCTTCTAGCCCACTGTACATTACCACTCCCAGGTGACATTAAAAAACATACACACATGTGCACAGCATGCAATCTTTTGATACCATCGCCCTGAACAGAAAATTTGGTAATTTCCCATAGAATGAATCTGACAGTCTATTAGTGAATTTCTTGAGAGTGAAGCCTATAAATCCTTCAACTTCATAACACTTATGATAGAGTTTTCCACTTAAGAGACCATTTATTCATATGTAGAGAGTTTCATATTCATGAGTGAGAATAGCGAGACTTTGGTGGATAAAGTTGGGTTTCACTTTTACAGATACCTTCTGGTATGGATGGTACATTTATTTAATTGCTACAGGTTCAGAAGGTTTTTTATTATTCATATGATAGTAGGAGAGTTAAAAACTTTCTACTTTTAGGCAACTTTTTATTATTCAGGGACTTGAATAAGTGGTCTGCACACATTGATCTATTCAACTCTTCAGTTCCAAGACCGAGGGGAAGATATCTCCATGTTGCAGTAAGTAAACTGAGGGTCAGGAATTTTGAGATTTATCAATAAATCTAATAGGGCTTATGTGTGAAACTAAAATTTAAGCCTCGGCTTGTTTGTTTCCAAAACGTGGGCTCAATGAAATTACTGGTTTTATCTTTCCTACACCCTACCCCCAAATTTGTTCTTGACCACTGAATATCAGTGTGAAAAAACAAAAGGTCATTTCTATTGCTTACCAGTTTTTGACGGAAAAGATTAAGATTTCTTAAGAGTTTGGTAAATTTTTTTTTCTGATAGATTTTAGACAACAAAACCATAGCTATTTCTTTTAACTACCATTTGAGAAAAAATGTGAATCTGAAATGAAAAAGCAAAAGCTATGCTAGTTGGGAGGTGCTGGTCTGACAATGCATGGTGAGCTTGGAAACATAGTTTTCTTTCTACCTTGCTTAGAGAGTAGTTTGAAATCAACATGCTGTTTCACCAGAACTCCCAGCCATAAAGCTAGGCTCTGGACCCAAACACTGGCCCACAGCAGGAGAAACAGGTAGATAAATAGATAGGAAAATAATTTATTAAATTGTACCAGTTTTTATCAAAACTTGGAAGAAAAAAGTTCTCAGTCTGTCTCTGCCTTGCCCAAAGCAGTCTTACAACTTACTGAAAAAGATTAAACAAAGTTTAGGAAGTATGCATGGGTAGATTTTGCTGTGTGCCTTAATCTCTTCTTTCACTTTGCTTCTTTTCTCTATCTTTATTCTTGAAGGCCTTACTCCTTTACAGTTCTTTAAAACCTTGCTTCTAAAGTCTTTCTTTAAAACTTTGCTCCTTTTCTGTTCTTTAAAGTCTCTTTCCTTAGACTCACACTGTCCCTTCTTTAGCTTTTCTTTAGCATAATCTCTCTTAGAGTCTTTGCCTTCAGACTTGCACCATCCCATCAGACTTGCACTGTCCCATGTTCTCTCTGTAGATTTCTTAAAGTCTCAGTGCTCAGACTTGCGAACAGCCGTGTCTAAAAACTACATTAGCATAACTCTTAAAGTCTAGGTCCTTAGGCTTGCACTGTCCTATGTTTTCTTTAGCTTAGCTTTTCTAAAGCCTATGTATAAAATTCTTAGTGCAGATTTGCACTGTCCCATGTTCTCTTTAACTTCTAGCATAACTCACCAGCATCATTCTCACAAGCAGCCCACCAATCAGTCCATCCCCCATCAAAAAAACCTTCCATCAATCCCCCATCAAAAAAACCTGCATCCTCCTTCAGCAGGTCTTTTATATCCAGTGGTAAACAAGGACTTGGAGCAGCAGTTCTTGGGGAGGGGCGTAACATTGTAACAAGAGAAACCTGCATTGCTACTTCTCTGAATGTAAACAGTTTAGGAAAAGCAGCTGTGCTGCATCTTGCTTTCTTGCCCTCTTCTGTGGCTGCAAACACAGCCTGCAGATTATTGGGCACAGCTGTGCTTATGTAGGCTTCTCATAATTCACTCCCCAGGGTGCCTCAGTTACCTGGGGAATAGTTTTTCTCTTGCAAGATGAGCCTTTTTCCTGGTACCAGTGCTCGGAGGGCAGGCCATTCTTACTCCCAGCATGGTATTTTCTTCAGGATTTTAACTCCTGCTTCTTTTTTTTAATATGTCCCTAAAGGTGAGAGATGAGATGCCTTGAAGCTAGAAAAGAACTAGCATGTGGTTCCCTCTTTTATTTTTTTTTTAAAGTCCTTGATAAATTACAGTACTCTACTAGATAAGTCATAGCCTTAAGCCTGGTGGGAGAGTTCTGTTTGCTAACTTGTAGGAAATCACAATATCAGTCAGTAGTCAACATATTAAAAACCAGACACTCCTGCCCTGTTGTCATTATTTTTTTTTCAGTGTGAAAAACCTGATAACAATGATAAAAAATGTCATGATCAGAGTATGAGATCTGAGTGTAGATCTATAAAATCTAGATCTATAGATAATGTATTCTTGGCTGATATGTTGATTTGTATTCTTGATACCACTAGAATAACCTGCCCTATTTCAGAATTAAAACTAGGAGATATTTCTTTAACCAGTGAGATGCTCTTTTTAAATACATATTTCCCCCCACTGGAAGGTTACAGATGTAGACAGGCTAGAGGTGGGCAGCTGTATTGTTAACATTTGTGAATTTTGTGTTGGGAAGGATGTTCCCATGGTCTTCCATCATAAATCATCGGGATTTATGAGAAACCTTTGATGTGGTCAATTGTCGGTTCCTTAGAGACAGAAGCCATGTCTTCATTTTTAATTGTATCTCTAATACTGAGCATAAAGTGGCAAAGAACAAGAATCTGTTTACCAGTTGGTTCAATTTTCCAGCAGTGCGATCAACATTTCGAGCTGCATTACTACATATAGCAGTGATCTCTAGATACTCTGGCACAATCTGTATGATCAACCCAAAGGTTCTTCCTAAACCTTAATATATGATTTTTTTTAACTTCCCAAACAAATCTTGGCTACTAATTAATCACAGATATTTATACTAAAATGACAGAGTAGAGAAGGTTTGTTAAGTTGCTCTTGGTCCTTACAGAGGTAGGGTTCATATCCAGATTGACCTTGAACATGACAGACACAAGTAGAATTAAGACCATTAGGGAAGTACAACTTTCGGAAAACTAAATATAACATGGGAACTGTGTATGTGTGAGTTTGGTGGGGGGAGATTCATTGTGACTCAGCCACACACTGCTTTATTTTCTTAATTATTGGGCACCCACTGCCAGTTAACTACAGGAGGATAATACATGGGAACTGCTGGGTAACATTTCCAAACTACTAAGCATTAGTCAGATACTTTTTTGGAATTCCGTGTCTGCTTTGGGTGAAGGAAAATGTTGAGAATTTGGTGAGGTCCAGAGTCTGGCAACTAGATGCAGAGGAATGCTGGAAAATGAGGCTCATTGTAAGAGGGTGATAAATAAGAGTTCATTACTTAACTGATCAAAGACAGCTAAAGGAGGGGTAAATTAATGAACTTCTGCTGCTTATATAGTTATTATGTAGAAGATGATGCAGTTATTTCCACTATGAATGGAATTAGGGAAATGGATTTTATACTTGTGTTAAAGAAGATTTGGAAGAGGTATAAAGAACTTCTTGACTTCAAGCATCATTGAACAGTGGAAAGACTCCTCAAATGGAAGTGAGAATTTGTGTTCTTACAAAAAGGAATGGGGCGGGTACAGCTTGCCAGTTAAAAGGAGGTACAATTGGGGTACAAGTTGACAAGGTTCCTAGATCCCATTTCATGCTGCTCGTTTCACCTTAGGTTTGACATTTTCAGGGAGTAAATACAGATTTCCTTTTCATTTGTAATTTTTCATAGCTACTAGAAATATGAAGACCTTGCCTTTTAAAGTTTCTATGATGTATTTCAAGCAAATAAGAGGTTAAACTGCATTTGACCTGCAAATGAAATTGCTGCTCACTCTTGTATGAGCTCTACAAATTGTCAGTTCCAAGTTTTCTTTTCTTTCTTTTTAGAAAATTCACTGTGTGCCCACCTCACTTGTTCTACAATGAGTGCGAAATCTGCCATCAGCAAGGAAATTTTTGCACCTCTTGATGAAAGAATGCTGGGAGCTGTCCAAGTCAAGAGGAGGACAAAGAAAAAGATTCCTTTTTTGGCAACTGGGGGTCAAGGCGAATATTTAACTTACATCTGTCTGTCAGGTAACGAAAACCAAATCTTACTATCATTAAAATAACTTCTGTTTTAAGATAGTTAATTCTGAGGTGTCTGTGAAGGTCATACTCATTTTGTAGATTGTTTCCTATTTTCTCTGTTGTCTTCCTATGATCCTTATTCACTAGTGGTCCCTCTATTTTTGAGGATTGCTTGTATTAAAAAGATAGTGTGGTTTAATTTTAATGTGTTTTTGTAGTTATTAAGAATTTTTGCAAAGGGCTTGACAGATACATTTCTTTGTTCATACTTTCCTTCTTAGGAAGTAGTCCAGCCTTTGGGGATTTTTGTTTTAGAATAGTTACTGGAATTTAGACAGTTGTCATTATTAGCAGCTTGAATTTCATTGACTTTTTTTCCTAGACCATTGCCAATAATTAGTAATAGCTTGTCTTGTGATAAATATTGATACCTTATGGAATGTAGGAAGGAAGATTCAGTTCACAATCAGTGCTTTGCCTGACAGACAGTGCCTTGTCAGGAATGAGCATCTGTTTTATTAAGCTTAGAGTTTTGTAGGATTATTATTTTTAGGAGATCTGTGGGATTTACTGTGGATTCATGCCAAGTTTTTTTTAGATAAAATTTGGATAAGTGTTTCATGGAGATATGGGTGCTGCTAATCTGAACACCTAGGGCATTTGTAATAGTTCTGATATTATTTCTTATAATGGGATGATGGAAGAATTAAGTTTGCTTTAATTCATCTTCTAAAAACCTTTCACTTGAGAATAAAACTTTATTTTTTGGGTATACTTTTAGATTTTAAAAATTAAGCCTGTTATCATTATTCACTTTAAGGTATAAATAACTTTTCATTAGACAGAACATGTAAATTTGTAAGACTTTATCTTAGATTAAAATGAAATAAGAATCTAGTATTTTGGTAAAAATGACTTTCCAGGTGAGAGAATTAGCCTTAGAAATATTGGTCTTTTTTTCCCAAATAAGAATTAGGTTAATAACATTTTATTATTGCTAGAAGATATTAGTGTGTCTTTCATGTTCTAAGCATATAATAGGAGCTCAGTTAATAACTTGAGATTAAGTGAAACAAAGAAGTAGCCTTTCCTAATACCTTCCTAGTGTTTTATTAATAAGCTTCAGATCTTTAAAACACTCATATTCTTAAGTTTAGATCCTAGAGTTTTGCTTGTACCAAGAGTGTATGAAGTGATGCCAATAAATTTTGTTTTGTGTTTAGGCTGAGCTGAACATTGATTGAGCTGAACATTGAACATAATGATTCTAATTTTATTAAGCTTTGCTCTCTCAATGTTTCTTTGAGATTTCCCATAGAAAGGTAGTTGAGGGAAGATGGATGGTTCAGAAGCCAGTTGAGTTTTGCCTAGTATAAACCTGTAACTAAAAGAGAACAGTTTTATTTGGAATGTAGGCCTGTGCTGTGTCTGCCTATTTCTGATCATAAACTCTGAGAGAGTGATAGAGATTCTGACAACCTCATCTCAGTGAAATAGCATAGCCATTTCCCCTGCCATAGAAGACAATGACCTGGGATTTATTGGAGAGCTGCATTTCCTTTACAAATTATCAAGACCTTCAGGTTTAAAGTCTGAAACTATAAGAATTGCTTTTTTTGTTGCATTCTAATAGAGGAAAAATCTCTTATTCTGAAAGTCTTTATCCTTTTCATGGTTTTGAATTTTGAGAGGATAAAAAAGTAGATCTAACATTTCAGCAGACAGTATAATGGAAATTTGGGGCAGGAAAACTCAGGCAACTTTGACACCTGTTTTTTGCAGTATGTTTTTTTTTCTTCTTGTAATCGACAAAGGAGTAGCCACCTTTATTTAGTAGCTTATATGAAGCTCAGTGGAATACCAGTTCTGATAAACTTATGCTTTAATTAAAGTTATTAGTCACATATGCATTTAGTACCTTTTAAAAATGAATCCATGATAAATTCTTTTTTTAAATTTATTTTACTTTTGAATTAGCATTCATTAAAAATACAAGGCTTTATTGTGGCAGTTCCATATATGTGTATAGTATACATTGAGCAAGCTCATCCTCTCCATTAAGTATCTTTTATGTGCTGAGTATCCTAGGTGATAAGGGCGCAGTTACAAGAAAAATTCAGCTGAGCCCACCGGCTCACTCCTGTAATCCTAGCTACTTGGAGGCAAAGATCCAGGAGGATTGCAGTACAAGGCCAGCCTGGGCAGAAAGTTCTTAAGACTCAATCTGAACCAATAAAATAATAGGCTCTGTGGTGTGCACCTGTCATCCCAGCTATGCAGGAAGCATAAATAGTAGACTCATAGTCCAGGCCAGGCTGGGCATAAACATGAGTCCCTATTTAAAAATAACGAAAACAAAAAGGGTCGGGGGCATGGCTCAAACACTAGAGCACCTCCTTAGCCTTGAGTTCAAACCTGAGTACAGTCAAGAGAAAAAAAAATTACAGACTACTTAGTCTTAGTTCAGTGAGGAAGAAGCAGTAGACATTAATGAGTTATTCTCTAAAATAAGCATAAAATTGTGTAAAGGCCAGAAAGGAAAAAGTGTAGATAAGCATATATGGGGAGAATTTGGACTGGTTGAAGAACCAAGAGGTTCTAGAAAAGCAGAGCCTCACTTGTTTTGAAGAGGACTGTGTGGGTGTGCAGTCATTGCAGGCAGAGGGATGGAATGGCAGCTTCATTAGCAGACCAAGCAGGATTTGAGGCTTCTCCTTTTCCCCTGTCAAGTCTAGGGATGACTTCTTTGTAGTTGACCACACACAGGAGTCTTTGAAGTGAAAGTTGAGCACTAGAAAGATGGTCTTTTTCCTGCTATTAGTGTGAATTGCCTATGCTTTCTGGGAGGCCAGCCCTTGAACTATTGTGGTTTGGTTGATGAAAACCAGCTATTTGTTTTGAACCAGCAAACTTTGTCCAAATTAAGGCAAGGTTCCACAAATAATTCTTAGCTACTCTTCAAACAGTATGAGCCATTAAAGAAAAAGAAAAAGGGGAGAGCATGACTTTAAAAGCTTGCCAAAGTATGCATCTAGGCCTGGGTTTGTTGTATATATCCAGTGTCTTTTACTAATAAGTTTCTTTGTGAGAATTTTTTCCAGTGTTTGGAATAATCTGAGAGGGAGATCTCTAGAGTAATAAAACCTGTTATATTCAAAGAGGTTATACAGAAATGCTCATAAGCTTTATACATAATAAAAATTTGGAAATAACTCAAATCTCCATGTACATGTCGAGTGGATGAACAAATGGTTTTATATCTATGTAGTGGAATGAGTACCTGACAATAAAAAGAAATGACTACACATACATGCAGCAACATGGGTAGATAGATAGATGCAAGCAACAGAACTGACTTGCTCAGTTCTAATTTCCTCCTATCACCTGCCACAGTGCTAGGTATAATTACAATAGTTGCTTATTGGAAGATGTTGTTTGTGTGGGGGGGGGTATGGCTTACTGCACACCTGATTGTAGTGTAGACTTAATTAATATAGAACTGTTAATGAATTCAAAGAGTAAGGTCACCACCACCCACAACAATCAATCAGTTGTCATCTCCATGATAATTTTGAGTCTATAAAATTAAACCAGAAACATGCTGAGTTAAAATTAGTTTATTAGAATGCAGTTGCCTACTGAATGTTCTGTAATTTCTTGTTTACAGTCTCATTTTCTTGATCCTGTTCTAATTTGGTGTGTGTAATAGATGATGTTAGTTTTTACATTTATGTTCATAAATCAATCGCAATCTCTTCTTGGCTGCTACTCACCATCCCCACAGAAGAAACATGTGGAGACTGTAACTTTTGTGATGGGTACATTCTTTTACATATCCTGTTGGAATAGAGAACCTTGGTCTCTTTTAAATGGCTTTAAATTTATAGAGAGAGCAAAATTGTCTCTTTTAAAAAAAGATTTGAATACTGTTTGATGAAGTAATTTATGTAAATGGGTTCTATGGAAAGTAATCACAGATTAGGAGTGTAGAAACTAGCAATCCTGTCCTTTTTCTCAGTAGTTGTTAACCATAGATATTTCTTGGAATAACCTTGAAATGTTTTCCAAATTCAGATGGTCTGGCTCCTTATATGTTGTACTAATGTGCACTAGGTAGCTTGGGGAAGCAAATCTGTATATTTTTCCCCCCAGTACTGGGGCTTGAACTCAGGGCCTACATCTTGAGCCACTCCACCAGCCCTATTTTTATGAGGGGTTTTTTGAGGTAGGGTCTTGCTGAACTATTTGCCAGGGCTGTCTTCGAACCGTGATCCTTCTGATCTCTGCCTCCTGAGTAGCTAGGATCACAGGTGTGAGCCACCGGCGCCCAGCACAAATCTGTATTTTGAAAGTGTTAAATGTGCAAGATTCTGAAACTAAGGTTGAGAAGTTAGTTTCACTATTTTAGGGAGTTATATTCTGGATTGTCCACTGGAATATTTGACATGATATACTTTTGGTACTCAATTTTAGAAGTTTCTTGAACTTAAACAAATCTTCTTGTTTTCTGACCTTTATTAAACATCTGGATTTATTCAATTGAAAAGTTCAGGGTAGTTTGTTGAGATTCATTTGGCTCTGAAGTTCCAGGATTCTGGACCCACTTTGTAGCTTCATATAAAAATTCCTACGTATTCCATACATATCATATAGAGAGGAATTCAAGTTGTTTTGTTTTGTTTTTGCGTTACTGGGGCTTGAACTCAGGGCCTACACCTTGAGCCACTCCTCCAGCCCTTTTTTTTGTGAAGGGTTTTTTTGAGATAGGGTCTCATGAAACTATTTGCCTGAGCTGGCTTTGAACCACGATCCTTCTGATCTCTGCCTCCTAAATAGCTAGGATCACAGGCGTGAGAATTCAAGTTTTTAATATCAGAATGGACACTTAAACATTTATGAGGATTTGAGAAAATTCTTTATAGGTTTTTATTGGAATATAGGGTAGCCAAATTTTATTGTAAGTGATCTGGCATATAACAGAATTCCTTTTATCTGCTTTCTAATTCAGACTATCTCATCTCATCTCAGAGTCTGTAATTATTAGAAGAGGGAGAAGGGAAGAATACAAGAGAGGAGGAATTAGGACTTGTTAGAAATGATTTATTATCAGTAGTGGGTGGACTTTCTAAGAGTTTTTAATCCTGAAAAAGAAAAAGAAATTCACACTGAAATCGAAGGTGTGCAAAGGTATTAGCAGTGAAGAAAAAAAGCAAAACAACTACAGTTATGATACATATTTATTGTTTTTATTATACAAGCAGTAAATGTTGCTAGAAATAGGAAATTTTTAGAAAAATATGTAGAAAAAAATAAGCATTCATCTTATATGTATTTTATTGTTTATTTTAATTCCAATTAAACCCCACAGCACCTCTAACAACTAGGTAGTATGTTTTTCATTTCACAGATAAAGGAACGAATATTTACCAGAGGTCATGACCTCCTGGAGTCACAAATTTGGAAGTGGCAGAACTAAAAAGCACCCAGTCCCCGATCCCATAAACACATTCATATTGCTGCAGCACTGCATTTCCTCTGGCTCAACTCAGCAGGGGCTGTGGTATTTGAAGGGAAGATTCCGCTCTAACTCCTGACAACTGTAGCATTTTCAGCCTCCACACTGTCTTCCTATATAATTTCTCAGGTTCTCCTACAGTTGGAATATTTGTGAGGATGAGCATCATATCTCTTTAATATAGAGATTTGGTAAAATTAAGTAACTCAAGAAAGCAATTCTTGAGTTATTCCTGATGTCTTATTTCTATGAGTTTTCCTATAGCCTGTTTAATTTTACAAAAATGCAATAGTCTGTGTTGCACTGTTTATGGAAAACTTCATCCTTCTGTGATATGTACATAGAGACATTTGATTAAAATATATAACAACAGTAATTATTGATTACTTAGAGTTAAAAGAAGAGATTTACTTCTGATGCAGTAGATTTGGCCAGCAAGGGTCACTTACAAAGGACCTTTGGATAGCACCTGCCATGCACTCATCACACGCTTCAGTGCTCAGTATGGTTGGGGTGGCACCAGCTCACCTTTGGATTGGTGACACTAGTATTGGCAAACTGGCATTTGCTGAGTTCCTCTATCAGATATAGATAGATAGATAGATAGATAGATAGATAGATAGACACATATATGCTCATTTAATCCTTACAGCAGTGCCCAGAGGTAGCAAACAGTACTGTTCTCATTAATTACTTTACCCAAGATCATCAGTTGTAACAAAACAAGTATTTGAACCCATGTCATTTGATTCCATAGCAGCTGTGCTGTGCTGTCCAAGTCCTATAGGCATGAGAGAAAACTTCCCAAACCAAACATCTGTCCTTACCTTAATCTCATTTAGCTGCACTGATAATCATGTCTCCATAATACTTTGGTCTCCTGTAGCTTTAAGTTTTGTTTGGGTGATGACAGTCTTGTACACTGTTAAGTCTGCATATTCACTTTAAAGCAACAGAGGCCAATAGGAGAAGGGGACCAGGAACTAGAGAAAAGGTTAGATCAAAAAGAATTAACCTAGAAGGTAACACACACGCACATGAAATCAATGCAAGTCAACTCCCTGTATACCTATCCTTATCTCAACTAGCAAAAACCCTTGGTCCTTCCTATTATTGCTTATACTGTTTCTTCAACAAAATTAGAGATAAGGGCAAAATAGTTTCTCCCGGGTATCGAGGGGGTGGGGGGCAGAGGGAGGGGGCGAGGAAGGTAAGGGAGGGGGTGGGGGAGGGGGGAGAAATGAACCAAGTATTGCATGCACATATGAATAATAAATAAATAAATAAGTCTGCATATTTGAAGATACTTAGTAGATGCATATGAGTCTTAGAAAACTAACTCCCCAGGGAAATTCGGTATCTCTTGATGGGAACCTGGCCATGTATGGACTTGTTTTGCTCAGTTGTGTAATAGAAAAGTAGATCCCTTGAAGTTTCTTAGCATTTCCTTATGGTTCTGCATCTCTTCCTGGGAAAAGTGGTGGTAATAATATTTATCTTTTCTAAAGCCTTATAAATAAGAGTATCCAACTGTAGAAATCTAAGCATCTAACTTGCATCACCTCTCGTAATCCTCACAGCAGTCCCTGTGGTTATTTCTATTGTACAGATGAAATAGCCAAGGCTTACAGTTGGTTAAGTGTACTGCCCAGAGTTGGGTGACTCAGAAGGACAGAGCTGAGACGCATATCTGGGTTCATCTGACTCCAAAGTATATACACATTTCAGTATTCTTTTCCAGGATAGAGCTATGTCTGAGGAACTCTCCCATTCCCTGAAAACAATGTGACAACATTCCATGAGTAGAGTGCTTAAATCTCTGAGGATTTAGAGGAGGTGCTGGCAGCCACTTGAGGTATTATAGTGGTTTAGCACACTGACAGAGTCTTCTTTCTCGCCCACCTAGAGGTTTCTTTTTCCATTCTCTCACGTATGCATTCCAGGACTAAAACCAGATGGAAACAAGGGAAAGCTCTTGACAGAGGCTGGTGCCAAAACATTTCATTTAAAAAGGAAACTCCATCTGTGCACTCTCCCACCACACAGCCCACTGTTTGGAACAGGAGTTTCGCAGCTGACTCACTCATATTCGTTTTGATTCATTTTGACTCATTGCAAAGGTAGAGCAAGGAGTGGTGAGGGGGACTGCAAACCTAAGCAACATTCCTTCTAGACTGGCTGGTGAGGCACTGAGTACCTGGTGGATGTCCTAAACAACAGCCAAACTGTGCTGTTGTAAGATTGTTAGGGTGTTTGCTGAGCTTATGCTTTTAGAAGTTAGCACACATTGCTATGCACTGACATTTTGACATCATTGGCTTTCACTTACTGTTAAGTTTTAGTCAGAAAGAGGCACTTAGAGAAACAAGGAGCCTCCAGTGCGCTCTGTATTCTTCCACCTCTGCTATTGCAGGACACAGGCTTGGACATAAGACTGACTTATATTAAGATACTGACTCCTGGTTCTATCACAACTTTGAGGCTCAGTTTTCTCCTCTCTAAAGTGGGAATAATATCTGTATTCCAAGGGGATTTTGAAGAGTAACTGAGCTATACATGTGTTTGTATAATGCCTGATTCATAGAAGGTACTCAGCTTTGAAGCGATGTTATTACCACTGGTTCTTGCCATACAAAGATAATTCATCTGCAGCGTTTTAAAAAATGTGTTAATTTGAGTTTGTGACAAACGTGTGTGGCCCCTCTCATGTGTACATCATATGATAGCCTGCATTTGGTCTTGTGGGTTTTCTCTGGCCTCCTTACTGCTTTCGCCTTTCCCTTTCAAGTTTGCTTCCTTTCCCTTCTGTGTCCCACCCCTGACAGGACTCTGACAGCCATTCTGACCCCTGCTTTCTAAATTAGGCTTCTCTTACTCTCTTTGCCCCAAGATTATTTTTCCCCAAAAGTAGATTAGTAGGTGGTGGTGTGCTTCTGTGGTATTTCAGAGAGTCTGGGTGGAAAACATCTAATCCCATGGGTATCTGTTGCTACGTGCATGGGCACTCAAGTCCATTGTATTTGGGTCTCTTTATCCCAGCACCATGGGGAGTGAGAACTGGTTTAGTCAATCAGGTTCCTGTCCCTGAAATGAGAGATGTTATTTTCCTACACCTATCTTTACTGGATCAAAAGAAAAATTAAAACAAAATAAAACAAAATATTCTCTGAGGTCAGTCAGGTGCACTGTTAAGCAAGCAGCAGAAGTGGGAGAGCCCTGTGGACCCAGCTTTTCAGCACAGCTCAGGTTCTTGTTTTTGTTTCCCTAACTCTTTCCTGTTACTCTTCCTGTGTGTGTGTGTGTGTATGTTAGAGAATGAGTGAGGCAAAGACAGAATATGAATGAGTGATATTTCTGTCCCCAATAGTCATGTTAAACCTTATGTGGAGTTTTCCAGAAGAAACTATAAATAACCACAATCACAGTGAAGTTGCCAGGTCTTCAGGACCATAGAGACTAGATGACCGGTGAGTTACTGTGGCCTCCCATGTCCTCTTCATAACAGCTCTTTACTTCGCTAGGTTTTATTTGTCAGCTGCCTATTTATTTGGCCTTTAGAGAGTAGTGGCAGTGTGGTACATACCTCCCTAGTCCCAGGGCGCTGGCCACAGTCCTCCTCTGGAACAAATGCAGTCCAGGGTACATCCCATCTTCTGCGGAGTAGTCCTAGCCCCAAAAAGGAGAAGGCCTGAGCTCTGGACTCACTTTCTAGGTGTGAGCACAGGGCCAGGAGCTCACACGTTCACTCTGGGTCATAGCAGCTGGTGCTTGGATTGGCTTTACAGAAATTTGCTATTATTCACACTAAGCTGCTGCTTCATGGCCTTTTAATTCCCCTGGTGTTCATCAGATTATCAAGCAAGAGGTTTTATTCTACCTGATGGCCCACTTATCAAGAAGAAAATGATTTCCCCGATGTATTCAGACTTTTAGAATCATCTACAACAAGCAATTTATAAATGCTTCCGTTGTGGCCCATAGTAGGAAGCTGTTATCTCAAAATTTTGAAGTACCTGAGTGTTTCTCTTAAAGAGTTCATACGATGGGGATAACTGATCACTTAATGGGCACCAAAGACATCCAAACCTCCCCAAATGTTCTTTTCTCACAATAATAAGTTCCGTTCTATATTTACTTAAAGAGGGCTTTGCAGGGAAAATGGGAACTATTTTTGTGTTTTAGTTGTAAGCCCTCTGAGAATACCAATACTCGCTCTCACCCACCTGCTCAGTGCAAAGTATCTTCATTGGCCACACATGGATCATAGGTGGCTTAGTTCATAGACCTCACGCAAGATCGCATCTGACGTTTGTGTCAGTTTAACAAAGTCCACGGCTCTGAGAAGCCCACGGGCTTGGCAAGTGAATCTGAGATGGCACACTTATCCTTCGTCCTGAGCCCTTGAGAGTCAGGCTTCTGTTTTCATAAAGGAAGCATTGGAATTGAGAGCGTCTCGCCTGTATTTTTCTCACTCTACAGTGCATATAAATAGCGGTTACATAGGCTTTTACCTCTGGTCAGAATCGTTTCTCTCTTGTGGCTAGGTCAAGAGTTAACCGTACTTTTTTTGTTTTGTTTTGTTTGCTAATTTCTGGCAGAACTGGGATTTGAACTCAGGGCCTTGCACTTACTAGGCAGGTGCTCCACCACTTGATCCATGCCCACATCCCTTTTTGCTTTAGTTATTTTTTGAACAGAGTTTTGCATTTTTGCCTGGGGCTGACCTCAGACCGCAATCCTCCTACCCACAGCATCTGGTATGGATGGAATTACAGCTGCATGCCACCACACCTGGCTTATTGGTTGAGATGGGATCTTGCTAATGTTTTTGCCTGGGTTGGCCTTAAACTGCTGTCCTCCTGATCTCTGCCACTTGAGTAGCTGGGAATATAGGCATGAGCCACCATGCCTGGTTATATACCTTTTTAAATCTGAGAAGTGGAGGAACATGTAACTTGTTTAAAGGAAATGTCTACACTGCTAGAGAGTGATAGAATGTACTAGTCTCTCAGTCCTCTATAGTGGACCAAAATGAGCTTATAAAACCTGTGTCTGCCAGAATCCCTTAAAAGTAAAATTTTCTATTGCATTTTGTGTATTTAACAACCAGTTAGCAATCCCCACAACATTAAACATTGTTCTACACCGAGCTCTCTCTGATACATATGTGATGCTTTCGACCTGTAGGGTTATGCCGTTATCTGGTTTCCAACACTTTTCAGGGATACATAAGTGTACTGTGAGTGATTGTGTCTGTGCTTGCAGAGAAAGGGGAGGAAGATATGTGTCTGACCTATATTCAGCCCTAATGCTCCTCAGCTTTCTGTTCAGTTCAGTTGTGAATTCATTAGACGTTTTCTGTTGTATTGTTAGTTGAGATTTGGGGGAAGTGGTAAAAAGCAGTCAGATATATGAATTATTTTTTTTCTTGGAAAAAAGAGTCATTTCATGTTCTGTGAAATGATTCACAGTTGACATTTTATCAGACCTACCATCTGAGCATTCCGAACAACTAGGGTGAAGGAAAATAACTTCTTAGGAATCTTGCTTTACAACTCTAGATTTTTATGTCTGAAAGAATTTGTAGTCATTCTCAAAGGTAATGCCAGTCCTTACATAAGAAATGAGGCCCCCAGGGATTGAGTGGCTGGCCCAATCTCACAGTTAAGAAAAAACTGTGTTTTTATCTTTTTGTCAATTTGATTTTTGACTGTGGCTGAAGAGAGATTAGATGAGGAAGAGATGGATTGGTGGCTAAGGTGAGTTTTCAGATTTCATCTCTCTGCCATTCCTTCCCAGATCAGAATGCAAGAGCAGTTTGTACCACTTGCTGTTGGGAAGAGCCTCTTGGTTGCCAGTCAAGAAGCTGTGTCTCTTCTAAGGTTTAGTTATTATAAGGGCATGGGTTCAGCCATGCAGGCCAAGTGTGTAGGCCTACCCCTCTTCTCTTTTACTTCCTCCCAGACTTGGGGACCCATAATGTGGAATGTACCCGGGGGGGGGTGTTATGTAGGGGAAAAGACCAAATGCCATTTTCTCTAAATGTGTGTGCTCCCTTGAGCTAAGGAAAGAAAAGATTACATTTCAATTGAAAAATTTAAATATATTTTAATAATTTATATTGATTTTATATGTGCTTTATAATCACCATAATACATTAGGACATTAGGCTTTGTATATAATTTACAATATACGCACATATTGGAAGTTAGTATTCAAATTTTTTATTGAAGGAATACTTGGAGACCCCCTAGCTTGAGTCCAGAAAGGTGGAAGTCTTTAATACTTTATTAACATTTTTTGGCCAGAGGACTGTAATCAACTTGATAATCTCTGACTTTAAAAGTAGTTGCTCAAAATAGTGAGCAGATGACATCCCTGTGGACTCACTCCCAACCCCACTCTCTCCTCCCACCCTGCCCCCGACTTCTGTGGCTTTCTGAAAGGTGGAGAACCAGTTGCTATGTATACCATGTCTTGACCCAGGCAAGGTACCGGTCACAGTGCTTGGCACTCACTAGTTGGAAATGCTGGCTCTCATTTCAGGGGTTGTCTGCTCTCCTTTGGGAGCCTGAAATCTGGTTGATACAGTTACTTGTTTCAGTTCTAATATTAGGTTTGACTTGGACAGCATGTAGACATCTGTGGCGTTGCTTTTTTACGGCATCATCAGGTTGGGCCTGGTTTATTTAGTTCTGAAGCTTCTTGGCCTTTTGTACTATTTAATAAAAGGAAACCTACATTTCCTTTCTGGACCTGGCTTTTATTGATTCATCCAGGGGAGTCTCATTCTTTGCTGATACAGCAAAGTCCTTGGCTTCTGGATGAGCTAGGATCTTTCCTTTTTGTATATAATTATTTCTTTGTCAGTTCTTCTACTTTGTGTGTACAGCCTATTAGACCACTTACTTACAGGCCGACTGTGCAACCTTCTTTGGGAAAGAAAGTTTTTGAATGTAAATTCTAATACAGTAACTCCCTCTTTTCCACAAGGGATATTATCTAAGACATTTAGTGGACATCTGAAACCCAACCCTATACACAGTTTTCCTATATGTATACACTTATGATAAAATTTAATTTATAAATTAGACACAGTAAGAAGCTAACAATAACAACTAGTAATATGATAAAACATTTCTAACAATGTACTGTTAAAAAGTTCTTTAACACCTGAGCTGTTTATTTCTGTGATTTTCCATTTAATTTCTTTGGACTGCAGTTGACCACTGTGACTAAAACTAAGGAAAGCTAAATGGCTGATAAAGGGAGACTACTGCCACGGCTTACATGAAGATAAACTTAACTCACAATACTCTCTTTTCTGTGGAATTTGGAACTGCTACAGATAGAAATAACATAGCCCTGAGACTGGACTCGATTTTCTATGAGGATGTATTTCAGAGATTAAAGGAAGGATCTCTCCATTCTGCCTGTCTGTATTGCTCCTTATTCAGGTGTCCTGTCCATCCACCATTAGCTACCAGTGCCCCTGCTTTCCAGAGCTTCTCTTTGCACACCATCATGGCTGGCTGCTATTCCCTCAACCTGACATCTCTCGTTCTCCTTCCTCACCAATACTCTTAAAAGCACAACTCCTCATGGTGACTGATCTAAAATGTTAGTAAAGTTATAATGTTATTTAAAAAACCTGTGAAAACAAATGCATCATTTGAACACCTTCCTTGGAGTGACTTGTATTGCAGAAAGTGGCAACCCTTTCTAGGCCTGGTGGCTCATGCATGGAATCCTAGCTACTCAGGAGGCAGAGACAGGGAAGATCGCCGTTCCAGGCCAGCCACAGGAAGATGTTCACAAGAACCTGTCTCAGGCAATAAAAAGCCGGATGTGGTGGCACACATCTGTCATCCCAGCTATGCAGGAAGCATAAATAGGAGGACTGTGATCTAGGTAGCTCAGACATAGAAAGATAGATCTCTAAAACAGCAAAAGCAAAAAAGGCTGGAGATGTGACTGAGGTAGTAGAGTGCCTGCCTAGCAAGTGCAAGGCCCTCATTTCAACCTCAATACAGAGAAAAGAAGAAGGAGAGGAGGAAAATGGAGGAAGAGGAGGAGAAAGTAAATGGCAACCCTTCTAAAACTAATGGTGGTGGAGGTGGCTGTGGTACTGTTACTGAGAGCATTTATTAAGCAACTGTCATCCCCCGTTTTGTGCCTTCCCTGGGTTGTGTGCACACACGATGACCAGCACCTGAACGGCATGTTTTGACCATGGTTCTGCAGGACTGACTAGATGCAGGACACACTAGCTTTGTAAATACCTCCTTCCGTTTTAAAAAAGTGTGTTTGTGGTATTACGTTTGTGGTATTATTTTAGTTTAGTTTTTTTTTTTTTTTTAAATCACTATGTAGCTAGCCTTCCAGATAAGATTCTCTGGCTTCAAGACTATGCTAGGATAGGAATCTTATTGCCAAGATTTTTGTACATAATATTTCAAACTCTCTTCCTTCTGAAATCTCTTTTTATTTTGAGTTGTAGGAAGCTCTGTGAACACTGAAGTCAAAGGAAGAAAGGAACTTCTTCCCCATAATATGAGCTCTTTGAGTCTGTATTAGAAATAACCTTACAGGTCACATGTGAAGGGAGAGTTTTTCAGAAATGAGTTTAAATTTCTCCACGATCACTTTAATTTTTGCCTGGAGGGAAGAACAGTCTTCAGGGAATCCAGCACTTGGATACAATGCAGTTAGCATCATGAATACTTCCATCTACTTATATTAAAAATGAGATTTGGCTTGAATTACTTTACTTGTGTTTGAGTTGGACTACTCTAGCTACAGCATAAGCCTACTGAACCCAACTAGAGCTTTTAAGTTTTGTTTTTCAAACTTCTGTTTTATGTTTGAAGAGCATCAGTTTCCTAAGTTTCGAGTTTTTTATACATAAGTTTGCATATACTATGTTTGCTTTATTTTAACAAAATAAGGCAATATTAACTATTATTCTAGAGCTTAAAAAAACTATATTGGTACATAAGCCCCTTCTGGTGTGAGGGCTTATTTTGTCAGCCACAGAACACTGAGTGGGGAAAGCCTACGGTCCAGTAATCTCTAACAAAGTGATAGTTTTTTGTGTGTACATAATTGTGTGTTTCTTACATTTTCAAGATAAAGTAACTCATCAGAAGTGACTGTGTAGGAGCAGAGGCTTTGGAGAAAGAAAAACATGAGTTTCAATGCTGTTTCTATTACTACTACCTATATATCCCTCAGAGAGTCGCTTGACCTTTTGGAGCCAAAATATCCACTTAACATAGAATACTGATTAGAAATTGTTACCTTGGAGGACTGTTGTGAAGACAGTGACAAACTAAGGGCGTTTTCTTTGAAAGGCAGGTGGAAAGTTCACGAGTATGGTTAAGTATGCTAGAAGATCTGGGTGTTGAGTAAGAGCGTGAGTGGAGTCAGAGCGTGAGTGGAGTCACACTCAGCTCTGTTTGATCTCAGCCAGATCTCTCTAGCTGTGGTCACAGAATGTGCCTAACCTCTGCTCACCAATTTCCTCACCTAAACAGTGAGGATGACTCACACCTCCTGGGTGGAAGTTAAAGGAGCCCACCAGCAGAGAGCCTAGTCCACTGCAAACCTCAGGAAATGCTGTGTCGTGTGTGTGTGTGTGTGTGTGTGTGTGTGTGTGTGTGTGTGCGTGTGTGTGTGTGTGGTGATGGCGGCGGTGGTGGTGGTGGTTGGGGGAGTGCAAAATGTGGCTGCAGTTGGAGCTTTGGGAATACACACAGGGTTAAAAAGCAGTATGTTTGAGTGAAGAACACAGTGGGATCCACCACTTGACCTCTTTGGGATTGTATTACATGTTAACACCCAGGGTGCCGTGTTCCTGGCTTGGACATGAGTGCAAAGGCTGAGTTTTTGGTTTTGAAAGCATGGTCATTCCACATGTTGCAAAACAGCTACCTGTCCACCTGCTTCATCCCTTAATGTGGGTGGGTGTCTGGCTTTTTTTTTTTTTTTTTTGCACTATTGTAGTTTTGAACTCAGGACTTCATGCTTGCTAGACAGGCACTCTACTGCTTGAGCCACACCTCTAGCCCTTATTACTCTGGTTATTTTGAAGATAAGTTCTCACTTTTTGCCCAGGCCAGCTTGCACTGTGGCCCTATTTATACTTCCCACAATAGCTGGGGTGACAGGCATGCCTCACCATGCTCAGCTTTTGCCATTGAGATGGGCAGGGGGTGGGTCCTACAAACTTTTTGTCTGTGGCTGCCTTGGAATCATGATCCTCCAGATCTCAGTCTTTTGCATAGCTTGAGATGGCAAGTGTTTGTCACCAGATACTGATTGAGGTGGGGTCTCATGAACCATTTGACAGGGCTGGGCTTGAACAGTGATCCTCCCGATTTCAGCCTCTGAGCCATTGATACCCAACTGTCTTACTTAGTTTTTTTGTTGTTGTTGTTGTTTTTTAAGGTGACATTCTGTCAGTTCTTATTTTCTTCTTGTTAAAATGTCTTTGTCACTGGAGTGTCTTAAACCCCAATAGACTGTGGAAAACTTCCATGAGTCCTCACACAGGATGGTTTATACTGTGTGTCCAGGCCCCAGGAACTTCAGGATGTGTTTGATAACACATCTTCACATACTTCTGAAAACTAAGTTTCTGGCTTATCACTTTATGTCCCCTCTTTCATTTTTATGTAAACTAATACCATTCGTAGGATTTTCTTCTATCATTATAAGCTTTAAGACCCAGTGCTGCCATCTGAGAACTTACTCTGTAGTGTCTCAGCTGTGTCTGTGACTAGATACCTGTCCCTGTGTCCCCATACACAGTGGCAAAGCCCTCTGCATGGGTGTGCAAGTCTCTAACCTGGTGCTGAATTCCCTAAGAAAGCCCTCTTCTTTGAGGTAGAACTCCAGTCTGTTCAAAGGTGCCCCCCCCCCGATTTCATTAACCCATGTGATTGACTACCTAGTAGACAATGTTTTCTTCATGTTCCCTTCACTTAATTCTGCCAATTGAAAATTAAACTCTTGTAGTTTTGGATATGAGTGGGATCAATAACCAGTGACCGTGAGCTGCCGCTGAGAAAAGAGCTTAGATTTCAAACAGACTGGGATTATAATCTTATGTGGATGCTAGCTGTGTGGCCCTGGGCTGGTTACCTCCCCTCTCTGTGCATTGATTTCCTGCGCTCTGAAGCTGGTCATTTGGTGTGGTTGTAAAGATGAGTACCATGTGACACACCTGGCTGCTTTCCTGACACTTGGTAGGTGCTGTTGAATGGAAGCTGCCGCTGTTGTGGCTACTACCTGCATAGTTCGTTCAGTGTCCTGGTACTTGTCTCTGTGGATAACTGGCCCATGGAAGCACGTCCCTATCCCCAAACCTCCTGAGGGCTGAGACACTGAGGCGCACCCTCACTTCCTCACCACTGTGTCTGCTGCTCAGCAGTGGCCTGTACTCAGGTTGCTTCCACTGAGGGCTTTGGCTCCAACATCATTTTGCCACTCAAGACTGAACATTTATAATTACTGCTGTCAGTTTGAACAATCTGGGACATACATATCTTTTCATCATTATACCTAAACATTTCTGTTAGATCTGTCGTAGGAATCTTTATTTACCGTTACTGTTTTTTCTTTTTTGATTTTTTGGTGGTTCTGAGGTCTGAACTGAGAGCCTCACACTTGGTAGGCAGGTACTCTCTCATCACTTGAGCCATGCCCTCCAGCCTTCTTTGCTTTAGTTATTTTTCAGATGGTGTCTCAGATTTTTGCTCAGGACCCGCCTGACCCATGATCCTTCTGTTTTCACCTCCCACATAGCTGGGAACAAGGTGTGCCCCACTACACACTACTTGTTCGTGGAGATGGAATTTTGCTAACTTTTTGCCAAGGCTGGCTTCAAACTGAGATTCTCCTAATCTCTACTTCCTGAGTAGCTGGGATTATAGATAAGAGCTGCTATGCTAAGTCCCTGGTAATCTTCTTGAAGGCAGAAATTAATCTGTGAAGTAATATGAGTTTACAGAACAAATGACATTTCTGAGGTGAACCCTTATAAGTAAAAAGTGCATCTTAAGAAGTAACATGTGCAGAAGGTGTTTTCTTAGACTGTTGGGAAGTGGTGCTACCATCTATAATGGGCAAGATGTGTGGATTTGGGCTTTCCTCGTCATTGTCAAATCACTGCCTCTTCACTGCTAAATGAAAAATCCATTCCCTAGCCTTTATTTAGACAGTTTCCCCAACATGACTGAATGCTTGGTGTCTAACAGTGGCCATTGTGCTTGTGGAAACACCTCTGCTTTGTGTAGCTAATGAGTGAATGATGTCCTGGCTTCTTCCCAGCTACAGGTTGGCAGTGGCTCTTCTTGTTGGTGTTCGGTCTTTGCATGTGCTTCTTGGGACTATGTATACTAAGCCCCTTGGCATTCTGTTGAAATAGTTCCAGGTTTTCTAATTTGCATCTCTATTACTGTTTCTGTACCCACATTGTGCTCCTTAGTCCCTATTTCCTTCAAAAAGCCATCTGTGTTCCCTCCTGTGGGCTGTCCCATTGTGGCTGCCAGTACTGTCTAAGAGAAGCCACAGTTTCTTGTTCAAACCAGAGGCAGGAAACTGAATTCTTTTTCTTTCTCGTCACATATGAAGCTCTACACTATTATTTTCTCCTCTGCTTTTCCTTTTAGAAGACCTGTCCGCCTTGTCAATCCAGATTAAATTATTTCACTGATACATGGCCAGTTTGATTTTCTAGTTAGTAAGCACCTGACTCTGATAGTAGTCTGTCATGACTGCTGTCTGTACATTCTTGGATTACCTCTTCTGAGCAATTTCTCAGTTACTTATGTTACTTAGCTTTTAATTTTAAGTTACAAAGCTCTACTCACTTCATCTAATGACCCAAAATTCTGGCCTCATTTGTCTTGGTCCTCTGGCTCCTATTTTATTATTATAATTATTTTTTTCTCAAGATAGGGTCTTTCTATGTAGCCCAGGCTCAAAATCATGATCTTCCTGCCTCAGTTTCCTTAAGTGCTGGAATTACAGATGTGAACTACCATGTCCAGCTTCTGGCTCCATTTAAGGCCAGTCCTTTCATGTGTACTCTATCCCTTGCCCTAATGCTTTTTCAAGCACTGCACTCCTCTGGTTATCTTGTCTCCAACCTGTTTTATAAAACTGTTCCCACAACCATACTGATATTACCTTCATACCACTCTCTTAAAAATCATCTATTCAGGACTCCAGCCCCCTTCCAAACTCTTTTTGTAGTCTGCCTTCTTTCAAGAGATGTCTGCACTTGCTTTGGGTACTCGCTACTCCCTCCTTCACCCTTTAGCCTGCTCCAGTCTGGCTGAGACCCTGCTTACCACTCTTGGTCTTGTTCCTGAAATGACCCTGGAGAGCCTCTGTGTTGTGTAATCCAGTGGCTGCTTTTTCTACCACCTTCCACTTCATCTCTCAGTAGCATTCAAAACAATCCATATTCTGCCTTAAAGCCAGTTCTCCCTTGGCATCAGACATAGTGTGTTCTGTTCTGGTTATCCTACTACTCTGTCACTTACTTTTGTTTTGTCTCTGTTGCAGATCTCCCCTATCTTTATTCTTAAACTTGTACTGTCCTGGCTCCTCTTTCTTCACACTTTCTCTCTTTCCTGCATTCTTAGTACTGACATCAATAAGTGTTAGGGACTATTGTTTCTAGTACTATTATATTTTACATTGTAGGGTAGTTATAACAGTAAAATAAGAATTCAGGTAGATTGCATAGAATATAGAAAATATCATAAAGCACGAAGTTATATTAGTTTTGTTTTTTCTCATAATTTTGTACAAAGATTAGACTGAAACATTTGTTGAAAGAAAGAATAGTCAAATTTATCTTTCTTTGGTTTCAGACATTAAACATCTTGGTTTTCTACTATGTATAAATTGCCATATGCTGTCTTAAAAGGTATATTTTCCAATCTACCAGACACTGGTGTAAACATTTTAAGATCATTTTCTTTGATCTATCCACATCATTGCTTTATGTGTCTTGACTTGAACCATTTTGATCTTTCTTAAATCCTGTGTGTATCTCTGAAAGTCTCCAAGTGACTAATTCTAGGGGAAAGTTGTTAGCTTATGTTTCTAATTAAGTTGCTTTTGTGAAGGATTTAATGAGTTAGTATATGTTTTTAATATACATAAGTCCCTTAGAGCAGTACTAGGACATAGTCAATGTTTAGAGAATGTCTACTATTGCTGTTCTTATTTAAATTCTTATTAATTTTCAACATGGGAAATTCCTTCAGGGAAGGGTGCATTTGCCTGTTTATAGACACAGTGACATTGATGACCTGACCTGCCTTCTCTGTTGGCTAGTACTTTCAGGTGTGGCCCAAAGACTAGCCAGTTCAGAACAATTGAGGTGCTCAGAAAAGAGCAAATTCATGGAACCCAACAACAACAGATTTGCCAAGCCACCACTGTGGGGAGTGGGTACTAGGAATCTGCTTTTAAAAACAGATTTCCCTGGTTAGTTCCTATACATACTAAAGACAGGATTATTTTTATATTTAATAAATTGGAGGCACAATATCTTTCAAGATATCAATCATGGAATTGACCTTAAGCAGCACTGGGTGTTTTGCCCTCATCTTGTCAATAGCAAATGGGAGCCTAGAAAAAATTATCTTCTCCAGGGTCACATCATTTGCTAGGGGCATAGTCAGGCAAAGGCTCCTTGCTCCCAGTTCTGTTCTCTGTACATAAATGCCCCATGTCCAGTGAAACAACCTAAAAGGCTTTTCAGTATTCCTTCCCTAAAGCAGTGGAAGGGACTGTCCTAATGCCAATGGACAGGGAAAGTAAACAGAGTGACCAGGAACAAGACCAGAGAGAAGAGCAACGGTAAGAAAAACTAGGAAAAGAATGTGATGGCTTCATGTTTGTTCCTGCTGTAAGTGTCCTTGGCATGGTGTAGTAGTGAGAGCCTGGGGTTGAAGACCTTGGTTTAAGGCTCTTTAAAGACTTAGCTGGGTATCCCCAGAGTACTAGACTAAATGATCTCCAAGCCCCTTGGAGATGCTAGTTCCAGCATCTTCAGCTTTGCTCTATTGGAGATGATTTTGTTGTTTACTCATCTCTTTGGTGATCAGCATGCCCATCCTGGAGGAAGTGATGAGACCTTCTTTGTTACAGCAGAGCTCAGTAGAACTCCTCATCTTTGCATATGAAAAAAATAAATTGTCACCCTGTTTTCACTCCTTAGTTTCCTGAATTGACAGCCTTCCTTATAGAAAGCTACATTTTGACTTTCTCAAGAAGGATAGAGAAAAGCAAGAGCAAAAAAACAAAAACACTCAATCTTAATTTCTAATTCAGATCTGTTGAGAGAAAAACAAGGCATTTAATTCATTTATATTGCTTAATGAAAAAATGTCCAACCATTGAATTTCAATGACTGAATAAGTAACTGTCTATTTTGAATCACCAAATTACCCTTTTTAAATAAGAAAATACAAATTTTTTCCAGTTCTTTGATATTTCAGAGTCAAAGTTAGATCTCCTACTGTTGGAGATTTATAATGATTTATTTAAAGGTAAAGGTGTAGACATTATTCTAACCATTGAAACCAATTTTTATCCCTTTCTGAATGTTATGATCCAATTACATAGCTGTATATTTTATTAAAATATAATCAGTTCAATACTGAATAAAAGCTAGTTTTTATTATCCATAGCAATTAAGTTTTCAAATGTCCTTTACTTTAGAAAACCTGGGAGTTTTCATTGAGTTTACTTTTTTAATGAAGAATTCAGAATATAATCACTAAATGTCATTAAAAAACATAAAACTGAAAGATATAAAAAATTGAAAATTTTGATTTTGATGGAACATTCAGAATGAATAATTTATCAGTCAGGATTCTGTTCAGCTGATTGTAATGAAAAACCCTGCATAAATGATGGCTTAAAGAAATCAGGAGTATATTTTTCCCCTTAGGAGTCCAGGTGGTTACCATGACTCCTGTGCCTTCCAGGTCTCTCTACCTTACCTAACTGATTACCTGTGGTTTCAATAGGATGGACCTCCAGCAGAGTCACACTTAATTTTTTGGGAAGGAAGAAGAGGTAGGGCTGAGAGCAAAGGAGCAAGCCTGCATTCACTGGGTTCTCCCCGAGACCCTGGTAACTTTCCAGTGCATTTCATTGGCCAGAACTCTGTCACATGGTCACCTTAGCTATGAGTGAGATGAAGCTAAAAATACATTGCCTATCTCTCGAGTCACCCACTACTACCACAGTCAAGGTTCTGTTAAGTAGATAGGAATGGGCATTGGGTAAGTTACATATTAATAATCCTATTATTCCCTGCAGAATGAGGATATCAGATTTCTGAAAGAGATTTCACCTTAAAGAACTGATTAAGTTAAATAATAGACAGATAGATAGATAGATAGATAGATAGATGAGAGAGAGAGAGATGGTGATACAGGTACATATATATTTTTGATCCTCCTTTCACTTGTTTTCTTCTCTGAGTATGTCACTTTTCTCCCTCCAGTAAGAATACCTGTGTTGATTTTTCTGTTACATAGTAATCAGTTTGAACGCAAGTATGCACTTACATGTTGGTCTGTGGAATTGGGAATGGGCCTATACTAAGGATGTCTGTCATTTCTGAGTAATATATTTGCTCTTGTCATAACTTTCTCAGCACTACACACACTCAGATCAAAGGTGATTGTGTTCAGTAAATATTGGATTAAAAAAATCAGATTATCAGTGGGAAAAACATGGAGACAAAATAACTGGCTGTTTGGTTCTGGCAATTTATTATATTCTGCAGGAACATGAGAGATTAGAATTAGTGCACTGTGACTGAAGTGTACTGAAGAGCACCCCTGAAGTTCTGAAGCAAGGTGGTGGGGATGAATATGGTGAACCTCCTCTTTCCCATTTTCACCATGGTATATGAAGCCTGCCCTATGGTCTGCTGGGCTCAGTTCTCCATCCCCTCTGGATGAAATTGTTGGAAATGGGCATTTACCTATCTAGTCTGCTTTCAAATAAGGTTCAGTTTTCTCTGGTAAAATGACACTCAGATGGTACCATTTTTATATCTTTGCTATTTTTACTGTTTATGTCAAGACTTCTACTGGTGGGCTCAAAAATGATTGATTCCTGATTGTTTTGCCTTGGATAACCCCCCAAATCTCATGCGTTAAAGGTATGATAACCCCAAAAAGCTCATATATTGAACCCCCAAAAGGCTCAACTGGAGGGTGCTGTTGAGAAGTGATTGCTTCATAAGGATGCTAACTTCATGGGTGAGTTAACTGATTGATAAGTTGGTACTGAATGTGCAGTTAGGAGGTACAGCCTGGTTGGAGGACATAGGTCACATGTGGACATGCCTTTGAAGAATATATCTTTCCCTGGCCCCGTCCTAGCACCCCCACATCTCCCCATCTCTGTCTCCTCTCTCTCTCTCTCTCTCTCTCTCTCTCTCCTTCCCCACCACCATAAGGTGAGCTTCACTGTGTCCTCTTCCACGATGTTGTCCTTCATCATGGGCCCACAGCAAAGGGACCAAGGGACAGTGAACTGAAACTTTTGAAACTGTGAACCAAAATAAATCTTTCTTCTTTTAAACTGTTCATCTCAGGTATTTGTCACAGCAGTGAAAACCTAACACACTGGCTTTCTTCTGATTACTCTTTCCCTTCACTTTTTTGTCAAACTCTATTCTGTACTTTCATTGAAACATTGCTCTTACAAGTTGACTACACCACCAATACTAGATTTAAGCGTTAAGCTCTTCACAGTCTCATTTCTCAAACACAATATGAATTGAAATAAATATTTCAGCCAGAGATACTTGCCTGCTGAGGAGGAAGATCTACAGATACACATCATAGCCAGCTGTTGGCTTCCACTAGCAGCTACTGCATAAGGCCCTGTACAGGCTACTCACAGGCCCTGGGGATTGAAGGAGGCATCTGCTTATATTAATCTCTGGGATGCTATCACACTGGTGGTTCCTGAGTTAAGTACATATGGTATTGCTGTCTCAAGTAGATGAAGGAACCAAGGAAGATGGAGAATGGAGGCAGAAAGGAGTAGGTGTCAGGGTGGCAAGATAGAGGGCTACCTGAACTAATCTGACAGGGCAATGAGGCCTGAGAAGAGATGCTGAGTAGTGGGGTACATATTGATGGCAGTGAACCTACTGTAGCAAGGTAGATATAGGGTGTGATTCTTGGACCCAGGACAGATGTCAAAAATCTTTGGTTAGAATTCTAAGCCCCCAGTGGTCTGGTTTTCTGTTACTCATCCCATACACATACTCATTTTTAGCCATTTTCTTAATCTGAGGAACTTTTCTATTCTTCTATCTTACTTTAGTTGTATTTCCTATTTCCTCACCTGCTGGATTGGATGACAGCTGCCAAGCTCATCTCACATATTGTCACTCAAGTGCCTCTGTGAGGCACTTGGGACTGAAATGATGCTCCCTCCTCCAGACTCCCAAGGTGCTCTTGTGCATCCTTTTCATGATACTTACATTGTCCTAAAATTCAGGTTTGTCTGCTCCTTCCATATGGCAGGATGTTGAGATTAGTGACCTTATCTTACTCAGCTTCATAAGCACACTGTCCAGCATAGTGGATAGCACAGTGTCGTTACTCAGTACTAGTAGGTGAATTTGTCAATGAAACCCAAGGAAACTGGCTGTATTGTCAAATATTATAGCTAAGTTTTTTCCCATCTTGCCAGTTGACATAATATACCCAACTTGCCAAGCCTTTGTTTGATTAGTTGGTGGTAATGTCTGTTAGAGGTTGGGGATAGGGTGGGGTAGAGTGATGTAGGGGAAGTTGTTTTGGAAAGGTTTGCATTAAATCAATAGGTCCCTGACATGCACCAGCATAAAAATACACACACCGTCCTTATCAGTCTGCAGTCAGAATATTTACTCATAGGTCAGAAAAGAGGCTTGCAGCATCAAGCCAGCTGAGCAATAATAAAAAGCTTCAGATGATAGATGGAAGATAAAGGGAAGATGAACATCCTCTTAACCACAGACCATGTGTACATTTCGTTGTTTGCCACCTGTGGAACCACCACCTGGCCAAGTGCTTCAAATGTGAATGTTGAGTTTGCACAGTCCCAATTCCAAGCTGCAACTTTTTTTTCCAGATCAAACTATTTTTATTATCATCATTATTATTTATATACACATTTTTTTCATTTTAATAGCATATAATAGTCATACAGGAGGATGAATTGTGATATTTACATATGTGCCTACAATATATCTTAATTAGATTACCCCCTCCATCATTCTCCCTCTTCCTCTTTTTTCCCCCTTCTTTCAACAGATTTCATTCTTCTGTTTTCATGTATGGATACAAGATACATCCACCATAGTCACCCTAATTCACCCTTTCCATGTACCCACCTACCTCCCACTGGTACCCAACCCCCCAAAAGTCCTATTTTTCTCTCCTGCCCTTCATTTTTTTAAGTATATATTGATAGTCCCGGGGGGGGTCACCTTGATAATACAGGCCTGTGTATATCATGATTTAGTCAAATTAACCCCCCCAATTACTTACTCATTCTCTACCACCATGCTTCCCTAATATTCAGCAACTTACAGTACAGTGCATATTATATTCACATATAGCTGAGTTGTTTCAATATTTTTTATTCTCTAACATTTTCTTTACCTCTCCTAACTACCATAGCCCCTTCAGACAGACTCACTAATGCAGTTTTGTTCTATCTATCTACATACATACGTAATTATTACATATGTGTATTTGTGTAATTATATATGTATCTGTATATACATTTAGTTTATAGATCTGACTTCCACATATGAGGGACAACATGTTATCTTTGACTTTTTAAGCCTAGCTTACTTTGCTTAGCATGAAGTTCTCCAGTTCCATCCATTTATTATGGCTGAATAAAACTCCATTGTATATATATATACCACATTTTCTTAATTCATTCATCCATCATGAGGCATCTGAATAGCTTCCAAAGGTTGGCTATTGTAAATAGTGCTGCAGTAAACATGGGTGTGCAAGTGGCTCTATCATATCCTGGAGCATATTCCTTGGGATATATGCCAAGGAGTAGTATCGCTGGATTGTAGGGTAGTTCTGTTTTTGGTTTATTGAAGGACCTCCATATTGCTTTCCATAGTGGTGCTGCAACTTTTTTTTTTTGTCTTGTCCCTTCCCACTAAAGTTGCCTGTGCCCACAGAAGGGTAAGAGTTTTGGAAATGAACACCCCTACTCCATTGGTTCAAACTAATAGATATGTCATTATATCTTATATTAGGAACCATTCTAGCAAAAGTTATCCTTTTTACTTCAGCTGGATGTTCTGCTATAGACACCAATAGGTGACCAGGTAGATCACTCTCCATAGTACTTTGTACAGACTTTACATTATTCTCTTAGCTGTATACAAACATGAACATATCAGATTTCTTTTTAAAAGAATGACATTTGAGGATTAGGGACAGGTATCAGAACCCCTCTTTCCAAAGGAATTAGATAGGGACTCAATTTGCTGTTTTCTTTTTATTTTTAAAATTATTTGTATTAGTGTATATTAATTGTACAAAGTGAGAGGTTTCATTGTGATATTTCGGCACATGCATACAATGTACTTTGATCATATTTTCCACCTCTATTACTGTTTCTTATTCCCCATTCCCTTAACCCTCCTTTTAAAAACTTTCCTACAAATTTCCCTTGCCCTCTTCATTTCCCCCAAATTGTGCCCTTTTTATATGCATGTACACATACGCATACACATTCCACTTAGAGAAAATTGCTGTGTCTTTCTGAGTTGGAATTACTTAGCTTAACATAATGATCTTAGTTCCACTCATTTTCCTGTGAATACATAATTCATTCTTTATAGCTGAATAATACTCCATTGTGTACACAAACCACATTTTCTTTATCCATTCATCTGTTGGTGGATACCTAGGCTGATTCCATGACTTGGCTTTTGTGAACACTACTACAGTAAACATGAATCAACAGGTATAGAGAATTTGTGATTAGAATTAATCCCAGTTAAATTCTGCTGTAAGTCTAGAATATCTTTCAGAGCTAAAAGATAATATAACAAAAAAACCCAATGTGAATGAATGCAGTAACCTGTTTGTGTGTATTACACACTGGAGTAAATAAAATATGAGATTGGTGATACATTTTTCTTTCATATTATTTATGTGGCTGTCAGAAATGGGTGTTGTTCACATTTTGTTTCTGTTGGATGCCATGGTCTAGATTCTGCAAGCATTTCAACATGATGATATAGTACACAGGGTAGAAATTCAATAAACATATTTGATAACTTTGATTTAAAGATAATGACCACTGCCATCAAAAGAACAGAAGAAAACCCCCAGTTTTCACCTCTAATTAGGCCAATAAAGTTATCACTCAAGAGAAAAAGTAACACAGTTTAGATATACTTGGGAAAATGTTGTGTAACTACATATGATTGGCTGTAGCTCAAATCTTTTATTTACCCCTGTGGTTTTCAGAGGAACACATTGCTTTTCAGATTGCCTACCTGAACATGTAGGGTTGTAATCAAGACTTCCCAAACTAGGACCGGAGTCAGGAACATATCCAGACATAAGAGCTACAGTTACTCCTTGTGTACATATGCTCTGTTCTGTAGTCTCTGTTGCCTTGGCCACCCAGGTACCACGAGGGAATAGAAACATTATTTGGTAACTGCAGCAAAGCATGTTGGTACTTGGCTTGATATAACCCAACTGTACCTCCTTAGATGAATGTCAAGATGTAATTAGAGTTTATTTTCTGCATTTCTGTCTCTTGTACTCTGTAATTTTTTTTTCATTTCTGGCTGCTTGGAATTGACCACTTAAATGCTCTTCCCCCCTGCCGGGCATCCACCCTCCCCCTTTAATATTCCACCAACAAGGCATGTTGAACATGAGTTAAGTGCGTTTACACTTTGCCTTAATAGAAAAGTAACCTTTCAGATAGCAGTGGACAGCCAGTGAGAAGGAGTCATGGTGTTTAGTATCTTGTGAAAGCTTTGGGGAGTGGGTCACCATGGAGACACTTTCTGTTCTGCTTTCATGTGACAGGCCTGATTTGCCCCCAGTACTGAAAATAAACAATGCATAAAAATTCATTCCTTACAGTGCAGTCTAGTACTGCTATATAAGCTAATTGTGTGTGTGTGTGTGTGTGTGTGTTTTCCTTTTCTTACGAAAGTTGAAAGAATGCCTTTTCTCTGGGCCTTAGAATCTGGAAAGTAGTTTGATATTGATACTGATTATATAAATCTTAGAAACAATTGGAGGAGTAGTGTCTGCTATACAAAGTGGAGACCCTGGGGTGTTTTATTTTTTATCATGAATGCAGTATAAAGTATAGTTAAGTATTATAAAATTATTGAAGAAAGACGAAGAAGAATCTCCTGAAAAACTAAATCTTTGAATGACTAAGTTATTGTAGATATTAGTAGATAAATGAACCTGAGTGTAGGTGGAGAGGGGACAGCATCTGATGAGACACCATTAAAAAATGGTGGAATTGCCCTGGGCACAACATCTACATTTTCCTTCAAATAGCCAGATACTAGGATTTGTTTTTTTCCTCTAGAGTTTTGTAAGATTTCCATTGTCTTGAGCAAGGTGTGCATGATTGATAAATACAATGAATTGCTGTCTTCCCCACATAAAGGCAGGCAGAATTTTTGTGTTACAATTTTGTACCTTACTAACATTTGCTGAATTTGCAAAGTGACAATGTATTAAGTGATTTTTTGATTGGCAGTTTTTTAAGATGTCATCTATACTTAAAAAGCGCAGAATAACCGAAATCTCTAAAACCTGAATACGCCAGGTAATTTTCTTTTATTTTAGCCAAATGGCTGTGTGTGTGCCCAAATGGACAGTAAACTTGGATGTCAGAAACAGTAATATTTAAAGATAACACAGCCAAGAAAATATTTGGTTAAAGTTCTTTCTGAGTGTACACACATTTAAAATGTACATCAGTTATAATACAAAGTGGTGATAGAAGTTACTATATTTCATGTATTTCTAAGATTTCTTTTTCTTCTCTAAAATTAAGATGCCTCTTAGCATCTGTGGTGTCTTTAAGTTGTCATCAGCCAGGTGGCAGTCATGACATAATTGTGATTGCATGTTCAGATTAGGCATAACTGTTCATATTGTTGTGGCTTCAATTAAGATGGGTTTATGTATAATTGCCCCATAAACTGCATTTGATAATACTGTTCAGTTAGAGCGTGTGTGTATTTATATACATACATGGGAATGAGCAGCATGATGCATGACACGTATAAGTCTAAAAGCTATTTCAGTAAGTACAAAGTGATAAAAAAGCATTGTGTCATAGTTTAGTTGCTAGTCTCTTTACTTAGGTAGTGTCACATAATAATAGAACCTCTTTTTTTTTTTCTTTAATTATTCATATGTGCATACAAGGCTTGGTTCATTTCTCCCCCCTGCCCCCACCCCCTCCCTTACCACCCACCCTGCCCCCTCCCTCTCCTCCCCCAATACCCAGCAGAAACTATTTTGCCCTTATTTCTAATTTTGTTGTAGAGAGAGTATAAGCAATAATAGGAAGGAACAAGGGTTTTTGCTGGTTAAGATAAGGATAGCTATACAGGGCATTGACTCACATTGATTTCCTGTGCGTGGGTGTTACCTTCTAGGTTAATTGTTTTTGATCTCACCTTTTCTCTAGTACCTGTTCCCCTTTTCCTATTGGCCTCAGTTGCTTTAAGGTATCTGCTTTAGTTTCTCTGCGTTAAGGGCAACAAATGCTAGCTAGTTTTTTAGGTGTCTTACCTATCCTCTTAATAATTGCTGGTGACTTGGAGGCGATGAAATCCAGTCTATAAGACACAGTGCCCTTACACAGTGAATGGAATTTCTGCTCTTCTCTACCTATGGCTATGTTTTCCATTTCTTCATCTCACTACAAACTGTGTTGTGATCTCTTGTGTTGCCACTGTGGTTGTGGTGCATCCAGTGCATCCCTTGTGCCTACTCAGCAATCATGCATGTTCTTTTGCTGTGATCCACATGGTGTGTAGGAAGGGATAACAGGAGCATCGAAAAGACAAATGTCAGTGTTGAAGTAGATTTCTGGGATTAAATGAATAGAGTAAGCCATTAGACTCCCACATGTCTATAAGTTTTGACTCTGGCCTAATTCAGACCCTAGGCAATGGAGCTAACCAACTTCTGACACAGAAATGTAAGCAAAGTTCAAAGACACCTGGTTCTAGCCAAATCAAAGCAATACTCTCAAACCAAAGGGTCACATGTGCTTTGGATTCTACACTTTCTCTTATTTCTTCTGTTTGTTGTAGCGTCTTGGGCTAGGTCTCTCCTCTGAAAGTAGATATTAATGAGAGTTGCCGAATTATTCCTGTCTGGTCTGTGCTTGGATATTAAGTTATTTGAGGTGTGTGTTCATCAGGAAAAGATTATCATTTCCAAGAGCAATACTACATCTGAGAAGAAAGACTTTTGAGGCTAATCTCCAGTTTCAAGAAAAGACATTAGAGAAAAAGCAGTCTAATACAATTCTGCTTTAGTTTATTATCGTTTTCAAGTCCAAGTGCATATTTTGCAAGTAGAAAATTTTATACTCTTTATGAGCACATTTGCTCATTATATTTTTAGAAAATACATTTATTTTGTATGCAAAGCCCATCCAACTCCATTTTATTAATTCATTTCCAGTCATAACTCTCTTGTCACATCTATATCTACAACTTATATTTCCATGTGGAAATTCAGATTATTCAGATTATTGGTTATTTTGACTTTTAATTTTGTTGGGGATTTTGGCAAGAAACACGTATGTGAATTTTTTTCTGGATTTTGTATTTCATTTGTTTTTTGGTTGTCTCGTTTGTTTCAGTACTTCATCTTTAGCTCATATTCAGTATTATTTTCTATGTCTTCTACTTTTCTTCCATTGCCCCAAATTCATTTCTATAATTTGGAGATTCCTATATTATAAATATTGCCCAGAAAATCTATCTCCAATGAGGAGTCTCTGCAGGATACTTTGTGTAGTAAAATGGCTTGTTGATATGAGAAGCTGAGTATGCTTAATTATTCTACATCTGCTCTGTCAATTTTTCATACTTAACTAAAGCATTTTGATTTCAGTGCTATATTGGAATTATTTTCAGCTTTTGTAACATATAGATGTAAATGGTGCAGATTCTCTGTGGGAAAATCAGTTTCATAGAAAGGTTTTCTGTATGTTCTTTGTATGTTCTCCTTTTCTAGTCATCCTGATGCCCCAAGAGAGCTAAAGAACTGTGTGAAAATGCATTAATTTTATATGTCAAACATAAGTCACGTATTTTTGAGACTCTTTAAAAAGAAGTATCTTACACTTATTAAGGGCCTTAAAAGCACTTTTTGGTGTTCTTTATCAAGATTCAGTGTGCTTGCTGTGATGGCTAATCTTGATTGACCACACCATATGACTGGGAGATGGCTAGAAGGTTAGTAAAGCAGACCTCTAGGTGTTGTTTTTGAGGCCATTTCCAGAGATGATTATGCCATAAGGTGTCTGACCTAATCAGTGGTTTAATCCACTAAGGGTTCAAAATTTGAATAGACTATTGGCAGTTGGTAGAACTGCAAAACTTAGGACTTCATTGGAAATATGTTCTGGGGAAATGCCTTTGAAGGGTATATCTTGACCCTGGCCCCTTCCTGTTAATTTTTCTGCTTCCTAGCTACCAAGAGGTGAGCAGTTTTCATCTGCCACATCCTTCCACCATGAGAGAACGCCTCACCTCAGGCCCAGAAACACGGGCCAACCAACCTCGGACTGAAACCTCTGAAAAGGTGAGCTGAAATAACCCTTTCCTCTTCTTAAATTCTTTCTCTCAAGTATTTGTCACAGCGACAATGCATCTAACATATGTGCCTTAGTAGTTTTGTTTTGGAGAGTGACATTATTGATTTTGTAAACAAATTCTTATACTTCTTCCCAGCTTTCTTCCTATTCCCCTTGGCTTCTGTTACTTGCAGTATTTTTACTTTGTCGGGGACTATAATATGAACATTCTGTTCTGCCAGCGTGCTTCCTTCCATTGTGAGTCTTAGTTCTGTATATTAATGGATTCGATGTTTATTCCAAATCCTTTACCACAGCCTCTCCATTTTGAAGCCTTTATTTTTGGTCTTTGCAGATAGGCTGGGTTTCATCTGGATTATCCAGAGCCTTGTCAAGTGAACTGTGTGTGTCAACATACAGTTCCTGTGTTCTTTCATGCTGTGTTTATACTTGAACTTTCTTTCTCCTATAACTTTGTGGTTGTTTCATTGGCTTATTCACTCAGTGTTGTCAGTGGAAGCTGATAGCCAAGCTGATTTTTCCCCTTTAATAAAGGATTCATTTTAATATTAAAAATTTATTTCTTTACATTTTAGGCTTAGCAACTTAGCCAAGAAATGTCTTCATATTAACCAATATAGTCTATAAAGTCTATAAGCTCAATTTTTTATTTTAGTAAGGGTTTCTCCCACCATGTTTCTTAATATCTTGTGCTCCTTTCAGTTGTCTTCTACGAGATTGTATTTGTATTCTATTCCTGTTTCTCTTTAATTACTTCAATTTTGGTACTTTTCTTCCTTGCATTTATTATTGCTTTACAGGTCTTTTTGTCTTTGCTTCATCTAGGTGTTCAGTAGTTATTAACTATTTGTTCCCTAAATTGCTCTGTAACCTTTGGGAAATCACCCAATTTCTCCAACTTTGGCATAGAAATGAAGTTTTTCTTTTAATTGGACTCCATACATTTTGGTTTTCTTTTTAATTACATTAAAAGTGCATGACCAATTTTGATAGGATATAGGATACAATTAAAAATTTCTAAATAAATACATTGAAAAACATTTTCCATAGGAGCATATGCATCCTGTAATATTCAATAAAATTAGGCATCATGGTAATAATAGCATAATGTGCTTAGATTGACAAAGTAATCTCAGTTCCCAAAGGCAGTGTGTAGACACAAAAATAAACAAATAAAGCATAACAGCAACAAAAATAGTACTGAAAATACTGACCCTTTTTGTGAGGACTTAGTCCTCAGTACACACAAAAACTGTATGGTCTGTGTGTTGAGCACAGCTTCTGTCTCCTTTGCTGTGTCTTATCCCTCTTGACCTTTGAATACTGTTTCAACCTGTCTGCCTTCTACTGTATGTTCTCCTTAGGAAGTTTCCAGTTATGTCATTTTCAAAACCATCTATCTGTTTCAGAATCACAAACTTATATCTTCATCCTTGACCCCTTATCACTGCTTCATATCTTTACATCCAGCTGCCCAGTTACCATTTCCATTTAATGTCTAATAGATATCTCAAATCTAACATGGTCAAAACAAAGCTATTGGTTTCTTCTTTGTTCACCCAATCCCTTCTCCCAAGTTTTTTTAGTCCATCTCAAATGAAAGTAGTTGGCCCACCTAGCTACTCAAGCCACAAATTTTGGAATCATTCTTGATTCTCCCATTTCTTTTATCCCCCTACATCTAATCAATTGGCCAGAGCTAATCAATTAGCTAGAACTATTGTTTCTGCCTTCCAAATAAATCCCTGATCCAACCGTTTTTGTCCATTTAACTGCTATCTCACTACTGCAAGCCATCATCCTCTCTCCTGTAACCCCTGGTGTTGCCACCTAGTGGTTTCCCCACTCCTGTTCTCTTCTCCCACTTATTAAAATCCATTTTATAGACAGTAGGGCAAATAATTTTTAAAGAATCAGTTAGCTCTTACTTTTGCATTTATAACTGTCAAATGAGTGCATGAGTAAATCTAACTTTTGTTAATTGCAGATATTATCACTAGAATAAATCTAAATCTGAGCTGTGACTTACAAGACCCTGAACCATCTTGTGCATCTCATTTTGAAGTCTTCTTGTAGCTTCTCTCTTGTCCTTCAGCCCCTTAATGGTACTCAAGCTACATGGGCCTCTGCAAATTCCTTAGAAATATGAATGTTTCCATTCCCAACCTTGCCATTTGCTTCTCCCTTCTCTGTTTTCTGCTAGCTTTTTGCCTGCCCTGTCCTGATTCTCTGTATAGTTGACCACTGATATCAGGCCTCCACTCAGTGCTACCTCCTTGATCACTCATTCTGAGAGGTCACGTCCCCACACCCCCAAACAGGCACATGATCCAACCTTAGATTAGATCTAGTATCATTTTTGGAATTATCTTGTATGTGTTTAGTTCTTGCTAACACCACTCTAATTCCTAAAACATAATAGGTGCTCTATTAATAAATGAGAAGGATTGAATTGAAGAAATGAATGCATGAGACTTTAAAATGTATACTTATTCTTTTAAAGGAGCCTAACTCTAACCAGGGAAAGTTTTATGGACATTCAGAGAAATAAGGAAGAAAATGGGAAATAGCTGTTATTTTTTTGGCCATACTGGGGATTGGCTTCAGGGCCTGGCAGTGGCTAGGCAGGTACTGTACCACGTGAGCCATTCCCCAGCTGGTTATTTCTGAGACAGAGTCTTGCTTTAAGCCCAGGCCTAGATTGTGATCCTCCTACTGTGCTTCCCTGCTTAGCTGAGATGACAGGCACTCATCACTGTCCCCAGCCACTGGTTAAGATGGAGACTACAAACTCCACCTGAGCTAGTCTTGAACTACTATTCTCCCAGTCCCTGCCTCTCAAGTACTTAGGATTATAGACTTGGGCCACTGTGCCTACCTGAAAATAGCTCTTGACATTTAACCTTTTCCTCTTTGTAGGGTTGGTTAAACATAGCTTGCTGAGGACATAGAACATGGTTAAACAAGAAAGTATTAATTTTTACACATCTAGCGAATCCCTTTTCATTACTTTTATAAATGTAGGAGTATAATAGCCACTTAAAATTTTTCTTAAAAAAGAACCAAAGTCTCTAGTCCTATTACTCACACAGATCTCAGCCTTTGTCCACATTTTTTGATACAATTGTAATTTTGTCAACCTATACTCTTTATATACAGTAGAAATTTCAGGAAGTTTCTGTTTAGTGTTATTAGTCCATTGTCATGGCAGCCATCCTGGGCATGTGCACTAGAATAATAAAGTGATTTATTTAGTACATAGAGAAAAAAACCATTGAGCAGCCCACCTCCCCACCTGCAGGTCACCATAGAGAGTATCTTTTCAGAATAGTATGTGCAGGTTAAAGTTTGGACCTTAAAATCTATGTCATAACTAGCACAACACCACAGTCACAACAACATGTGGTGTTGACTTTATCATTAAAGGTATCATTTATTTTTCTAACAAAATATGGCTTCTCTTTAAAAACTGAAAGTGCAATGGACAAATAAATGCTGTATTAACATACTCTGCACATTTTAGGAAAATGTAGACAGAGTGAGATCTGACAAGTTATCTCCATGCAGTTTGTCCTGGGTCTGCCTTACCAGAATGGTGGGATAAGCCATCTAAGAAATATGTCACAGCTTAAAGTGGATTTCACTTCCAAAAGTGGAATCTTTTAGTTCAGTGCTAAAAGAAGCATAGCAAGTATTGAAGAAATCTAACGAAATAAAACATTTCGGTACCTGTAGCCTGGGGAGTGATTGTCAAGTGGAAGTACCTATAGAAGTTTCTGCCTTGCATCTAGCAGATATAGCTGTGTTCTTTATTATGTGAACAGAGGTGCTGCTTTGTGATGAGAAGTCTGCGTAGTTTCCAGGTTGTGTGGAAGCCAGTTTGTTTGGCACTACTACCTCTTCAGCCAGACTACACTTTTCAGAGAGCTTGGGATCCTAGGGAAGGAAGAGGAAAGAAGTTAAATGGAACATGTTTCCTGAGAGCAGTCATTCCAGTCCATTGAACGATGCCCAGGGTGAAGTAGAGGTCACCTGCCCATCCTCTGTAAAACACTGTTTCTCTACTTAAGTCCTTTTAAGCTGGTGCAGTCTATAAAATTTTGTTGCTGATATAAATATCTAATTTGGAAAAAATTCCGCTCGTGCTGTGTATTCTTTTGGTACTAAAAGTCTAAATGGGAAACCAGACAAATGTTTATTAGCTTCCTTGGAAGTTCAACAATAAAACTTCCTGAAACTGCCTACGTGGGCATGAATGCTTTTTAGAACTGCAAGCTACTCTCTACAATTCCTAGTAAAAGACAAAATAATTTGCTGTGTCAGAAAGAGAATTGTTTGGATAATATATTGCCATAAGCATATGGAGACTTTCAGAAATCTGGCCTTTTGCTTGAGTGTTTCATACCTTGAAGCAGTTTAGGAACAAAATAGTTACAGCTCTGCGCAAGCGTGTGGAAAGAGGGAACGGAAAGTGGCTGCCATTGCAGTGGTGAGTGAGTGTCCCGGAACTGGAAGATTGAAAGGCTTCTGATACGCCTTGATTTCTGAACACCTTTATCTGAAATGCCTGTGACTTTCCAAAGAGAATAATTTTCTACAAAGCTGCAGATTCTATTCAGATATCTGCTCTGCAGTTGGGATTGATTGAAGAAAAACTTTTTCAGGTCTTTTTTACCATGCCCTTCTTTCCTGAGCTTACTCTTCTCTCTTCAATTTGGCTGAATCCTGAAAACCTGTTTCCCTTAGTTGTTCTGCTGAATTTTCACCTGATGCCTTCTGTCATCACTTGGCCTTGTAGAATGTCACACTACAAGAAACTAATGGAAATTTCCTGCCCAAGGGAATTACTGAAGCTGATATTCACATTGTTTTTATTTTTTAGTGAATTTTAAGAACTAAAAACTGTGTTTTCTTCTTAGTACCAAGAAATAATGAAATTCTGGGAGTGCATCGTCTGAAGTAACTTTGGAATGAATAAACCCAAATAAACAATGATCAGATAAGACAGCTGTAAGGCTGATTTGGGGGCTTTGAACTAGTGATTGCATTTCTGCTTTAACCACTAAGGTACTAAATTAATTTCAGTTATGTATTTCTTGCTTTTGTGTTTAGTTTTATCGGAATCTGAAGTGATTGCTAAAGAGCTGGAAAGCAGTGTCAAAAACTGGGTAGGTTATGTAATTCTAATTTGTTTTCACAGTGTGAGGTTTTTAGTAGATTAATAAGCTAGTGGAAGAAGAAGTAATGGGTTTATGATCTAGAGATCATAGAGACACTATTAAAATTGTAAATGAAAAGCTTAGCACGTGGCTGTGATAAAAATAAAAACAAAAACTGGAAGGAAAAAAACCAACAAAACAAACTCTAAGGATGCCTGGTTTGTTTAGAAACATGGACAGGAAGTAAGGTTAATGAGAAGTGAGCTATAATCTTTTTATATTCTAGAATATTCTCTCCCTGTTTTTAGTTCTTGCCATGGTGGTGCTAGGAGCTAGATGCTCTTGTTCTCCTATATAGTTCTACATAGTTTTGTTTTTTCTTTTAATTTCCAGTTGATAGTGATGTACATTTGGATAGATTAGGCCTGGTTTTCTAAGGAAAGTAGAAGAGCAAGTCTGATAGCTCAATCTAATTGGGGAATCACTATTCTAAATTCTGAAGGACTATTTACCACCAGGCAGGGCATCTGAGGGCACTGCGTTTCAGTTCTCTGCTATCTCCTTTCCCTTTCCTCCACTCAGTTGTCCCTGTGCACAGAGGTGTAGCAACATTGGACAGTAACTCAAAGGCTATCTGTGCAGTGAACCAAGATTAATGAGAATTATATCCCTAACTGATTGTATGCTCTCCAAATCTAAAGAAAAAGGACTTTTATTAAAGTTGTAGCTATAAAGATTTGGGAATATTTCACTTTAAATGTTAACATAGTGTACTGAAAGGAGGGAAGAACTGTAATAAAGAAGAATATATCTGGTCAACATATCTGGTTGACGTTTCTGGGAATGTCACCCAAAGGAGTGCTGCGGCAATCCATTCCTCAGATTAAGGACATGGAGACTAGGAGTCTGCTGCAACACAAAAGCAGGGAAAAGGACAGCATCAGAAGTGATTTAGAAAATAAATAAACTGTTCTTTGAAGATGTCGTTAGAGAAAAGCTATTGCAAAGTATGATAGTTACAGAAACTTTCTCAACAAATCAAGATTTGAGCGATATCACTCCTAGAGTTCTTAAAGGATTTTGAGCATAATGTTCTCCAGCTTTAGCAATTATAGATAACACGAAAAAATATTTTGCTTGTTCCAATTGACCCTATTTCAAAAAGACATCAACACAGCCCAGAAGCCAAGGAGGAAACAGTCACAGCCACGAGAATCAGACTAACATTTGAGGGGAGGTGGATTATTCTGCCAATAGGGTGGGTATAGAAGGACCCTTTACAGGATAGGCCAGAGTGTGGGGCCAGTGTGGAAGTGTGGAAGCCACAGAGGCACCTCCATCCCTCAAAACACATCACGCCTGCATTCACAAACATTATTCTTTTTTTTTTTTCATTTTTCTTTTATTATTCATATGTGCATACAAGGCTTGGTTCATTTCTCCCCCCTGCCCCCACCCCCTCCCTTACCACCCACTCTGCCCCCTCCCTCTCTACCCCCCCAATACCCAGCAGAAACTATTTTGCCCTTATTTCTAATTTTGTTGTAGAGAGAGTATAAGCAATAATAGGAAGGACCAAGGGTTTTTGCTGGTTGAGATAAGGATAGCTATACAGGGCATTGACTCACATTGATTTCCTGTGCGTGGGTGTTACCTTCTAGGTTAATTCTTTTTGATCTAACCTTTTCTCTAGTACCTGTACCTGTTCCCCTTTTCCTATTGGCCTCAGTTGCTTTAAGGTATCTGCTTTATTTTCTCTGCGTTGAGGACAACAAATGCTAGCTAATTTTTTAGGTGTCTTACGTATCCTCACCCCTCCCTTGTGTGCTCTCGCTTTTATCATGTGCTCAAAGTCCAATCCCCTTGTTGTGTTTGCCCTTGATCTAATGTCCACATATGAGGGAGAACATACGATTTTTGGTTTTTTGAGCCAGGCTAACCTCACTCAGAATGATGTTCTCCAATTCCATCCATTTACCAGCGAATGATAACATTTCGTTCTTCTTCATGGCTGCATAAAATTCCATTGTGTATAGATACCACATTTTCTTAATCCATTCGTCAGTGGTGGGGCATCTTGGCTGTTTCCATAACTTGGCTATTGTGAATAGTGCCGCAATAAACATGGATGTGGACAAACATTATTCTTGAATAATGAACAAAGTATCTCATTCTACAGCAGTGCCTGCATGGTGTGCTCATGGCATGAGACGAGTACTAGAGATGCGTCCACTATGGTTTCTTTATAGCTCTAGTTTTTGGTGAAAATATTCTACATAAAAGGTTTTACTTGTTTTTGTCCATAAAAAAAGTTTGAATTTTACTACATTATTTTAAAATTAGGAATCTAACTTTGACTAGTAGCAACTGAAAACTTTATTAAAAAAAAAAACAGCAGGGCTATGGAGGGTGGCTAAAACTTGTACAGCACTCACTTCTTCGTTTCTAGGTGTCAGTCCAAAGTATTACATGTAGATTAAGTCATTGGATCCTCACAGCACCCCTATAACAAAGTGATTTTTATTACTCTCCTTTTACAGATGAGAAACCAGGCCTAGAAAGGTGAAGTGTTTGCACAAGCTAGCTGCAGAGCAGGGATACAAAATGAGCAGCCTGGCTTCAGATTTGTTCCTAACCACTATGCTAGCCTCTCCTAGTTGACGACTGATTGGACTCTACATTGGAAATATTTTCCTAATTGTAATTCATGATTGACTAATTTATAAATGTGCTGTCCACTATAGACGCAATCGTTCTAAGCAAGCACAAATCAACGATAGCAATGTACTAAGAGTTCTTCAGCTTTCATGTTTTCCCAGTAAGCAAGCAGAGGGAGTGAAATGTGTGACATCTCCACTCTTTAACTTATTGAAAGTTGTTTCTTGCACAAAATGAAGGGCTTTGTGATAGATTAGCTGCTTGCCAGGCCTGTGTGGTAGAAAGATATCCATGTGGCCAGTAAGAGCAACAAGCCAGTCACTGCTTGGCTGAAAACTTCTAGAGAAGCAGTTTTAGAGAGTGTGTCCATCTGCCAGGGTTGTCCTTTGACTCCTGTCCAACTTTTCACCACCCACCTGCATTTCCCGTAGTGTTCTGCTCTTTGGCAAGCTTCCCCCCCTCCTTTGCTACCAAGACTGGTTGGAAATCAAATAAGGGCTTGTTTGCTTATAGAAAGAAGAAAAGTTAAAATAAACTAGCCTGAAATCCCCTTGCCAAAAAGAGAAGAAACATCTGGGAACGTGTCAGGAGTCCTCACTGCATAAATATTTCCATTTCGGTAACGCCATCCAATCTTTGTTTCACATTCAAACTACTTAGAAACACTTGCCCCTTTCCAGTCTTCTGACTAATGTACTTTAGGAACTTCTGGCAAAGGCAATATGAAATGATTTTTCCTTTATGTTATGAAATAACTTCCAAGCAAATCAGAAAATTGTTTGTTGATTTCTTCTCCCTACCCCTGTTAATGTTGGGGAGGAATGGAAATTATAAAATTTATTTGTACAGAATATTTGCAGATTATAAAATGCTTTCAAAACCCGCTGTGTGGGCCAAGTATGATAGTATATACTTGTAATCCTAAAGGGCTCTGGTTCAAGTAGTAAAGCACTTGCCCAGCAAGCATGAGGCCCAGTGTTCAGTCTCCAGTACTAAAAAAAAAACAAAAACAAAATCCTTGTATAAACTTACTCAGTATTTTCCAAACTCAATTAGTTAAGTGATTACTACTGTTTCAGTTTGTCTATATCTATACTCTGTTAATCTTTAATTAATTTTTTTTTAATTTTGTGGATCGGTATTGGGATTTGAACTCAAGGCCTCACATTTGCTAGACAAGTGCTCTGCCACTTGAGCCACACCCCCAGCTCTTCTTATTAATCTTTAAAAGTGAAATTGCTGATTTCTGAGAAATGACTCAGATATTCTATAGAGTTGAGAATGACCTGACTGTAGAAATGCCAAGGTCTTTGTTCTTTGTACCTCCATGGGACAAAACAGCTGTAAGACTGGACAAGGCAGAGGCTTCCCTTCCCCCATCAGACTACAGTTTCTCGTGGGAAATTCATCTCATTGGTGTTTTCTGACCACTGTTACTTTACTTGCTTTGCCTCTGTAATTGCTTGTGTCTTAAATGGAATTCATCTTTGGTTTCAGTAGTAATGGTAGGAAATGTTCCGGTCCTCAGAACAGGATCCCTGTGTCCAACTGTTTACAGAGTGCTTTGTGTGAAGGCATCGCCTAGTGAACAATAGACAGACTCTTAAGAGACTGGTATCTAAGTCACGTTTTGTACATAATAAATGAAAGTACATTTAGGAGAATTAACAATTTAGTGGACTTCTATTGTGAATTCACCTGTAAGGTAAATTCTTGCCTGACCAGTTTCATGTCTTTACGTGTCATGTGTTTGAATGTGGGATGTATTTGTGGCTAGTATTTTATCAAATTGAATATAATACCCGGAACATGGAACTGAGCTACTTTGACACAGTTAAATCCTATTTCTGTCTTTTTAAAAATTTTATTAGCATATAATGGTTATACAGGGGGATACATTGTAATATTTACATACGTGCTTACAATATATTTTAGTTGGATTTACCCCCTCGATTGTTCTCCCTCTTCCCCCCTCCCTTCTCAGAACAATTTCAACAGGTTTCATTCTTCTATTTTCATATATGGATACAAAATCCATCTACTCTATTTACCCTCACTTCCCTTTTACTTGTATTCACCCACCTCATACTGGTACCTACCTCCCCAGAAAAGATTTATTTTTCCCTCCTGCCCTTCATTTTTTTAAGTGTATATTGATAGTACAAGGGGATCTCTCCTTGGTATTTCAGTCCTGTGTATATCATGCTTTAATCAAATTAGCCCCCCCTTTCCTCTGTTACTTATTCTCTATTACCATGCTCCTCTAATATTCAACAATGTCCTTTGCATTATATTGTATTCACATAGAGATGGGTCGTTTCAGTATTTTTCATTTTCTAACACTTTCTTTACCTCTTCTGCCTCCCATAGTCCCCTCAACAGACTCCCTAATACAATTTTGTTCTCTCTCTCACTATGTACTCGTGTGTGTGTGTGTGTGTGTGTGTGTGTGTTTATGATCATTTATGATAGGTCTAGCTTCCGTGCATGAGGGAAAACATGGGACTTTTAACTTTTTGAGCCTGACTTACTTCACTTAACATGAAGTTCTCCAATTCCATCCATTTACCTGCAAATACACACAATTTCATTTGTCTTTATGGCTGAATAAAACTCCATTGTGTATATATACTATATTTTTTAATCCATTCATCAGTCATGGGGCAGCTGGAATGCTTCCAAAGATTGGCTATTGTGAAGGTGGTTCTATCATATCCTGAAGCACATTCCTTTGGATATATGCCTAGGAGTGGCATATCTTTTTATGGTCACTATTTCTTAGCTCCAACTTTGCCAGAGAAATTTCTAGAAGACAAAGGAGTTCAGCAGGTATTGCTTCCTTATGATAATTCCCTTAACTTCCTTTGCAGAATTAACTGTTCTATAAGAGTATACCTCTAGCTCGTCCCTTGTCATAATCTGATGTGTTGGACTCAGCTATGGCTCTGTGTGTGTCTCCTACTGATTGTAAGTACCCCAGGACTTCAGACTATGGCATAGTCATTTGGCTATCCCCTAGAGCCAGCACAATGGCTAAAATAATAAGAGGTAGATATGTGCTTTTCTATTCAAATTCGTGGAAGAAATAGAAAGTCACGTGGCTAGTGAGACTGTACAAGCACCAAACAGGCGCCCAATAGTTCTTATTCTTAATGAGTAAAAACTAAAAGCAGGTCATGGCTATTGGTGACTGTAGTTTTTTTCTTACTACTTCTTTTGTGATTGAAATTATACCTGTTTCTAAGTGAACTCAAAAATCTGTGTAGTTATTTATAATTTTTGTGAGAAATAATTGCATTGCTGGTATAGAAAAATATCACTTAGCTTGATGTGTATATGCTTATACTCCACTCAGTGTCTCCATTTTCAGTATATCTGGTCTCTGTTCATCCTTAAATAAGAAACAGTCCCAGGCCATTGTCACAAAATAAAACTGCTAATGGAGCAAAGTGAACAGACAAGATAAATGGATAGTCCACACACGTATGGAAACTTGATATTAGACAGATGGCATTACAGGTCAGTAAGGCAAGGGTGGAGTGACTGTTCAATAACGGCAACCATGATATTTGATTATTCGTAATAAGGAGAAATTGGCTTATGCCATGTACAGTTCTGTGATTTAAAAGCAAAATTTAAAACTTACACTAGAAAATATATAGGAATCTACTTACTTTCTCAGGTTAAAGAAAGATTTATTAAACAACTCTAGAAAGTAATAAGAGGAAATGTTCACTTGACTGCTTCAACGTAACAGTCTTCTATATACTAAAAGCACCATCAACAATGTGAAAAAGCTGCCACATCTAATGAAAAGATATTTGCAGATTTGTATAACTGACAAAGGAATAGGATATAAGCATTTCTACAGAACATTGAGAACAACGTAGTGGAATATGATCAAATGCTCCATTCAGGTGGCTCAAAGAAGAGGACATGCAGGTAACCAGCAAGCATGGAAGATGCTTGGCTTCGCTAGAAATCAAGAAAATGTGAATTATGCAGGCACTCAGGAGGCAGAGATCAGGAGGATCACAGTTCAAACCCAGCCCAGGCAAATAGTCTGTCTTTAAAAACCCTTCACCAAAAAAAAAAAGGTATGGTGGAGTGGCTCAAGGTTTAGACCCTGAGTTGAAGCCCCAGTACCACACACATAAAAGAAAATGTAAATTAAAATGAGATGCCAGTTCATATTCATCATATTGAAAAGGTTTTGAAATTTGGTAGTACAAGCATTGGTGAAGGGGGTGGAGCAATGAGAACTCTTAATACATTGCAAATAGGAATGTAAATTGATATAATCTCTGTAGGTAACCTCTGAAATTGCTGATGCTATAAATGGAACTAGGCTTACTGAATTTCACTAGTAATGGTAGAATATTCAAATCTTTACTACCTAGGATCTTTGTGCTCAGTTATTTGCAATGTGCTTTGGAAAACCATTTGTCAACAATATCTGAAGATGTAAGATGTTCTTATACCCTGGAGAAACTGACATGTTCTTAAAAAAAGACTAAAAGAGTGCTTGGAACAGCATCAGTGGTAATATTGGAAACTTAAATTTAACTATCAGTAGGAAAATGAATGAAAAAATAGTGGTACTTTTAGTAAGAATTGAGTTCTGTACAGCAGTAAAAACAATTAAAGCTACATTATCCAATGTGATTAAATCCCACAAACATAAGGTTGAACAGAAACAGCTAAATGTAGGAGAATATACATAAAGGCAGCATGGGAAATAGAGTTTATGAACATAAAAGCTTTTCTATGTTGGCGAGGGTTAGTAACATATGTGCATGGATAGATAGATACATAGATGATAGATAAACAGATAGATAATAAGTAAAAATTTATGGACATTATTTATCAAATTAAGATGTTTTGTCATCTTTGTTGGGGGCAGGGTTAATCGCACAAATTTTATGTGACATGAAGACATCAGTGATAATTGCTATGGGGTTTTTTCTTACATGGGATAGTGGATGCTTGAGTATTTGGTATTCTCCATTTCTTTTTGACTATCAGAAGTATTTTATATTAAAAATTAAAATGTAATCAAAAGGAAGGAAACTCATCTTTTGGTGGTATTGGGATTTGAACTCTGGGCCTTGCACTTTCTGAACAGGCACTCCAGCACTTGAGCCATGCCCCCTGCAAAAGGAGGGAAATGATTTTAAAGATTGAAACATTGACTCCAAAGTTGTTTAACTCTGAGGCATTAATACATACATCACTGAACTGGTCATGCATTCTATTATTTTTGTTCATTAATGACCAGAATCTACTTCACTATCATAAGATCTTAAATACTTTTTTGGAATAGTAATGACCTGGGATTCTGACAAATTTCTCCCCATTAGGTCTACTCTACTTATGGTGGAATAAGCAGGAAGTATTTCCAAGGCAGATTGATATAAAATAATGCATGTATCAAGGTCACCCAATAGAAAGATGCATTTATCCAGTGTCAAAGTTGCTATTGAAAAGTGTGACATTTCCATGTGCTTGTAGAAACTGGAAGATTGCAGGCATGTATTCTCTGAAGAGTTTTGAGAGCAAGCAGAATTGCAGCCACTGTGATTTACCAAAGGTGGCAAGAAGAAGGTATGCCCTTGACTATGTATTTTAAAGAAAGAAAAATAACAGCATTGATAGCTCTGATAGATGAGCACAGCAAAGTGTTGAGAACAACTTTGATCAGGAATCTAGCATTAGGTTGTCTCCTCTTGGCTTCTCACTCACTGATAGTGTCACTTTGAAGAGGTCACTCCATCCCTCTGAGCATCAGTTTTCTCATCTATAAAGTTAGGAAGTTGGTTTTGATGATCTGTAAGTCCCCCTTTAAATATGACATTCTTTGCTAATTTTCCATCTCAGGTTTGCTGGGAAGAGAGAGGAGTACAGGGCAGAGGTGAAGAAAGGCAGAGAGAGATAAATAAGGGACAGGGAATGTAACAGAATTTGGAGGGTGACATTCTGGGGAGATTGCTGGGGACAGTATATAAATCAGATTTTACAAAGACCCAGTTAAACAACTGAAGAATGAAAAGTCTTTTGGCAAGGTCTGGAATCTGATGCATGGAACTCTGGAAAAAGAAGGAAAAATTAAGATGAAGGCTGAGAAATGTGGGAGTTCACTGGGTGTCTCGCCAAGGGTGATGGTAAAGGGGGCAGCAGGAAGGAGCACAGGGCCCCAGTGATAGAAGTTGTAGGGTATGGTGCCAATGTTGAAACAAGAAATAGCTGAAATGTAAAAGGGAGGGTTGGGACTTTTGAACCATGTTCTTATTTTAAAAAATAGGAAGGGCAGCAACCAATAAAATAGGTTAAAATAAGCAGATGGGGGCAATTTTGTTCCTATGAGAAAATGACTGTAATTTGCCACCTGCCTTTCCTGAGCTGCTCGGGTCTCTGTACATGGGTCCATGAGGCATGGGTCTGGAGTAACAGCGTGTCTTACAGCTGGTACTGAAAAGCAGGAGCTGTTCTCCTGTTATTTTAATGTCAGTCAATTCCAAACCTTGAATTAGTTTAGCCTCCACTCTCCTTAACACTTCAGAAGATACTACCTAATGTCCAGAAACAAAGGATATTGTATAGGTTGATTTAATCTAATCCTTTTTTGGTATGTGTATTGGAAAATGTCTGTGAAATACCATTTCTTAGAACATAACTATAAATTCCTTTCACAGAGATTACACTGTGCCCTAAGTACCTTATTAAACTGTTAGAACATTGTCAAATCGATTCCTGTTACATCTGGGAGCATATAGCTCATTCCAGATTTTCTTTGTTCAATGGAATAATAACCCCAATAATTGTTACCTTTATTGAGATCTTGTATGTATGGCATTCTATTAGTTAAAAACTTTACAAATATTTCTTCAAATCCTCACCACCCTGTGATGTAAAAGCATGATTCCCATTTTACAAATGAGAAAAAAATGAGGCTCAAAATATTGTACAACTTTCCTTCTAAGCAGCAGTTACAAAGGTTGAGCCTGTTTGAAACCAGGTCAAGCTCCAAAGCTCCATTTATTAAATATCAGACCCTTGTCTTTGATGCCCTGTGTGTGTTGTACAGTCAGAAATCCATGTCACCAGATTTCTGTTTGTTGTTTTTATTATTATTCATATGTGCATACAAGGCTTGGGTCATTTCTCCCCCCTGCCCCCACCCCCTCCCTTACCACTCACTCCACCCCCTCCCTCTCCCCCCTACCCCCTCAATACCCAGCAGAAACTATTTTGCCCTTATCTCTAATTTTGTTGTAGAGAGAGTATAAGCCATAATAGGAAGGAACAAGGGTTTTTGCTGGTTGAGATAAGGATAGCTATACAGGGAGTTGACTCACATTAATTTCCTGTGCGTGGGTGTTACCTTCTAGGTTAATTCTTTTTGATCTAACCTTTTCTCTAGTTTCTGGTCCCCTTTTCCTATTGGCCTCAGTTGCTTTTAAGGTATCTGCTTTAGTTTCTCTGCGTTAAGGGCAACAAATGCTAACTAATTTTTTAGGTGTCTTACCTATCCTCACCCCTCCCTTGTGTGCTAAAGCTTTTATCATGTGCTCAAAGTCCAATCCCCTTGTTGTGTTTGCCCTTGATCTAATGTCCGCATATGAGGGAGAACATACAATTTTTGGTCTTTTGGGCCAGGCTAACCTCACTCTGAATGATGTTCTCCAATTCCATCCATTTACCAGCGAATGATAACATTTCGTTCTTCTTCATGGCTGCATAAAATCCCATCGTGTATAGATACCACATTTTCTTAATCCATTCGTCAGTGGTGGGGCATCTTGGCTGTTTCCATAACTTGGCTATTGTGAATAGTGCCGCAATAAACATGGGTGTGCAGGTGCCTCCGGAGTAACCTGTGTCACAGTCTTTTGGGTATAGCCCCAAGAGTGGTATTGCTGGATCAAATGGTAGATCAATGTCTAGGTTTTTAAGTAGCCTCCAAATTTTTTTCCAGAGTGGTTGTACTAGTCTACATTCCCACCAACAGTGTAAGAGGGTTCCTTTTTCCCCGCATCCTCGCCAACACCTGTTGTTGTTGGTGTTGCTAATGATGGCTAGTCTAACAGGGGTGAGGTGGAATCTTAGTGTGGTTTTAATTTGCATTTCCTTTATTGCTAGAGATGGTGAGCATTTTTTCATGTGTTTTTTGGCCATTTGAATTTCTTCTTTTGAGAAAGTTCTGTTTAGTTCACTTGCCCATTTCTTTATTGGTTCATTAGTTTTGGGAGAATTTAGTTTTTTAAGTTCCCTATATATTCTGGTTATCAGTCCTTTGTCTGATGTATAGCTGGCAAATATTTTCTCCCACTCTGTGGGTGTTCTCTTCAGTTTAGAGACCATTTCTTTTGATGAACAGAAGCTTTTTAGTTTTATGAGGTCCCATTTATCTATGCTATCTCTTAGTTGCTGTGCTGCTTCACCAGATTTCTGGATGTTTTGTTTGCATTGTCTCAAGTGGTTATGGCATGCCATGCCACACCAATAACTGAGTTTGTTTTCATGTTTCCCAAAAGCAAATGAAGCAGACCACAGTTTGCGGGAAAAGATGGTTTCTAGTTGTGAACAGGAGTTGCTTGACAAACCCATCATACTTTGGGAAAGGTAGATGCTGGGACAATAGATAGGAAAGGCAAGAGGCTGAGGTAGTTTAGGTACCTGAAAGACGTGACAGTGGGGAGGCACTGGAGTTGGGGGCAGTGAAGACGGCCAGATGAGAGGACTTCAGGACCTCTGGGAGTCCCATGGCCCCACTGGGGCCATACCTTGCTGGCTAACAGAATTTTTCCAACTCAGGTAAAGTGCACTGAGTTTTATTAAAGAGAATAGTCAGGAATATGCATTTACTCAGGAGACTTGAGTTTTGCTCTCATCAAACTAGAAAAAGTATAGTTAAATCATTGCTAGCAAGGAAATACAGCATATCTCCTGAGGACTACCCATAACTGTTTGAAAATGAGAAAATGTTAAGTAGTATTGATCAAATTTTAAAAGCAGTTAAGAGTTTTTGTGAGCAAATACTGTTTAAACCGTTAGGAAAAAAAGGAACTTAAAAATGAAGTGTGAATGATAATGTGGTTATTTTCTAAAATAACCACTTCTCGTATATCTTTGAAAAAGCAATTTAGTTTACAAACATGGGGGCATTCACACACCTTCCTCCAAATGTGTTTCGAGTATTTTGCTCCTAATTCTGGTTTTGCTTTCTGAATGTTAGGAGCAAGCACACTGGTGAAAAAAGAGAGTTAGAGGGGCATCTTAGAGTCTCAGAAAGTTTAAACATACTAAAAATGAAAAGGAAAGGGAAAAAAGGTTGTGTTTTGTGCTTTCTGACACCTAAATGTTTCACATTCTGTCCCCTTAAATTGGGAAGAAGAACTACACACAAGAAATAAAATGACATTTCACTTTCTGGGTATTGAAAACTCTCTGGAAAGCTAAAAGTTTCCCAAAGTTTCTCTCCTCTTGTTTTATTTTAAATTCTTTAGTAGGACATGACTGAAGCTTCTGTAGTTTCAATTTTGACATGAACCTGTCTCTTTTGCATCCTGTCATCTGTATAGCTTGTTCTGCCTTACAAGCATACCACCAAAATTTAGGCTCTTGGGTACTGCAAGCAGCTAAAGTTTTATGAGAAGCTGACCTTAACAGCCACCCACACCATCTTAAGTACGCATGCATGTGAACTTGTTCATACCCATCTGGCTCACCCTCTCCCATTACTGTTTCTGCTAGCAAATATACATTGATTTAATTAACCAAATTACTGTTTTCTCAAACAAAATTAAGTTATGTGGCAGAATCACAGGTGTGAAGTATATTCACAGGTTTTTAAAAATCATCACAGATGGAATTAAAAAAAAACCTCCCAGGTTCCAGGTGAAAGCAGAGTTTAATCTGAGGTACTAAGGAACTTAAGGACAATTTGATTTCTTAAAAAAAAAAAATCTCTGTTGAATCTTTCTGAAGAGAAATATTTTTTCTCTAAAGGAAACTGATAAACATCAGACGTAACTTAAAATTTGTTCTTTGCTTTTTGCTTTTATTTATTTATTTTTTGCACTTATTCACCAGTCATTGAAACATCCAAAATGTTTTTATGGAGAATTAGGAAATGAAACACTCTCTGTTTTTGCCAGTGTTCTTTTTTGGTTGGTTGGTTGGTTGGTTTTGATTTTGTGGTGGGAATCAAACCCAGGGTCTGCTGTATACTAGGCAAGTGCTCTGCCTTCAACTTCTTCCAGTGTATTTTTTGTCAGGCAATTTTTTCTTTCCTAGAAACTTTTCCTCCACGTTCTTAAATGATCCAGCTACTGTGTCATATCACACATGCCAGAATGAGGTCTGATAATGAGATTATTTTAAGCATTTTAGGCAGAAATTGCCCTGAAAGTGCTTGATTTCTGAGTGTGCTGAACTCCACATTGTGCCAGTTGCATAAGTAAAAGACAGACAACCTAGGCAGCTATGACACATCTCCACCTGAGCCCTGGCACTTGGAGAAGGAAGAAGTCAGGAAGGGTGTGTGACAGTGCTGTTTCTCAGAGCCTCTTAGTGGTAGCAGTGGGATTTTGATCTTGCGCACACTCGGATCCCAGGCACCTGCTTTTCTTCTGCCTTCCCTGTGTAGGAGTGTGAGCCAATAGCCTGTAAGTCTAGAAGCATTCATTACGTCATTGTCACTGAAAGGAATGTTCCTTTCTTTTGAATTCTTAGTTGAGAATAAAGTTGAAACCTCATATTTAGACTGAATATTTGTCAGTTAGTACTCAGATGTAAGATACTATAATTTTGTTTTTCCTACAAGTCTTGCTTTCAATTGTGTTTTAGAGTAAGAGTGTACCAGCCACTGGTTATACTTCTGTAGTAGGGGAGAAGATGGTACCAGAATGATGAGAACTAATTCTCTCTTATGATAAAACATTTGTATTAAACAGATGGATCCTAACTCCTAATCCACTTATTAGACTGCAAATTCCAGAGAATTTTATTAAATGAAGCCTTTTCTCTTTCTTTCATTTCATCAACTAAACAAAAAATTTCCCCGGTTAGACATCCCTGCTTGCAGACGACTGTTTTTAAGAAATAATCACCTTTTTTATTCTTGAATGGGTGAGAATAATCATGTCTAACAAAGGGAAGTTCTAAAGTATATCTGTTGTCTGTGTTTTGGGTGGGCCATAATGTCCCTCCCTGTTTTAGCAGCTATCTCAGCCACCCAGACCCATTATCTCTGGCCACGTATATTCCCCCCAGCTCACCAGTACAGGACTAAGAGATGGGGACCAACATTTTGAGTCTTTGTTCCATTTCCTGGGTGAGGAACAGGAAATGTTTCTCTCTTTTTCTCTCCCCCCCCCACCACCTTGTTATACTAAAATCTTTGCTAAAACTTCAAAAAAAGAAATAATCACCTTTTAAAAAATTAAATTTTTTCATGAGTCTTGTAAATATTGGTGACTTCCTTATAGCATAAACACCCAGTGATTCAGGCTACCAGTGATTTTAGGTTTGTACTATATTTTAATTAAAATATAAACTATATTTAAATAAACCAACATGGATCATTACTCTGTCCTCTAATCCTCATCTCTGTTTTTTATTTAAAGATTTGCTTTATTGCAATATAATTCATATACCATAGAGGTCACCCATTTAGAGTGTACAATTCAGTGTTGTTAATATATTTGCAGACTTGTGCATACTTCATCACCGTCTTTTCCTTTACACATACCCACTCATATCCATAAAAACTCATATCTATAAACAGATACATGTCCTCTTCCAGCCCTAGCCGCCAGCAGCAGCAGCTACTTTTTGTCCTCACAAATGACCTATTCTGTACATTTCATATAAATAGAGTCATGCAGCCTTCTGTGATTGGCTTCTTTCACTTAGCCTAATGTTCTAGATGGTCATCCATGTTGTAGTACGTATCAGTAACTTCATTCCTTCTTTTTATTGTGAAATGATAAAACATTAATTGTATGAATAAACACCATTTTATCTGTTAATCTGTCCTTGGACATTTGAGTTTATGGTCAACAGAATAATGATTCTGCAACATGTACATGTCCTAATCTCAGACCTGTGAATATATTACTTTACATGGCAAAAGGAACCTTGCACATACCTTAAAGGTAACCAACCTTGAGGTGAAATTATCCTGCATTGCTTAGTAGGCCTAGCCTAATCACAAGAGTCCATAAAGGTAGAGAACCTTTCATGTTGGTGGTCCAAAGGAGGTGTGTCTATGAAAGAAAGATCTGAGGTACACCATTGCTGGCTCTGAAGATACAGAAAGGTTAGCATGAGTCAAAGCAAGTAGGTATATTCTGGGATCTAGAAAAGGCAAGGAGTGATACCCACACACTTGTCACATAAATTCATACTGACTTAAGCACTAACATATATGGTAATTAGTTACAGCAGCAATTGAAAACTAATGTAGAGTAGTTTCCACTTTTGGCTCTTACAAATGATGCTACTATGAACAATTGTGTGAAAATATTTGTGTTCCTGTATGTCTTCATTTGTGCATTTACCTAGTAGTAAAATTGCTGGGTCATATAGTACCCAAAGCCATAATATTTGGAGGAACTGCCAGACAGTTTTCTGAGTGACTGTACTACTTTACATTCCCCAACAGCAGTATTTCCATTTCTCTACATCCTTCCCATCATTTGTTATCTGTCCTTTTGATCCTCAGTATCCTAGTGGATGTCAAGTGTGTCATATTGTGGTTTGATTTATATCCCTAATAAATAAAAAGCATCTATTCATGCACTCATTAGCCATTTGTATATCTTCTTTGTAGAAATATCTACTCAATTCCATGTCTATTAAAAGTTGAGTTTGTTATATTTGTTTTTATATGCTATGGATATCAGCCCCTTTCAGATACATAGTTAGAAAATATTTTCTCCCATTCTGTAGTTTGCCTTCGATGTTTTTTTTTCTTTTGTCTCTTGTGCTTCCAGTGTCATATCTAAAACTATTACCTAACCCAAAACCATGAAGATTGATGACTATATCTTTCTCTAAGAGTTTGAAGTTTTGTTAGGTCTGTGATTCATTTGAATTCATTTTTGTGTATAGTGTGAAGCAGATGTCCACCTTCATTGTTTTGCTTGTGGAGGACAGTTTTTTCTTGGTTGCAATTAATTTCTAACTGAAAATGTGGACCCACAAAGATTATCTTTGGGTATTGGTGATGCTTTTGGTGCCTGGGGAAGGCAGTTGCAAAATCTGTGCTTCATGTTTGGAGCCTGTTATCCTGGTTACAGCCTTTCTCCACAGTCTTCTTTAGCAAAGACTTTATAATGTGTTTTTATTTTTTTATTTCCCTGTATGGGTTACCAATTCCTTGTCAAAACGTATACAAAATGTAGAAGCCAAGCACACTTTTAGATATTGCATTTTGTCATCATTTCCTCTAGTTTTTGTTTCCTCCTGATAGTAGTGTTCTTCTGCAAAATCATTACATGAGTTGCTATGACTATAGCATTAACTTTACCTTACTAATCTGGAGCTGCTCAGCCCCTTAACTCTCTAGAAATGTTCAAGTGTTTTAGGGACACAATTGAATTTTCTTCACCCCATTCCAGTTTCTTTATGCTATGCTTACTAAATACGGAAAAAATTTTCTCATCTCTTCTTAAATAAGGGATGGCTCTGGGCCAACCCAAGTTTATCCATGACATGAAGACCTTGAGAAGTAAGTATTGTCTAGGAATGGTTATGTGTGTGTTCAGAAGTTAATACCTCTAATTCCTAAGCTGGAGAGGTCTTTATTCTGAAAAGGACTGGCCTTCAACAAGTCAGTGCTTCTCAAACTTGAATGCGCTTGCAGATCACCAGGAGATCTTATTAAAGTATAGATTCTGATTCATTATGTCTGGGTGGAACCCAAGATTCTATATTTCTAACAAGCTCCCAGGAGTATTGATGCTGGTGACCCATGGATCATACTTAAAGAAAGCAGGTCTCCAAGGATCATAAATCTTGGGAGAATCCAAAAACCAGTAAACTTCAGAGGCATTTTAATCCGAACCCTGAATTCTTTTTAAAAAATTTTGGACACCAAAAAATATATATATAACAAAACATACCCCCCACACCCTACAAAACAAATCTATCCTGAATATACTTCAGTAGATACAGTCAGGTAGGGATTAAATTTATTAAATAAACTAAAATCTCCCCATAGAATAATATACAGAAATTTTGCAATGGCTATTGGAAAGTCTGGATTTGCATGCCTAGGTGACACAAGGGTCATATTTCAGGCCTTTTGTTGTATTCCCTGCATCATGTCTCAGAAAGGTGTTACTTGATTTGTGCTTTGATGAGCACAGGGTCCAGATTTCCTAGCTGGCTTAAGAATGAAATGGGATAAAAGTTATGCCCCCTACCTTGTCAGTGTTATTTTTCTCTTAGCTCTCCTAGGCTTTCATAGCAATGTAGGTAGATACTTCTAGATGCCTTTGTCATAAAATTCATATCTACCCCAAACTCAAGGGGATATGGAAGTTGGGTTTTGTATTTTGGGGGAATGATGTTACCTTAAATTATACAATGAAAGGCTAGTCACTCCCTAAGCAGGGCAAATACACAAGAAGTAGAGTCTTTCTGGTAGAAGCTATTGCTCTTTTCCTGGTAGTCACTTCAAAATCAGAGTTAACTACATTATGTATTATAGTTAAACATCATATTTTTAAAAATACTGTACCTCTCTGTTGAATTCTGCTAATAAACCAATTCTGAAATGTTAGTGATTTTTGAACGTACGACTCACATTTATTCAATTCTTATGATCATTTTAGGTTTTTTATACATTCACATATTATCTATTTTATCAATCAGGAAAGGAAAGGGAGAGAAATAGGTTGACTAGATCAATGAATTCATTTATTCTTTACACCTTCCCCTGATAAAGATGACTCACCTTACAACCGGACTTGAATTAGGCACATAGATTTATGGGTATGCATATTGACTAGAGAGGAGGGAAAAAAGTGTAAGGTATTTACTGGTAAAAATATATGATGCCCACATAGTTTATGCTAATTTCTGTAATTTTAAATAAAAGACTTCATAGCTTAGCTCCTCACCAGAAGAAGGATGAGACAAGCAAAAATTCATGTATCCTCTTACTGGACTATAGTTAAAAGTCCAGGTGACTTGCCTAATGTGTTGTTCTTGGTAAGAACCAGTGCCTAATGGTGGTTGGCTTAAGATGAAATACAATACGAATAGTAATGGTATCAGTGATCATAACTCCAGTGGCAATAGCAATTATTATTTCATTTAATTATCTCTTTGTTTCAGTAATGGTGAATAAACCTGAGCTCTATAGCGTGTGTGTAAAGTCCACATAACTCTGCAGAACATCTGTTAATTGATGTCTCTTGAAATGCTCACTTACACTTCTATCAGAAGGAATGATATCAGTGTATGTTCTGAACCATAGTTGAAATGAAAGAAGTTGCCAAGCCATTTTATCTGTGCTGTTATCTCAACTTACTAATTTTATTCCATTCCTCACGAAGGTAGTTACAGGAATACTGAGAGAGCTCTGAGTCTGACCTCCATAGACACTAATGATAAGAAACGCAATTGTGTACTTTGGTTAAGCTCTGTGAAACGTGACAGATTGTCCTCATCTGTGATTCCCTTCTGTCTGCCTTGAGAAAAGACATTGTTGACCCAAACTTGATGATAAATAACTTCTGATAATAATGGTGAAAGCTGAGGGAGACTTATGTTTTACTTCACAGAAATCCTGCTGCCTGGTACATGTAAGTTTGAAACAGTCAAGAAATCATTTGCTACAACTGAGCAAAAACTGTTAAGCTGAGAGCTATATCCTTTGACTATGTATGAGTGAAATACTGAAATGCTATCAAGCAAACTCATAAATCCTGATCCATCACTGCAATTCTCCATCAGATAATTCTGCACTTGCCATCCTTCTAATGTAAAATTTAAATGCAGCAGTTAAAAAAGACATGTACAGAGAACTAGCAGTGTCCGTGCCAGACCTGTGAGAGACTGGGGTCTGGCACACAGGCCTTCCTTAGGAATGGGGAGGAAAATATAGCCAGCCTGTCTTTGGAGATTTGTTGTTATTGTAAGATTATAGCTTTTTCTTCTTCTGACTTATTAAGGACAGTATAAGAAGTCATTTTGAAGTTCAGTTAAAAAAAAAAGCTATCTTTTTAAGATGCAAATGTCATATCCCAGTCTTGTGATTGGAAGTATATTAAACATTGCAGTGCATATTGATAATGAAGTGGCACTAATCAGTCACACTAAGAAATAAGGAAAGAACCAAGGACAACTTTAAAATATATCTTCTGACCAAAACTTGGAAGATGGTCCTAGAGTGACAAATGATTAATTAGAAATATGTCGACTTCAGCCCTCAGAAATGAAGGTACCTATAAGATAAAATCCGTAAGAAATTAATTTTAAGTAACTTCTTTGCGGCGTCACAGTAGCACGTTTTCCAATACCAACTCTAGTGTCTGTTACCTAATGACAGTAAAAGATGGTGCATAATTTGTTAAAGACTTAGTAATACTGAGTTGCTGAAGAAGGACACAGTGACATGAAAGACAAGGCTCACCAGACAAAAGACAGAGGCCAAACACCTGTGGACTGCAGTGTTTCTTGATTCCTTCCCACATTCTCCAACCCTTCCCTTTTCCATATCCTAGAGACCTCTGTTCTGTTTCTACTCCTTGGCCATGCTTTTTGAGGTGGTTCAGGTAGCAGTGAGACTTTTCCAAAGACTATAGAAGATTTCATCTCTCATTATTTTTAATTGATGCTTTAAAACACAAGGTTAAATGTGGAAATTATATATTATAGAAAAGCAATTCACTTGTCAAATGTTTAACATTTTCCAATAAAATCAAATTCCCTTATAGACATTCTTCACCTTCTTCTCAGCACATCAGAATTAGGGTTCTTTGTAGGGTTGCAGACATTCTCTTCTCAGAGTTGGCCCTGGACACTAACACCCATTGTTTGCTAAATCGTCCTCGCTCTTAATTCCAGGGCTCTGGCAAGGAAGGAATCATTCTTATTTGGCCAGCAAAGGAGTGAGTGAGCGTAGTGATTGAGCTGCCGCCCTTTGTTGGAAGGCCCTCAACAACATTCTATTCTTCATCTTTAAGACGACTTGTCATTTTCATACCATTTTATGATTCTGTGAATTACACCCATCTCCTGGCATTGTAGGTGTTTGCAGCATTAAAGGTGGGCAGATAACTCAGAATTGAAAAGAAGAAATTATGTAAATAAAAAAGAACCCAAATCCCAGCTCACCTAGTGCTGGCTTCTGAAAATATCTCCTTTTAAATTTCTAATATGTTTAGACAAATGCCTTATAATATAGGGTAAAAGGAATTGCTAGAAAACTGAAATGAAAAATGATCAGTTCATATGTTCTTAAAGTTGGAGTCTTTGCTCCCATTTCCTGTGTGGGGAACAGGAAATATTTCTCTCTTTTTCTGCACCCCCCCTTCCTTGTCTATACTTTTTCCTGTTACACTAAAATAAATCCTTGCTAAAGCTGTTTTTAAAAAAGTAGTTATTACATTCAAAAGGCATAAAATTACTTTGTCCATGTTTAATAAATGTCTAAGAGCTTTATCTCAGTGCTTGTTGTTACTGTGGAGCAGTATGGTTTGTGGACTGTGCAGAGTAGCATTAACCTGTCCTACTCTGATTTACTCACTTGAACCTGGGGACATGCCTAGTCACCTTATTCTTTTAATTGTGATTTTAAACCTTTAGGTAAAGGTTTAAAAGTAAAAAAAAAAGCACTCAAAGTAAAGCTATGTGAGTTTTAAATGGACAGAAATTTAGCCACGAAGAAGAATGAAATTCTGTCATATGCAAGTAAATGAATGAAACTGGAGAACATCATCTTAAGCGAAGTTAGTCAGGCTCAGAAGGCCAAAAATCACATGTTCTCCCTCATATGTGGTTTATAGACCTAAAACAAATGCAGTAATATTATTGACATGGGTCACACACTAAGGAGAGAACGTGCACTGGAGGAATGGGGAAAGGGAAGGAAACCTAAAACTTGACTGTGGTTGATGTGCTCACTGTAGAGGAGTGAATAAGTAATCTTAAACTGGCAGAGGTCACTGTGTGAAGGGATCAGGAAGTAGTGAAGAGGTCTGGTAGAGATGAACCAATGTGGGTTTTAATACACAGTGCATGGAAACAACTCCCTGTATAGCTATGTTTATCTCAAACTAGCAAAAATGCCATGTTTTTCTTACTAGCTTTTATGTTTTTACTTCAACAAAATCAGAGAACAAGAGGGCAGCACAGGTTCTGCCTGGGGGACTGGGGGTGGGGGGGCATGGCCCAAATAATGTATGTGTAAAACAATGTACATGTAAAAACAATAAAATCAAAATTAAAAAAAGAAGTCCATCTAAATTGTAAACTCCTATGCATTGTTAATAATTGTGGGAGTTTAACAGTTATTTAGTGAACACTGCTTATTGCACTGTACATGTTTTTGGCATTCATTTTCTGTCATCCCATCACAAAATTTACCCAGCCATCTCTTGTTGCAAGGCCAAGTGGTATTATCAAGCTATTTAATAACATCCATCCAAGGTATCTTTCATATATATATATGTATGTATGTGTATATATATGTATATATATATATACACACACACATATGTATGTATATACACAAACATACATATATGTATGTAGATACACTTTTTTTGGTTTGGGGTTTTTGGTTTTTGAGACAGGGTGTCACTAGTATACCCTAGGCTGGCCTGGAACTTGCTGCGTATCCCAGACTGACCTCCTGCCTTAGTAGCCTCCTCAGTGATGGGATTTCAGATGTGGACCACCATACCAGGCTACCTTTCATATATTAACTTAGTTTTTAAAGTCTTAAATTATTTAATTGAGAAGGTAATATAGGATCTTGGTTTTGTTTAAAGTTGAAAATAAGAAGCTGCTTTAAAGACTATAAGAAAATAAACTAAAATTTTTGTTTCACTCAGATGTCAAGCAGTTAACTTTTTTTTGAGTTTGAGACCTTCTTATTAAAATTGGATACATAAAAATACAGCATTTCTTACATAGAATATCAGCTTAGTAGGACTCCTGCCCAAACAGGTACTGACTACCATTGGTGGTTATGTTAGCTGCTCTCTTCCATTGTTCAAGTTTAACATGGAAAGGACATGCTTGCTCTCTTACAGTATCTGGAGGGTTGGTTGCCTTGTAAATAAGAATGTCTGTTAACTCTCCATGAGTAGAGAACACGCAGACTAGTGGGTGGAATTCAACAGAGGCTTATTTCAATACAGTGAAGGTTATTAAAATGTACACGGACATATACATACACATTTAGAGGAAGAACTCAACTATGTGCCCTGCTGCAGATGAAGCTGCTGGGGTGATGATGACAGTAGAATAAATGTTTGGAATACTCCAGAGAAGGGAAAAAGACACCCCTGTGGTTGAGTACAGGGATTGTCAGTCAGCTGCCATGCTGACGACTGCCTATGGAGCTGCTGGAGAGGGCACTCCCACCAGGGAAACAGGAGTCTAAATGACCTTTCAGGTGTTCTCCAACTTTGAGAAGCTGATTCAGCCGGTCCTGGCGTCTATAATGGAAACATCTCTCTTCTATGAAATATGTATAGCATTCTTGGCATTAAAATACGTGCCTTTAATCAGGGTAAACTTTGCAACTTACAATTTTATATAAGCTAGAAGATCACAGGATGAGAAAATACATATATATATATCATAATTAGTAACCAGAACTTAAGTATAACATCTTAAATCCCAGAAAAGCCCTCAAGCCTACTTTTGTCTACTTCTATCACTACTGTCTTCTTGTTTTCTTAATTATGAAATAGTTTCAACCTATAGAAAAGTAATCCAGATTTAATATTTTGTTTTACCAGTTCTTTTCTCTGTCTCTTTCTCTGCTAAAGACCTACTTACCATTCCATCCTTTCCCCTCTTTCCTTCCCAAAGTCAGCCACTGGGCTGCTGATGATAATACTACATTCATTCATGTAATTGGTTTTTTTCACTTCATTAGGTCATGACTTAAAGGGTATACTCTGGCCAGCAACTGCCCTAGGCTTCAGGGTTGCCAATATAGGAAAAGTTCCCTGCTTTCATGAAGCTTCTATTCTTATTTTTAGAAAGACAGACAAATATGTCAGATGGAGAAGAAATACGTTAAATAGGTGAGAAAAGATTAGGAGCAGAGCTACTGTTTTATTGTGGGTAGTCAGTGAAGACCTTTAGTATGGGGACATATGACTAGTAGCCTGAAGGAAATGGGGACATGACATGCTACAGAGGTTATGGGAAGAACATTCAAGGGATTAGCAAGTGCACAAGCCTTGAAGTGCACCTCACCTGGGGTCTCACGGTCATACCTGAAGCGGTTCTGCAGTACAACTAATCTAGATGTTGTTATGCCAGTTTCCACATGTGAAGAAACTAAAGAGTCATACTTGCTGGTTCATAACAGAGCCAGGACTAGCATGTGTCCTGGATCCCAGAACATGTACTTTCTAGGAGGCACAATTTTATTTTTTAATGTACTAAGATTCAGACAAATAGCATCTGGTCTTACCTTTATGACTGATTCTTTGGTCGAATTGCATAAAATCCTTGGACTTGGTTTCTGCATCTGTAAAGTGGGAGAGATAACATTCAGGGTTGTTGTGAGCACCACAGAGGGCTTACGGATCAGGCTCCATGAAGAGCAAAGCACTCGATGCAAGATGGGACTGCTAGGTGTAGGTTTTTCCTGTGGCCAGGGTTCTGAATTGGCCAGCCTAGAGTCTGTAAATCAATCTTATTCAAGGCCGAGCCTGTGTAGAATTTTTCATTCTATGGATGCCCATATCCTGATGCTTCAAGAATTATAGAGGTAAATTTATAAATACTTCAGTGACTGTGTCTTCTTTCCTGCTTTTCCTTAAAGATAACACAGAAATGTAAAGATGGTTTGGTGTATTTAACTGGCACAAATTCTACTGTATATTTCACCTACTTCTATTTTTTTAAGTACATTTCCCTTTGTAATTTCTTGTTTCCTTTTATGTTCTGCCAAATCCCATTAACATGTCCTTGGCTTTGCCTGAGTGAGACCCGACTGCGGGGAGTCACTAGCTCCTTTTGCAAGGGCTGCAACTCAGCATAGTAGCTGACTGCTTGAGGACTGTTGGATCTGAAAGCAGCTGCTGGTCTGCCAGCTCCAGCACAAGCTGTGCCTTACAAGGAAACTGGGACACATTTCAGGTCTGTTTTGGTGAGAGTAGTAGAGGAAGGACCATTTGTAGAGACAGACCTGAGAAATCATAGCAGGCAGAAGGGACAAAAAAATTCCAAAAGTTTGATGCAGGGACCAAAGAAAGGTCATTGAATCTAGAGTACAGTGGGAATGGAGAAGACATAACACTGAGGAGGTGGGTGGGACCAGGTCCTGCAAGGCCTTGTCAGCCATGACGTGGAGCTCAGAGCTTATCATATACCTGGTGGGATGTGGGGAATAATTTCTAAGCAAAAACATGACATGATTCATTTCTCATTCTGGCTACCATGAGAACAAATGAGCTAAAAAATTACAACACTTAGACGACTTGTGCCAGGGTCTACTTGTGATATAACAGTGTCTTGTGCCAGGTGGAAGTCACATAAGAGGGAATAAGAGTTGAATCTTGGATGTATGTACAGGTAGCACTAACAGGTCTTGCTAATTAGCTGAATTGGGTAAGATGGTTAAAGGAAATGGAATCAAAGATAATTTATAGTTTTTCAATGTAAGCAGCTGAATAAATTGGTGATATCATTTACTATAATGGGGGAAGACGTAAGGAAGCATGGATTAGGAAAGACTGGGGAAGGAAGAAGTTAGCAAGCCAGTAATGCTATTTGGCCTTGTTAAGTGTGAGAGGCCAATGACTGATGTACACATGGTATTGTTGATTAGAGGTTGCAACCTGGAGTTCTTGGAGTTGGTATGGACTGGAGATGGAGACTTGGAATTCCTCAGCTTTGGAGGGATACTTAAAGCAATTCACTGTCTGGTTAAGGTCACCCAGGGAAAGACAGAGACCTGGGAAGCTCTAACACTTAGAGATCTAACAAAAAGGAAGAGAATCAGAATAGGAAGAAGAGTACCTCCAACTGAAAAAGTAGACTACAATATCTATAATTTTAAACAAGAGGAAATAATGTCAGTGTGTTTTACTGTGGACAGGATGTTGTTAATATTGTTGCCTTAAATATAGAAAAATTCAGAGTGATTACATTGTTTTATTTCTTTTAACAATTGTTAAAAACCAGGGCCAGGCATGGTGGTACATGTCTTCAAACCCAGCTACTGAGGAGATAGAGATAGGAGGACCACAATTCTAGGCTAGCCTATGCCAAAGGTTAGTGAGATTCTGTCTCAAAAACAAGACAGGCATGGCTGCACACAGCCATAATCCCAAGTACTCCAGAGGTGGAGGTAGAGGGATCACAGTGTGAGGCTGGCCTGAGCAAAAGTGCAAGACCCTATCTGAAAACACTAACTAAAGCTAAAATGACTGGGGGCATGGCTGACTTGGTAGAGTGCTCACCCAACAAGTGTGAGGCCCTGAGTTCAAAACCCCATCAAAAAAAAAAAACCACCAACTCCTTTTAGTCAGACTTTTAATCACTATGACAAATACCCAAGACAAACTATTTTAAAGGAGGAAAAATTTATTTTGCCTCACAGTTTCAGAGGTTTCAGTCCACGGTAGGCTAGGTCTGTTGTTTCTGGGCTGTGGAGAGAGAGAACTTTGTGGCAGAAGGGAGTAGCAGAGCAAAGTTGATCACCTCATGGTAGCCAAGAAGCAAAGAGAGACAGGAGGTGCCAGGGATAAGGTATGTTGTCCCAGCACATACGCACAGTGACCTGCTTCCTCCTACTAGGCCTCACCTCCTTTCTACCATCTCCGAATAGTGTAATCATATTATGAATCTATTAAGGGATCGATCCATTGATTAGACAGAGCACTCATATTCCAGTCATCATCAATGATTGGATCCAACAGTTGGAGACCAAGCCTTCAACACATGAGCCTTGAGGGGGCACACTTCATATCCAAACCATAACAATTTTTATTCTTAAAAATTCCCGAGAACGGAAGTCACTTAAGTTCCTATTGCAGTTAAAAATGCTAACATTGTAGCATGTGTTTCCAATCTTCCTTAACTGCCTACAAGACATTGTTATGTAATTGAGGTGATGATGGGTATCAACAACTCGTATACTGCATTATCAGAAGCAATTTCCCATGCTGCACATTTTAAATAAAATTTTAATGCCTGCACATGTATTTTTAAACTTATATTTAAGTCCTTCCAAATCTGTGATCTTTATCATTCTTTGAGTAGTTCCTGCTTTGTTTTCCTCCAGAGGACATAATGAAGTGGACAGCTCATCTCCTTGACCTAATGTTTCCCTGCATCAGCTCTTACGTGGCAAAAGCAAAAACCTTAGAAGTTTGACTCAGCAAAGCTTCCTATAGCAAGGGAACCACCTGATATGAAAACTTTGGAATTCAGCCCTATAATTCATTTTCCTTTACCTTGAAATGAAGGTTTGTCATGAATGCTCCATTTCTAGGTACATTTCATAACAAAACAATCTTTTAAAATATCCAAATCATCCTACTTTAAAATAGGATGACAGATTTTTTTAAAAAGAACATTGATGAAATATGCAGTACTCTGAATTTGAAATCCTCCAGGCATAAATACTAAATATATTTTCTGTACACAAAAGATCATAATCAATGTCAGTTGAGACAATGGCTATTTTGACCTGTTGGTTGAATTGCACTGCATAAAAAAAACATCTAAATGACTTCATTAAAAAAAACTATGATATATACCATACAAAAAAGCCAACCTGATTTTGAAATTTTTATTTGTTATAGAATATTACTAATATTCTATAGGCTAAAGGAACAATTTATATTCAAATTGAAAAGTAACACATATTATTGAAAAAAAAAAGACTATTCGGAGATCCTTCAAAATAAAAGAATAGGATTGTCATTTCTAGGCCTTTAAACAGAAATGATTGTTTGAGACAATAGAAGTATATCTTTAATCCACTTTAAGTTGATACTTGTACAGAGTGAAAGACATGGATCTAGTTTCAGTTTTCTGCATGCAGACACTCAGTTTCCCAGCAGCATTTGTTGAAGAGGCTGTCTTTACTCCATCTTATGTTTTGGATGCCTTTGTCAAAAATCAGGTGGGCATAGCTGTGTGGCTTCATATCTGGGTCTTCAGTTCTGTACCACTGGTCTACAAATCTGTTTTTGTGCTAGTACCATGCTGTTTTTATTGCTATGGCTCTGTAGTGCAATTTGAAGCCTGGGATTGTGATACCTCCAACATTGCTTTTTTTGCTCAATGTTGCCTTGGCTATTCATAGTCTTTTTTTTGATTCCAAGTAAACTTTAGGATTGATTTTTCAATCTCTGTGATGGATGTCATTGGAATTTTGATGGGGATTGTATTGAATATATAGATTGCTTTTGGTAATATAGCCATTTTCACAATATTCATTCTGCCAATCCATGAGCATGGGAGATCTTTCCATTTTCTGTAGTCTTCTTCAGTTTCTTTCTTTAGTGGTTTAGAGTTTTCATTGTAGAGGTCATTTACGTCATTTGTTAAGTTTATTCCTGGTACTTTTTTTTTTTTTTTTTTTTTTTTTAACGAATGGATTAAGAAAATGTGGTATCTATACACAATGGAATTTTATGCAGCCATGAAGAAGAACGAAATGTTATCATTCGCTGGTAAATGGATGGTATTCCTGGTACTTTTTTGAGACTATTATAAATTAAATTATTTCCTTTACTCTTTCTCAATCTGGTCATTGTCAGTATATAGGAAGACTAATGATTTTTGTAATTTTTTGTATCCTGCTACTTCGCTAAAAGTGTTTATGACGTCTAACAGTTTTTTGGTGGAGTGTTTTTGCATCTTTTAGATATAAGATCACATCTGCAAATAAAGACAGTTTGGCTTCTTCCTTTCCTATTTGTACTCCTTTTATTTCTTCTTCCTGTCTTATTGCTTTAATTTCCAGTGACTGGCTGTAGTCAAATAGAACTGCTTTAGATGCTGTATACTCAACTTTGGGGGTGCTGTGACAGAAACAACAAAGTAATGTCTGAATTTTGACAGGACACAGTTCAATCCATAACAAATGCAAAAAGGGAATATTAAAGCAGTGGTCCTCTATCAATGTAGATGGACACTTGTCCTAACCACTGTGTATGATGATGCAGCTAGGTATAATCACCTTTATTATTCACATAAAACATGTGAAATGACTTTGGAGTTTGTATTCTGCTTGGAAATGTGAGATGTGGAGAACATTTCATTTTGGTTCCTTAAGTCTATTGGATCTGATATGAGCAAGCAAGTGACAAGAATGATGTTCCCAGTTTCTGGCCAGCCCCTTGAGTTGTGTGGCTGAATATTATTACTCTTTCTCCAAGGGGACTGTATTTGTTCACCCAAACTATCTTAATACAACAAAGAGAATAAAACCTTAGTTAGAATTGGAAGGTGGAACAGAATCAGAAAGCTTAAATTTGTGTATGCATATGTAGGCCCTTTCAAATATTATCTCATTTAATCCTAGCAAACACTCTGTAGGGTAACATCCCTATTTTTATAAATGAGAAAATGAAAACTGGGTGTTTTTTATAGTTTATAAATGAATTGTGAAGCTCTGCTTTGAACTTGGGTTTTTGCTTTGAAATATATATGCTTATTACCCTTCTGTTAGATTTCTAAGGTACCAATACCAAAGTAAAGCTTTCCACTTTTGTAGATCTTTTTTAAAATAAAGAGGTCTTCCACTGTATGTTCTGGTTGTTTCTATGTGAACTGTTTGGCATCTTAATGATGAACCTTCTTCATTCAAGGGACTGTACCAGACACTATAGAAAATCAAGATCAGTGCTCTAAGTAGCTTGCAGTATGGAAGAGAGAAAAGATAAAGTTTAGTATGTGTTATGGAATGCCTTAAGTGACAAGGACCATCAGATAGACAATGAGTAGGCACATGGACAGGTAAAAAAAGAGGTGGCTTAGACAGGATCCCAAATACCAAAGCGTGCCTATGTTACCTTGGTCCTCATATCATCCAATCTGTGCCCAACACTATTTCAACAATGCAACAAAAGCAGAGACTGATCAGATCAACTGAAAATGGCTAAAATGGCAGCTGTCACTGATCAGGAGATTTTTACTGGAGGGCCTCAGGCACATGTGATAATTCAGAGTAATGCAATAAGGAAAAGTAAAGGACTTTTTAAACCTGTGCTAAATGATTACAAGTTGTTTGCTGTGAGCCACCTTTCACTGTGATTATTAGCCATCATTCATAGATCCACCAAAGTTCAAATGAAATACAAAATCTCACTCAAAGATAAATATATTTCAGCCAGGTATAGTTGCTCATGCCTGTAATCCTAGCTATTCAGGAAGCAGAGATTAAGAGGATCACAGTTCCATTTGAACCAATAAAAAGCTAGGTGTGGTGATGCACACCTGTCCACCCAACTACATCAGAGTCGCAAATAGGAGACTCTCGGTCCAGGCCAGCCCTGGGCACAAAACATGAGACCCTATTCAAAAAATAAAGCATGAAGGGCTGGAGGCATGGCTCAAGTGGTAGAGCCACTAAGGCACTGAGTTTAAAACCCCAGTACCACCACCACCAAAAAAAAAAAAAGGTAAACATTTCACAGTGTTTTCCATGACTCATTTGTACTTGTATACAGAGACCATGAAATCACCTACAAGCATGAAAGGTCTAAGTGAAACAGTATCCCTACAAACTGCTATAACAATCTCATCAGCCTCTTTCACTATAGGAAATACTGTCAAATCTTATTTCTTCATTAACTTTCTCATATGAGGAAATTGGTTTAACTGCACTCTACCAAGGTTCCTGCAAAACCAGGCAGAGCGATAGGTAAATAGTGTACATCATCAAGCTGCAGTATATTAGTGAGTGAATATTTTGTCACCAACTGTGTCTCCATAGTACTGTGAAGTTGCCTAAAGGATCATGAGGTGGTACTCATTCTTGGGGGTGTCTAAGGAATCATCTGTGGTAGGAAGAATAATGATCCCAAGTATAGCCATACTGGGAATTGGAGCTTCAAAATTTGAATTTTGGGGAGCACAAACACTCAGTCCACAGCAATCATGCATATATATAGTGTATATACACATATATACCTTTTCCTTGCTAGATCATATCTTTCCGTGTCTATGGCAAATATTACTACAACATTTTAATTTAGTTCAGGTATAGAGTGCTAATATAAATATACCCACAACAAATCCCCTATTGTATACTTAAAATCTGGTTTTTTGCCTATAAGAAACGATTTTTCAGTGATCATTCTTGTAGCTAAATCATTATACTCGTTTTTCATTAGCAAAAAGTGGGTTTTTTATATTACTTAGAGATTTTTATTGTCTTTTAGATGCACAGGTATCAAATTAATGTTAAAATTTTAATAAAAATGCTTTCAGTCTGCTCATTATTTTATTGAGTTGTAATGAACATGCAACAAAAGGCACAAATGTAAAGTGTACAGCTTAATGGTATTTTACATGTGTGGGTACCTATGTGAACACCATCCAGTTCAAGATACAGAGTATTTCCACTATCCCAGGTGGCTCTCTTATGCTCCTTGCCAATCGGTAATCCCTATCCTCAGAGAATGAGAAAATTGATTTCTATCACCAAGGATAATTACGCCTGTTCTTGAACTTCATATAATGGAATTATACAGCGTCTATTAATTCTTTCAGGTCTTGGGGTCTTTCATTCAGTGTGTTTTTTGAGACTCATCCATGTTGTTTCATGTGTTAATGTGGGTTTTTGTTGTTGTTCACGAGTGTCCTGTTGATTCAGTCTCTTGACTGAACCCCAGTTTGGGGTTATTATGAATAAAGTTGCTTTGCACATTCTATGAGCTTCTGTAGACATATGCACTCATTTCTCTTGGGTACACAGAGTAGAGTAGAATTGCTAGGTCATTGGAATGCTGTGCTTAATTTTATCAGAAACTGCCAACCATTTTCCAAGTAGTTACAACACTTTATGCTCTACTAGCTACATGTAAGTATCTGACTTGTTTCAAGCTCTAGCTGTAGCTTGGCATTGCTTTTTGTTGGTTGGTTGTTTGGTTGGTTGGTTGTCATCCTGCTAGTATGTCGTGGTAATTCATTCATTGTTTTTCGATCTCAAGAAAGTGTGTTTGTCTAAATAGTGTGTAGGAGCCTAAATAGTTGGATTTGAGAACATTTTGATTTTTACATAATGGAAGATGCGTGTATTTAGTCCTGCCTTGAAATAGGTTGAAAAACAAAACAAAAAAGGCAAACAAACAAAAACCCAATCAAATGAAAAACACAGTATCTATACAGTTAAATCATTTATTGTTCATCTGTTTTTTAAAATAAGATTACTAATTTGACTCTTAATTTTGAGGCAAAGCTTTTAAATATGACTTTCTTGCTTTAAGTCATAAATTTCATTGATCATTTTGACCAGAGTAACATAGTTTATGTAGCTACGAGCAGAATTGCTTCTCCTTCTTCCAATTAGGCATGCAATCCCTAGTTTTATTGCTATTATCTCTGCTTTAAATTTTGTTGGTCATCATTTCTTTCTGTTTAGTCAGAGCTGGGCCATTGCAAATCTGGTTCCTTTAGAGAAGACAGACATTGTACTGCCCTTGTAGGACAGGCTGACACTTCAGCACCAGGTAAGAGGTAATTCATCTTCATGATTTTTGTGGCCATCTTATTGGGTCCTGATATTTTCACAGTTTGATATGGACCCCAAACCCCACAGAGATAGGTCCAAAAACCTCTAAACCCCACAGAGATGGGCATGTCTGAGCCACGTGGCTTGGGGGAATAGTTTGGGGAACTTTCTCTTGTCATTTAGCCCAGCTATTTGGTATAGAGCTCTCCCAACAGTGATCTGACGCTGACTCTACATCAGATGTGATGCAGAAGCCTGGAGTTTATTTTGGACTTCATGATAGAGTAGAAAATAAGCACACACAAGCAGCTTCTTTCTTGGTGTTGGCAAGTGGTTATGTTTTGTTTTGACTCTTAACACTGCTCTCCTGTAGTTTGGAGAGTTTGGTTGGAGTCTGATGTTGTACAAAGCCTGGAATAGTACCACACCTGGAAGATGCTTTGATGAAGACATTTCAGTGAGGCTGTTATCTTAAATGGGTGGAGCCCAGAGGAAAGAGCTTGATATCTACCCGCCCTTGGATTGATTTCAAATATGTAAGACCACAGAAGTGTGGCTTTTCCCTACATAGGTCCTAAGAAGATGGAAAAAGAAAAATTGAATCTTAGGAACAAAATTGAGCAAACAAGTGAGGGATATCTGTATTTATTTTAATCATTGTTAGTATCTGTGAGTCACAATCTATAAAGCATATTACTCTGTTTAACTAGTAGATACCTTGCCATGTGGAATTTAGCAAGTTGCTTAACCTTTCCCTACCATTGGTACTAATGATATCCAAGGACCCTCTTGCTCCAAAGGTCACTGAGAGGCTGCATAATATGGTTTCTAAAAGGACCACTCCAGAGCTGGACAGCCAAGTTCAAATTCCTGCCAAACATAAGACATCTGAGCAAGTTACTTACTTTCTTGGTACCTAGTATAAAATGGTAATATTGATATCGCCCACCTCATAGAATTATAATAATAGTTTAGCGAAAGAGAAAAGCTTTTCTGATTTCTTCTGCAATAGTATAGTTCCTCTGAAGGTTTACAAGGTAAGATATCCCTGTGATGTTTGTACTAATTTGAATTTTCTTATTTCCAACATTCTCACTGGCATAAGAAGGAGAAATTAGTATTGACTTTCTGTTTAATATAATACTTTTGAAATAAAATTCAAAATTAAATTTATGTGTAATATCTAAAGATATTTAGGAAAATTCAAATGAGTAGAGAAAAAAAAATGACCCAGATATCAACTACCCAGATATAACCATTTTTTAAATTTCAAATAAGGCTTTGATTTTCTACTCATAGAATAGCTTCATTGATTTACCAAGGTACAGTTATTCTGTATCAATCACTTTAGTTTCCTATGTTTTGTTTACTATTCAGTCATAAGCATTTTCCTCTTATTACCAAGGATTAATTAAAGTATCACCTCTCTAGTTGTATAATATCATTTTGAATAGATCCTTTTGGATTTATGACTTTGCAAGGTTATTGAACATAGTGATTGTTTATGGTTTTTTTTAGTGCTATGAATAATGGTACAATAAATATCTGTGTTCCTATTTAAGTTTGCAGGCTTCATTATTTCTATAGGGTAGGTTCCCAAAGGTAATTCTAACACCAGAGGTCAAGGGCTATGAATAGTTTGAGGAAATTTAGTCTGCAAAGTAACTTCCAAAACTTGTTAGTTTTGTCTGTTTCATTGTGTTCCACCAGAACTGATTATCATCGTTTCCCTAATCTATGACAATTTGTAGGCAATTTATGCTTCTACCACTGTTTTTATTTCTGATTCATTGTGGGGTGCCTAAACATTTTATCATGGATTTCTTGCTAAAGGCATTTGTTCTTTTAGGAAATGTCTATTCATGTCCTTAATATGATTTTTATTCACTAATTTGTATGAGGTCTTCATAGAGAAAGGAATACTGGATCTATATATGAAATATTTGGTAGGAATATTTCCCTGTCTATTTGCCTCTTATTTTATTTATTATCTTTTAAAATCATAAAGAAATAAATGAGAGCATATATAGTTAGGTCTCTGCATATTTTCTATTCTCTCTTTCTCTGTAGTTTCTAAGCTAAGAAGTTATTTCACTCTATAGAAGTTTAGTAAGACTCGGTTCTATTTCCCTCAAGTTTTTCTAGAAGTTTACATAGACATAAATCTTTTTACATTTAATTTAATGCCTTTATGTAAACATAAATGCCTATAAAGGAAAACAGAGGTCTTGGTATTTCCTTAGTTTTTCTTCACTCAGTCATTGATACAGCCTGGACTCAAACGTAAATTCCTTTCCATTTCAGTACTCGGCATATGCTTTGGTGAGTTCAGTAGTATTACCCAGTGGTAAAATTATCTTTTGAAAATCATGATCAAAGAGTTTTTAGTGGGCTGGTGGAGTGACTCAAGTGGTAGAGTACCTGCCTAGCAAGCATAAGGCCCTAAGTTCAAAACCCAGTTCCACCAAAACCAAAAAAGAGTAGTAAATATTTACTTCCTCGAGGACTCAGTGACTGGTCACAGTAGATATGGACTCCTTGTCCTGTAATAGCTTGTAGTCAGAATGGAAAATTGGAGTGCTCAGCAAATGTTAACTGTGAGGCCCTCAGAGGCGGGTCTCTAGCAAATAACTTCCTTCCTTTGCCCTCAGTTTCTTCATCTGTGAATGAAATGAGTCTAACTAAATGATTTCTAAGGAGTGCTGCAGCTCTGATATTGCTGGATTTGGTGCACACAAACACATGCACACAGGGACAGCTCTGCAAAGATGCAGCAGCATTTGTCTACATTGCTTCACCTGCTACTTTCCGATCTCCAGCACCATAGGCTGGACTCATTCACAGAGTCCGGAAGTGCGATGAAGGCTGATGATGGTAATGAAAAATTATAAAAGCCAAACCACTCAGTCCACAGGCACCTTCTTAGACAAACCTCTACAGCAGTTCCGGATAGAAAACGAGGCACTAGGAATGAAGGGACTGATTACTCTTGTTTACATAACCCCTCCTAAAAGGTTTCCTTAGCCTTTTTAAGGTATCAGTGGTCTAGTATTTATGAAAATCCCTTATCAAAACCTTAGTCTAGTATGTGTTTCGGAAATCAGAATTGTTTTTTGGTTCAGAAATGTCATACAATACATGAACTAAATTTTATATAACACCCCAGAGGTTTTTAGATAGCACCCTTTATCAAACACATTGATATTTTTATAGCAGGATTCATGAATATTCACAATAAGTTGGATAAATCATGACTGTTATTAACTCTACTTCATTTCATGATAGGTTTTGTCAACAAGTGATGATTTTCATAGCTTTCTGGATTTTGCAAAGTGGATAGGGACTGTAGGCCCAAGTAACCCTTTCTGATTCACCCTACCAGATACACCTTCTCAAAGTGCAGCTCTGATTGTGGCCTCTCTGCAGAGACCTGTCACGGTGGTTCACAGCAAAGCGACAAGAGTACTTAGACTCCAACTAGCATTAAAGGCTTTCCATCCTGTATCTCATCCCACTGGACAGCCCTTTTCTCCTTAGGTAAAGCCGTGACCCCTTCCTAAACGCCCATTCACCTGGGCCCCAGCCACACTGTACTGCTGAGACATCCTGCAGATCTGCCTCGTCCTTACGTTTGTGTTTATCTAGTTTCTCCTACGTATGACACATTCATCCTAGTTCTCCTCACTCCTAGCCTAGCTGTTTTCTGATTTTAATCCTAATCACTTCCAAATTCCCAGTCCAGGAGGTTCTCCTAGATTTACTTGCTTTGGATTTCTCTTTCTGGGATCTGTTTCTATATTCCGTGTCTTTACTATGGCACATATAAAAGACGACCTAGGTTAGAGCACTTGTGTGTGTGCATTCTGTATGAGGTCCTAGAAGAGTAGTCTTCAAATTTTAGTATACGTGAAATTCTGCTTGCTATATAGATTCCTGGGTTCTCCTTTCCTTTTTCCTAAGAGATTTATTTTCAGTAGGTTTGAGTGAGACACAGATGACTACAGATGAGCAAATCTCTGATTATTTAAACTTTCTGTCTTATCTCCTTGTCTATGAGGAACCCAACAGCAGGTTCTGTTCTTAAAATAAGGAGCCACCCAGAACCTAAAACTGAATTATGGTCTTCACATCAGTCCACACAGTACTGCCTTTATTTTTTCTTTTCATCTCATTTCTTCTCCTTTATACAATTCTATTAGAAATGGAGCTCTGCTCCATCTTCTAGGCATGTGAGGAATTTTTTTCAGTTGTGTCTTTGAGTGTGTTGTATGTGAATGAATATGACTTCAATTGTATGTATGTCTGGGCCTCTGCTAGGCAGTATTTGCAACGTGGGTAGCTTGCCTAATACAAGGATACACCACCATGAATGGCTGAGTGAGACTGCAGCTCTTAAGAGAAATTAAGTGCAATGCCTAGTAACACTTCCTTTCACTGGGTCTGAACACTGGTTAGCCTGTGCCTGTTATTTAAGTAAGAGCTGAAGAATGTACCCTTAGGTGGAAGGCAAGCACATGTATTTAAATCTTCAGATCACTCTTCTGTAAAGGGACAAACTGAAAGCAACACAAGATATGAGAATTCCTTGTGGTTTTAAATTAATTTCATGGGCACAGCCAATCAGATGGCACTTCACAGTGAGAAAATCTGCGCACTTTCCTTTTCTGTATTTCTGTCTTGCTCCTTTGCTATGTTCACCAGCTTAATAATTGGTTAAATTAATATTGACTAACAAGTGTTTTGGAGAACATTTGTGTGCTTATCACATGGAACATGGCTAGTGACAGAAGTGAAAACAGAGATATTAACTTGGTATTATTTACTTAGAGTATTATTTTAGAGGCCAAAACTAATACATGAGAGGTAAAGAAAAAAATAGCCAGACAGGATTGAGGCAAATATCATAAAGCTACTGAGACATGATGTGGAAGGAGTTGGAAAGATTTTCCTGAGCATAATAAAAGAAGAAAGAAAGAGTTAAAATAGAAAACTTTAAAGTTTGGAGGCAGTTATACAGGCAGGAAGCTACATTCTCCAATAGCCTTTCACTGCTTGGTATCTTCCACCTTGGAGCATAATGAAGAATTCTTTGAGTCAGGTGGAGTGATATGTATGTCCTTGACCCTTTGCCTATAAGAAACAGCGATGGGGTTTGATCACAGCTGGGACTGAGTAAGCAAGTGCTTCATTAAAGGATATCCACATGAGCAAAGCAGACTCTCAGGTGGTGAGCATAACCTCAAGATATGCAACGTGTTCTGTGGATTGGGTGATATGGAATCTGTTAGAGCTCTTCTAACCAGTGCTAAGTTTCCTATTCATGGGACACATACCCACCCAGATTCTCCTTCAGTTAACTACGTTCTCTCTAGTCTACCCTGCCCTGGCTGCTTAGTTTTCCATCTGACCTAAACTCAGGCCAGTACAGAATCCTGTCATCCATCTTTTGAATATCCCTTCCTGGCTAAGTACATCTTCCCCTCTCACTTTCCCCATGCTGGAAATCTTAGCACTGGAGTCAGTTTTCTGATTCTTTCACAGTCAAGTAATTTATATTCAAGTCAGTTCCAAGTCCTGGTCATTGTACACTGGTCTGCTTCAGACTTATATCTCCTCTCTTTGGAGACACTGAGGTACTTTCTAAATTGGTCTTTGTCTTTTCTATTCTTTTTCTTAGAAAGTCCTCAACTCTGATAGTGCTTTTTTTATTTCTAAAATTCAAGTTTCATTATAATTCAAGCTTCATTATAATATAGTCCTGCATAATTTTCTATAACAAGTCCAAATTCCCTAACATGACTTAATCCCATCCCATTCTGCTTTTACCATGCAGCCTGCTTTTTCCGTTTCCATTGTTTTGATGCTTTATGCCTATCTATGACCGCTTTGCTCTAATTTTACTCCTGTTTATATTTTACAATTATTTATATTGTATATTAATTTTATAAAATGTCACTGTCCAAAAGATGAAACAACGAGACTAGATTTGAAGCCCAGAATTAATTTACTATAAAGCCAGCTGTCCCTTACATGTGATCTTAAAAGTTGAATGTTACTAAGGTCTGTTCTCTATCTTTGGAATTCTTGGGGAATGTTAATGGGAAGGGAATGTGTTTCATTCCCATTTGAAGCAGGAGTAGTTGCCCACTGAACATACCTCGTAGCCCAATTGCTCATGGTTATCATTTTATGCTGGGGGATTACTCGTAAGACTCTTGTCGGAATTAGAAGTCACAGATCCATGCTTAACAACCCACATTTTTCACAGATTAGGTCTATATATTTCATTATCTAGCATTCTCAGTGCTTGGGAATTCCCAGCCTATAGAGGCAGCACTTCCTGGGGAGAAAAAGCACAGACTGAGCCAGATGGCCTAGGTTCTGACCTCCATTCTGCTGTGCGCTATCTGTGTAACCTTGACAAATTCCTTAATGTGGCTTCTCCAACTATAAAGTGGATTTAAAGATGGTTAGTTTTGTACAGATTAAATGAATTCAGATACTCACAACACTTGCAATAGGACCTGACACACAAACAGTAAGCACCCACCTCCTGAGGGTTAGCTGATGTATTTGTTGTTAGATCTCTTTTATTCATGTAAAAGCCAGTTTCCCTTTATCTCTATTAATGCTACTATCATTGGATCAAAATTAATAATTTTTGGATTGTCAACATCCAACACCTGAGACTCTAGAATCTACTGCTACTCCTGTGACTACAAGAACAGCCAATGGGTTGTACTCACTGCACCATACCTGGGGGTTAGAGCACCAATGCCCCCCTAGTGACTTGACTGTTGGGAAGCCTTTCTTGGGCTTACTTCCTTGCCCTCTTCCCTGCAGAGCTCTTTGGTACAGTGGACAGTGCAAAGTGAGGTTCATTCTGCTCCCAGTTCAGAACCATCAGAATTCTATTCATAGTAATTGATAGTTGAGACTCCTTTCTGTTTCTCCCCAATCCCCTACTTGGTGGCATCTTGGCAACATGCCTCACATTTGATATTCTCCCACATGGCCCCTCACAGCTCAGCAGCCCTACCTGTCTTTGGGCCAGATGGAGCCAGTGCGAGAACAGCATAAGCCAAAAAATTATATTTCAAATGTTACCATGGTGATGCCCTAAAGACACATCCCAGGATGCAGAACCAGGTTCACAGGAGACAGTATGGAAAGGGACACAGCCCCGCCTTTGTATTATTCTTCTGAAAGAATGAGGCTCTTAGTCCAAGGACTGTGGTTGGCCCAAATCAGGGTTACCTTCTGAGGATGTAGCCCTATGATTGCTTCCATCTTGGAATTACTGTCCCCTTACAAGTATAGAAACATCTCAGAAACCCAGCCCTCTATTTACCTTGGTAATTTCTAAAGCAAAATAAATGAGTAGATAATGTGGGAGAATTTATGTATATTTTGAATAAATTAAAAACTTACCTAAATATTTTTCTAGATAACATTTTCTAAATTATCAAAAACATGTAAGTGCCCTCCAAGCTTATTCCAGTGGCAGGGGAAAAGAATATCAGTTTTTTTTCTACCCAGTTAGATGAGATACATTACAGAATTCAAAAGGAGTTCTATGTAAATTCCCTAACGGGTATCCTTGGCATTTTCCTTTCTTCATAAGCTGGGGAGAGGATATTAAATTGATGCTGAGGGTCTAGTGTGAAATGAGAGGGTAGTCTGTTACTAGCCTCTTAGTAACACTTTTTGTGTTAGTTTTCATCACTGTGACAAAACAAGTGAGATAATCAACTTCTCTTGGAAGGGCTTATTTTGCTTCATGTTTGTTTGAGAGGTTTCAGGTTGGCCTGTTGCCTTTGATACTGTGGCAAAGCTGTATACAATGGTGTGAATACATGGCAGAAGAAACTGCTTACCTCATGGCAGCCAGGAAGCTAAAGAAAAGGAGTTGGCATCCTTCCCAGGGCACACTCCAATGACACAACTTCCTCCTGTTAGGGCTCCCTCCTAAAGGTTCTACTACTTGCCAGTGGTGCCACGGACTGGGGACCAAGCCTTCAACACATAAACCCTTTGGGGGACATTCAAGATTCAAACTATAACACTTACCTTTTAATATTCAGACTAAATGTATCCAGGATAAAAAGAGTATTTAAGCTGTAGTTAGCTCTGATTTATCCTTCAGAGGGCACAGCACTAAGGAGAGATAGATGCAATCTCCAAGATGATTTGCCCTATCCTGTGTTTAAGTTTGACACATTTTATTTTTGCCTAGAAGTACAAGGTCCATACATCTGTTAGAAAGACTCTGTGATTGGACATCTTTTAGAAAAAGACTCTGTGATTGGTGAAGGCAAACTCTTCCAAGGGCCTATTTAGGACTTATTTGCAGCTGCAATTAACACATTGTCTAAAGGTATCTATTCACAGATGTTATTAGTTCCTCTTCAAGAAATCAGGGCATAACTGAGCAGGAGGAAAATATGGAATGCAAGAAACAGATATTGAACACTGGAGAAGCAAAAAGAAGTCTTGGAATGAGAGTCAAAATGGAGCCCAGGGAGGATAGTAATGCACTGGCATAAACAACTTGTCTGCCTGGAAATGGAATTCTACCCTGATACTTGACTGATAGCTTAGCTGGGTGTGGAATTATAAAGGAATAAAGGTACAAATTTTAAATAAAAGATAGGGCCAATCAACTAGGGGTTTCAGTCCATCACTTCACAGGACTGCTCCTTCTGGGGATAGATCAGGGATTACTATATTCTGAATATCCTATTTCAGTTTATTTCAGAGGACTAAAACTTCCTTTGAAATGTTCAAAGTGTTATCCCTTTGTAGTCTAGATTACAGTAGTACTGCTGAGAAGCCCAAAAGGATTCTTTACGACTTTATTTCCTTCTACTCTGAAAGCTTGTAAGATCTTTAAATACCCAGTGTTCTGCAATTTCCTAGTGATATATCTACAAGTTACCTCCTTTCTTCTATTATACCATAATTTAATGAGCTCCTTTAGTATTCTTTGAAAAATTTCATGTACCACCCCCCTCCTCCCAGCCCCATGTTCTTGTGTTTTTTCTCTTTCACTTTCTTTCTTTCTCTCTCTCACTCTTTCTCTTTCTCTTGCTCCTCTCTTTCTCTCTTTCTGACTCTCTCTCTCTCTCTCTCTCTCTCTCTCTCTCTCTCTCTCTCTCTCTCTCTCTCATCTCTCTCTCATCTCTCATCTCTCTTCTTTCATTTCTCACTGTGTAGCCCACACTGGCCTCAAACTCACAATGCTCCTGCCTCTACTTCACAAATGCTGGAATTACAGGTTGCTCACTACCATGCCCAGACCCTTGTTCCTTTTATATCTATTGTTCTTTTTGATAGTTCATTGTTCAGATGTTGCTGATCTTGTGGATAGTTAACTCACATACATCGCACCATCCTTCTAGTTTATCCTTGGGTGCTACAGAGACCAGAAACTAAACGTTATATTTCCTAGGCTCTTCTGCAGCTCATGTCCTAGACATAATTTAGATTCAGCAGTACTCCTTATTATCTTCTGGCAGGCATAGCCGTGGAGGCTTTTCCCTGGGACAGCATTAGCAGATGCGCCAGTGTTCAGTCCTAGCTCTGTGAGGGGCAAGAAGCAGGCTGTTTGCCATCCATTTCGGTCCTATGAATTGTGGCAGGCACAACCCACCCAGCTTTGCAGCCAGCAGCCATAGCTCTGAGGCTTTCCCTTGGCAACAGAAACGAGCTTTTGGAGTTGGCAGTAGTTGTGACAGTTCCTACTTAGGAGGCAGGCAGTCTCCTGGTGGTAGAACCCCCCATGGTCTAATTCTCTGTACAGTTTGAGAGCTATACTAAAAGCACATCCCAGTGTCCGTCTGTCTGTTTAGCCCTTCTGGAGAGTATGTCATTTAATGTATTGTAAGAAACCATTTCTGCTAAAAATAAATAACACAGGTTCTTTTCACAACAAAGGACCCTGATCTGTATCCTCTTGGACTTATTTCTGTAATTTGTTTCTACATTTTTTTCTTTCTTTCAGTGCTCTTTTTAGGAGCATACATATACATATATGCATGCTTTTTCTGAATTTTCTTAGACATCTTGTTATTGTTTATGAGGGCATTAGTGATAGATTTATTTTTTTTTTTCTTCTCTATGCCTAGTCCCTATTTTCTCCAAGTTGCGTTTGGCTGTCTGTTTAGATCTCTAACTTTCATATACTATAGACTTGGCTCAGTGAGCTTTGGTTGTCTGCTCAAAGTAGAATTTTAAAAGCTGATTAGAAACCCTGAGTGTGAGTTAGGTTTCCTAAGTGCCTCACTGTAAGATGATTTTGGCTATACTGCTTCATGGGGATACCTTGGATGTTAGCATCTGTGTGACTTTCTTTTGGTCCAGGGTAGATTCCCCAGGAAAGGATTTTCTGATGTTCTGCCTATTAAAAAAAAAAAATCAGACTTGCTCTCAGGGTTCTAGGAGCTGAGTCCAAAAAAGAGGAATGAGGAGATTAAGCATAACTATGTGAATCTTTTTGTGTGAGGAAAAAAAAGGTTTTTTGTTTTGTTTTTTAGTGCTTTCCCCTACCCTAAACTATGTCTGGTACCAAAAGGCCTGGAAAAGGCAGGTACCCATCTATCAGAGCAAAGAAAAGGACTAGGGTATATGAATGCTTTTGAACAGACTTTCAGCTATTTTTTTTTATTTCAACTCCATCTTCACTCCTCCTTCCAGAGAGACCTGATGCCTAAAAACTCTTGGCTTTGAGAGGTTCTCTTCTGTACGTTTGGTTGCTTTTTGAGTTTTCCCTATTGCCAACTTAGGTTTCAGCCTCCCTGGTCCTATCTAGTTAGTAGCCACTTGTCCACGTGTTCTTATCTTCCAAGGCTTTGTGGATGTTGTATTCTTTTCCATTTCGTTTGTTTTTGTGGATTTGTCTCTAAAACACAACCTCCCTGTTATCATTTTAGTCAATTTAAGAGACACTGCAAGTCAAGGTGTGTGTATGTGTGAAGATGAAAATTGGCTAACTTTCCTATGAATTGTGAGGCATAAACGCTACTGTATTGGCTTTGCTTTGCATATCTTTACTTGATTGGTTGTTAAAATTAGTCGTGTGTGCCTATGTGTCTTTAAACTGTGTGTTGTTAAACTTAGTTGTGTGTGTCTCAGCTCAAAATAGAATAGAGAAGAACTAAAAGAAAGAAATTCTGAATGTCCTAAAATATACACTGATTTCTTTCTGATACTGCTAGTAGGATTGCTTTAAGCTATACTAGCACCAAAAATTTGTTCTTCACACTGATTGGAAAATACTTAGTGGGAAGCATCTGCAGCTGACTTCTCTGCCTTAAACCCCTAGTGCAGGGAGAGGGGTAAGTTGTTGGCTTTCCTGTACTATGTTTTATATGATAGGAATTTGCATTTGCCACTCAAACAACATGCTTTTCTGGCATTTACAGTTGTGGCATTGTGGCAAATCAAAAATGATTTGCTTGAGTTCAGTAAAACTCTTCACATCAGCACATTCTCACTGCTCTTCAGTCCTGGTGCCTACAGCAAAGATTTAATAAGCTCTGTTTGCAAAACAAAAGGAGAAAAAGGGTAATGCCTCATGGAAAGCCTGTTAATGCTTCTGACCACTAACTGCTGTATCCAAATATAGATTTTAGGAAGAAGGGCTGAAGAGAGCGAGTTTCCTCTCAAACAGCGCCCTTTTTATTTTTGCTGTAAGGAGAGAGATTAAAATTGAATGATGGATGTGGAATATATGAATAATGGCAACGTGTGCTAAATAAGTGTTTGGTTTCATTTGAAATTCCTTAATTTCTAGTGATTATAAATTAGCAGGTTTCAGATTTTACTGATTTCAAAGAAAATATCAGGAAGGATATATGACTTACCTTTCAACAAAAGACACATTTATAAAAAGCTGTATTGAAATAAAGCACCAAAGATAGAAAAGCAGTGTGGGTAACACGACAGTACAGGAGGTTTGTCATCAAGACCTTAGCTGTCAAGACCACATAAACTTGAGGAAGCAAAACAGCTCAACTGCCAAGATATGTTCTCATTCATGCTTGGATCCCTGACACCACTTAGGGTGGGGCAAAAACTAGATAAAACTGTAGTTTCCATGTTAGTTGTTAGAAACAGAGCTTAAAGGGGTTTCATGTCTTCGCTGATATGTTGGCTGCTTCTTTGAGAGGGCACAAGAGGAGATGGTGTAGTTTAGTACAGTCGGCCCTCCATACTGTGGCTTTACAACTGTGAATTCAACCAACTCGGTCTGAAAGTTTTTGGAAAAAAAAAAGTATTGAATCACACTTAGTATGTACAGACTTTTCTTGTTATTTCCTTAAAAAGACAGTGTAACAATTCTGTACATAGCATTTACATTTATGATGTATAATATACAATCTGGAGATGATTCAAAGTATGTAGGAGGATGTGATATGTTGTAGGCAAATACAACTTTATGTAGGAGACCTGAGCATCTGCTGGTTTCCATGACCAAAGGTCTGGAACCTGGCACCTTCAGATACCGAGGAAGGACTGTGGCTTGGAGTGAAGAAAATAGCAAGGCATTCTACAATGTGTGACTAGAGTTAGGAAACTTGAATTATAATCCAAATTTATCTACTGCCTAGTTTTAAGTCCTTTTAAATTGCTTTATTTTAATTCTAACATAGCTGAAAAACACATGGCATGAAAATGAAGTGCTTTAGAATGGCAGTGTTACTTCAAGTCACATGTAAGTTCAAGTAGCATAAAGTGTTGGAGAAAAATCTTTAAAGCTAATGTGAAATAACAATCATAAAAGTAAATGGAATTATTCAATCCACAGGGCAATTGATACCACCAAATTCCAGAGTAAAAATAGCAAGAAAATCTAATGTGAATTATTGATGAGTTCTAGATATCAAAGACTTCTCAGAGATAATTATTAAGATAACCAATATTTATTGAGTATTTGTTGTATGTCCAACCCTATAGTAAAGATCATTAAGTACATTATTTATGATCTCTGTGACAACTTGGATTTATAGTTACTGTTATCATTTGTATTTTACAGATAAGAATATGAAGGTACAAAGCACCTCAGCTGAAGTCGTACAGATAAGAGGTAACAGATCACTTGTAGCTGGATCTGTTTAACAATTTAGGAGGCAAGGATGGGGAATATCAAGGTTCAAGTCCAGCCCAGGCAAAAAAGCTACTAGGACCCCATCTCATCCAATAAAGCTGAGTGTGTTGGTACACGTGTCATCCTAGCTATGTAGGAAGCACAAACAGGAGGTTCGTAGTCTAGGCTGGCTTGTGCTGAAATGTGAGATCCTACCCCAAAATAGCTAAAGTTATTGGTTGAGATGGGATCTCCCTAACTTTTTGCCCAGGATAGCCTTGAACCATAATCCTCCCAATCTCCACATCCTAAGTAGCTGGGATTACAGGTGTGAGCCACCACATCCAGCCTTCCTTTCCAGGCATTGTAGAGATCCTGAGGTGCCTCTATTTTGCAAGCATGCTCAACCTCACCAGTTTGTCCTGTGAACTTTGAATATGCCAAATCTTGACTACAGGAAAATAAACTCTCTATTCAGGACACTTATTTTGGAGATGGGAAGGCTCACTATGACAATGAAAACTGGCTTTTGCCAGCTATATTGGGAGAGCTGTCCAACATCTTAGAAAATCTCCACATGCCAAGGTACCAGATGTACTTTTTAAAGCAATGTTCTTGAGTCAAAGTAAAGAGTAGAAATGACATGAAGACTTCTTGGCGCTCCCAGATTTTCAAGGATACCACAGTAAGTTTTATTTTAGCCTGAGCAAGGCAGGTTGAATAGATCCTTGAGACAACTTGACACTCTTTCTAAATGGGTACAGCCCCATGGTTCTTGATTTTTCCATGGCTAGACAAAAGCAGAGCACTGATGGGGAAGCAGCGGAGTTTGTCTTGGAAGTACAGATATCTAAGGATCCTAAATGAAAGCAGATCACATTTCTCTTCTGTGACCAAGAGCCAGGTCCATACATTTCTGTATGTGGCAGGAAGAATCATTTGTTTGCTTACATAACATGACTGCCCACAGTACAAAGGCAAAGCCATGTCAGGGCAGTGAGAAGCTTTAGAATTCAGTGTTTGTGTGTATTTCTCATGGGGCAAAACCAGGACAATGGAGGGCTTACAAGTGATGTAATAACAAATATAACAGACCTGTGTACTTTACTGAATACATGCATTTTCTGGAAAGTTGATACTGAGGATTGATTTGCCAAGGCATTTAGTGGAGACATGGGGAAAATCACAGGGTATAGTCTTCAAAATGCCATGTCAGCCAGGGCTGCCCACCTCATACTGACTCTTGGCTCAGCTGGGCAAAGCTTTGGGTTTTTTTATTGCCTTTAGAAAGAAGAGCTATTTTAGAATTGTTGTCCTTTGGGAAATAAGTCAAAACAGAATTTCTTCAGTGTGACCTTGAAATTTAAAACAAAATTTGTTGATTCAGAAACAGAAGTATTGGTACTTTCTGTTCCTGAATTTCCATTGTGAATGGAAGGTAGAAATTAGGAGCTGTTTGCAACCAATCTTCAGGTTATTTTATCCAAAATTCATTAATATTAGTTTTGAAGCTAAGGTATATTTTAACATAAGGAAATTGTTCCTTTTTTCTGGTATCCCTTTTAAGGATAAGATTATCTATAACCTGTCCCACTATATAGAATATATGTGGCTGATAAATCCATTTAATCTTGACAGCTTACCAAAGACTTGTTTTTCTTCTGAATAAGATAGGTCCTTTTCGCAAAGATAGCTATGCAGTTACAAACTAAAAAGTTATTATGAGATTTCTTTAAAAAGGGAAAGCATCCTTTAATAACAGATTTTTTTTTTTTTGGTTTTGCCCTGCCTTTCAGCACAGCTTATTATTTTGTTCTTTTGTTTGCCAATTATTTAAGAGCTTGTGCTGTAGGAAAGTTCCAATTCAAAACATTTTTTAAAAAGCATTCTTCTTTGAGCATCGTCTGGCATTTCCATTAGCTTTTGCAGAAGAATCCAGGGGGATTTAGATGCTAGGGAAGAACAAATAACTGGTCAGTAAGCCAGTTCTCAGAACCAGAGCGGCACACAGGAGACTCCACTGACTAACTCCAGGCCAGCAATTTCAGCAGATCATTTTTCTGTAATAAACTGAGTATTGGGGGTGTTTTCCACCTTAACTAGCAGTCTTCAGAAGTATTCAACGTGGGAACTCAAGGAAATAGGAGGTTCCCTTGCCTAGCAAGTTCACATAAAGCAGAACCTTCAGGGTTGCAGATTTAATATTTGAGTGTCACTCCTGACACTATTCCATGGAGCCTTTCCCAGTGTTCCAGTATATTATTCTATTCATATTTATAGAAAAACCCAGAAGGAGATGTAATTTGGGAATCGCTTTTTGGTAGTAACATCACCTGCAAAGTGCAGTGGTATATAAAAAAAACCCTGTAGGTAGTAAAGGAGTGAAAAGATATGAAAACAGTGGTCTTGGTTTTTTTGTGGTATCCCAGATCATGTTTTTTAAACAGTATAATTTTTATTACCAAAATAATAGCAGTGTCCTTCATGGGATACTGGAATACAAAAAAGATATTAGATAAAAAGTAAGGAAATAAGAACATACTATGGATTTAATTATACTGTATTAGTATGGATTAATTCATTGTGACAGATATTTCCACCTAATGGAGCAATAGGGAAAACTGGATAGGAGGTACAAAGGAGTCCTCAGCTTTTCACATTTTCTATAAATCTCAACCTATTCCAAGATAGTTTATTTTTGTACATCTTCATTATGACATTTTCATCCCCACCACTATCCTCTCTTATTCCTCTTCCCAAATAGTCCCCCTTCTATGTTCATTTTTTTTAAATCTAAATTACACATATAGAGGAAATACATTTGTCTTTCTGGGTCTGACTTCACTTAACCTAATGATCTCCAATTTCATCCATTCTCCTTCAAATGGTATAATTTCTTCTTCTTTATTGATGAATAAAACTCTACATATATCGCATTTTCTTTATCCACCTAGGTTGATTCCATAACTTGGTTATTGTGACTAGTGTGGCAATAACACGGGTTGCATTTATCTCTGATGGATGCAGACTTAGATTCCTTCAGATGTATATCCAGGAGTAATATAGCTGCATTATATGGGACTTCTGTTTTTAGTTTTTGGGTTTTTTCTTTCTTTTTTTTTTTTTCTTGAGGAAGCTCCATACTGATTTCCATAGTGGCTGGACTAATTTATACTCCTACCAACAATGTATATGGGTACCTTTCTCCCTACAACCTTGCCAGCAGGATACTTAACTTAAAAAAAAATACACACTTGCAAAAAATTTGGTGCATTTAGAGACGCAAAAATGTTCAGAGGAACATGGTATTTGGGGGGACATTTACGTATTGGTTAAGTTTGTATATTTTATAAGTATTTGATATATATGCATATTGTTTCATAATTTCCTTTTCTGAGTGAACATATTTTCATGTCACTAAGTATTTTATAGCCTCATAATTGTTGCACAATATTCAGTGATATGAAAATATTGCAGAATTTGTTTAGCCAATCTCTTCTTATTGGAAATTGAAGTTATCACTCATATTTCATTATTATAGAAATGCAGTGACTTAGCCATGAAATTCAGGCTTTGTTCATATTCACTTTTGTTTCCTCAGGCGAAGTTTCTAGAAATGGAATTACTGGCCCAAAGGATATGTGCAGTTTTAAAAATGTCAATAGGTTTTTGTTATGTAAATTTGAGTAACATCAATTAGAACGGATTCTGTATGAGGGATTATATGAACAAATGAATTTATAGTAGTGACCTGGTAGGCTAGAACTAGTTAGTCAGGAAGCTGGAGACATGCAATTTAAAGCTTTTGTTTGCTTATTTTAGAAGTCTTGCTGAGAGTGAGTAGGGATAGGTAGGGAACTGGAAGAGAAGAGCTAAATAATCAAAGCCCCTGTTGGGGCATGTGAAAGAGTGCTGAGTAGATGCAGGCTGGAGCAGGCTTGGCAGGAAGAAGTGTTCTGGAGACAGGCAGTGCAGGCTGGGAGATTTCTCTCCCTCTGTTGAGTTCTAGGCGGAGGCCCAGCATCTTCAGATTAGTTAACTTGGGGCCAGGCTTCATATGCATGGGATGCCTCCCTTTATGCCCAGTCACCCTGGAGAAGGGTAACTATTGTGAGCAGTGGCTGCTTCAGATAGTTGCCTGTCTTGGTAGGTTAAGATATGTCAGACAGTGAGGGGACAGTACTACCAAGGTAGAGGATATTAATATCCTGATTTCCACTCCTCACAGTGTGAACCTCTAACATCCAACTTGGGGCAAATTGGAATGGATATTCCCATGACAGCACTGGTATATCTTCTCCATACACCTTTCCTACAGCTGACCACTAGCTCATGTATGTACACTCCCTCTCTCTTTCCCACCCTATTAAAGCTACCTTGCAATAATGCTCAGAGCTGTGACTATTCCCAGCATTGCAATTATCCTGCACAAGCATCAGTCCGGATTATCAACTTTCAAAAATGCATCTGTACTTAAATGTATACCCCTGTAATCGCAGCATTCCGGAAGCTGAGGAAGAAGGATTGCAAGTTTGAGGCCACCCTGGGCAACATAATGTCAACCTGTCTCAAATAACAGCAGCAAGAACAATTAAGCAAAAAAGCATCCATGTCATTATTGGGAACAGTCTGCAAGTGATTTCCTAGTCTGTCCCCTTAACTTCAGGGAGTTTAGGTAAATTCCTTTCAAACCCAGCAGCCTCCTGTCGTGAGTGTCTGTAAATGGACATTAGTAGCAAACCATGTTTCTGTTTCCACACATGCTGAATTTGTGAGTGTCATCTCTGTTGTTTTGCACCTGTCATTCTTAACATTTTGTCTTGTTTCAAGTGTTTTACTGCTCCAAAGTTTAAGTGCCTTTTCATGTTTTGAATGAGGCTCATACATTGATTTGAGTTCTTTTCTGAAGTCTATTCCCTAGACAGGGATTTGCTTTTCTGCCATAACTTGAGGACTATTCCAACATAAACTACATCTGCTGACTGTAGCCCTGGCCACCCACCATGGCCTTGGGAAAATGAAGAAATTCAGGAATTGATTGAGTTCCAAGAAAGGTGTCCAGAGCACTGCCTCTGAGTCTCACCCTTGAACTAGTGGCCCAGGAACACTTTGTACAATCCGAACTTTTCCCTTTGTTCCCATTGACTTATTCTGCTAGGATTTACAGAAAAGCCCAGAGGGAGATGCAGTATTTGGACCATATTACCTGCAAGGTACAGTGGTGTAGAGGAAAGCATGTAGGTAGTAAGGGAGTGAAAATAGTGTTCTCAAAATAATACAGTAGTTATCTGAACAGTATCCTTGCTTTTGAGATTTTCAAAGAAGTGATAAAATGCTCTTTCAGTGAATAAATGTAGAAAAACCTATGAAACATGAGTCATCTAACCTTTCAGAAATTAGAACTGCCCCTCAGTGCTACTTGGCTGTTTTCTGTCCTCTATCTGTGCTTCTCCTTTTCTTTAGAGGACCATGGTATACAGAATTAAATTAACGATAATCATTGGTTTTACTTGTTCTTGTCATGGCCCACTTTTTTATTTGGTAATTTTTATAAAAATTAAACTGGTAATATGGTAATAAATTAGTAAATTAATTGATTGGTAATATGGTAGTAATTAGTAAATTGGTAATATCGGAACTGAGCTGTTTCCATATTTTTGTTTCTTTGTCTCTCTTTTCCTTCCATTTCCACATTCAGAGTCCAAATTCCCAGCACAAGACAGTGGGAAACAGTGAATCACACACCTAGGCTGCAGGTCCTGCCCCAGGGGCATGCTACTTCCTGCATATTTCCCCATTAATTCTCCCATACTGTGCTCGTGGAACCTATGATAAGCCCCTGTTATAGCTATGGCATAGGGTAAATGTGTGGATGTGAGCTAAGCATTAATGTACCTGTCCCCAAGGAGTTGCAGTCAGTTTTACATTCTCATTGGAATTTTCAAAAATCTTTGATCCTGTCTCCAGTCATTGCATTTTTTTTTTCCCAAGGCCAGGAGCAAATTCCTAGTAGTTCCTAGTTCAGGAAACTTTCCACTGGCTCCTCTAGGGAATATGGTGAACAAGTAGTAAAAAAGTTTGTTAGTGTTTTCAAAGGCACCCCCCAGCACAAAGATGAGTTAGAACATGACAAGGAGAAAAGACAAATGTCAGCTCAGTCACATCACATCTTAGCCTTTCCCTCAGAGATGCAGGCAGACTCTTCCCAGAGCACATGCTGTCAAGCCAACTGGTGAGAAGAGATTCACTGTTTAACAGGTGAAGAAAGAGTGCACTAAGACAATAAAAAGTAATGAGGAAAACAGTCATCACTGCTCACTCCCTGTTAGTGGTAGATGGGGAGCAGGTGGCCCGATACCCATAAATGGGGCATTTCCTGCCCTTGAGAGCCCCTCAGGCACTGCCCTGCAATTGTTAGGGAATCATCAGTTCTGCTTGGCTTTTTATTGTTCACAGCTCCTGCCAACCAAGATATTGTTTCTGTTTTGTTAAAACAGTGCCTAGAGCTCAGGGAAAGAAAGGCAATGGGGAGAGGCAAGAAACATTAAAAGAAGAAGAAGAATAGGGATTCTGTTGAATTGTTTGTACAGTTCCTCTCCTTTTTTGCCCCCTCATCTTGTCTTAAAATAATTGGTTTGAGGCTGTAATAGAATTGCTATCAAATAAGCCCTGAGAATCAGTTATTCTGGATTCAAGAAGAAGGTAAAAGTGTACCAAATGCTATCACGACATCTGAATGAAAGGAAACATTGATCCATAGCCAAGAGCCAGCCTGAGGTAGAAGAGGGCAAAGCATTAAGTACAGAACTCTATTCTTACTTTGTTCCTTACTTGTTCTTTAAAGAAGGAAATTCCTGTTATGATTACCTTCTTTGTATGATAAGCACACATAATATGTAGGGCTGTAGAGAAGTGACAGATAGCCATAGCAAAACCAGTCTTACATATTATTTTGTATGAATTACTATTAATTATTTAATATGAATGATTAGCTGAGAATAGATGGAAATTACCTCTTAGTCTTTAAAAGGAATCTATTTTCTTCTCTACTTCAGTGGTCTGGCTCCCGTAGTTTAAATTTACTTAGATATTAGGCATTTTAAACATTTTCATTAGTGTGTATTAATTGTACAAAAATGGTTTCATTGTCACATTTTCATACATGCATATAATGTAGCTTGATCCTATTTGCCCCCATTGTCCTCTCTTATCTTCCCCCCTCCTCCCCCACCCTGTACCTTTCCTTTTCCCTTATTGTCTCCCTTTGTTCATGTCTTCTTTTGTTGCTTTTTAAGTCTAGATTCCACATAGGAGAGAAAACATGTGATACTTGTCTTTTTGAGTCTGGCTTATTTTGTTCCATTTTGTGGCTGAATAATACTCCATTGTGTATATATGCCACATTTTCTTTAGCCATTCACTTATCCCTCGGTGATAAGCACCTAAGCTGATTCTGTGACTTGGCTATTGTGAATACTACCATGATAAACATGAATGTGCAGTTATCTCTGTTATATGATAACTTTGATCCCTTGGTACCATACAAGAAGTGGTATAACTGTATAAGTTAGTTCTAGTTTTAGTTTTTTGAGGAACCTCCATACTCATTTCTGTACTGGGTAGACTAATTTGCATTCCCACCAACAGTGTATAAGGTTTCCCTTTTCCCTGCATCCTTGCCAGCATTTGTTTTCTTTTTTTTCCCTTGATTGTTGACTATTTTATTGTTGCTTCTTTTTATACTTTTTTTACAGTTCACATATTTTTGTTCTTTTGTAGAATTTCAGTAGTCTTTCTTATGTTTACAATTTAAAATACATCTGAGGCACATGGCTGTTCACGCCGAAGACTGTCTAATGAGAACTTTAAGTCCTGTAATGTTATGGTTGTCCTTTCTTCCTTGGTTTCACTGCCGCAATAGTAATCATAAGCAATGACCCCGTATTAGTTTATATTGCTCACATAAGTAGTTCAAGCAGACATTGAGTCACCTCTGAAAAAAAAGGCAGTTATTGAGTTTGAATAAAACAGAAGACCAACTGATAAGGACCAAGATGTGTCTTGAGAATGAAGTTTCAGAAAAGTCATTAGATAATTGAATTTAAGATTTCTCAGAGCCCTGGATCAGGTATCTGGTAGGATTGAAGGCCACATATAGAATTTGTGGTTAACACAAACACTTGGAGAATTTGATATATGAAAAAGGTAGTATTGCGAATTCATGCAAAAAAGCTAAACTGTTAATAAATGGTGTTAAAACAAATTGAATTTCAATCTGGAAGAAATAAGATTGTATGCATGCCTTACACTACTCATAAATTCTAAGTAGATAAAATATCACAATATGGAAAATGATATCAACAAAATACTTTAAAAGTATGTAAACATTTTAAAGTATTTTAAAAATATTTTAAATGATTTGTTTGGAGTAAGGAAATAAATAACTATTACTGAGAATCTTGAGACCATAGAAGAAAGATCAGTGGATAACTATTTTTTAGGTGTATAACAAAGCAAAATTGCCAAAATCTCATGGTATAAGTCAGCATGAGTCAAAAAGAAATAATAAGATGAGAGAATACTCAAAGCACAGTTTGTTTCCTTAGAAAAGACCTGCAGAAATCAGTAAGAAAAAGATGACCAGCATTATAGAAAATGGACAAAAAAACACAAACAGGTGATTCATAAGAATATAACTACAAATGGACCTTAAACACATATAAGCCTCAGTAATAGTAAGATGCAAATTTAAAGTACACTGGCATATAATTTCTCATCTCTCAAACTGGCAAAAAAGTAGCTTGACTGTACCCTCTTGGCAAGTGCATGACGAATAGATAGCTTATAGATTTCTGGTGGGAGGGCACAATGTTACAATGCCTATGGAAGGCTGATGGCAATGTATATTAAAATTATAAATTCATTGCTCTTTGACCATGTGATCCAACCCAGTTCTGGAACTTTATTCTCATGGCATACTAGCAAGATATTAATTCAGCATTGTTGGTGATGGTAAAAGATTGGAAAGCACTCACTGTCCATCAAGGTGGGGGCTGCAGGTTAAATAGTTCATATGTCCTCAGGATGGAGTATGTGCAACTATACAAAGAAGGAAAAATACAATAGAGATACCTGTATGCCCATGTTTATTGCAGCAGTATTCACAATAACTAAGCTGTGGAATCAGCCCTGGGGGCCCAACAGCAGATGAGTGGATAAAGAAAATATGGTCTATGTATACAGTGGAGTTTTATTCATCCATAAAGAAGAATGAGATCATTTTGTTTGTGGGAAAATGGATGGAAATGGCAATCATCATGTTAAACAAAATAAGCCAGACTCTGAAAGACAATATTGCATGTTTTCTAAGACAAATATTGCATGGAATCTAGAGGGGAAAAAAAAGACATGAAAGTAGAAGGTGGGCTAATGGGAGAAAAGGAAGGGGAGTAGAGGAATGGGAGAGGGGGATAAGTGAAGTTAAAAAGGAAGTAAATATGCATGCACAAAAATGTCACAATGAAACCCATTATTTTGTAAATTAATATATACTAATACAAAGAATTTATGAAATTGGATCTATCATTCTCAAGAGTACCAACATATAATTTTTTTTAAAAAGAAAGTAAACCTTTTACCTTTTGTAAAAGAAAGGGAGGAAATAAGAATATTCGTATGTGTGTTTCCAGACAAAGAAAGAAAGAAAGGTGTGTAGGATGGCAGGGAGAAGGAAGGAATAGAATATATGGACACAGAGGTGGGAGTACAATGTCTTAATGTATTGTCTTTAATCATGTAAATGTATTAGGTATTTAAAATTAAATACATCTTTGAAAGAATAAATAGTGAGCAGGCACTGGTAGTATTCATAAGTGACTTTGAGGTCTTTGGGAATAGGCCGTCACAAAAGAGCCATTCCATTCAATTAGCAGACGTCCAGCCGACTGTCTTCTGGATGCCCCAGCGAGAGGCCGGATTTCTAATGAACTCACAGATGCTCTTTGCTGTTTAACCATGCTATGTGAATAAAGCTCATACTTTTTGGTATTCCCAATAGGCATAAGCAATGCATATTGCCTATCAGCCCTTTGCTGATAGGCTGCATTGAAGTGAACACTTTTAAGTTATACTTTTGTAAAAAAAAAATAGAAAAAAGAAAGTCATTTGAATTTCTTCTTTTGAGAAAGTTCTGTTTAGTTCAATTGCCCATTTTTTTATTGGTTCATTGATTTTGGGGGAGTTTAATTTCTTAAGTTCCCTGTATATTCTGGTTATCAGTACTTTGTCTGATGTATAGCTGGCAAATATTTTCTCCCACTCTGTGGGTGGTCTCTTCAATTTAGAGACTATTTCTTTTGTTGTGCAGAAGCTTTTTAGTTTTATGAAGTCCCATTTATCCACTCTTTTTCTTAGTTTCTGGGCTGCTGGGGTTCTATTGAGGAAGTCCTTGCCTATACCTATTACTTCCAGAGTATTCCTTGCTTTTTCCTATATTAACTTCAGAGTGTCAGGTCTGATATTAAGGTCCTTGATCCATTTTGACTTGATACTAGTACAGGGTGATAAACATGGATCAAGTTTCAATTTTTTGCAAACAGATAACCACTTTTCCCAGCAACATTTGTTGAAGGGGCTCCATCATATATTTTTGGCGCCTTTGTCAAAAATAAGGTGGGCATAGCTGTGTGGATTCATATCCGGATCCTCTATTCTGTTCCTCTAGTCTTCATGTCTGTTCTTGTGCCAGTACCATGCTGTTTTTATTGCTATTGCTTTGTAATATAGTTTGAAGTCGGGTATTATGATACCTCCAGCATTGCTCTAGCCATAAAGGAATTGCAAATCAAAATCACACTAAGATTCCACCTCACCCCTGTTAGAATAGCCATCATCAAAAACACCAACAACAGGTTGGTGAGGATGTGGAGAAAAAGGAACCCTTGTATACTGCTGGTGGGAATGCAAGCTAGTGCAACTGCTCTGGAAAAACAATATGGAGGCTTCTTAAAAATCTAAAAACATAGTTCTGCCATATGATCCAGCAATCCCACTCCTGGGGATATACCCAAAATATTGTGACATAGATTACTCTAGAGACACCTGCATACCTATGTTTATTGCAGCACTATTCACAATAGCCAAGCTATGGAAACAGCCAAGATGCCCCACTACTGACGAATGGATTAAGAAAATGTGGCGTTTATATGCAATGCAATTTTACTCAGCCATGAAGAAGAATGAAATCTTATCATTCTCAAGTAAATGGATGGAACTGGAGAACATCATCCTGAACGAGGTTAGCCAGGCTCAGAAGACCAAAAATCATATGTTCTCCCTCATATGTGGATTTTAGACCTAGGGCAAATACAGGAATGTTGTAGGTCTTGGGTCACATGCTAAAGGAAGAGCACATATGGGAGGTATGGGGAAAGGTAGGAAACCCAAAACAGGAAAGTGTTTGGTGTCCCCACTGCAGAGGAGCTAATACAGAAACCTTAAAGTAACAGAGGTCAGTATGGGAAGGGGATCAGGAACAAGTGAAAAGGTCAGTTAGAGATGAATCAACTTGGGTTGTAACACACTTTGTGCATGGAAGCAATGCTAGGAATCTCTCTGTACAGTTATCCTTATCTCAACTAGCAAAAACGCTTTGTCTTTCTTATTATGCTTATGTCTTCTCTTCAACAAAATTGGAGATAAGGGCAGAACAGGTTCTGCCTGGAAACAAGGGGGGATGGTGGGGAGAGGGAGTGGTGGGGAACAGGGGGAAGGAATGGCCCAAACAATGTATGCACATGTGAATAAATGCATAAAAAATTTTTTTAAAAAGTCAAACTTAAAAAGTAAAATATTTTGATAATGGCTGGCGTATAAGAAAATTTAAGAAACCAACCTAACTGAACATCTTCAGCTCAAAACACTAGTTAGCTGTGTGTTAAATTATAAGTGCCAAAATCTGTTCACTTTCCATTTGCATCTGATTCATCATTCCTCTAATTTTTAATGTTCTTAAACATTACCTGTTGAAGCTGTTAAAATCCAGTGAGTGCCTTTGCATACCCAATTAGATGCCCAATTACCAATTTTAAGCTCTTGAGTTACATTTTAAAATGAAATGAACCCAGCCCTGCAGTTGAATTGTTAATGGTAGCAGATCTCAAGGGAAGTGATACTAAATGTTGTCACTCAGAAACAGTGTTCCCACCTTTTAAACAGAAACGCATCCTTGCTGCTTTAACACCAAACCTCATGTGCTGTCCACACTAGTGTGGGTTAAAGTCTGGATTTCCTTTGAAGAGAAGGAAGAAGATTGAGGGCAAACAGAAGTTCTCAGAGCCTGGGCAGGGATACTGGAATCATTTCCTTTTCGAAAATATAATAGTGTCTTTGTGTTTAAGGCCAGGAAGCAAGATCAGGAACCTTGGTGTTCTGTTCTTGAGTGTAAATATATGTTTAACAAGATTACTTCCTAAACATTTAGTTTGAACATAGAGGAGTATCCAGGATTCTTGGCCAGGATATGAGTTGCATTACGATCCATCCCAGGTCAAGGAAATCTAAAAGAAATCAGCTGCTCTCTGGTTGGCTTTATTTCTGTACATGTAAATGGGTCCTTCTTAGTTAGTAGAACCCAACTTTTTGCTGTAGAAGCACAAGGGTGGTCTGAGGGATGGCCTCTTTCCTTGATCCTTTTTAGTCCTATTCATCCTTCTGGCCACAGCTGAAATGATACTTCTCCCATAAAGTCGATGATCTGCTTCCACCAAAACCCAGCTCTCACCACTCTCCCCCATTCCACATGGTATGTGTTCTTTTCCTCCTCCAGATGCCTAATTATATGCTTTCTGACAGTAAGAAGTATGCATTGTGATATTTATCATATCTTGCCTATATTTTAGCACTTAGGGACTTGCCATTTTTCTTCTGAAGTAAATACTTCCTGAGGAGCAGGCCTGTTCTTGAGTCTCCTGGTGGTAATTTCAGATCATCCCCTTTTTCCACCGTTACCCCTTGTATATCACTTTCCCTTCAGTATGCACGCAAAGTAAATATCTGTTGAATGAATGTTATTAGTGCCTTTAGATTTTTCCAGAAGAAAAAAAAATAGTCACACTGCTTTATGATTCAAGTGTTGGCAGTTTAAATTCCTCTTAAGTGAGACCAAAAATTTACATAAATTTCTGATACTCAGTTATGATTCTCCCCAGGGGAATTTAGGAAAGTTATGAGGATAACATTTTGCCACTCCCAACAGAATAGCTTTCACATACCATGAAGTTCCCTTCCTGCCAAGAGATTTTCCCTCCCCACTCCTCACCCCAATAGGTCACCAGCCATGCAAAGGGAAACAGCAGATGTCTTTAGGTCTCTCAGATGAATCTTCAAGCAATGACTGGGTATAATGCATTAAAGATACTCTTGTGTATTGGTCAGCTTAAATGAGTAGATGTTTCACATGCTCTGATTTATTTGGAAAGAAGGGACTTTCTACTTTCATTTATAAAATAGTTTGCTATATTTGTTTCTCATTCTATTAGTGAGGCATCTAGGCCTGAGAGAATGGGTATCTCAGTGTGCAGTAAGCATATGCTGAAACTAGAGTGGGCTCCTAGTGTCCTTCTGTTCTAATTTCATTTTACAAATGATGAAATTTGAGTTTAGACTCAGACAGGAAGAGAAAAGTCTGAAATGCCCATAAACAGGTAGGCGGAATGGGCCCAAGAATCCCAGTCCCCTAACTCCCAGTCCAGTGTGTTCTCTCTCTGTCCCTCCCTCCCTCCCTTCTCTCTCTCTTTCTCCCTTCCCCTCTCTCCCTTTCTTCCTCTCCCTCCCTTCCTCTCCCACTCTCCCTCCCTTCCCCTCCTTCCCTTCTCCTCCCTCCCTTCTCTCTCTTTCTCCCTATCCCTCTTTCCCTCCCTTCTCTCCCTTTTCTCCCTCCCTTCTCTCTCCCTGTTCCTCTCTCCCTGTTCCTCCCTCCCTCCCTTCTCTCTCCCTTTCTCCCTCCCTCCCTTCTCTCTCCCTCCTTCCCTTCTCTCTCCCTTTCTCCCTTTTCCTCTCCCCCTCCCTCCTTTCCCCTTCCCTCCCTTCTCCTCCCTCCCTTCTCGCTCCCTTTCTCCCTGTCCCTCTCTCCCTCCCTTCTCTCCCTTTTCTCCCTCCCTTCTCTCTCCCTGTTCCTCTCTCCCTGTTCCTCTCTCCCTCCCTTCTCTCTCTCCCATTTTTCTCCCTCCCTCTCTCCCTCCCCTCCTCACCTGCTTAGAGTTGTTGCTGTTACCCAGTTATCTACAGTCTAGTACTAATGGGCACAGGGTCCATCTCCCATGTAGAGCAACTTCACAGAGGGGTTTGCTCTATTCTTAGACCAAATCCTGTGCTGTTAATGCTATTTTTGTACAGGTGGAACAGAGGAATTACAGGATGATTTCACTCCAGAAACACTGCCCTCCACTGGAGAACCATTTTAATGAGCATGACCTCCAAACAGGAAGTCAGGAAGAAGCATTACCTTCCTATTAGGGGACAGTAGGTTGATCTATAATTCTTTAAAAGGGCCACAGTATAGTGCTGGGACCCCAAGCAAAGGGAGCTTTCTAAGGCTTCCAGAAGGAAACCTTTTCTGTATTCTCACATACACCTACCTTTACTTTGTTGTCTCAACAAACAACCTTTTTCTCATATCTAAAAAATAGCCACTAATTAGCTTTACTCTTTGAATTAAGATGACCTTCCACCTATCACTGTGCATGAACCATACTAGCTTTCCTCTTGGCTTATAGTTTGACTAGCAGAGTTCATTTACATTAGGAGATAATTTGGATTCTCACTGTGTTTCTCCAGAGCCTTTCATATATGGTCGTCAAGATGACATGCATGGGATGGAAACTGTAGCTTAATGAGAGTTGTTTCTATGGGTAGAATTGGGGAAAGGGGCCTTTGACATTCCTCTTTTGAACAAGCATGAACAACCCTCTGTGGAAATGTTGGCTAGAAATGGAGACTAGTAGTATAATGAATTCCATTATAATTTAAATCTGAAATCAGGACTAAGCACTGGACATGAGGATCAAATGACTATCCCTTTTGTCTTACCTGGCTTCAAATTTTGATATACAGCCTGGATGCCTTCCTCCCAGTCCCCTGCCTTGTCTGGCAGTCTACTGGCCAGAAAACCTTCCTTGCTCTTCAATAAAGGATGAGAGAGAAAAAGAGTGTGAATGAACAACGTACCAGGGATAAAGGAAGTGGTTTCCCCTTCTCTATAAATTGCCATTACTTAAGATTTAGAAGTTCCAATTGGACTTGCTCATTGAATGCTAGTTTCAACTTATAATCCTACAAGTTCTTTCCTTATCTCATTCATAGGCCAGAACAGTTGACAATAGAGTGCGTCTGCCTCTGAACATCAGCAAAGTTAGACTCTGTATCTAAGATGGGTGCGGTGGCCTATGGATTGTTACACATGCCTTAGGGACAGAGTGTGCACAGGAGTTCAGGCAGATACGGCCAGTGTCTGTTGTTATGTTTGGATGCTATCCCTGTGTTCTTCCTCCACACCCTCATTGTTCAGATCAGTCAGGGAAGAACCGACCAGAGGATGGGCATTCATCTGCAAAATGAATCTCCTTACAAAGAGTTCTCAGAGGGAGAAAGTTACTGGTTATGGTCCAATACAAAGGAAGAGAAGCAAATGTTGCATGCAGAAAGGCAGTGACCTTTCCTGTACTTCCTTCTCTGGGGACACATGCTGGCAGGAGTCCAGAGATAGAAGTCACTTCTTCACTGTCCATTTCATTAGGATTCCAAACCAATCACACTGGCCATTTCTACCTTTATTCTCTTCTTTCTGAGATGTGACTTTTTCACCATTCATTTCTACACTTGAGGAGAGTTGCCATCTGAAGTGTTTACTGATCTTTTCTGAAGAATTTGCTTTCCCCTCTTTCTTCAGGCCTCCCTTTAGAGTTTGCCTCCCTCACACAACTGTCCTAGCTCTGCTGGCTTGTTGTACCCTCTGCTAGATCTAAAATAGAACTACCTTGCTTGATCTTCTTTACTCTAATGTAACTTGAAAACCCTTTGCCTAAACTTCTTTGCCTAAAGTGCGACTAAACAATAAAATGGTACTGCGGTGTTACCAGGGAATAGTTTTTCATTTGAGGGAGGTTCATGCATTCTGAAATTAAAATTTGTGATACTTTGTCGTGAATTTGTATGAAGCTACCCTTTGAGCTACATAGCGGGTTAAAATGCTTCCCAAGCAAATGATTAGAACAAATAAGATATATACAAATTAAAAATAAAAAATAACAAAGAAAGATCTGAAAGTTTAGAAGCAATCTTTTGTTTGCTAAAATTGTTCCTGAGTTAGATTCAGCAAAGTCCTAGAATGAATGTTACAGAGAAATACTGTGGGCATTTTGGGAAAGGGAGGGAGTGTGGGCTGTATTGGCAAGGAACATCTGTGGCAAAGGGAGAATCTGGACCTGGTATGTGAAGAACAGGCATGCTTTAGATTTGCAGAAGGTGGCCATGAAGTGTGAACAGCAGCACACAAATAGGATGGACTATAATATGTGGGAGGCCCTGGGAAGAGCCTGGCACTTTGATGGAATCAGTCATGGAAGTGTGGAGTAGAAAGGCAGGGACCAGCTGAATATCCAGTATCCAGAAACAGTTATGGTGATCCACTTTATTGCAGTCAAACCTTTATTCTTCTAGAAATAAGCTCAGTAACCTAGATGTTAATTATCAGGGTTTCCGGGTAGTTTTACCCACCAGAAGAGCGTCTCCTATATGGACAACAAGACAGTTAGTAGCATGGTAAGGACTCACACCAAGACCATTTGCACAAACTTCTTTCTGTGAAGATCCGGAAGTGATGGCTCATTGTCAAGAGGCAGCCTTTCAATATGTCAGGGGTAGACAATGGCATCTCCCCATAGAACTCTCAGTGACATCCCTGACCTCCTTAAGAGAGGAAGCACATAGAAAAGAGGCATTAATTCTATCCTTGTAACAATATCAGGTCCTAAAGTGGCTTTTGTTTCACTGTTAGTCATTTCCTCCAAGTCTGCTTGGAATTGACACAGTTTTGCCAGGCTTGAGGTTTTGCCATGGCTGATGTGTCTGTGCTAGGGTCACAAGTGCCTTTGAACTTCAAAATGTGCATGAACAGCATTGTCTGTTATCACTAACTTCAGGTATGAAATTCACAGCAGCTGAGAAAAGATTCAGTAAAAAGACACTTGGATAACAATGGCCTATTACTTTACACCCATAATTCTCGACTTGCCAAAATAGGCTTGTACTGCTAGACACCAATATATTTCTCTTTCATCCTTTGGACATGTGTATTTTATTTTGTATTTTAGTCAGGAATGTGTGTTCTCAGAGACCCATTTGGTTTCTCAAACCATGGAAAACTCCAATTACCCCCACACAGACAACCTGACCCCCAGTATTCAGCATTCGTTGCAATGGATACTCATTCCTGGTGCTTTCTGTAGTCAAGGAACTCTGCAGATACTTTACTGCACTTTGATTGGGAGTGAGGACTAGTGAAGGAGTAGACCAGAAACCTTGCCTTCGTCGTATAAAATTGTTTAGTGAGGACAGGAAATAAATAGCTTCTCTCCCTCAAGGAGTGCAAGGTGGACTTTCCTACCATAGAAAACAGTGGTAAAAGGACACAATGGGGTACAAAATGTTGGCAGGGCTTGTAGAGAAAAAATAAGTTTATCATGTCAATGAAAAAATTCCTCTATTCTCTTTGAGAATATGGCCAAGAATGGGCCTGTAAGTCATCAAGATAGATAATGAGATGACCATAGCATGTAGCATCACAGTTGAAAAAAAATACTAGTGTACTCAAATAGAAGTTCAGAGCAATCTGGTGCTGAACGTGAACTCATACAATATTCAGCATTTTTGTGATGCGTTTTTAAACTGTTTCCCTTATATCTGCCTCCATATCTGAAAAGGGAACATCGAGAGCTCAGCTAGGATCAGTGGAGACCATAGAAGTGGTGGTGATGGGTGCGATGGGGTGAGGCCATCTGTGGGAAGCTGAATGAGCCAGAAAGGTTTTAGTACATTAAAAAAAAACCTGCAGACAATTTAAATTATAACTCTCAAGGATGTGAAAATATTAAGATGCAAATGTCTATAATCATATCCTGAAAGAAGTTCCTTGGCAATGAGGCTTTTTAACTACTGATGTGAGTTGTAAAGTACTTTCATGAGAATAAAAGTTAGAAGAAACATCTATGTAACTCAGGAGGCTCATGCTCAAAGTTAAAACATGGAATGGAGAATAAACCACTTCAAATATTTTGCAGCTCTATAACTCTGTATTACTCTGATTATTACATAGGCAGAAGGGCAAACCATACACATAAAATCAGCTAAGTGAACTTTAATTATGCCAAATTGGTATAATAAGCTGAAAAGAACTTTGGGTTGTGCAGTGAAAAATACAAAATGTTCTTCTGAAAAACCCAATAGGAGCAGTTTGTAACATTTTGTTGATCTGCAGACATATATTTGACCTCTGACCTTAGCTTTAATACTGGCATAAGTTACTTTGTAATACAAAGGTGGTGATTTCTGCACCAAATTTCAGCCAAAAGAAACTAAAGTTTGATACCAAATCAGTATCATGCAAAGCGTTTGAGAATTCAAAGTTTTACCAGGCACACTTGCTGGCATGCATGATTCCGTAATGAACTTGTTCTCTGCTTAACACAACTGTATCCTTAATGTTCATTCCTGCCATTCATTTTTTGAATATAATACCTCTGCATTCCCAATAATAGACACTCAGTGACATCCAGTAAAACTGAGGAACCCACTCTATAGTGTAAACACCAACAGGTTGCAGAGGCTCTTAACTATAACTCTAAGCTCCATAGGAACCAAGTTTAGTGACCACCTGTATCCTCTACTGAGAACACAGCCTCTCCCTTTGTCATGAAGTAATGCCTCACTACAGCGACCGTTCTCTGGTTCAGACTGGCCCCATCAGAACCGTCTCTGGTCTAGGCTGTACATCTGAGAGAGGGGAAAGATGCCACAAAACAGCAAATGGAGGAGTGTAGATGCCATGGCCAGCTGAGTTTCAAGAAGAGCTAATGCATTGACAATTGTGCCTTATCTCCTTCAGACAGTTTGTCCTCAATTATGTTGTGATTTATGTGGAAATTGTCAGTGGGGAATTGAAAAGAAAACTGGTCACATCATCACTCACCCAGCACCAGGGGATCTCACATTTTACGCATTTTGTTCTGAATCTTCATCAAGGCTGTGCCTTGCAAAAACCCCAGGGATTTTCTTAGGAAGAAGTCATTTAACACAAGTGGCATCATTTATTTCAGAAATTATTCCTAGGCTGCTATGTAAATACTAATGACATGCATAACAATGTATTCCACCTTGGAATTTGCAGCAAAAGTCAGGAAGATGCAGAGATGTATAATGCTGGCTTTCTGGGCACCAGAGGCAGCTCCTTACTACGTGTCAGAATTGGAGTCAGGTGTGCCTGTTTGTTCCTCCTGCCATCCCTTACCTTAAATGACCCCAGATTTTTACAAAAAAGAATTAAAGAAGAAAAGAGACATGGCCCAAAAAGGAATACAGTAAGTGAAATATTTTTAACCATCACCACCAGTCAGTGCATACAATTGGCTGATGGTTATTTTTGATAGGAATGGGGATACATAAAATTTTCCGTATTTGAGATAGGATTCTGAGTTGGGCACTCTACCAAATACTTTGAAGAATGCAAATATATAGTCTGGGGTTCTTGGGGTATTTATAATCTGATAGCTGATATAACACATACATATAAATAAAAATACAGAGCAAGAATGATCTTTTTTCTGATGTATACAAAATCTGATGTTTAACCTGGGCATGGTGGTGCATACCTGTAATCCCAGCTCTTCAGGAGGCAGAAGCCAGCCCCAGCAATGGTAGCAAGACACTATCTCAAAAACAAAATATAAACGAAATGACTGGGGGTATAGCACAAGTGGTAGAGCACTTGCTTGGCATATGTGAAGCCCTGGGGTCAGTCCCCAGCACCACAAGAAAAAAGACATGATGTTTAGTAAGTAATGTCCTCCAATAATACACTCAGCATTGAGGCACAAAGATGACCAAGCCTTGGTGACAGACCTTGTGGATTTTCACATGGAGGGTGGACAGCTCTGTCTATACTACTGCCATCTGGTCTAAGCCACCATTGTCACCTCTCTCCTACACTGTGATAGTGGTAGAAGTTTCATAGGGATTTCCTTGCTTTTATGTACACCTCTGCCATGACCTATTTTCCCTACAGCAGTTGGACAGTGTTTTTAAAAACAGAAAATTAGATCCCTTTACACTCCTGATTCATGTTTACAAAGCCTTGTACACAGGTGTCTCCAGGATCTGCACTTGCTTTTGTCTGTGACCACATCCATTCTCTCCTTTCCTCCCTATGTTTTATCACTCTGTCTTCTTTTTATTCTTTAACCATGTCAACTTGTTTTCCACCTCTGGGCCTTAGCACTAGTGTTGTGCCCCAAACGCTTGTTATAACTGAGAAATGTCTTAGGATTTGTGTTAGTCAGGATTTTCTATAAAAATACAATCTATAGATAAATATATATACTTTATAATGTTATGTTTGTCAGCTTTCCTTCACTGTGACAAAATACCTGAGAGAAGTCAACTTTAAAAAAGAAAGGTTTTAATTTTTGACAAAGGTGCCAAAAACACGATGGAGAAAAGACAGCCTCTTTAACAAATGTTGCTGGGAAAACTGGATATCTGTGTGCAGAAAACTGAAACTAGATACATTTGTCACCCTGTACAAGTATCAACTCAAAGTGGATCAAGGACCTTAATATCAGACCTGAAACCTTGAAACTAGTACAGGAAAGAACAGGGAATACACTGGAAGCAATAGATAATAGGCAAGGACTTCCTCAGTAGAACTCAAGCAGTTCAGCAACTAAGAGAAAAGGTCCACAAATGGGGCTACATGAAATCAAATAGCTTCTGCACAACAAAAGAAATGGTCTCTAAATTAAAGAACACCACCCACAGAATGGGAGAAAATCTCTGCTAGCTCTATATCAGACAAGGGACTGATGATCAGAATATACAGGGAGCTCAAAAAACTAAGATCCCCCAAAACCAATGAACCAATAAATAAATGGGCAACTGAATTAAACAAAAATTTTCAAAGGAAGAAGTCTAAATGACTAAAAAAAAAAACACATAAAAAATGCTCACCATCCCTGGTCATAAAGGAAATACAAATCAAAACCACACTAAGATTCCACCTCACCCTGTTAGAATAGCCATCATCAAAAACACCAAAAACAATAAATGTTGGTGAGGATGCAGGGAAAAAAGAACCCTCATACACTGCTGGTGGAATGTAAAACTAGTACAACCACTATGGAAAACAGTATGGAGGCTCCTTAAAAACGAAAAAGAAATCTGCCATGTGATCCAGCAATCCCGCTCCTGGGGATACACCCAAAGGAATGTGACACAGGTTACTCCAGAGGCACCTGCACACCCATGTTTATTGCAGCACTATTCACAATAGCAAAGCCCCGTGAAAACTTTTTGAAACTGTCAAAATGCCCTCTACTGATGATTGGATTTAAAAAATGTGGTATTTATACACAATGGAATTTTACTCAGCCACAAAGAAGAATGAAGTTTTGTCATTCATAGGTAAATGAACGGAACTGGAAAACACCATCTTAAGTTAGCCAGGCTCAGAAGGCCAAAAGCTTCATGTTCTCCCTCATATGCAGATTGTAGAATTAAAACAAATGCAGCAGTATTATGGGACACGGGTCACACTAAGGAGAGGCTATGCACAAGAGAAATTGGGCAAGGGAAGGAAACTAAAAGCTTGAATGAGGTTGATGTGCTGTACGGGGATGAAGATAGAAATTTCAGACTGGCCAGGGCCACCATGGGAAGCAGACTAGGGAGCAGTGAAGAGGACTGGAAGAGGTGAATCAGTTGGAGCTGTAATACACATATGCATGGAAACAACACAAGGAAACTTCCTGTGTAGCCCTCTATCTCAAACTAGCAAAAATGTCATGTTTCTTTTTATCTTTTATGTTTTTATCTTTTATAAAATCAGAGAACAAGAGGACTGAACAGGTTCTGCCCAGGGTGGGCCAGGGGCTGCTGGCACCAGTGGGAGTGGAGAGGTGGCAGGGAAAGGGGTAGGAGGATGAGTATGGTACAAACAATGTATACCCATGTACGTAGATGCAGAAATGATACCTGTTGAAACTGTTCCAGGAATCAAGAGGTGAGGAGAGCAGTGGAGGGAGTGAATTAAAGTATGGAATATTTGATGCGTTGTAAGAACCTTTGTAAATGCTGCCATGTACCCCCACCCAGCACAACAATTTAAAAAAAAGGACAGGTTTATTTTGGCTTATGATTTCAGTCTACGCTTGCTTGGTCCAGTTGTTTCTGGGCCTGTGGCAAGGTTGAAACATCACAGTAGAGACTGCATTGTAGAGGAGGCTGCTCACTTTGGGGCAACCAAGAAACAGAGAGAGCGAGGAGGGGTCGAGGTCTCTGTCTCCTTCAAGGGCATGTCTCCAGTAACCTGCCTTCTTTCTACTAGTCCCCACCTCCCAATAATGTGACCAAGCCTTTAGCACATGACCTTTGAGAGACAATTAAGATCCAAACCATAATACATATATAACATACATTCACATACACACGTGTACATACATACACATACAGAGAGCGCGCACGAGAGAGATTATGAGACCTGGCTTACACAATTATGAAGGCTGAGAAGTCTCATGATCTACAGTCTGTGAACTGGAGAACCAGGGCAGCTGTGGTTCTTCCAGTCCAAGTCCGGAAGTAGAAAAGATGAAATGAGGTGACCCAGTTCAAGCAGGATAATAGGACCCTTCCTGGGACTTTTGTTCTACTTAGGCCCTCAACAGATTGTATGAAACCCACCCACATTGAGAAGGACAGCTTTGTTTACTAAATCTACTGATTTAAATGGTAATTTCATCTAGAACCAGTCTCATAGACACTCAGAAACAATGTTTCATTGGGGCACCTTTTGGCCCTGTCAAGTTGACATGTAAAATTAGCCACCAAACTTTGTCTAGGTTTAGGGAGAGGTACAATGAAACAAGGAAGATGATAACAGAGGGGAAAGCATTGCTGTATTTTCATGGAGAAATTTCTGGAGTGTATTCAGAAACAGAGAAGCATAACAATTGTAAATTGTGATTATGATTTGTTAGGTGCTATTACTTGAGTTATCTTATTACTTAATGCATTTCATCAAGTAAACACTAACATATGTGTATTCTAGACCTTTAGAATTAATCTGGCCACATTTTTTATGACTAAAGTAGCCTGGCCATAAGTTTAATGAGTAAGAAGTCAAACAATACACCAATGAAATTTAGGAAGAAGGCAGATAGTACATATTTAGTTATTTAATTATCATAATTTTATTGGATTTTTAAATGCCCATAAACATGTGTTACTGATTTCAGTATGCTTCTGATAATATTAAAATAGCAGCACTCTTTTTGTGTACTTCAGTATATTTATGATATAACTTCAAAGTTTTGTAATTTCGGGATGGTAAAGAAGTTTATTGTTGTTTTAAAAGCCCAAATCCAGATATTTTATATAGATATAGATATACATACATACACATGTACACACACATATAACATTGTTTACTGTTGTTTTAAAAGCCCAAAACCATATATTTTATATAGAGATAGATATACACACGTACACATGTATACACACACATAACATTGTATACATAGTGAATTATCTTTCAAATAATTTATTATTTAGTTCTTATACAAATCCATTTTATTTTACTTTTTTAAAAAATAGTTACCTATTTGGTAATTTCAACCAGGTGCAAATAAGAAATACAAAGTTAAATAAGATCCTGGCTTTCAGGAATATGTAATTTTGTAATATATAAGCTATCTGTTGTACTAAAGTTAGCATAGAAGTAACATAATAGGAAATGTAAAAAAAAAAAAAAATTATTTGATGGACGTTAGACCCTTACAAGTAGGTTGCAGCTGAACTGCTTTCAAGACATACAAAGTTTCAACAGGCAAACGTATACATTTTAAGGGGAAGAACAGTATAGAGACCTAGGTTACCTTACAGTCAATTGAAAGAAATGGAAGAACAAAGACAAGGGCTTAGAAAAACAACTAATATGGAATATATTCAGGAATTAGCAGCTGAAGTTTGGATTTACTATAGGACACTTGTTATAGGAGATGAAACTGGAAAAGCACATTGGAGACAAGGCCTGGAGAATTTTGAATGTCTACATAAGAGTCTGTATAATTCAGTGGGAAATTTAAATAGGGGAAATTATTGAAGGACTTTGAATAGGATTTCCTCATATTGCCAAAATATATGCTCCTCATCCACAATCCTACCAAGTTTCATGATTTTATAGATGATGAAGCTGAAGTGATTTGACAAAGATCACATAACCTATCCAGGTTGAAGTTCCATACCAACTAATTGACATCCAATTCTAGATTCTTTCTGTCATACCACACTGTACTTTAGTCAGCCATAGGACTGGGCAAGAAGCATTCAGAGAGGAAAAAAAAAATCAGCATTATTTAAGACAATGTAGAGATCTATGGAGCAATAGAAGTCACAGATGGCTTTGAAATCAGAGGTAGTGGTGGGTGCAGGGTAAAGACACCTGTATGAAGACAGAGTGGTATTTTATCATAGATGCCAGACAGTCCTGTGAAACCCATTCTGCCTTTGATGTGGTTACCAAAAATGTAAGTGGATTGAGCAGACTGGTAAAGAGAAGAGCTGCTTTTTTAAATTGTCTAGATACTTACTCAGTTGTGCATAATTGTGTCAAATAACTACAATTCAGAAAGGCAGTTATTATTTAAAGTCTATAATTTTTAAAAGATAACAGTTTTTTTTCAGTTTGCTGTGGTCAACAATTCAGTGTAAATCCATCAGACTCACACATGCATCTCCATTGAATGCTGCTAGAGTGGAGCCTCAATACCCTAGGATGTAATACCTAAGTAAATTGAAAGCTGTTTAACCTGTTAGATTGTATAGGATACATCTTGGTAAAAGGTAAATTTATCCTGGTTATTAAACATTAATAGCTATGATAAAATGTCAGTATTTTGATAGGTGAATAATAATATGCTACAACAAGAACATAAAAATATTTGCTTTCAAAGATACTGTTTAGCCAATTACAAGTTATAGTTTCAAAATGGGGACTTAAAGCAAGTAGGAAGTTTTATTGGATATGTGTTGGCTTTAGACATGGTTAGATTCAGATGCCAGAGTACCATCAAAAATTTTTCTCTCCATTCTAGAGTCACTGTTTTATCCACATTAGCCTTATTTTCAGTCATGTTCTTCTCTTTTCATGTGGTGACAGAAGATTCACTAGCAATACAAGGCAGGTATCCTACTAGATTATGAACACAAGTGTCTCTGTCTCCAATGGCTTCACCAAATTCTTAAGCTAACTCTTCTTGAACTATCCTGTGTCATGTAATGAACCTCCAATCAGTAACCATGACAGAGCATGGAAATAGAAATAGGCTAGACCTGGTCACATTTCCACTCCCTGGAGGCATTGGGAGATCACAGCCCTACCTGAGCACACACACTAAGAGTGAGAAAGTGTGTATCCCAAAGGAAAACTGAGGCTCTTACCAGGAGAAGAGGGATTGGATGCCAGCAAATGAATAAGCAAGGTGAATGAGTGAGTGAGTAAAATAGATGTTATCTATTATTGATAGAAATGCTTTATAAATGTTAATCATACATAAATAGTATGTAGTAATGGAATCCCTAATAACCCATTCTGTTAATTGAGCAGTTTCAAACTATAATGGTATTTCTTTTTCATCTATTTTAAATTATAGTTTTATGTAATAGTTTAATAATTTTTCTGCCATGATAGTGAAGAAATATGATGCCTACAGCCAGCTTATCCCTTCATAGCTAACTATGACACCACAATGAATTGGAGTTCCTGTTTGGCAAAAAAATAAGTATGATGTCTTAATGTTTATGTTTAGTCAGAAACATCAATATTACTCCCTTACTGTTAGATAGTTTTAATATTTATCATTGGATTCTCACAGTTTTTCTTTTGTGATTACAAATGTCCTGAAAGCCAGTTATACTATAGATTGAACATCTTTACTCTGAAAAATATAACATCCACATGCTCCAAAACCTGAAACTTTTTGAGTATCAACATGATATCACAAATGTAAAAATTCCATACCTGACCATGTATAGTAGATGGCAGTCAAAACACAAGTACAATAAAAATATTATATAAAATTACCTTCAAGCCATGTGTATAAGGTATATGAGAGTATAAATTAGTTTTGTGCATGTTTAAATATTCCAAATCTGAAAAAAATTACATCTACAATACTTCTGACCCAAACATTTTGGATAAGGGATACTTATCCTCGACCATTAGTATAATTATATAACTAATCTCATCTGATACTTATTTGATCTAACACATCAGACTAGAATAAAAAGAAAATTTAAGTAAAGATTCTTTTACTTTAAAAATAATAATTAAGCAGATCACCTCTTATTTTTTAAAATGAGATTAGATTCAAGAGAGAGACACTCCAAAATTAAGAAGTGACCAAATTTATAGAAATATGTGATAGTGAAAAATAGTATATTCATAGGACAGAAATGTTTAAGGCATTTAGGTGAGTATGATGACCACCTCTCAGGGATTTTCTTACCTGCCCCTTCTCCTTCTAGTCAGACTTTGTGTCTTTACATACTTCTGTGTGCACTTAGAAGTCTTTACAAATAAGTACACGACTACTTTTCTCCAGCTAATACCTGAGCTCTTTAAAAACAGGAACAATTTCACATACAGGTCCCTATCTCCAGCCTCCAGCGCAAGTGGAGCTAAGCATCTCAATGATGAGATAAATGGTAACGCATTTAAGATCGTAGTTCAGAGGGAAAATTATTTGTAACTGTCTGGAACATGTCCAATTTGGTTGTATACATGTACAAAATACTTTCTGTGCTGTAGTTCTTTCTTCCAATTGTTTAGAAATAAGAATATATGTGTATTTGTCAGTCAGGGCTTTAATAGACATTATCAATGAAAATTAATCCATCTCTACAATTAAATTTTGCTATTATTATTTCAGTAGTAATGGAAAATTTGATGTACAGACTTTTTCTTCTGGTAAATGCTCTATCCCTATATCAAAAAGTAAGCAAACAGTATATTTTATGTAGGGCCCCATGTTCCTTTTCTCTTTTTCTACCAGTGTTCAGTTGCCTACCATTTTTATCTTTCCCCATTGGTGTCTCAATCTTGGCCTGGCACACAAAATGCTGTTATATCATATAAATGAACTAATTTTTCTTTTTGTCTCAGCTTCTTTTCTGTGTCTATTTCATGTCTCTGTCCATAGAAGGTTAATAATCAATGTGCAATTAGGTTTAGGTTTTTTATTTTTTAGTGCTTCAGGAGAAAAGAGCAAATAAATTTAAGAAGATTTTCATGTCCTTATATCAAAAATAAAATTTGGGTGACATACTCCTTGGCTTTTAAGTATACACTCATTTTTTAAGTATACATTCATTTTTTAATTTTGATATTTGATAACTTTTTATATGGGTACATTTAATTTTCTAAGGTCAGTAATCTTATACAAAATAGCCTGTTATGTAAGCTTAGGAAATGCGACATAGTATAAAAATACTAAGGTGTAAGCATTAATGTCTGCTCTTATAACACACACACCCTTTGTTTTATGTGAATAAATCATTCATGCCAGTGAAATTTGGGGGACACACCAAGATTTAGTAAATAAGCCATTATGCTTGACTTATTTTTCTAAACAAGATTGTTTTAGATGCTTAAAACTAAATCCCAGAGGACAGTACTAACTACGTAAGACAATTTTAATACTTAAAGACAGATGATATGATGTAGTTCTCCATTTTATAGAGATTTTTGAAAAATACTTCTATGAAAAGTAAACCCACTGTTTCTCAATATTATTTCAGAATTCCTGAATATTGAAAATAAAATAATGATTAAAGGGAAAGTAATTTTAAATGACAAGTTAATGTTCAATAATGTTCCATACTCAAATTTGTGAGTTCTTTGAGAATTTGTGTGTTCTTTTGAATACTAGTCATAGAGTTAAAAGAAAAAAAAAAGGAAAGAAAACTATGGATATAGTAAATTTAGAGGGAGACTGATGTGCATTATAGTAGAAATTAATACCATCTAATATTTCAGAAGAGCTTTGGATGACTTCATACTAGATGCTAAAAAACTATGTATTTTGTTACCTTTTATTAACAGCCTGTAGAGGAGTTATAATTAACCTTGCACATGATATTCTGTGCCTGAGTTGTTATATGCATTATATTATATTGAACAAAATAATGATATTAGAAAAATTAATGTAAAAACCTGCTCCTTGGAAAGCCTCCATATACTTTTCTTCATGAAAATTATAATAACCACCACAATTTGCCCAATCATAAATGTTTTCAACAATATTTTATTTTGAAAATGTTCTGATTTTGAAAACAAATGCTTATTTTTAAAATATCATATTTAACATTCAGAATTAAATCTTTAAAAGTGTATTCTCAATATTTCATGAGCACAGAGTAAAACATAAAGATGGTTCTAGTTCATTTTTATAATTGGAGTAATGTGTAATCATGGTTTAACTTTCTAATTATAATACTTTTCAGATAAATAATTTTCTGTGAAAAGAAGTCTATAACTAAAACTAACAAATGTTAAAAAAAAAAACTTCTCGGTCTTTTGTGAAACCGAATGCATTTAATCAGAGGATATGAGAGATATATCAGACATTCCTGAGAAATATTTCTAGAAATTTTAGATTATTTTCCATAAGATGAAGTGTTTATATAATAAATTGGAATGAAACAATTCTACCATGACTGCAGATTTTGTGTGTGAAAAGAAAATGAGGAGTATGTATGTGCATGTTTGTAAGATGTAGGAATATATTTATGAGGCAACCCCTTCTAGAATTTGGATTTATACTTTCACTGCTTGCTGCCTTCAAGAACAAGTTACCCAAATGCATAACTGCATATCTTTAAAAGATATTCTTATCCAAATCTGTATTTTAAAGAAAGCACTGGTAAACTCTGCTAAAATTAACTAATGAAATGTCTCATAGAGTATTAGAACTAAACAACTATATTTTCTGCTCAAATTCTAACAAATTATGTCAGCCTGCCCATCTTCGTATCTAAAACCAGGACTGCAATTACTTCAGTGCCTTGTCAGTGGAATAGCAGTCAGGGACTTTGACCCCCCAGTGAACCATGAAACTGTCACGTGAATCTCTGTGCCACTAAAATACAACCTTACATGTTAGTGTCTCTTTTAATTTTAGGGTTTATAAAAAATACCATACTGATTATATACTATAGTACTATTAAATAAAACATGCTGGTTTTGTGGCTGAATATTTCAACATAAATTAATAAACATACCTGTACTTCATATGGTTACATTGGATTATTGTAAATACTCATATGACTGCAGTAAGTTTTTGTTATTCTTTGGTAATACAATAGTAAGGCCTATGTTCAAAAACGTAGGAATGTCAACTAAAAAAGAAAAACACCTGCCTCATCAGAATAATCACTTTACATTCACAGGTGTAGATAGAACATCCAGGAGACATAATTCTCAAAAAGACTTAACTTACCTGGAGTCACTGAAACATTTAAAATTATTAATTATTTACAAATCAATTGTTAATTTTTATAAAGTTAAATGTTTATCAGTTCAGTTGAAAAAATAATATATAACTGATAATTCTATTGACATTCATCTCCAAAGATAATCATGAAACAAGCAGTTTGTGAATGAGCCCACAATTACTACTAGGTGATAAGGAACATGAAATTAATGTTTTCAAGGATTTAAGCTAGAACTTTCCTACTGTGTTCTTCATTAACTTTGCTTTTGTAATTCTGCACTCTATGTCTATATGTCTTAGAGCAAAAGATTTCTTTAAAAAGCTGTAATAGATGAAAATCAACAGCATTATGATCTTTGAGCTATATAAAAATGTTACCATTGATATATAATTATGGTTCCCTCTTTGTTAACATGCTGATTTCTTATAAATACTATTGCAAAATGCACAGAGACTCAAGTAAATTTTTGTTTAATAATACTGACTTGAAAATTGCCTTTTTCTTTGAAAATTCTAATTGCACAAAGTAGTTTTATTAAAATAATGACAAAAGTCACTTGAAAGTTGAGATATTTCTATTCGTAAATTATGTTTAAACTAATTTTCAATATATTATTTTACTTTCTCTAGGATAGCAAAGTAATATAATGTATGTGTGCAAAACAGAAGTATTATTTATATGTATTTTTTTAATTACAGGTAAAGATTATAGTTCCCAACAGCACAGCAGGTCTGATAATAGGGAAGGGAGGTGCTACTGTGAAGGCTATAATGGAGCAGTCAGGGGCTTGGGTGCAGCTTTCCCAGAAACCCGATGGGATCAACTTGCAAGAGAGAGTTGTCACTGTGAGTGGAGAACCTGAACAAAACCAAAAAGCTGTTGAACTTATCATCCAGAAGATACAAGAAGATCCACAGAGTGGCAGCTGTCTCAATATCAGTTATGCCAATGTGACAGGTCCAGTGGCAAATTCCAATCCAACCGGATCTCCTTATGCAAACACTGCTGAAGTGTTACCAACTGCTGCAGCAGCCGCAGGGCTATTAGGACATGCTAACCTTGCTGGCGTTGCAGCCTTTCCAGCAGTTTTATCTGGCTTCACAGGCAATGACCTGGTGGCCATCACCTCTGCACTTAATACATTAGCCACCTATGGATATAATCTCAACACATTAGGCTTAGGTCTCAGTCAAGCAGCAGCAACAG